>NC_068922.1:4375000-5000000 GCF_023091745.1 Budorcas taxicolor
CCTAAACCTGCTAAAGTGCATTTGAGCAGTGTCTTAAAATTAGTAGTGCATCTTCCTGCACAGGTTCCATTCTTTTTTCCAAAGAGATTTTACATTCTTGCCATATGAATGCAGGTCTAATGACGATCTACGAGAAAGTGGAAAGGCATGGGATGGACTGAATTCCTGAAATGGAATACCTGAGATTATTAAACTATCACCGTTAGTAGGCAGAGATTTATTTGTTGAAAACTCATGTTTTTGCAAACCATAAAAATAAGGCACTTTTTAACAGACTTTATAATAAAGGAGGGTAACATTGAAGTCAATCCCTGCACTACAGCATGTCCTTTGTACTGATTTTTCTTCATTTTTTCAAAACATGAAGGATTGATTTTTGAGACACAGAAAGGATTCTCTTCAAGGATGGCCTCATGGGGTCTCACTATAATTCCTCAATAGTTTAGGAAATGCTGAGGTAGAGTCATCTATTGGCTAGGTGGTGCTTGGTCTTGGAATGTTGGGGAAAGTTGTAAATAAAAGTGCAAAGAAAAGCAGCCTTCTGACTTTCAATTGTTATCAGCTTTCAGTGCCAGGTAGGCTTTCAGAACCCTCATCAAATTGGCAGAGCAGGCCATAAGATTTAAATAATGAAGCATAAAACAGATGACTTAAGAAAAACAGCAGTATTTACAAAGCACAGCTAAAATTCCCTCAGCTGTTTAGAATTATTTAAAATATGAAATTTAAAGAAACAAGAGGGGTTGGCCAGGTCTGTAGTTCTACAAGTCAGATGTTCTTTGTCCTCAGGCTAGTCCCACTCCTTACCTAGAGAAAGTTTCTCACTGGTCTTTCCTATGTTGTGCACCTCACCTGCTCCCACCTCCCCTCCCCCCACCCCATATAGCATCGCTACAGAAAATGTATACTTTTCTACCTTGGATATATATAGTTGACATTTGAGAAAATTGAGAATAAGGGTAGAGGACTATTAAGACATCAAATTGTACAGGTTCAGGAAAGCTGGTTGCCTTTTGCAGCTTATTTTAGTGCACTAGCAGACTCACGTGATTCTCATTAGAGAAACTGCTTATGGTGTTTCTACAGCCCGCACATGCTCGTGTTTACTTTCAAGGCCGCTTGGACTCAAGATGCCAATTTCCCACTTAGCTGATAAACACCCTTATGACAGTACATCCTACCTTGATCTTAATTGTTTCTTCTTTCTTCAGGTTTATTTCTTGTTGTGACTGTGGAATGCTCCTGAGCAGTGCCATCCAGGTAGAGCTTTCAGTGATGATAAGGGTGTCCCCTGCATTGTCCTGGTCAGTAGACACTAGCTGCCTGGGACTGTTGAGCCCTTGAACTGTGGCTCATGTGACTGAGGGGCTAAACCTTTACTTACATTAAATTTTAATTAACTTAAATCTAAATAGTCTCATGGGGCCAGTCTTTTGGACAACTCTAATGAGGTAGGAGCTTGTCCAGTAGCCAAGATGGGGAACCATGGTATGAATCACATGTCTTGAGACACATTGCAATGTAATATCTGAGAAAGTTGACTCTGGAGCCAGACTGGATGGATACAAACCCCATCTCTGCTTTTTTGAGCCATGAAATCATGGTGGTTGCTTACTGCTGTCTGTGTCTCAGTTTCCTCATCTATAAATTTAGCATGCGTGCTAAGTCACTTCAGTTGTGTCCAGCGCTTTGCAACCTTATGAACTGTAGCTCAGCAGGTCCCTCTGTCCGTGGGACTCTCCAGGCAAGAATACTGGAGCATGTTCCCAATTCCTTCTCCAAGGCTATAAATTGGGACATAGTGACAAAACCAGTCTCTACCTCATAGTGTTTGTGTAACAATTTATTGACTGATCCATCGAAATCCCTTAGAATAGTCCCTGGCATACAGAAAGCCAGAGTTAAAAGAAGACAATACCAATGGTCCAGTAGTCCCAAGACTCTGCTTCTGGAACCAATGAAATATATTAGGAGGATTAAATAGAACACTGAACTGTTCATAGATGCTCAGTCACGAGTTTTCATTCCTCCTTTTCTTTCCTTTCAGCACAGGTAGTTAATTAATTTATATATTCATCTAACAAATAAGACTTCTCTGTACTAGTTTTGTCCTGGGGGCTGGAAAAATACCAGTGAACAGAACATATTACCAGTTCTTAAGTTCATAGTCGGGTGGGGGAGACCATGAAGACTGAACATAAATATAGCCCCACTTCTTCACTTCTCTCTGTACCAGACTCTTTTGTCCTATGATGTTGCAGAAGCTCTTATCAAGAGGAGTCTGCTTCCTCACTCTTAAATCTGGGCTAGCCATGTGACTTGATTTGACCAACGTCCTACACTGTGCTTAGTTGCCCTGCCGTGTCTGACTCTTTATGACCCCATGGACTGTAGCCCGCCAGGCTCCTCTGTCCATGGGGATTCTCCAGGAAAGAATACTAACTTGACAAATAGAATGTGGCAAGAGTGACCTCATTCCAGTTCTCAGCCTAGACCTCAAGAGGCCTTGTCTCTCCCTGCCCGCTTTTTCTCTCAGATCCTGGCCTGGCTGCTTTGTGAACAAGTTCAAGCTAGCCTGCTGGAGGATGGAGACCACACACATGGCTCAGAGCCAAGTCAGCCCAGTTAAGATCATCCTGGACCAGTTAGTGCCCACGGAGCCGACCACAGATGCATATGCAAGCATTACTGGGCATAGCTCAGGAACTCATGTGTGAAGCCACTGAGTTTTAGGGGGTATTTGATACAGCAATAGTCCAATCACTGTGGCAGCAATTACCATATAGTCATAAAGATAGGGAGGAGGGAAAATAGAAGAAATGCCTATTTTCTTTTTTGGGGGCTCCAAAATTGCTGCAGATGGTGACTGCAGCCAATGAAATTAGAAGATGCTTGCTTCTTGGAGGGAAAGCTATGACAAACCTAGGCAGCATATTAAAAAGCAAAGACATCACTTTGCTGACAAAGCTCCATATAGTCAAAGGTATGGTTCTTCCAGTGGTCATGTATGGATATGAGGGTTGGACCATAAAAAAGGCTGAGCACCAAAGAATTGATGCTTTCAAATTGTGGTCCTAGAGAAGACTCTTGAGAGTCCCTTGAACTTCAAGGAGCTCAAACCAGTCACTCTTAAAGGAAATCAATATCTGAAGGAAATCAACCCTGAATATTCATTGGGAGGACTGATGCTAAAGCTGAAGCTCCAGGCCATCTGATGTGAAGAGCCAACTCATTGAAGAAGAGGAAGCAGAGGAAGAGATGTTTAGATGGTTCAATGGATTTGAACTTGGGCAGACTCAAGGAGGTGGTGGTGGACAGGGAGGCCTGCCATGCTGCAGTCCATGGGGTTGCAAAGAGTCAGACACACCTTAGCAAGTGAATAACAACCATACAGTGATAAATACATGGTCTCCTAATGGAACATATCCCTCAGCTGAGGCCTGAGAGATAAAGATGAGTGTAGGAGATGTTTCAGACAGAGGAAACATCATTAGAAAGCTACAGCAGAGAAAGCAAAACAAGATTTTTTTTCCTATCTGCTGCTAGGAGCATAGGAATATAAATATCCTTTTACTCAAAGAACTTCTTATATAGTTGTGATGTCGAGATACACACACATAAAAAGAAGTCAGTTCTACAGAGTGAGCTATATTAACTGCTGAATTTGTTCAGACCCTGGTACAAAAAGTGGGGAGAACACAGAGAAAGATCAGTGAGGACTGAAATAAAGAGCCAGGAAGACTTCTTAGAAGATAAGCTAACTAATGGAACTCAAGGAGTTCTAGGACATGGCTGGGAGTGTGGAACAGAGGGAAATATTCCTGGAATCATTTGGAGATTTTTGTAGAAAGGCCCATTGAACACCTACTGTGTGCTAAGCCCTGTGGGAGGAATCACAGGAGATGAGAAAAAAGCAGGAAACACAACGATGTCTTCATGAAATTGAGAGTTCTGCTTGCCTTTGGGCTGCCGAACGCCTCTTACGTTATGTCTTGGCTCTGGCACATCATAAGCTTAGCCTGCATTCATTTCCATCTGCGTTGTTGAGGATGCTGCTTTGTGGCAGGACACAAGGGGGACCATGAAATTGTAGATCAGTGAGTGCACTTTTAGCTGTTCTTCATAGCAGCTAGGGGTTTGGTTGCCAGTTTTGCCAGAAGATGTCTCATGACCACTTTCCAGAGACACTGAGAGTTCCACTTTTTAGTCCCCTGAAGTGTAGATTTCATGCTGAGCTGAAGATCTGAGCCCCGGGACATCGGTGCCTGTTGAGAGCTTTATCTTCTCTTCTTAAAACTTCTACTGAGCCTCCTTAGGATTTAGAGGCTTATGTGGTGTTTTCTTAGCCAAAAGTCTTTGTAAAATTTGACTGTCAGAAATAAAACAAGAGCAACCCCCACCTCCTGAAAACAGTGCTTAAGAAAACCTTAGCTTGGAAGTAGCAGCCTGCAGAGCACTGGCATTAGCTCGAACTGGCAAGCCTGGGCTGAAGCAGGGGCTGACTTCGTTCTGAGAGACATAGAGAAGGCTGTCATCAAAACTAAGCCCAGATATCCAGCGACCTGTGTGGAGACAATTCACGCTGTCTCCTTTTCCAGTTTGCAGATGTCTTTGAGATGAGAGTGTTGGGGGATGGGGTAGGCAGTGTTTGTAAAGACTCCTGTGATCCCCGCCCCCGCCACCTTGGCTAGTGGAGTCACAGTCTCTAACCCTGTCTGCCCTTATCTAGGATTTCCTAGACCTAGAAAGGGCTCTTGAAGACCTTTGAAAATAAACAAGTGAGAAAGTTTCCCAAGACCATCCTAGCAATCCACTCTGACACTCCGGAGACAGTGGGCCATAGCTGGTCCCTCTGTCTCCTTTCATGGTCTAGCATTCTGAGATTCTTTTCCTTATTAGTTCAGAAGTGAGCTTCTACACATGAATGTCAAGTTCTCTGGTCAAGAGCGTTTGCTCTAGTCACGAGTTTAGAGAACTATTGTTTGAATGGAAACAAACACTTATTATTATCAGTGGCTTCTGAAAACTCATTTCTTTTTTTTTTTTAGTTTTTTATTTTTTTAATTTTAAAATCTTTAATTCTTACATGTGTTCCCAAACATGAACCGCCCCTCCCACGTGTTTAAGTATAGGGGGGGTAGTTCCTTGCTAAGAAAATTCCTGTGGACAACTGGTTAACTTATAATAGCCATTTGGAAAAAATTGCTGTTTATATCAGATAAAGGGGACTTTCTATAATATACAAAGAGTGCTTACATATCAGTAAGGATAGGCCAAATACTCATAGAAAAATGAATTAAAGATATCAGATAGTTCTCTAAGAAACACATTAATTAAATCTATCCTGCATTTATAAATAGCCCCTCAGCCTTATAATAACAAAGATGTATATTAGGTATACATATTGTAATAATAAAGGTACATATTAAACTATAAGATAGTTTTCACATCCCAGATTATCAAACATCTAAATGAGCGACTGAACTGAACTGAAATGTTTGATTATTTACTTCTTTGAAAAGGTGTGAAGAAAATGGAACTCTCATAAATCATTAATGACCATAATACATTGGTACTTTGGGGGCACAGTTTGGTACTAGCTACTAAAATGGCAAGTTGTTTGACCTAGAATTCTACTTCTTGAAATTTATTCTACAGAAATACCCACCTATGAATAAATTGTTAAATGCCCAAAGTTATTTGTTGTGGCAGTGTTTGTAAGTTCAAAAGGTTGGAAATTATTCTAGATGCCCATCAATAAGGGACTAGTATATTATATATATTAGTTATGCTAATCCAAGTAGCAAATATATTATGCTACATCACAAGGTATTATGCAGTTGTTTAACAGGATGAGGTAGATATTTATGCACTGCTATGGAATGCTATCCAAGATGTATTGCTGTGAAAAGAAATTCAGGGTGCAGAAAAGTTTGTATTATGAGCTATCATCAGTGTAAAAAAAGGAAATAATGTATTTGTTTGTATATGCATAAAATACCTTTGAATATACACACACAAAATGAAAGTAGCCTTTTCTTCCAGAAGGGAGGACCTGGGTGCTTGGAAGACAAAAATGGGAGTGAGAGGTATATTTTACTGTATGTTTTTGTACCTTTAGAATTTTGTACCACAAATATGAATATATTACCCATTAAACTCTAAGCCCTAATCAGAATTCTCAGATAAAGGTTTGTTTTCTTTCAATTTTCATTCATCTGAAAATTTGGAATTATTTCCCCTCAAGCCTATGTGAGAGACTTCTTCACAAAACCACAGCTGATCACTGTCTTCTCCCCTTTGCCTCATCTAGTGCCTGGCAGAGAGCAGGGACTCAAAAATATTTGTTAGAAATACAAAGGAAAGCAAACGATACATGAGATGACTTCATATAGAGGCTTGCCGCTCCCTTTGGGGATACATGGGGCTGATCATGTCCATGTGATTTCCAGGGGAATCATTTTGCATTGAAATTGATTACTTTCCTTTTTGAAGAAAAACGGAAGAAAAGAAATGGATGCAATTGAGAATGTGGTATTAGAAACCTGTCACTATTTTGGCCACACAGTAATCACGTGTCCTTGGATACTGATTAAGTCTTTCTGAGAGGATGGAGAATGAGCAGAGAAATCTGTGTGCTTTGTCTTGAGCGTGATATACTGGTGGTTTAATACCTGGCTTATTGTGTGAAAAAAACACACCCCAGTTTGTAGTGTTTGCCAGTTTCCATGGTGTGAATTCTCTCATCGTAGACACAATGTGATGTCTGTGAACGTGAACTTGGGAGGATATGATGACAGTTGGCTCTCGTGTCCTAGTAGGAGCCAAGTGCAGCACAGCCCAGGTTATGACCAGGCAAGTTTCCCTTCCATAGTTAATGGCAGAGGCTTCAGAATGTAAGTGAACTCTTTGAAGGGTTGGGTTCTTAGAAATGTTTTGTAATTCTTCTAAGCTGGGTGGTTCTCAAAGAGTGATCCATGCCCATTCTTGGGCCATTCCCCCAAACCTATGGAATTAGAGCCTCTGGGGATGGGGCCCAGCAATCTAGATTTTAAAGAGCCCTGCACGTGATTCTGGTGCATGCCAGAATTTGGGGCCCACTGCTCTAAGCCTCTCTTTTCCCTGGAAAGGGCCAGGAGTATTTTTCTTTCTTTTTTTTTTAATGCAGGGCTATAGTAAGGATTAAACAGAAAAATGATTATAAAGCATAGGCATGGTAATGAAGGTGATTTTTCTGTGGCTCAACTGAGTTTGAAGTATGCCTATTCCTTTTCTCATGTCTAAGGGCAAGAGATAGTCCAAGAAGACACAACTGTAGCTTTCTATACTATACAGTTAGACCATGTGTAATTATCTGTTTTAAAAAATTGAAGTATAGTTGATTTATATTGTGTTTCTGGTGTACAGCAACCTGATTCAGTTTTAGACGTATATATGTGTTTAGACATATATTCTATTTCTGATTCTTTTCCATTATCGGTTATTAATTGAGTAGAGTTCCCTGTGCTATACAGTTGGACCATTTTGCTTCTTTATAAGTAGTAGTATGCATCTGTTAATTGCAGGCTTCTAATTAATCCCTCTGACCTTTCTCCTTTGGTAACTGTAAATTTATTTTTAATGTCTCTGAGTCTGTTTCTGTTTTGTAATTAAGTTCATTTGTATAATTTTAAAAAGATTCTACATATGAGTGATATCATAGGATATTTGTCTTTCTCTGTGTGACTTACTTCACTCAGTACAATAGATCCATCCATGTTGCCGCAACCATGTATAATTCTCTTAGTTCTCATAACATCATTTGGGAGAGGTGAATACCAGCATTATTTCCCTGTAGCAT
Source organism: Budorcas taxicolor (assembly GCF_023091745.1). Lineage (NCBI taxonomy): Eukaryota > Metazoa > Chordata > Mammalia > Artiodactyla > Bovidae > Budorcas > Budorcas taxicolor. The sequence continues at coordinate 4,382,841 of NC_068922.1, forward strand.
GCTTATGTAGAGCTTGATGCCTCAAACTAAGGCCATGGAGGTGACTCTTTCAATACCCAGCTCCTTGGCAGATCCGAGCCTTTTTTAATTGATTAAAGCAACTTATATGTGCCAAAAACCAGTCTCTATGACAAGAAGATGGGGGATGGGAGACATAAGGAACATGTTTGGAGTTTTAGAACTTGAACCTCAGGAAAGGCTTGGAGCTAGATAACAACATTTGTGATTTGGAGAATATTAGCTGCATTTATTGAGCATCTATTACTTGTTAGGGCTTATAACATGACTTCTCACCAAAGGCATTATCTGTCCATTTTACAGATGAGGAAACTGAGATGGAGAGTTCAAGTAAGGTGTTCAAGGTCTCAATAGACAGTTGGATCCTTGTTTACAAGAAAGGAACAGAGTCAGTCTTTACGTTGTCTCTTTCCTTTTATGCCTGTTTTTTCCTCTTTTGCTTGTCAGTGATATGAATCGTGGTGAATAGAAGGACCACTAACCCTGTTCCATGTTTTAAAAAATATTTTTGCCTTTGGGCATATTTCAGAAGCTCTCATATCAGAAATATCAATGAGGTCTTCCCTGGAGTGCAAAGATGACCTTCCAAAGGAGTCAGTGCAGTGTGGAGATGGGGGCAATAGGGTCCTGCCATCCAGTGGGTGGGTTCTGACTGTACCACTTATTAACTCTCTGATCTTAAGTCCATGGTTTTTCCTTGCTAAGTGTCTTAGGTTGAACTCCTTAGAGGCAGAAACTCAGATGGAGATTTTTGTACAAATGATTTATTAAGGAAGGATTCCCAAGAGAACTCTGAAATAGAATGAGGAAGCTGTGAAGGGAAGAGGAAGATACTGAGTATAGAATCCAACTTAACTGGAATCTAGCCTGATCCCATGGGGAGCTCTGACATGTAAATTGTACCAAAGACTTGGTCCCAAGGAGGTCACCTTTTGTACCCTTGTGTCAGTCAGTTTTTGTCCTGGGGGCTTCCATGGAGTGGAAGCAGCCTCCCCATCAGATGTTTCTGTCATAAGAAGGCAGTTTTCAGGAGAAAAAGGCAGCTCTGAGCATCAACAGCCATTATTCATCTAAATGGGATTTGGACAGGGTAGCAATCTCCTCCTATGGTCACCCTCAGCTTTATCATTTTAAAATATAGATGCTAAATGATATAATCCGTTCAGAGGGTTAAGCACAGTGCCAGGGACAAAGAACACACAAAATCAATGAAAAAGTCATTTCTCTTCCTACTTAGTTTAAGGAGAATGACTTCATTTCTTTGGTTGAGATTGAAGGAATTTTCTCAAATAACCTTCAGGTTAGAAGAAGAAAATATTGTAGATGCTTATTCAATTTTTTATTCAAAAATATTTCCTTCACACTCATTGTGTGCAGTTGTAGTAGGATATGAGCTCTCTGCTCTATGGGGGCTATCATTCTACTGTGGTTTAGTTCAGCTCAGTTGCTCAGTCATCTTTGCGACCCCATGGACCACAGCACGCCAGGCCTCCGGGTCCATCACCAGCTCTGGAGTTTACCCAAACTCGTGTCCATTGAGCTGGTGATGCCATCCAACCATCTCATCCTCTGTCGTCCCCTTCTCCTCCTACCTACAATCTTTCCCAGCATCAGGGTCTTTTCCAATGAGTCAGTTCTTTGCATCAGGTGGCCAAAGTATTGGAGTTTCAACTTCAACATCAGTCCTTCCAATGAACAACCAGGACTGATCTCCTTTAGGATGTACTGGTTGGATCTCCTTACAGTCCAAGGGACTCTCAAGAGTCTTCTCCAACACCACAGTTCAAAAGCATCAATTCTTTGGTGCTCAGCTTTCTTCACAGTCCAACTCTCACATCCATACATGACTACTGGAAAAACCATAGCCTTGACTAGATGGACCTTTGTTGGCAAAGTAATGTCTCTGCTTTTTAATATGCTGTCTCAGTTAAGTTCAGTCACTCAGTTGTGTCTGACTCTTTGCGACTTCATGAATCACAGCATGCCAGGCCTCTCTGTCCATCACCAACTCCCAGAGTTCACTCAGATTCACGTCCATCAAGTCAGTGACGCCATCCAGCCATCTCATCCTCGGTCGTCCCCTTCTCCTCCTGCCCCCAATCCCTCGCAGCATCAGAGTCTTTTCCAATGAGTCAACTCTTCACATGAGATGGCCAAAGTACTGGAGTTTCAGCTTTAGCATCATTCCTTCCAAAGAAATCCCAGGGCTGATCTCCTTCAGAATGGACTGGTTGGATCTCCTTGCAGTCCAAAGGACTCTCAAGAGTCTTCTCCAACACCACAGTTCAAAAGCATCAATTCTTCAGCGCTCAGCCTTCTTCACAGTCCAACTCTCACATCCATACATGACTACTGGAAAAACCATAGCCTTCACTACATGGACCTTAGTCGGCAAAGTAATGTCTCTGCTTTTGAATATACTATCTAGGTTGGTCATAACTTTTCTTCCAAGGAGTAAGCGTCTTTTAATTTCCTGGCTGCAGTCACCATCTGAGTGATTTTGGAGCCCCCAAAAATAAAGTCTGACACTTTTCCCACTGTTTCCCCGTCTATTTCCCATGAAGTGATGGAACCAGATGCCATGATCTTCATTTTCTGAATGTTGAGCTTTAAGCCAACTTTTTCACTCTCCACTTTCACTTTCATCAAGAGGCTTTTTAGCTCCTCTTCACTTTATGCCATAAGGGTGGTGTCATCTGCATATCTGAGGTTATTGATATTTCTTCTAGCAATCTTGATTCCAGCTTGTGTTTCTTCCAGTCCAGCGTTTCATATGATGCACTCTGCATATAAGTTAAATACGCAGGCTGACAATATACAGCCTTGACGTACTCCTTTTCCTATTTGGAACCAGTCTGTTGTTCCATGTCCAGTTCTAACTGTTGCTTCCTGACCTGCATACAGATTTCTCAAGAGGCAGGTCAGGTGGTCTTGTATTCCCATCTCTTTCAGAATGTTCCACAGTTTATTGTGATCCACACAGTCAAAGGCTTTGGCATAGTCAATAAAGCAGAAATAGATGTTTTTCTGAAACTCTCATGCTTTTTCGATGATCCAGCGGATGTTGGCAATTTGATCTCTGGTTCCTCTGCCTTTTCTAAAACCAGCATGAACATCAGGAAGTTCATGGTTCACGTATTGCTGAAGCCTGCTTGGAGAATTTTGAGCATTAATTTACTAGCATGTGAGATGAGTACAATTGTGCTGTAGTTTGAGCATTCTTTGGCATTGCCTTTCTTTGGGATTGGAATGAAAACTGACCTTTTCCAGTCCTGTGGCCACTGCTGAGTTTTCCAAATTTGCTGACATATTGAGTGCAGCACTTTCACAGCATCATCTTTCAGGATTTGAAATAGCTCTACTGGAATTCCATCACCTCCACTAGCTTTGTTCATAGTGATGCTTTCTAAGGCCCACTTGACTTCGCATTCCAGGATGTCTGGCTCTAGATGAATGATCACACCATCGTGATTATCTGGGTCATGAAGATCTTTTTTGTACAGTCCTTCTGTGTATTCTTGCCACCTCTTCTTAATATCTTCTGCTTCTGTTAGGTGCATACCATTTCTGTCCTTTATCTAGCCCATCTTTGCATGAAATGTTCCCCTGGTATCTCCAATTTTCTTGAAGAGATCTTTAGTCTTTCCCATTCTGTTCTTTTCCTCTATTTCTTTGCATTGAGCACTGAAGGAGGCTTTTTTATCTCTTCTTGTTATTCTTTGGAACTCTGCATTCAGATGCTTATATCTTTCCTTTTCTCCTTTGCTTTTCACTTCTCTTCTTTTCACAGCTATTTGTAAGGCCTCCCCAGACAGCCATTTTGCTTTTTTGCATTTCTTTTCCATGGGGATGGTCTTGATCTCTATCTCCTGTACAATGTCATGAACCTCCATCCATAGTTCCTCAGGCACTGTATCTATCAGATCTATACCCTTAAATCTATTTCTCACTTCCACTGTATAATCATAAGGGATTTGATTTAGGTCATACCTGAATGGTTTAGCAGTTTTCCCCACTCACTTCAATTTGAGTCTGAATTTGGTAATAAGGAGTTCATGATCTGAGCCACAGTCAGCTCCTGGTCTTGTTTTGCTGACTGTGTAGAGCTTCTCCATCTTTGGCTGCAGAGAATATAATCAATCCGATTTTGGTATTGACCATCCGGTGATGTCCATGTGTAGAGTCTTCTCTTGTGTTGTTGGAAGAGGGTGTTTGCTATGACTGGTGCATTTTCTTGGCACAACTCTATTAGTCTTTGCCCTGCTTCATTCCGCATTCCAAGGCCAAATTTTCCTGTTACTCCAGGTGTTTCTTGACTTCCTACTTTTGCATTCCATTCCCCTATAATGAAAAGGACATCTTTTTTGGGTGTTAGTTCTAAAAGGTCTTGTAGGTCTTCATAGAACCGTTTAGCTTCAGCTTCTTCAGCGTTACTGGTTGAGGCATAGACTTGGATTACTATGATTTTGAATGGTTTGCCTTGGAGACAAACAGAGATTGTTCTGTCATTTTTGAGATTGCATCCAAGTACTGCATTTCAGACTCTTTTGTTGACCATGATGATAATCCATTTCTTCTGAGGGATTTCTGCCCGCAGTAGTAGATATAATGATCATCTGAGTTAAACACACCCATTCCAGTCCATTTTAGTTCACTGATTCCTAGAATGTCGATGTTCACTCTTGCCATCTCTTGTTTGACCACTTCCAATTTGCCTTGATTCATGGACCTGACATTCCAGGTTCCTATGCAATATTGCTCTTTACAGCATCAGACCTTGCTTCCATCACCAGTCACATCCACAGCTGGGTATTGTTTTTGCTTTAGCTCCATCCCTTCATTCTTTCTAGAGTTATTTCTCCACTGGTCTCCAGTAGCATATTGGGCACCTACTGACCTGGGGAGTTCTGTCTAGGTTGGTCATAACTTTCCTTCCAAGGAGCAAGAGTCTTTTAATTTCTTGGCTGCAATCACCATCTGCAGTGTTTTGCAGCCCAAGAAAATAAAGTCTGACACTGTTTCCACTGTTTCCCCATCTATTTCCCATGAAGTGATGGGACCAGATGCTGTGATCTTCATTTTTTGAATGTTGAGTTTTAAGCCAACTTTTTCACTCTCTTCTTTCACTTTCATCAAGAGGCTCTTTAGTTTCTCTTCACTTTCTGCCATAAGGGTGATGTCATCTGCATATCTGAGGTTATTAATATTTCTCCAGGAAAACTTGATTCCAGCTTATGCTTGTTCCAGCCCAGTTTCTCTCATGATGTACTCTGCATATAAGTTAAATAAGCAGGGTGACAATATACAGCCTTGATGTACTCCTTTTCCTACTTGGAACCAGTCTGTTGTTCCATGCCAATTCTAACTGTTGCTTCCTGAGCTGCATCCAGGTTTCTCAAGAGGCAGGTCAGGTGGTCTGGTATTCCCATCTCTTTCAGAATTTTCAATAGTTTATTGTGATCCACACAGTCGAAAGCTTTCCATAGTCAATAAAGCAGAAATAGATGTTTTCCTGGAACCCTCTTGTTTGTTTTTTTTTTTTGGTCATCCAGTGGATGTTACCAATTTGATCTCTGGTTCTTCTGCCTTTTCTAAAATCAGCTTGAACAACTGGAATTTCAAGGTTCACGTTTTGCTGAAGCCTGGCTTGGAGAATTTTGCGCATTACTTTACTAGCGTGTGAGATGAGTGCAATTGTGCGTAGTTTGAGCATTCTTTGGCATTGCCTTTCTTTGGGATTGGAATGAAAAGTGACCTTTTCTAGTCCTGTGGAGGAGCAGACAATAAGCTATGAAATATATCTAGCAAATATTAGCTTGTGATAAGTACTACACAAACTATATGTTGCAGGGTTGGAATCCAGAAGGACTGGAGAGCTACATTAGATGGTGTGGTCTGACACTGACTTGAAGGGCAGTAATGAGTTGATTGTTCAGAGTGGTAGGAGAAGATGGTTTCAGGCAGAGAGAACGTCTAGTGCAAATGTGCTGAGGCAAGAAGAAAGCTGGAAAATTCAGCATGCAGACAAGAAGCCGGAACTGGCATGTAGAGCAACATGGACAGTGACGGGAAAGAAGTCCAGAAATAAAGGTGGGAAGGTGGGTACAGGCTAGACTCTTCAAAGCCTCGGTAAACTGTTCTAAGAAATTTAGATTTCATTATAAGTCTCAAGAGAGGCCAGTGGTGAGTTTATACAGGGGAGTGAAATGAATTTATATATACTGAAAAAGATCATTCCAACTGCTTTTGAAGAATGGATGGTAGAAGAACGAAAGTGGAAGCAGAGTGACCAATTAAGTAGGTCATTTTAAAGATAATGTTGTCTTGGAACCAGGTGGTGGAACAGAAGAAACAGACGTAAACACATTCAGAAAGAGATGTAACGGATTCAGGAAATGTTTTGGAGGCAAACTCAGCAGGCCATGTTGACAGATTGGATGCTGGCCATGAGTGGAAAGGAGAAATCAAAGATGGGTCCTGTATTTATGACTTGAGCCTCTGGGCCGATGGATTAGCTATTTACTGAGACAGGAAAGACCAAGGGATATTGTGTATCCCCAAAAGAGGGAAGCAAATGAAAGACAAGGTATAAGGAGTGAAAAGAAAGAAAAGGAAAATGTAGAAAATGTAAAATTAGAATACAATGGAGTAAACAAGAGTTTAATTGGCTTGGAAATTGGATGCATAATAATGAGTTATATTGGAGTTTGAAAGGCCTATTGAAAGGAATTTGGTGTGGTGATCAGCATTTCTCAGAGAATGGCAAATGTAAATTTATTCTTCTTCTAAGAGGAAGTCGCGTCTGGGGGTATTTAGGTTCTGGAATCTTGGAAGGACTGAGGGTTTACTTACTTTACAATTATAAGTGTTTTTTCCCCCTTCAAATCTAGTCATCAGAGCCATAAGTACTAGGAGTAAAGTTCTTTTCAAATGGGAATATTTTCTGAGTGATATACTTTGAAAGTCTCAATAGATGGGTAGGAAAAAAAAAGCAAAATCTCAGCTTTTTCCATTGGCCCAACTTCTTTTGGGGCCATAAGAGGCAGGGGCTAGCATTCTGTTTCCATCATACTCAATAGTAAAAACTCATGAAGCAAATGTAGCATTACTTCTTCAAAGATTTAAAATTAAGAAAAATATTTTGGGGTTGGAAACTTGGGAGCAATGGGCTGTGCTGATCTGTCTGTCCAAGACCAAAAATTCCAGTGAGCTTAGAAGAAAACACAGCAGAAACCCTCCTGTAGCTTTGTTCTTGGTTAACTGTTCTTCCTTCAAGGCAGACTTTATTCTTCCCAATTAAGCCTCCTCCTATTTTACAGTTTTTAAAACGAATCTCAAGGTTTATGGAGGAAAGACAGTATAGAGGCAGTTAAGATGTTGAGTTTTTTTCATAGCCTTGCTGTTATGCTCCGGAGAGCAGCTCCCTGGGAGCCAAGGGAAGGGGTGGGGATTCTCAGAGGCATCTGAGATCATTTAGTGGCCATCCAGTTGAAATCAGGACCTTCCAGTCAGGACTCTCTCTTCCTTTTACTTGTCTAGTGGCAAAAAGGACAACATCTTGGTGCAGACGAAGGGAGGTTATGGGTCCTAGTTGAGTGTTTTGATTGTGCTAACATTTCTAGCCACCTGTGGACTTCTCTGGGTGAGTATTAGTTAGACACTGTAATGGAATCAGCCAGTCTCTAGCATCAGGAAATTATGCCCAATTTCAATACAGTTGAGATGACTAGAGGGAAAAGCATTCTTTCTTTCTTTAAAAAGTTAATTAATTAAATTTTGAATGTGCTGGGTCTTCACTGCTGTGTTCAGACTTTCTCTTGTTGTGGTGAGTGGGGGCATCTCTTGCTATGGAACTTGGGCTCTAGGTTCTCTGACTTCAGAATTTGCAGCTCACAGGCTCTGGAGCTCAGGTTCAGTAGTTGTGGCCTGTGGCTTAGTTGTCCCACAGCATGGGACCTTCCTGGACAAGGATTGAACCCATGTCCCCTGCTTTGGTGGACAGATGCTTAACCACTGGACCACTGGGGAAGTCCAAGCATTATTTCTTGATATCTACTATGCTCCCTACAACTGGACATGTTATATATATACTGGAGTTATTCTTCACTTCAGCACCTGAATATTATAGTTTCCATTTCAGTTCCATGGGAGAGCAGTCCTGCCTAGCTGGATCTGAGGTATGGATACATCAGGCAGGAGAAGTTGGGTGGCATCTCTTTCTCTAGCTTACTATGTGTACTGATTTTCAAGAGATTCTAGAAATTTCCTATAAGAGGAAAACAACTTGAAATGGACTTGGCAAGAGAAGGGTTACGACAGAATCTAAGATTCAGGGAGGGACTCTGAGATCCCCGTGAGAATTCCTTTCAGTTATAGGAGACAGCATAGTGGTGCCGAGTCTACAGTAAAGTCACATTGATGTTCATCCTGGATTTAGTACCAAGGCCGGCACATGACATTCTGATAGCAGTGTGAGCCCTTGGAAGAAAATGGGTGACGTTTTCAAACTAGAACTCTAGCTGACTGTCCAACAGAATTTTGTGATGATAAAAATGTTTTAGGTGTGTTCTGTCCAATAGTATTCTCTGGTCCCATGGGGCTATTGAGCATTTGAAATGAGGCTAATGTGCTAAGAAACTGAAGTTTAAAGGGTCACTTGTGTCTAATGCTCAGAACAACTGACTTCTTTAGTATCTACAGTGTTATAGAATCGCTACAATTAAGCATAGCTTCGTAAAGCCAGGTTAGAGACATGGAAGGTGGCGGTGGGAACAAAGGGTGGTGAGTATGGAGTGATAGCAGAGGATACAATCCAAATCAGTTCAGAGCCTGATAAGAATCAGCTTATGTACTGAACTTCTTGTATAAGCAGGGGGAGTTTTAGAGCTGGCCAAATCTTTGCATAAATGACCACATTTGGACCCACGTGGCAGTGAGCTTTAGGTTATAGTCAGAAGGGACGATTGAACTCTTTGCAAGGTGTTCAGCACCTGTTGTAGTCCTTAGCACATTGCATGTATTCAGTACATATTTGTTTTGAATGAATAAAAGGATACATGGGATATAAACTCACCTGAGATCCTTGTCTCAGTTAGCTATTGCTATAGTAATGCTGCATAACAAACTGCATACAAAACTCGATGACTTAAAACAGGGTTCATGTATTCTTGCTCGTAGGTCAGGAGATTGGCTGCAATGGCCAGTGTCATGTGAATTCATCTAGGGGCACAGGAAATCTCTCTTCACGAAGATGGCAACAGCACATGACCTCTTTAGGTGAGTGTTCAGAACTATATGTAGTCACTTCCATCCATATTCCCTTGGCCAAAGCATGTCTCCTCACTAAGCCCAAAATTCAAGGCTGGGGAGAGCCATGAAGTTACATGGCAAAAAGCATGGCACCAGGTGGGGTTAAACATTGAGACTCCAAGTCTGATCTGCCATAGTCATGTGAGGAGCCAAGGAGTTCATGCCCACTTTTCCATAGTCTATGTTCCTTCCCCTGCTCCAGATGCTTCATGTATAGTCAAAGACAGTTCTACCGTCCGTGTGACTCCTAATCTTCAGGCTGGATATTATATTTCCATCCTTTAAAAATCCGATATTCTGCTTTTACAAATTTTGTTATTTATCTCATTGAATGATTGTCCTTTTTGTGGTACTGGACTGCAATCAATCCACATGGTTTGGCTCTGTCATAGAGTTGGAGGTGTAGTCTCCTGGAGGTTCAAAGAATCTGTTAGTCTGCACATATTTTTGCTTTAATCATGGACTGTCTCAGTTTCTGAGGGCCCAGAATGCTGCTGCCAATGGCTGAGGCACAGGAGGGTGGAATTTTCAGTCCCGGTACTCTGGGTTTGGTTTTCAACTCTGACTGAGGTTCTGTGCTGCTGTTAGAATCTATCATTGCCTTTTAAAAATTTCATTTACTTAAAAAATGCATGCAGCAAAATTCTCTCTTTCTGGTGTATAATTCTATGAATTTGACAAATGTACACAGTCATGTATCTTCCCTGGGGGCTTCCCTGGTGGCTCAGTTGGTAAAGAATCCACCTGCAATGCAGGAGACCTGAGTTTGATTCCTGGGTTGGGAAGATCCAAGGAGAGCATGGCAATCCACTCCTGTATTCTTGTGTGAAGATTCCCCTGGACAGAGGAACCTGGTGGGCTGCAAGTCCATGGGGCCACAAAGAGTTGGACACAACTGAAAGACTAAGCCCAGCACAGCACACAGTCATGTAACTACCAATGCAATCAAAATACTTCCATCAGCAGTAAAATTCCCTTGTGCTGCCCCACACTTACAGTCTTTTCTAGAATGTCATATAAATGGAATCATATCATGTGGCCTTTTGAGTCTGGCTTCTTTTACTTAGCATGATGCGTTTAAGTCCCGCCTACACTGTTACGCATATCCTCGTTCCTTCCTTTCTGTTTCTGAGTAGGATTCCATTGTGTGAATGCCTGGCACTTTGTTTATTCATTCTGTGATTGAGGGACATTTGATAGTTTGTTTCTGGTTTTTGATAGTTATGAAAAAGCTGTTATAAATATTGGCATATAGGTTCTGGTATAACTGTAAGTATTCATTTCTCTTGGATAAATACTTAGGGAGTAGAATTGCTGGATTGTATATTAAGAGTATGTTTTAGTATTCCAACTCCTCATTGGAATGTTGAAGCCCAGACCAACTTTATGAAATAGTCAAATTGTTTTCCAAAGTGGCTGCACCATCTTAGATTCCTAGCAACAGTATATAAGAATTCCTATTGTGACTTTTTCTCTATTTTCTCTTTTGCCACTTATTCCTTATATGAATGTGTAAGCTCAGACACCAACTCTTTCCTTATATTGAGTTTTTCATCTTCCCTAGATTTTAAAAGAGACAATTGCCTAGATCAAACCTGTTTTGGAATAAAGTATATAACCACTCACCACATGGTACACTAGATGAGAATATTAGGGTTCAAGAGTGTGAAATTAGAATATAATTTGCTGTTAGTGCCCTGAGCATCCCAGGGTCATTTTCTTCTTGACCCTTGATGACTTCAATACAAAATTAAGGTGCTGATCTAGAAAATATGTATAGTTTCTATAAAGCCAAGTCAATGATTTCTGGTTTTTTAGCCTTAGCTGCTTATAAAATTTTGAGCCATAAACCTACCATCATATTTGATATTTATCAGGCTGAATTCCTGACTTTGGCCTGTACCATTTCAACATATGCTGGCCTAACTTTCAGCGACCAGCACTACCTTTATTTTGTTTAAGAACATGCTCCTGCCATCGAAGGCCACTCTGTTCATTCACGTGGCAGGTTGGAGGACCATGGAATGAACACCACCAGGAGTAGTTGTCAGTCACTGAGGGACAGAGAAGTGGAATGAATCTGTATAAACGCTCCATTTCCCTTACCCTCTCGGATGGGATAACTCTGTGGTCTGTGGCTGTATCCAGGCTCCAGGGGTTCCCTAGTAGGCTTATGTTCCAGATGCCCACAGTAGAGATTTTCTTAGAATACAAACTTTGTTGGCTGCCTTCCTTCCCTATTTGGCTTCCCCACGCTCTTGTTGGTATACCTCTGCTTTCTAAATCAACCACTCGAAATCAGCCCTTGACCTTGTGTCTCTTTTGGGGGAAAGCCACATCAAGACTGGCCTGTTCCTGATTCCTGTCCTCCACTCCTGTGTTCCTGACCTCCCTGTGTTCTATTCTCCATTGACAGTCTATGCAAACTTCTATCTAGTCCTCCAGGTCCTGACATATTCTAAGTATCTCTGCTGTCCTATAGCCCATGAACACGATGTAGCGTTTGCTGTGGTGGAAGGGTTATAGCTGCAGGAGACATATCTGTGTGAAGTTGGATGAGTGACTTAAACTTCTTCAAATATTAGTTATGATGCCTGTAAAATCAGTTTACTGGATCACATCATGAAGATGATTTAGAACCTTAGTGTTCCTTTGGGTAATTAGTGAATGATATAGGTCAGCAGCATAAGTTAGTTCTCTTGTTTCTCATTGTCTAATCACATGGTGATCAAGTCTTATTTCTTTCATGGCTGACCACTTTTCAAGAGCACACATCAAGGATTCTGATTTTTATCTATGGCATTTTGTTTTTCACTGATATGGTGATGTTATATGATATATTTGTGCCATAGTTCTTGTCTTAGTAGATTATTTCAGTAAAAGAAATAAGTTCTTTCAGTGTTTCAAATTAGGAATTTAGGCAAAAATTACAGTTTCGTAAGTGAATACTGAGGTTGAGTGAAAAGAAAGTGTGATACAGAAACAATTGCCTTATCTTTGCTTTGAATCCCAAGCATAATGAAAAAGAGAAGACTCAGAGCAAAACAGAATCTTAGAATTAGAAACAGCACGAAGAATCACCTGTTAGTAGTAATAATAATAGCTAATGTTTATTGAAAACTGGGCATGTGTGCCTTGTAGTGTCCCAATCGCTTCTTAGATGCTCCCTCCACAACCTACTGAGGTCATTATTATTATCATCATGACCATTTTACAGATAGGAAAGTAAGGCCAGAGAAGTTAATTAACTTTCTCAAGTTCACCTTGCCAGTAAGGACTGAGACAGGAGTCAGTCTCCAGAAGTGAAACACCATAGTCTGCACTTTTAACATCTGTGCCGTGCTGACTCTCACCCCTGCAGCCTGAGTAACCCTGTCATGGAGAATCAGTGATTTTCAACACATTTTGTTTCATGTTGAATAATCTTAGTTTTTTATCTTGAGTGTAAATCAGCTTTCAAGTCTTTTAAACTTTTTGATCCTAGTTCTAACTTTCAGAAAAGATTATTTCTACCTTGAAGGACTTTTGTGGCTTAATCCAACACCCTTTGGTTTTCTTTCCTGCAGTAAAAATAGGCCCTAAAAATTTCTTTTGCCGATCACTTGTGTAGTATGTGTATTAACGATCATAGGAAGGCTGTTGCACATCCCTGCTTGTCATTACTGGAGCTAGTTCTTCGCCTAGGCATCAGTTTGCATTAGCTTTCTATCATGCTTAACTTTAGGCTTATTTTCAAGGAAGAAAAGTTCAAAAGGTCCAGATGGAAGCAGAAGTCCAATATTCTGCAGGGAGAAATGAAGAACTCCAAAAACAATAAGTATGTGGGTAAACATACAATTTACTTTTTCTATTTTTTAAAATGATAATTGATCCTAAAAATACAATTGTCTATTTCAAGCCAAATAAGCAATATATTTGGGGGCTTACAACATATATAATAACAACAGTATGAAGATGGGTTTCCAATAGCCAAGACATGGAAGCCACTTAAATGTCCATCACCAGAGGAATGGATAAAGGTGTGGCACATATATACAATGGGATACTACTCAGCCCTTAAAAAGCATGAGATGATGCCATTGGCAGCAGCATGGATGGGCCCAGAGATTGTCATGCTGAGTGAAGGAAGTCAGAACAGAAGAAATATCTTTTGACATTCCTTATACATAAAATCTAAAAAGAAATGATGCGAATAAACTTAGTTACAAACAAAACAGATTCACAGATTTATAGAACAAGCTATGTTTGCCAGGGGCAGGAACAGGGGGAAGAGAGTTAAGGAGTTTGGTACTGACACGTACACATCACTGTATTTAAAATGAGCCGGGATCCACTATTATTGTGCTAGCCCCTCAGTCATGTCCACTCTTTGTGACACCATGGACTGTAGCTCCCCAGTCTGTGGAATTCTCCAGGCAGGAATGTTGGAGCGGGTTGCCATGCCCTTCTCCAGGAGATCTTTCCCACCCAGGGATTGAACCTGCATCTCTTGTGTCTCCTGCATTTGGCAGGCAGGCTGTTTACCAGCTGAGCCACCATTAATTCATGGTAATTGTGTTGAGAATGCATATTACGATCTTTAGAATAACCACGAATAAAAACAACCAAAGAGGCATAGTTTAAAAGATATTAGAGCAGATAAAAATAATACTAAAAAATAATTGATCAATTCAAAAGAAGAGAGGAAAGTAGAATCAAAGGAACAACGACAAAAAAGTGGAACAAGCAGAAAACAAATCGTGAGTGTAGAGTTAACTCCAGCCATCTCAATAATTGCATTAAATGTTAGTGGACTAAACACTCAGATTAAGAGGCAGAGATTGTCCAACTGGGTGAAAAATAAAATTCACCTATGTTTTACTTAGATGCAGGATACATTTTCAATATAAAGGCACAGAAAATTTAAAAGTAGTAGATTGTTGTTATTCAGTGGCTCAGTCTTGTACAACTCTTTGTGACCCCATGGACTATAGCACACCAGGCTTCCCTGCCCTTCACCGTCTCCCAGAGCTTGCACAGATTCATGTTCTTTGAGTTGGTGATGCCATCCAACCATCTTGTCCTCTGTCATCCCCTTCTCCTCCTGCCTTCAATCTTTCTCAGCATCATGGTCTTTTCCAATGAATTGGCTCTTCACGTCAGGTGGCCAAAGTATTGGAGCTTCATCTTTAGCATCAGTCCTTCCAATTCATATTCACAGTTGATTTCCTTTAGGATCGACTTGTTTGATCTCCTTGCAGTTATATAATAAGAACAAGGGACCCTCAGGAGTTTTCTTCAATGCCACAGTTCAAAAACATCAATTCTTTGGCACTCAGCCTTCCTTATGGTCCAATTCTTACATCCCTACATGACTACTGGAAAAACCATTGTTTTGACTATATGGAAAAGCAACTGATGGGAGAAGACATACCAGGGACTGAACCATATAAATTGAGGAACTCTGCATTATGTGAAACAGACACCATAGGGAATCTACATAGATGTCCCAAACCTTAACAGAGAAGGAGGCAACACAAGAAGGATGACTTCTTGGTGCAAGGAAGTGCCAACTGATGATGGATGCTGAAAATATTTCCTTAGAGATCTGACAAGTTGAGCAAACAAAGAATGTTTTTTCCTTTCTGCTTTGTAGAAATTGACAATATAAAGCCACATTTAGTGGTGCTTGTGATTTCTCTGCCACCTCCTCCAGGATAGCTCTTCAGTATCACCCAGAAACTGAGCTGTGGTCACCTGATTTGGGTACCCACTTCCTTTACTGGCTGGAGTTTGGTGATGGGGTTAGCTGGATGCCATCTTTTTTCCTAGTTCAGTATGGCTTCTTTTCCTGTTGGCCCCTTGGCAGTGACTGTTGCCAAGCAAAAAACGACAGAATGTAAGAAAGAGAAATGAAGTGCTGGCATGTTTATTGCTTCAGTTTTGATGGTGGACCAAAGGGTGTAAAAATGAAAGAGATGCTGCTGTGGTTTTGTTTCCTCTCCATTGCTGTGAGGCTGTTATTTGACAAAAAGTAAGCTTTCTAAGTGATGAGTTCCTACTCAGGCAGCAATGTGCAGTACATGTCTGGCTCTCTGTGCAAGAAAAAAGCCTGGAACATTCCCTCTCTCTTTGTGACCTCCTGCTAAGACTCTTGCTTAACATCCTTCCAAAAGGTCCTTTAGCTGGGCAATCTCAGAGATGTAATTTCATTGACAAAATTCATGGTTTCAGTCCTTTGTGTGAAATAAATTTCAGGTAAACTGGAGTTTGTCTAAAATTTTGATGCAAAGTTAGACTTGGCGAGGGAGAAACTCTCTGGGGTGGGTGGTTGTTTTTCTGGGAGTGACTTTAATTAACCTGTCTACTGTATGCTTGCACATTGGAAAGGCCCTTGAAGGTGGCGTTTTCCTCCTGCTGTTCAAAGGGAATGAAAGTGACAGTTGAGTTTATTCTCAGCATTGTTAATTTGGTTGATATTGGGGCCTTTCCAAAGAAACCACTAAAGCTATCAGAAGATGAAGGGCAACACATTTGCGAAGCATTCTGGAACATTTGGTTCTTGTGGTGGCCTGCAAAAAAAAGAAAAAAAAGGGAAAAGAAAAGGATGAATTCATTATCTCCAAATAGTGGAAAATATTATAAATGGCAGTAAATGAAGTAAATGGGAGTTTCCACTGTAATGTACAATTCTTTAAGCTAGCCACCCAGAAAGAACACAGCTTGGTTTGCTGGGTGGGGAGTCTGAGTTAAAATACAGGAGACTGTTCTTGGGGTCCAAGTGCCATTTGGGAGTAAGGCTTTTCCCCTGCTGCTGTGGATCCTCTGGTTTATTGCCGATCTGGACTGTGTGGGTCTTGCAGCCTGCTGAATCGAACCCAAATGGAGCTCTCACCTCTTCAACTTAGATTTGACCTTAGGGTGTTGCTTTCCTGCCTGACTCAGTCTCTAGAGGAAAAGCAAATAAGACACTAACTTCTTTCTGTGTATGCGGAAATGGTCTCTCTTTGTTTTTGGATGGCTCTCCCGCTCTGGCTGCCTTTGCTGGCCCATGGAACAAAAGCCGTGGCTGTGTCTCCTTGTCAGGAGGATGCTTTGCTGAGCACGTCTGCTCGGGCCTGGGTGATGATGCTCCCCTGTGGAACCCCCTCCTATCCTGGAAGCTGAACCCATGGGTTGACAGCTTTCCCACAGAGAACCAGGACACTTCCATCCATGCCACCACCACTACCTCCCTCTCCTGCTGCCAGGATCTATGAAGGGAATCCCCGCCTTCACCTAAATGAATGAGTTAACACTGGACCTGCGTGGAGATGAGGTCCATCTGACGGTGTCTCTTCTGTTCTGGCTAATAAAGCAAGTCATCCACAGCATAACCTCTTCTCAATCTTTCCTAAACTAATTTTCATGATTTGGGGGAAATTATGAAATATATATAGGAAATTATTAGACTCTTGTTACCTGATACTTGCTATGGAATCCAGAAAATGAAATAACTATGTCTCTATAAACTCTAAAATAAACTCATCTCTAGGGTCTTATTTTCTACTTTTAATCCTGACTACAAACTCTCTTGTACTAAGCAAAAAAATCTCTGAAGTTTGGTCTATGAAAATTTGCTGGCCTGTGGAAATTGAGGGGTGCTGGTGCCAAATTCAATTCTGCAAGTATTGTTGAGAACTCACTATTTGCGAATCCAAAAGAAATATGAGTCATAGCTTCAGACCTTAATATGCATAAAATCTACATGAAAAGATAGAAAAGCAAAAATGGTACACCTGATCTGTATTCCATCCCATTTGTTGTGTGTGGATGTATCAGTTCATACACACATACCCCCCCCCCACACACACACAAATACACACATATGCATGCATTCACACAATACTTGTATACATGTACTTACAGATACATATATACCCACCACATACATAGAGACACAGAATATAAATGCTATCATAGATACACATATACATACACTTATATTTACCTAGCACTAGTGTGTAGTCACCCAGTCATATCCAACTCTTTGTGACCCAGGAAAGTAGCCCGCCAGGCTTCTCTGTCCGTGGAATTTTTTAGGCAGAATACTGGAGTGGTTGCCGTTACCTTCTCCAGGGGAATCTTCCCGACCCAGGGATTGAATCCATGTCTGCTGTGTCTCCTGCGTTACAGACAGATTCTTTGCTGTCTAAACCACCAGGGAAGCCCCAGATTGTAACCCAGTGTTATTTGCTCAGTTGTGTCCGACTCTTTGCGACCCCAGGGACTGTAGCCCCCCAGGCTCCTCTGTCCACAGAATTCTTAAGGCAAGAAGCTGAAGTGGGTAGCCATTTCCTTCTCCAGGAGCTCTTCCCCAGGGATCGAACCCAGGTCTCCTGCTTTGCAGGTGGTTTTTTTACTGTCTGAGCCACCAGGGAAGGCCTGTATACACCTAAATACATACAAATATACTCTCTCATTCTCATGTGTACTTATTCTCTCACATATACATACATACATACATACATACATACATACATATTTTCACATGCATATACCCACCTCACACATATACACACATTCATACACATATACACATGTACATATGCACTTACGCACAGTCACAATCACACAGATACATGTTTACACATTCATATATTGACTATGCCAAAGCCTTTGACTGTGTGGATCACAATAAACTGTGGAACATTCTGAAAGAGATGGGCATACCAGACCACCTGACCTGCCTCTTGAGAAACTTGTAGGTAGGTCAGGAAGCAACAGTTAGAACTGGACATGGAACATCAGACTAGTTCCAAATAGGAAAAGGAGTACGTCAAGGCTGTATATTGTTAGCCTGCTTATTTAACTTCTATGCAGAGTATATCATGAGAAACGCTGGACTGGAAGAAACACAAGC
Organism: Budorcas taxicolor; assembly: GCF_023091745.1. Classification (NCBI taxonomy): domain Eukaryota; kingdom Metazoa; phylum Chordata; class Mammalia; order Artiodactyla; family Bovidae; genus Budorcas; species Budorcas taxicolor. Next base: position 4,401,049 of record NC_068922.1, read on the forward strand.
TGGAATCAAGATTGCCGGGAGAAATATCAATAACCTCAGATAGGCAGATGACACCACCCTTATGGCAGAAAGTGAAGAGGAACTAAAAAGCCTCTTGATGAAAGTGAAAGTGGAGAGTGAAAAAGTTGGCTTAAAGCTCAACCTTCAGAAAATGAAGATCATGGCATCTGGTCCCATCACTTCATGGGAAATAGATGGGGAAACAGTGGGAAAAGTGTCAGACTTTATTTTGGGGGGCTCCAAAATCACTGCAGATGGTGATCGCAGCCATGAAATTAAAAGACACTTGCTCCTTGGAAGAAAAGTTATGACCAACCTAGATAGCATATTCAAAAGCAGAGATATTACTTTGCCAATAAAGGTCCATCTAGTCAAGGCTATGGTTTTTCCTGTGGTCATGTATGGATGTGAGAGTAGGACTGTGAAGAAAGCTTAGCGTCAAAGAATTGATGCTTTTGAACTGTGGTGTTGGAGAAGACTCTTGAGAGTCCCTTGGACTGCAAGAAGATCCAACCAGCCCAACCTAAAGGAGACCAGTCCTGGGTGTTCATTGGAAGGACTGATGCTGAGGCTGAAGCTCCAATACTTTGGCCATCTCATGCTAAGTGTTGACTCATTGGAAAAGACTCTGATGCTGGGAGGGATTGGGGGCAGGAGGGAAAGGGGACGATAGAGGATGAGATGGCTGGATGGCATCACTGACTCGATGCACATGAGTTTGGGTGAACTCTGGGAGTTGGTGGTGGACAGGAATTCCTAGCGTGCTGCAATTCATGGGGTCGCAAACAGTCAGACATGACTGGGCGACTGAATGAACTGAATTGAACTGATACACAAAAACACACTCATAAATTTTGGTCAATTAAGTAGTTAGAACCTTAAGCCTGTATTAATCGTCATGTGTCCTCATTTTAAAAAGTAATTTTGATGTAGATACTACTAGCATTAAGAGGGTGTTGACTTTTGAAGAAATATATATATATATTAATACATATATAATCATATTAAGGGACTTTGTGTTCTTATTTTGCCACGGGATTTTTTTTTCTAAAAAATATGATAACTACCCAAACGTACAACGAATAATAACACAATGAATATATCCACCAGTCGGCACTGAGGATTGGAGATGTCTTCCTCTCTTTGCAGCATCCTAATTTAAATGAAAGAAATAAAGCACCCAGAGAAGGCTGGTGTTTTCTTTGTCCTCCATCTGTAGTTTGTCCCTTGTATCCCACAACCAGAAGAAAATGTAGACTGAACACATATATTTTCTGCTCCATTTTAATATACTTACATATACACATATGTTTCAATGAATAATATATAATATTCATTTTTGTGTTTGGAAATAGGGCATAAATGTCAAAGAGCGTATCATCTGAAACTTGGATTTTTCCACTCAGCATTTTGTATGCAGCTCTAGTTATATGGCTGAATAGGGAGAACTATATTATTTTAATAGTTACGTAGTATTCTAGTGTATAAATATACTGAATGTGAGTTATTTGTTCTCCTATTGAAGTAATTTAGAGTTCTAACTTATTTAAAAGAGGCCTTGCAATGGAGTAATCAGAAATGTCTGTATAGAAACCTGTGAAAAAATCTCTCTAGAATATATTCTATATATTCTCTAGAATATATAGAATTTTTCAGTCATAGTACATAGGTTTTCAATTTTATTAGATATTGCCAAATTGTTTTTCTTTAAAATGATTTGACCAATTTAAACTCCCATAGGAGTGTATGAAAAGTTCTATTTCTCACCCTCTTTGCCATCTTTTTTATAGTTGCAAATGTTTAAACATTAGCCTATATGGGTATGTGAGGTGGTATTGTATTGTTCAGTTTTCAGGTTCTAGGGAGTTTTTGAAAAGTGGAAATAAATGCTTCTGTTCAGTGCCTTTTCTGACTATACTGAGGTTTTCTTGTTATCCATTTGGATTTTAAATTAATGTTAGTTAACTGACTTTTCATAATTGAATTATTGTGATTCCCATAGGTCATTTTTTATTATTTATTTAATGCATTGCCAAATTGCATATACTAATATTTAATTTATGAGTTTTATATCAATATTTATACATAAATATGTAGTATAATTTTTTCTTAGGCTATTTTTCTGACTTTGGTATCAGTTTTATTTTTTCTTCATTAAAAAATTAGGAAATATACTTTCTTTAGATTCTAGAACATACTACATGGCATAGGAAAAAATCTTTTTGTTTTTAAAACATTTTTTGAAAAAAATTCACCCTTGAAACCAGTCAATCCTGGTGCCTTTTGGGATTTTAGGATAGAGTAGGTTGGGAGGGGCTTATGGAAGACATGGAGGTAACTTTATAAATGTTTAAAATTTTTAATTTAAAATGTTTAAAATTTCTTCCTTGGCTATTCATATTGGACTTTAACATCTCAAACTGTTTCAGCTCTGATACTTTTTTCCTAGAAAGTCGGCTAGTTTTCCCAGGTTTCAAACTAATTCACTCATAATGAAAATCAGATATCTTAGTGATTTTCTAGAATATATAAAGAATATTACAACTCAACAATAAAAGACAATTAAAGAATGAGCAAAGTATCTGAATAAACTTTTCTCCAAAGAAGATACATAAATGTCCAACAAACATGTGGAAAAATACTTAAAATTATTAGTTCAGTTCAGTTGCTCAGACTCTTTGCAACCCCGTGGACTGCAGCATGCCAGGCTTCCCTGTCCATCACTAACTCCCAGAGCTTGCTCAAATTTATTTCCATTGAGTCAGTGATGGCTTCCAACCATCTTATCCTCTCTGGAAATGCAAATCAAAACCACAAAGAGATATGACTTCACACCCAGTAGAATGGCTATAATTAAAAAGATAATAATAACTGTTGGTTAAGATATGGAAAGGAACCATCCTATGTTACTAGTAGGAATGTAAAATGGTGCAGCTGCTTTGGGAAATAGTCTGACAGTTCCTTAAAGAGTTAAAAATTGAATTACCATATGACTCAGCACTTTTACTTCTAGGTATATACCCAGGAGAATTGAAAACATGAGTGAGTAAGTGAATGAAAGCCGCTCATTCATGTCTGACTCTTTGCGACCCGTGGACTATACAGTCCATAGAATTCTCCAGGCTAGAATACTGAAGTGGGTAGCCTTTGTCCAAACAAAAACTTGTACACAAATGTTTAAAGCAACATTTTTCATAATAGTAAAAATTTGAAGCAATCTAATTGTCCACTAACAAATGAAAAGAAAAACATGATATGGCATGTTATTTGAATATGACAGTAAATGAAGTACTGATTCACACTACATGGAGGACACTTGGAAGTCTTATGTCAGGTGAAAGAAGTCAAAAAAGCCACATATTGTATAATTCCATTCATGTCAGATGTCCAGAATAGGCAGATCCAGAGGCAAAAAATAGATTAGTGGCTACCAGGGCCCAAGGGAAGAGGAATTGGGAGTGACTGCTAATGAGTATGGAGGCTTCCCTGATGGCTCAGTGGTAAAGAATTTGCCTGCAATGCAGGAGATGCGGGAGACACAGGTTTGATCCCTGGGTCTGGAAGATCCCCTGGAGAAGGAAATGGCAACCCCACTCCAGTATTTTTGTCTGAAAAATCACATGGACAGAGGAGCCTGGTGGGCTACTGTCCAAAGAGTCAAACACAACTGAGCAACTGAGCATGAACACATTAATAAGTATGGAGTTTTTTTGTTTGGAGTGATGGAATGTCCTGGAATTGGATCATGATGATGATTGCACATTTCTGCAAATATAAATAATTAAACTGTGCACTTTAAAGTAGTGAATGTTGGGATGTGTAAATTATATCTCAATGAAAATATATTAGTGAATTAAGACTACAAAATCTTCGAGTTGGAAGGGATTTCGGAGGTCATCAATTTCAAATTCAATCTAATATTGATAGTGCAGAGTCTTTGGTTGAGCCGACAGGGCAGCTCCTGACTGCTTTGGTTAACTCTCGACCTTGCAGGGGGCTGCTGGAGGCTCTTGTCCCATCTTCACTCCATGGCCTTGAACATGGAACTCTGACTCCTCTCTATCCCTCAGTGCTAACTACAGCTCCTGGGCACATACTGGCCTGTCTCATATTTGCCCAGGTCTGTTACAAGTGCTTTGTGTTCTCAGCAAGTGCTCGAAGTTAGTCATCATTTGTTTCTTTGCTCATTCATTCATATGGGAAGTGTTTATTGAAAGCCTACCACAGGTTGCATTCTGCAGCAGATGGACACAAACAGATGTTGGCTCTGCCCTCACTGAGATATGATGGTCTATGGCAACGAAGGTGGTACTAATTTTTCAGCATCAAGGGTTATTCCCAAGGACTTCTCTAGGGGTCCAGTGGTTAAGAATCTGCCTGCTAATGCAGGGGTTACAGGTTCAATTCCTTGTCCAGGAAGATCCCACTTGCCACAGGGCAACTCAGCTCATGCACCACAACTACGGAAGCCCCAGTGCCTAAAGCCTGTGCCCCACATCAAGAGAAGCCACGGCAATGAGAAGCCCTCACACTGCATGGAGAGTAGCCCCTGCTTGCTGCAGCTAAAGAATACTCTGCACATGGCAGCAAAGACCCTGCACAGCCAAAGATAAATAATTTTTTTTTTTAAAAAGAATCATTCCCAGACTTTCCCCAGTGTAATCTGATGAAAAAAAGGCATGTAGGCAATTCTATAAAAGAAAGAGGTTGAGGCTGCAGGGGAGTGGGGAATGAAAGATGATGTTAAGTTTTGGATGTGTACTTTGAGGTACTTGTGAAAGACCCAAGGGGAGATGTGGCTACATGGTTCTAGAGTCATGCTGTCCAACGTAAATGTAATGCAAGCTACGTAGGTAATTGTAAGTGTTTTAGTAGCCACATGAAACTGTCAAAACAAACAGGTGAAATTAATTTTAATACTTTTTTGCTTAATCAAATATATACAAAATGGTATCATTCCAGCAGGTAGGAAATCCCGCCATCTACACCAACAGGGATGGGACTTGAGGGCATTATGCTTAATGAAATGAGCCAGACAGAGAAAGACCAGTACTGCACGGTGTCACTCAAATATGGAATCTAAAACAAAAGGTCAAACTCATAGAAACAGAGAAAGTAGAGAAGTGGTTGCCAGGGATTGGGGGGTAGGAAAATAGATAAAAGGTACAATTGATGCTTTTGAACTGTGGTGTTGGAGAAGACTCTTGAGAGTCCTGTGGACTGCAAGGAGATCCAACCAGTCCATTCTGAAGGAGATCAACCCTGGGATTTCTTTGGAAGGAATGATGCTAAAGCTGGAACTCCAATACTTTGGCCACCTCATGCGAAGAGTTGACTCATTGGAAAAGACTCTGATGCTGGGAGGGATTGGGGGCAGGAGGAGAAGGGGACAACCGAGGATGAGATGGCTGGATGGCATCACTGACTCGATAGACGTGAGTCTGAGTGAACTCCGGGAGTTGGTGATGGACAGGGAGGCCTGGCATGCTGCAATTCATGGGGTCGCAAAGAGTCAGACACGACTGAGCGACTGAACTGAACTGAACTGAACAAATGTTCAGCTATAAGGTGAGCAAGGTCTTGAAGATTCAGTGTAAAACATGGTGATTATAAGTGATAACATCCTGTAATTGAAATTTGTTAAGAGAGTAAAATTTAAATATTTTTATCCATAAAAAAGAACTATGTGAAGTGATGAATATTTTAACTAACGGGATGGTAGAATTCTTTAACATGTACACATGTATCACGTCATGACGATATACATTTTAATACTTTTATTTGTTAACTCTACCTGAATAAATCTAAGAAAAATTAATGAAAATGTGACACTTTTTTGTACTAAATCTTCTAAATCAAAAACATATTTTACATTTACAGCACATGTCAAGTTGGATACTAAATTTCTATTTGAGTTGAAATGTTTGTGGTTGAAAAAGTATATTCACACGTTTAAATTGTTCCAAACATAGTTAAGTTAAAAGCATTCTAATAACTGAATAGAGTATCACTTTAAAAATCTAAATAAATTAAAGGTAAACTAAGTTAAAAATTTGGTTTCTCAATTGTCCTAGCTGCATTGCAAGCATTTAATAGCCATTTTAGTTATTATCTACTGTTGGGACAGTGCAGTTCTAGAGCTTAAGTGGGGGAACTGGCCTGCAGATTTGTCAGACTCCAGATGGGATTTGACACTAAGAGAATGAGTGAGATCACCCAGGAAGAGTATGTGGAGGGAGAGGAGGTGCTGGGCGACCTCTGTGGGCCTGCCACTTCTGAGACTTTAGCCACTGCTTATAATGGCTCATCATCTGGGCTTTGGGCATGGGGTGAAGGTCCTAGGCCACATCTGAAAATGGGACCACTGAGATTGTCATTGAGATGTGGATATCTGTTGCCTGAGTAGAAGAGCATGTAGATGTTTGCTAAGCCTCCTTATTTGCTGAGTCCTCTCAATCCTTTGGAGAGTTGGGTTAACTTAGTTCAAACCCTATCTCATGGCCTACAAAGGCAGGTGCTCTCCTGAGATTCCTTCAGCTTCACCATCTCCTCTAACCTACAGGACGAGTTAAGTTGTCTGGTTGGAAAGCCTGGACTCTACTGCTTTCTACAAAACCTTTTCTCACCACTGAATTGGGAGCCCTACTGATGGTTGGAGTCAGTAACAAAGCGGAGCGGTTAATGGCTTCCTTCTGAATCCTCACCCTCTCTCCTTTCGCGTGGCTCTCTTCCTCTTCCCTCAGGAACCAACACATTGTCTGGCTTCCCCATAACGGTTCTGTAGCTTAAACTGGTTCTTGGTGTTTTCCCACAAATCTTCAATGTCTTACCAGACTTTTTCACCCAAGCAAATACAATAGCTTCCTTAAAAAATTTAGATGAATGAAGTGACCCCTCCTTCTCCAACATGACAACTGCTTTCTGACCTGCGTCTTTCATTCTTTATCTCATCCTGTGTCATAGCTCATCCTTAGTTTCCCTATAGTGCTTGCTCACAGAAAGAGGTCAGGTTATATTTGTTTAATGACTGTCCTGTTTCCTACTTCCCATAAAACCTCCCTTTCAGTGGAGAGTTGGACTAATTGCTCCTTTGCCCATTTCATCCAGGCCACAGACAAAACCACAGCTCATTTGGTGGCTGAGCCTTACTGAAAACTTCCTTTCCTCTAGATGCAGCCAGTTTATTTAATCACATGGCAGGGTTGGCCTGAGGGTAACAATGGGCCAGGGTTGTTGGAACAGTGACTGCTGATGGCTGTGGGGTGAGGGCTTTGCCTTTCAAAATTCAGCTTGCTGTGGCCCAGGAAATTAACCTTTAAGTCTACAAACTTGCAGTAAGTGTGGTCAAGATGAGAATATTGACTTGTTTTGAGCATCATCAAGAAATAAGACATAATCTAGGTACTTTGGATGCCTAATGATGGCTGAGAAAGAGATTAAGAATTTGGGTAGCCTTAAAGGGAAAAAATCAGAGCAATGCCAATGGCATTTGAGGCATATATAGCAAAACAAAGTGGCAGCTTGAATTGCAAAAAAATATTTTGTTCATTCATTCATTCATTCATTCACCAGGCTAACATTTATTTAGTGATTAATGTATATCAGATACTGTTTTGATACTTGCCTCAATTCATTGAATCTTACTAATAACCTGGTAATCGAGCACTGTAAGAGGGTAACTTGCTCAAGCTTATACAGCCAGTAAATGGTGGAGTCAGAAATTGAACCAAGAGATATGACTTCAGAATCTGTTGACTTAACTGCCAAGTAGGTGACCAGGCAGTTTTCTGGCTCTCGTGGATTTTATATTCTAGGAGGTGAGACAGTCAATATACATAAGTAAATATTAAATGGGAAATATTATTTCAGATAATGAAAAAAGAATATTGCAGAGTAATGATATTGATGAACTGGGAGACCAGTGTGGCTCCTTTAGCTGGATGGCCAGGCGTGGCCACTCAGAAAAGATGATATTTGAACTGGAATGCTCTCACTTGATGATGAGAAGCTAGAGACGTGAAGATCTGAAAGGAGGGTGTTTCTGGCAGAAGGAATAATTTAAACAAGTCCCTAAGATGGGTTTAGTAAAACCGGTGATGCTCTGCCTCGATTCCCTTCCTGGGCCCAGGCGCCTGTTCCCTAGTTGTGAATGCTGGCTGCTGTCTGCTCACAACTGTAGTTGCCCTCAGCTGGAAGAGAATGCCTGCGATCATGTCCTCCCTAGGGGGCGGGCCACAGCCGGTGCCTGATGGACAGAGTGGTACAAGATGCTGGCCTTGCTGTAGGTGGGGCTGTGGGGTCACTTGGCTGCGCCATCTCCAGTGAGACCACAGTTCGCTTGTGTCCTTCCCATTTTCTCTTCAGCTTTCCTCTCTCTCTTTTAGTTTTGTCTTGAGATCCTTCTCTCAATAAACCACATGCACCAGAATCTCCATCACAGGCTCTGCTATGAGGAAATCCAATCCAAAACAATGTGAAAGAGCCCGGTGTCATGGAGGATGGCAAAGAAGGCCACTGTGGCTGAGGCACAGAGAGCAAGGGAGAGGGTGTTAGGGGGTGAGAGTGCGGATGGGGAAGGGGATGGCTGATTGGATAAAAGCTTAGATTTCATCAAAGAACAGTGGGAAGCCTTTAGGAAGTAAGGGAAGTCTTCAAACACTCCCCTCAGTTGTGGTGCAGAGAATGAAATATGTGGATGGATGAGGCAGAGAGCCTTGTTGACCATCAGTTGCAATATTCCCTCCAAGGAATCATCATGTCTTGAATTTAAAAAGGTAATAGTGAAGAAAGTGTTGGAGAAGACTCCTGAGAGTCACTTGGACTGCAAGGAGATCCAGCCAGTCCATCCTAAAGGAAATCAGTCCTGAGTGTTCATTGGAAGGACTGATATTGAAGCTGAAACTCCAATACTTCGGCCACCTGATGCGAAGAGCTGATTCATTTGAAAAGACCTAGATGCTGGGAAAGATTGAAGGCAGGAGGAGAAGGGGACGACAGAGGATGAGATGGTTGGATGGCATCACCGACTCGATGGACATGAGTTTGAGTAAACTCCAGGAGTTGGTGATGGACAGGCAGGCCTGGCGTGCTGCAATTCATGGGGTGGCAAAGAGTCGGACACGACTGAGCGACTGAACTGAATTGACTGACTGAAGAAAGTGAGCCGGGGGCTGGATTTAGGGGATATTCTAGAAGTCAAGGTAGGATTTCCTATTAGATTGCAGCTGGCACTTAAGACATCTAGATTTATTTAGCAGTCATGCAAATAACTAGGTTTGGTGGGAACAGTACTTTCTTTATCATTAGCCCTGGAAACTCCTCAAATGGATTGTCTTCTCCTAATTGTAGCTTCTTCATTGGTCCATGAACCTAAAAATGAACATGGTTTTGAATTAATGCAAAATGGTACTTAGGGGGGGAAGTCATGGCATTATCCAGTTGTGATTTTCTCCATGAAGTCTATGAACTAGAGCTGTTCATACCTAAGGGCGTTTGCTCTTCTTCCTCTTTCTGTGTCTTTAATAGTTACAGCGTGGCTTTAATCAGATGCTCCTTTCAGGCTGGCAGTTGCATAGCTCCCTGCTTTCTTCTGGGCAGGCGGCTTTGTCCATGGCTTCCTGCCACGGCAGCGGCCTTGATTAAGCAAAGGCCAAGGAGCCCCGCAGCATCAGGGAGGCCAGTCCCTTTTCGCTCTCAGTTCCAAGCGGATGTGAGTGGGAAAGAAAGAAAGAGTGTGGAGTGACCGGGTGAGAATGATTGCCTTGCCCTCCAGAGAGCCTCCTGGAATATGGAATAGATTAGGACACCCGGAAGCTGTGAACACCACAGGTCATGCCGAGTGGAGCGGTGAGTGTCCCAAGGGCCCGGGCCTCCCTGATTTCCAGGGTGAGGCCTGGAATTAGCGGGAGGCCCTGCCTGGGAAGTCCAGGCTCTTGGTGGAGGAAGGGAGCTTTCCTTCATTCTTTTTTGTTCAAAACAGAGACTTGTTTTTTTCCCTTCTAGTGGGAGGTAGGACACATGTATTAGCCAAAAAATTATTAACTCTTCTTAACTTTCCTAAATCAGGGAAGAAAATGTTAGTTAGCCTCAGTGTCTTCCAGGAGCATATCACTCACACAGCTCCTTGGGGACCGGGGATGTGGTGATTGGAAAAGCAGATTCACTAACAAGAAAAGTGAGTCTTGATCACAGAGAGATGCTTAACAGACCCACAACTAATTGGAGGGATGGAGCCCACACGGATCTTTTAATTGATGGAAGTAAAGTGTTTGCAGTGTGAACAATAAGTGGAAAAGAGGTCACAGCTTTTCTTGATCCACTGTGCCCAAGCCAGACGCCCTCATCGCTTCCTGCTTCATACAGTGCCATTGTGCCTTGACTTGCAGCCAAAATAAGTACTTAACTTTCTATCTCTATATGAACAAGAAATATTTGTCTAATTTTTGGTGATGTCTTGATGTGTTATCAGTATCTTGCACAGTGTAAATTTTCAGAGACCACGAGGCAACATTTGATGCCAAACACAGAAGTAGTTGCAAATTTGCTGCTTTGGGTCAGGATCTGGCCTTGTTTTATATCTCATACTCTTCCCCGAGCCAGGTAAAATCATCCTTTGCTTCTACCTTTAGGCCTGTTGAACCTCATTCTGATACCAGTATCTAGCCTCAGTCTGATACCAGTTTCTACCCCCAGCAAAAGTCATATAAGAAGCTTCCTGACAATTATAAAATGGCTCCTTGTGTCATACCAGTGTTTGGCTTTAGTTAACTAGAGCTGAAGGAGTCAATGGGCCATGCCTAGCAGGACGTCAGGCAGGCAGCTAGGAGTGATGAGCAGCTGCTATGGATGTAATATGGGATTTATTAGTGAGTCCAGAAGTCGGGAACATGCTTTCGGGAAACACACAGTGAGGATGGGAGCCAATGAGATTCATCATGAGTTAAAGATGGACAGTGCAGTGAGTAGAGAACACACTGAGGTTGGCATTTGGGGGGAATGATCTCCACTAATGGGCAAATAATAGGGAGAAAAACACCGAAGGATACTTCAAATGAGCAGTACACCAAGTCAGAGGGAAACCAACATCACAGAAAACCTAGGAAGAGAATGGTTCGTCTTGAGAAGTGAGAATGCTGCTGGGAGTAAAACCAGGATGGGCAGCAAAACAAAGCCTTTAATTTCGTTTGAACTTTAAGATCATTTCAAGGCCAGAAGAGAGGGAGAGCCAAGCGTATGAGAAGGGGGAACAGGCTCTGCATTTATTGGTGCCATCTCAATTTTCTGCTGGATGGACAACATCTTGTTTTATGAGAAGAGACCATCCCCAAGAAAAAGAAATTCAAAAAGGCAAAATGGTTGTCTGAGGAGGACTTACAAATAGCTGAGAAAAGAAGAGAAGCTAAGGGCAAAGGAGAAAAGGAAAGATATACCCATTTGAATGCAGAGTTCCAAAGAATAGCAAGGAGAGATAAGAAAGCCTTCCTCAGTGATCAAGGCAAAGAAATAGAGGAAAACAATAGAATGGGAAAGACTAGAGATCTCTTCAAGAAAATAAGTGGTACGAAGGGAATCTTTCATGCAAATATGGGATCAATAAAGGACAGAAATGGTATGGACCTAACAGAAGCAGAAGATATTAAGAAGAGGTGGCAAGAATACACAGAAGAACTATATAAAAAAGATCTTCATGACCTGGTAACCATGATGGTGTGATCACTCACCTAGAGCCAAACATCCTGGAATGTGAAGTCAAGTGGTCCTTAGGAAGCATCACTTGAACAAAGCTAGTGGAGGTGATGGAATTCCATTTGAGCTATTTGAAATCCTAAAAGACGATGCTGTGAAAGTGCTGCACTCAATATGCCAGCAAATTTGGAAAACTCAGCAGTGGCCACAGGACTGGAAAAGGTCAGTTTTCATTCCAATCCCAAAGAAAGGCAACGCCAAAAAATGTTCAAGCTGCCACACAACTGCACTCATTTCACATGCTAGCAAAATGCTCAAAATCCTCCAAGCCAGGCTTCAACGGTATGTGAAACTTTCAGATATTTAAGCTGGATTTAGAAAAGGCAAAGGAGCTAGACATCAAATTCCCAACATCCATTGGATCATCGAAAAAGCAAGAGAGTTCCAGAAAAACATCTAGTTCTGCTTCATTGACTACGCCAAAGCCTTTGACTGTGTGGACCACAACAAACTGTGGAAAATTCTTCAAGAGATGGGAATACCAGACCACCTGACCTGCCTCTTGAGAAACCTGGATGCAGGTCAAGAAGCAACACTTAGAACTGAACATGGAACAACAGACTGGTTCCAAATAGGGAAAGGAGTACGTCAAGGCTGTATATTGTCACCCTGCTTATTTAACTTCTATGCAGAGTACATCATGAGAAAAATTGGGCTGGATGAAGCACAAGCTGGAATCAAGATTGCTGGGAGAAATATCAATAACCTCAGATATGCAGATGACACCACCGTTAGGGCAGAAAGTGAAGAGGAACTAAAGAGCCTCTTAATGAAAGTGAAAGAGGAGAGTGAAAAAGTTGGCTTAAAACTCAACATTCAGAAAACGAAGATCATGGCATCTGGTCCCATCACTTCATGGCAAATAGATGGGGGAACAGTGGAAACAGTAACAGACTTTATTTTCTTGGGCTCCAAAATCACTGCAGATGGTGATTGCAGCCATGAAGTTAAAAGAGTCTTGCTCCATGGAAGGGAAGTTATGACCAACCTAGACAGCATATTCAAAAGCAGAGACATTACTTTGCCGACAAAGGTCCATCTAGTCAAAGCTATGGTTTTTCCGGTAGTCATGTATAGATGTGAGAGTTGGACTATAAAGAAAGCTGAGCACCAAAGAATTGATGCTTTTGAACTGTGGCGTTGGAGAAGACTCTTGAGAGTCCCTTTGACTGCAAGGAGATCCAACCAGTCAATCCTAAAGGAAATCAGTCCTAAATATTCATTGAAAAGACTGATGCTGAAGCTGAAATTCCAATACTTTGGCCACCTGATGCAAAGAACTGATTCATTTGAAAGACCCTGATGCTGGAAAAGATTGAAGGCAGGAGGAGAAGGGGACGACAGAGAATGAGATGGTTGGATGGCATCAGTGACTCGATGGACATGAGTTTGAGTAAACTCTGGGAGTTGGTGATGGACAGGGAGGCCTGGCCTGCTGCAGTCCTTGGGGTTGCAAAGAGTCAGACCCGGCTGAGCAACTGAACTGCAGTGAAGAGAGAAGAGGGAGTAGAGTCTGGGAGAGAGACTGGTAGAGAAAGCACAGCTTGGAATTGGAGAGTGACTGTTGCTTGTGTGTTCATTTCCTTTTGATGAGAAGATCTGAGCACAACTTGAGGATTTGAACAAGTAACCAGTGGAGAAGGAAAACAGAGACCATGGTCATGGTAGGAGGCAGGAATAAGGGGTTAACTGGTCCAAGTGGCAGGGAAAGTTTCTTCCAGATGGGCGGGAAGGACGAACGTTTGGGTGATGATCCAAAGAAAACTTAAGAAGTTTGGGAGGAAACTTGTGGGAGTTCTCATCAGATGTTCTCAATTTTCCCAGGGAAGTAGGTGGGGAGGTGATCTTTGAGAGTGAAAAGGCAGAGCATGCAGTGGACCTGGAGAACTGAAGGTGGGGAGGAAGTCTGCAGTGGTGAATTCTATGACCGGGAGGATGCAGTGGGCGATAAACAGGGTTACAGCCAGGCACCGAGCCCGGACACCAAGGTCCCCCTTCTCTGTTTACCCTCTCCTGGCACCCTTTGGCTCCATTGCTGACAAGGGCCTTTACACCCTCAGAGATTTAACGAAAGGATGGGAAATAGGGGAAAGACTCAGAATTGCTTTCAAATCGTGAGGGAAGACTTTAATGAAGAGGAGAGAATTTAGAAGAAGCCTGATCTAAAAACACAGAGAAAGTTTGAGGAATAGTAAGGGATCAGATGGGCCTCATTGGGAATATATCCCTTAGTGTTGAGGGGAAACACACAGAGATTATTATTCAGTAGATTGCCTGGGTTCCTCTTTTTGCTTCATTGTACTACTGCCAGAAATTCACTTGTAATGCAGTTCAGCCAATCTTACCACTTTTTAACCTCTGATAAACAATGGATCAGGGCTATTTCAGGTTACGTGTCTTTTTCAACCATCAGTGTCATGCCCAGTAGAATGTTTTCATAGCAATATGTATACATTGAGTGCCAGAGCATCAAACCAAGTGTGGGGCCCTTCTAAGCATGGCTCCCTTTGCAACTGCTCAAGATATTGGTCCTGGAAATAATCCAAGGGCAGCGATAGAAGTTGCAGAAACCTCACCAGCTTTCTCCATTTCTTACCTCTCATGACTGAGCTTTAGTTTCTGTGCATGGTCTAAGCCCTGAGCCACAGTCTCCTTTAACTCCTCTTGTTAAAAAAAAAAATAGAATCAACCCAATGGACCACTGTTAGGATGTTTCGCTGTGACTACCCTGGAAACCTGAACAGGGAGCTGGGAAGGGAATGGTATGATGGGCAGAGGCAGATATGGGTCAACCTGGGAGCTATGTCCTGGGATGGATCATGTGTTGGTTCCTAAGTAATCTTTAATTCTTGCCCAGAAGTGACTTCTTATAGAACTTTTTATGAGGTATCATCTTTTAGGTTCTTTGAAAAAAAAAAAACACAACAAACTGGCAGCTAAAGCAAGTTAATAGGACAAAGCAGTGAAGAAGGGCGAGAGAGAGGAGCCTGCTTTGCCATTGGGTACAAGTTTCCAACAGAAAGTATGTGCCCACCTTATGATGATATTTGCAGTAGAAACCCTCTCTTTTCTCTGCTTTCTGATAGACGGTATTCTAAGCCCTGACTATAACTTTTGAATTTCAATGATTAAGTTTGATAAATCTCATCTAACTTTAAAGATCTGTGGTGGAGAAAGAGTTATCCATCCTTGAAGGAGTTTTTGTAACTGCCCTGGGGAATGTATCAGGATATCCCATCAGAGTGACATTGAAGTGGCATGGACTTGAGATTCAAACAAGACCATGGCTTAGGAATGCTGAAGCCTTCTAAAAATGATATGCAAACAGCTGTGCAAGTTCAGAGTCAGTAGGTCAGAAGTTGAAGAGAAGAAGGAGGCTTGGTGGGGAGGGGCAGCCCAACTCCTGGAGGGCCTAACAGGTGATAGAAGGTTCAGGAAAGCAGCATCTGGTGAGAACTCAGAGAAAGGCAGAGCAGGGAGAGAGAGCCCGAGTCAGCTATATAAAAGCTTGGGTTACCAAGGCAACTTGTTCAGCATTTTCTCCTATTTCTTCTGAGGTATGTGGAGTCTAGTTGCCAAGCAGAGGTGGTGACTGTTGGCTGAAGTGGTAGGAAGCAGAGCAGGAGGAGGCTCTGCAGAAAAGAGTGTAAAAACGTATAATGTATAAAACATAAAAGAGTGTAGAAACTCATACCTGTGCAGTCCTTGACATTCAGTTGTTATAAAGAGGAAATCTCTGCATTTTCTATTTTTGTTCTTATAAATAAACTCTTAAAGGGCAAAGACCACTTACTCTATTCTTGTCCTTCTATTCTAGAGGACACCATTATCATGCCCTCATTCTCTACCCCTTGCATACATGCTAAGTTGCTTCAGTCGTACCCGACTCTGTGCAACCCTATGGACCACAGGGCTCCAGGCTCTTCTGTCCATGAGATTCTCCAGGCCAGGAAACTGGAGTGTGCTGCCATGCCCTCCTCCAAGGGATCTTCCCAACCCAGGGACTGAACCTGAGCCTCCTACATCTCTGGAATTGGCAGGGGTTTTTTTTTTTTACCACTAGCACTATCTGGGAAGCCCCTTCTATCCCTTACTTAAAATTTTAATTGGGATATAGTTGCTTTACAATGTTGTGTTTCTGCTGTACGATGAAGTAAAACAGCTATATGTGTACGTATATCCAGTCTCTCTTAGACCTCCCTCCCACCCCAACCCCCATCAACCCATCAAGGTCACCACAGAGCACTGAGCTGAGCCCTCTGTGCTATACAACACGTTTGAGGCATAGTTTGGATACAGTAAAACACACAAATTTGAAGTCTATAGTTTGTTGAATTTCTGTGTCTCTAGATACCTGTGTAACCACCACTTGGATCAAGATGGAGAACACTTCTGTTCCTCCATAAAGTTCACTTGGATCCTGTTCCCAGTTACTATTTACCCCGCTTAAACCAGGGGAAACCAGTATTCTGAATTTTACACGTAGGCAGTGGTTCTGCCTTTCCTTGAACTTCATGCATGTTATTTTTATCCTCTCTGTGCTCATCCCAGTGATGTGAATGCTGAATTTGTGGGCTTGATTGAATCACAGAAAAAAAAAACCCCAGCATCTTAATCAAAAGAGCTGTGGAAGCCTGGTGATTTTACTAAAAGGACTGATTTTTACCAGTTATGCATCACATAATCTAGAACAAGTGGCTTTCCAAGTCTCAGATTCTTCATCTGTAAGGAGAGGGTCATAATTCTTTTCTTTGTCTCTGAAAGGTAAATTCAGCATGAATCAAATATTTAAGGCAGACTATTTGGCATTTGGGGCTAT
This sequence comes from Budorcas taxicolor, assembly GCF_023091745.1. Taxonomy (NCBI): domain Eukaryota; kingdom Metazoa; phylum Chordata; class Mammalia; order Artiodactyla; family Bovidae; genus Budorcas; species Budorcas taxicolor. The sequence goes on from NC_068922.1 coordinate 4,417,613, forward strand.
GGTATTTTTTGGAGAGCATTAATTTAGATGTTACATAGACACATATATAAACTGTAAGATGCATTAGAAACTGTGATATTAAAGGTATTAAGGTGTTGAGTAATTGCAGTCCTGGACATTTCTATCTGTGGATGCCTCTGTGTAAACGGTTTTCTCCTCAGTCATTCCAATGGTGTATGTCTGAGTGCAATGTGGTTATTACATGAAGTCTCCACTCTTCTGGAACCTTCTCCTACATGCCTCTGGTCTTTACAAAGTGATCATTAACTTCCAGGTGGCCTCCCATTCTGACTCCGGCAATGGGCCAATTTCTTGATTCTATCTCACAATGTAACTTCCAAAGTAAATGTCTATTAAGCCTTTGTGTAAACATTCCAGGCCTGTAGCAAAATCAACTGAACATAAATCACCCAACGAAAAGGGTTTAGGAAAATGTGTAAGTTTGAAAAATGAAACAGTACAGTGCAGTTTCCTTGCGGATCTCTGGCCTCAGTTACCTCAACCAAGATTTCTCTGGTCTACATCACAGTTCATCCTCAGAGGTGGTGGTTTTCAGTTACTCCAATGGGCTTTGCCCAAATATAGAGAAAACAAGCCCTCTGCATATAAAGCCACCAAGATGCCTATTTGGAAATGGGCTTAACCGACTTTCTAAATAAAAGCCAGAGTGTACCATTTCCTCATCACTGACTGTGTCTTTTGCACATTTAGAAGGTTTGGCTAGAAAACAGCGTGGTTGCAATATGTTTAATTGTTTTGCTTTGGTATTCCTTCTTTATTTAGAAATGGATGATGGATGAAAGTTTTTGCTTTCATATTGAATACATTGATTTTGGAGTTTTTTCCTTTGGAACTTTTTTTTCCCCCCTTTGGAAAGAAGGATAATAAGATGAAATGAAAGCCCTGCCTGAAGGGATGAAGGGGAGCAAAGGAAGGGTATTTGATGAAGTTAAGGAACTTGGCTTGAGTGGTGCCCTGGGGGCTCAGGTGTGCCTTATATCTTTCAAGAGTAAACTTGTCAACTTGATAAGACTTCAGTTCAGTTCAGTTCAGTAGCTCAGTCATGTATGACTCTTTGTGACCCCATGATCACAGCACCCCAGGCCTCCCTGTCCATCACCAACTCCTGGAGTTCACTCAGACTCACGTCCATCGAGTCAGTGATGCCATCCAGCCATCTCATCCTCTGTCGTCCCCTTCTCCTCCTGCCCCCAATTCCTCCCAGCATCAGAATCGTTTCCAATGAGTCCACTCATCACATGAGGTGGCCAAAGTACTGGAGTTTCAGCTTTAGAATCATTCCTTCCAAAGAAATCCCAGGGCTGATCTCCTTCAGAATGGACTGGTTGGATCTCCTTGCAGTCCAAAGGACTCTCAAGAGTCTTCTCCAACACCGCAGTTCAAAAGCATCAATTCTTCAGCACTCAGCCTTCTTCACAGTCCAACTCTCACATCCATACATGACCACTGGAAAAACCATAGCCTTGACTAGATGGACCTTAGTCATCAAAGTAATGTCTCTGCTTTTGAATATGCTGTCTAGGTTGGTCATAACTTTTCTTCCAAGGAGTAAGCATCTTTTAATTTCCTGGCTGCAGTCACCATCTGCAGTGATTTTGGAGCCCAAAAAAATAAAGTCTGACACTTTTCCCACTGTTTCCCCATCTATTTCCCATGAAGTGATGGAACCGGATGCCATGATCTTCGTTTTCTGTATGTTGAACTTTAAGCCAACTTTTTTGCTCTCCTCTTTCACTTTCATCAAGAGGCTTTTTAGCTCCTCTTCACTTTCTGCCATAAGGGTGGCGTCATCTGCATATCTGAAGTTATTGATATTTCTCCCAGCAATCTTAATTCCACCTTGTGTTTCTTCCAGTCCGCGTTTCTCATGATGTACTCTGCATAGAAGTTAAATAAGCATGGTGACAATATACAGCCTTGACGTACTCCTTTTCCTATTTGGAACCAGTCTCTTGTTCCATGTCCAGTTCTAACTGTTGTTTCCTGACCTGCATACAGGTTTCTCAAGAGGCAGGTCAGGTGGTCTGGTATTCCCATCTCTTGAAGAATTTTCCACAGTTTATTGTGATCCACACAGTCAAAGGCTTTGGCATAGTCAATAAAGTAGAAATAGATGTTTTTTCTGGAGCTCTCTTGCTTTTTCGATGATCCAGCAGATGTTGGCAATTTGATCTCTGGTTCCTCTGCCTTTTCTAAAACCAGCTTGAACATCAGGAAGTTCATGGTTCACATATTGCTGAAGCCTCCAAACTATACTTTTTCTAAAAATATGACCCGAAAAAATATTTGTGGAGCTATTCCTGTGCAGAAGAATCAACCTATTTGAAGACAGTAATTTTCAAATAGGTTATCACATTTTCAGAGAAGAGCATTTCAGCTCAGAGAATGTTTTCTTTTCCACATACCTAGCAGGCTCTAAAGCAATATCATGATTTTGAACAAGCTCCAGGAGATAGCGAAGGGCAGGGAAGCCTGGGATGCTTCAGTTCATGGGGTCGCAAAGAGTCAGACATGACTTAGTGATTGAAAAACAACAACAAAATAGATTGTCAACCTTTCCTGTTGGAAATAAGTGCAGAAGGAAATACTCACCAAAAAGGATTTTGATATTATGTAGGGATGTTGTAAAGTTTGATAACCTTGGGACAAGGAATCATCATCTGTATTCCTCTCCAGAAGATAATCTGGGAGATGTTTTTGGCTGAGCACATTTGACTTTGGTTCTGTCTGGTGCACAGGTCAAATCACTCTGAGACACGCATTCTCTCCTGTAGTCACTGATGTCACTGCCTGACTCACAGTCCTTTGGCCATGCCGGGAGGTCACTTGCAGATGGCTCTAGTCTATGCCAAAACTTCCTGCATCTCTAAGCCCAACTGCATCTGGTCCTGCAGGGCTGCTCTTCCCAGGCACGGGACTTCACTGAAGTCTTCAGTGCAGGGTCACAGGCCCAGAAACACCCTTGACAATGAGGGAAGGAGTTGATGGGTAAACTCCCCAGCTACGTCCTGCCTTGGGGGTAATTCTGAGGTGCGTTGTGTGTTCTGCAAAGTCACTCACAGGAATCCCGGCAGCATCATGCCTGGTTGACCACGGTGGTAACCTACTCACAGCAAACCCTTCATTGCTTCCTTCCCTTTCCTGCCTCTGCTGGCTCTCCTCCCGTGTATCTGCATGGAAATGTTTCGCATGGTCTGTTTCTGAGGAACCCCAACTAAGACGATATCTGATCTCCTTTAAGAAATGCTTAGGCCAGACATAGAATCCACCAGAGTTTTTTATTATATTAGCTCTAGTATTCAAATGGAGAAGGCAATGGCACCCCACTCCAGTACTCTTGCCTGGAAAATCCCATGGATAGAGGAGCCTGGTAGGCTGCAGTCCATGGGGTCGCTAAGAGTCGGACACGACTGAGTGACTTCACTTTCACTTTTCACTTTCATGCATTGGAGAAGGAAATGGCAACCCACTCCAGTGTTCTTGCCTAGAGAATCCCAGGGTTGGGGGAGCCTGGTGGGCTGCTGTCTATGGGGTCGCACAGAGTTGGACACAACTGAAGCAACTTAGCAGCAGCAGTAGCAGTATTCAAATACGAAAATAATATATTTAGCACTCACTCTGTGCCAGGCATGGTTCCACCTGCATACATAAATACACGTATGTATATACATATAAAATTTTAACTCTCTGAGGTGTGTATGATGACCGTCCATATTTTGCAGATAAGAAAGTAGAAGCATGGTGATTTGCACAGTATCACAAAGCTACTAATTTTCTAGCCAGTATTCAAACTCAGGCATCTGTAGCCAGCATGCCTAACTACTAAGCTATCTAGCCTACTCCTTTGAAAATCAAATAAAATAATGGACATGAAAGTTACTTTAAAAGTTCTATACAAATGATAGGGATACTTATAACTAAAACCTTCCCAACCATACTTTTACCACTCTCGTGTGTGGAGAGGATTTTAGCGAAAATAGAGGCTGGCTCCAGGTCCACCCCACTCACTGAAAGCTGCTTACAGATGAGTTGAACTCAGTGTAAAAGGATATTAGATTCCATTTCCTAATTACTGTTTGTTTGTTGGAGTGATTGTAAAGACATGCACTGTCAAGATTAGGGAGGTTTCATTGCAGTGGCTCACAGGAGGCACTGAGGCAGTTTAATACACTGGGGTGCATTAAAAATTATATCACCGCCAAAGGATAACCTTGCTGCAGATGAGATTGCTTTGGGTGTGTGTTCCAGGGTAGGTGCCAAAAATGCTAAGACTTGGAGACAGGCGAGGAGAAAGCAGAGCTACTTCCTCTGTGTGCTTTGCTGCTTGGAAGAGATACAGAAAAACAGCAGGAAATGCTCGTTTCTTCTCCTGGGATCTTTCAGGGACCTCCCACCTGATCAGGATGGTTGAATTTTACTTGGATAAGGGATGACTTGATGGAAGATTAAAAAGTCCCAGTACAGTCCTTCTCTGTGCTCCTGAGCAGCTGCTAGGCACAGCGTAGTGGGAAAAGGTGTTTAAAAAAAAGGCGTGGGAGGGGTGGGGCTCCAGTCTCGAGGCTGAAAGTGTCCTTGCAGGGAAGCTCCACCAGACCTGCTGGGAGTCAGAACCCTGAACAAAACAGAAGCAAAGAAGCATTCAGCTTTTTCTTGACTATCTTCAATGAGGCTGTTTTTAGAGGAGCCTCAAGATGGTCATGATTTCACAGGCAAATTGGAAGGGACCTAATCTCCATGAGGCCTGGGAAAAACTACCTAGATGTTACAAAGGCACAGAGGTAAGGAAAAAGAAATTCAGGATCCTCAACCTTTCCGTGGACTTCAAAGTATAAGAGGTGGGAACAGTAGACAGTGGCGTTGACCTCTGTTCCCTTGGTGCTTCAGTGAACTGTCTCAGGACTTGGCACACTGCCACCCTTCCAATCAGATGGGGGAAATAAACACCATTAGCACATTGATAAGTGTTTGTTTTCCTTTGGCATTAGGGCTAAGAAAAATAAAGTGGGGAGGGTATCAGTTCCTGAAGTAAGCCTTTAAAAGGTTTCCCTTTTTGATTTTTTAATGATTGTCTATTTATAACAGCAACAAATACAACAGAAAGAAAAAAAACACTTTAATTAGCCCAGGACACATTTTGCCAAAATTACATTTAAGTGCTTTTTATTTATGAGTGAGCTGCATTATTTTTTATGATGTCTTTAAACCGGTGAGGGTAAGTTGTGGGTATAAACCAAGGTGTGCTGTGGCCTGTTGGTCTTTAGTTTGAATTCCTGGAAAGGATCACCAAGAAGAATGCTGCGGATAACTCCGTCTGCCAGGCAGTTTGCGTGAGAAGAAAGAGGACTTTCTGAAGTCCGTTAAGAATGATTTGTTACTATTGATCATACACATATTTGTGTTTTATTGCTTAAACACATAAAGCATACAGTGGCAACTAATTGTATCTACCACATTATCTGAGGCCCTGGGAAGACTGGAGAGGTACAGGATGTGATTATTATTCCTAAAGAAAGTCCAGGTTAATTCAGGGGACAAGACGACCACGTGTGTGTGATAGAGACAACACAAAGGCGTATGATTAAGTAACGGGTTGCGAATTATAGGCTGCAAGTGCTGTAACTCTTAGCTGTGACACAAAAGGCATCATGGAAGCAGCAAAGCTCGACACAGATCTTGAAGGACTCAGGCCGTGGAACAGGGGGTGGAGGTGCAGAGAGGCCCTTCTGGGTGAGGAGAATGGCATACACAGCAGCATGGAAAATGCGTGTATATGTCTATGACATCTTAAGCAGAGCACCCCGCCCGATTGGAGGTTTGGGCAAATGAAGAGTGAGTGGTAAGATGAAAGAGAATCCAGCCAGGGAGGGGAGACAGGACTTAACCTTTTCTGAAATCGCGCATTCACCTTCCTCTCAATTCAGTTACAAATCCATGTTAGATTATTCTGTTTTGTACACTTGCCCTACTGTCATTTTTTAAAAAGGTATAACCTGTGTGAGTAGAAGCAGTCCCCAACCTTCTTGGCACCAGGGACTGGTTTTGGGGAGGACAGTTTTTCCATGGCATGGGGTGGAGGAATGGCTTAGGCAGTAATGCAAGTGATAAGGAGTGACAAGCTTGTTGTTTCACTCACTGGCCTGTTGCTCACCTCCTGCTGTGTGGCCTGGTTCTTGGATTGTACTGGTCCATGGCCCAGGGGCTGGGGACCTCTGTTATATAAGCCCGTACTGGTATACATGATCTATCTTAGTTTGGATTTCCCCAGAGATAGACCCTGATACAAGGAGTCCAGGACAAGTCATTTATCTGGGAAGTGATCCTAGGAAACTCTGGAAGCGGGGAGAAAAGTAAGACAGGAAGGTAAAAATAAGGCCAGAAGAGGTACATTATCTAGATATTTACCAATGTGGGCACCTGGGCCTTAATTCCACTGAATAGCAACGGAACTCAGTATGGAATGTACCTCAGAGTGCTTCTGCTTGAGGGAGAGGGAATCGGGGTATTTATTTACCAGTTCCCTTCAGTCACTGGTCAAGGGTTGCCTTTGAGGGCATTAGCTCCCTAACACTTTTGCCCTAGGAAAAGTCCACAAGCAGAAGTTGTAGGTGTTTGCAGTAGGCTATCTTGGTGCTAATATGTCAGTATTTCTAGCCTGGCAGCCGGAGATCATGCATTTTGGTCATCTTGGGTTGCTACAACAAAATGCTGCAAACTGGGTAGCCTGAAGAAACAGATCGTTACTCCTCCTGCTCTGGTGGAAGGATGCCTGAGATCAGGGTACAGTGTGGTCAGGTTCTGAAACCCTCTGCCAGGTTACGGGCTGCTCACCCCTTGTCGTCCTCTCAGGGCGGGAAGAGGGTGAGAAAGCTCTCTGCTGCCCCTTTTATGAGGACACTAACCCTGTTCCTGAGGGCTCTATCCTCAGGACTTAGGTACCTCCCAGAAGCCTCACCTCCCAATACTATCACACTGGGCTCAAGGTTCCAACATGTGAATTTCGGGAGGTCACGGATGTTCAGTCCATTGCCTCGTGCTCCGTATTCTCTAATGAAGGTCAAGTCATCCTGAGACTGAAGCACTTGACTAGTTGTTACTTACCTTCTCCTTTTTCTTTCCGTGTGTTACTGTGGTCTGCTCTGATAAAGAGCAAACTTTGAAGGGACAGCTGTACAGTTTGGGATGTGGAAGCATGAGAGAGAGTTTTAATTATAATAAGACTTCACCTGGGCTGGTTTGCTTCTAGTCCAAGGAGTTTCCAACACAGACGTAAGCGAGATCGGTCAATATAATGGCTCAAATTTGAAGGAGCTAGAGCAATGATTCTGCGTTGGCCTCTTGGTTTTCAGTGGAGAATATATGTCAGTGAACTGAACTAACATTTTAGTTTTCATGGAAAAACTAAGATGACCTGATTAAAAATCAGGAAACAAAATATCCATCCACCATCTACTCTCCCCCACTGCCATCCCTTCCCCTGCCCTCCATGACACATAGCATTTCCACAAGCTACTTAGGAAATATAAATGCATTCAGGGGCTTAGCGCAGTAATTTTTTTCTCTCCACTTGCAGTGACACTTTATGCCAGTTGTGTTATGATCCAGTGGGGCTGAGATCAGGTAAAGGGAATCCACTGTAGAGAAAGCATTTGAGAACCACACTCTTCCTTCCTAAACTTTGATTTTTAACATTTGCTTTGGGAGAAGGCAATGGCACCCCACTCCAGTACTCTTGCCTGGAAAATCCCATGGATGGAGGAACCTGGTAGGCTGCAGTCCATGGGGTCGCCGAGGGTTGGACACAACTGAGCGACTTCACTTTCACTTTTCACTTTCATGCATTGGAGAAGTAAATGGCAGCCCACTGCAGTGTTGTTGCCTGGAGAATCCCAGGGATGTGGGAGCCTGGTGGGCTGCTGTCTATGGGGTCGCACAGAGTTGGACAGAACCGAAGTGACTCAGCAGCAGCAGCAGCAGTGTTCAGTTAAAAAAGAGAAGAAAAGGATTAAGAAAGGGAAACCAAAAGACATTTTGTTTTTCCATATGCCTTTGTGGAATCTTGGAATTGAAAGCAATCTTGAAAGGCCATTTTGATGTTCTTTACTTTCATCAATATTTGTTAAAAGTTGAATGAAAGCTGTACTTCATATGAGGCATAGAAGACTTGCAGAGAGATTAAAGCTCCCTCCATAAACTGGTCCATCTGTCCAGCCTCCCATCCATGCCTCCTCTTGCCGTTAGAAAACTCTTTTAGGGCAAGTGCCTCAATGCCAATGCTTTTTTAGTATATGAAAAGAAAAAACAAATCTCTATTACAAGTGTGAGTGTGAGTTGGATTGATTACAGCTTCTCTCTCTGATAAACGTTCATGTCTGGGTGTCTCAGGCTACCTTTTCTCCCCCTGGATAATTTTCACTCCCTTTTGTAATCTAACTGGTACTTTTACTATGTATAATGTCAGAGTTGTTTTTTTTTTTTTTAATATTTTGATATAAATGAACAGTTTTGAGAGCGGATATGAATGATATGCAAAATGTAAAAGATGACTTTAAAATGGAAAGACACGCTCATAGATAAGAAGAGGATATAATAAGGTTACCAATCCTTCTTTACTTTATAAATTCCATATAATCCCAATAACAAGATTATTTTTAAAAGTAGGCATATGATTCTAAAACTTGTTTAGGAAGGCAAACAATAGCTTCTGAAAAATAATGAGGGGTGACAATTGAATTTTATAAAAAATTGAGACAGTATGGTACCCGTGTACAAATAAGAAGACGTCATTGGGACGATACAGCACCTCCAGAGCAGACCCTGAAAGATGAAGGCTGTCTGTAATCAGTGAAGAGAGACTGTTCAGCAGGTTATGTTAGGCCAACTAAATAGCACATCATACCTTACAGTATGATAAGTTCTGGTGAATCAGATAGTTATGTGTTAATGAAAGCAACCATAAAAGTGAAAATGTAAAAATTAAAATCACGGAAGAGGAAAGTCTTTCTAACGATGACCTATAAGAAATAAAATCAAAGACCGATTAAAAACAAAATATTTGTACCTAGTAAAAACCACCAAATCAAAGTTAAAGAGAAATGACAAATTGGGAAAAATATTGCGATTTTTTCAAAGTGTTAGTTTCTCTATTCTATAAAGGAGGCTCACAAACCAACAAGAAAATGACTAATGTCAATTAAATAATGAACAAAGAATAGAACAATTTACACAAAAGGAAACTGATAAGAAAAAATCATTTGCTTTGTTTAAAAAAGAGAAATACAAAATAAAGCTAAATTAAGGTGATTTTATCTGTCAGGCTGGCAAGACTTGAAAGTTTGGTCATGCCTGGTGTTAACAATGGTGTGGGCGCATGCAGACTTTTAAGTATAGAGACGGTCACGGTAAGTGGCGGGAGTCGGTACACTACAGACTGTGAGTGAAATCCAGCCCGAGGCCTATTTTTGTACTACCTATGAACTAAGAACAGTTTTCACATTTTAAATAGTTGAAAAAAATCAAAAGAAAGAATAAAATTGTAAAAGAATAATATTGTATGATATGTGAAGATTATAGGAAATGCAAATTCCATGTCCTTAAATATCATCTTATTAGAACAAATTCATGCTGATTTCTTCAGCTGATCTATAGGTGCTTTTGTGCTTCAGTGGCAGATCTGCGTAGTTGGAAGACACAATCTGCACTGTACGCCTGAAAATACTATAGTGTATTACACTTGCCTAAGTGTAAAAGACGCATGTCCAGGATACCTCCTTACAACATTGGCTGGCAAAAGACTGGAAGTGAACTAAATGCCTATCAGTAAAGGCCTGGCTGTGGAATTATGGTGCATCCACATAGTGAAATCCTGTGCAGCTATGAAAAAGAATCTACAGGCCAAGATGGAATTTCCAAAATACAGTAGAACTTTTGACTATGTATTTAGGTTTATGTAATAAAAATGAAGATTATGGCATCTGGTCCCATCACTTCATGGCAGATCGATGGGGAAACAGTGGAAACAGTGTCAGAATTTATTTTTGGGGGCTCCAAAATCACTGCAGATGGTCACTGCAGCCATGAAATTAAAAGACACTTACTCCTTGGAAGAAAAGTATGACCAACCTAGATAGCATATTAAAAAGCAGAGACACTACTTTGCCAACAAAGGTCTGTCTAGTCAAGGCTATGGTTTCTCCAGTGGTCATGTATGGATGTGAGAGTTGGACTGTGAAGAAGGCTGAGTGCTGAAGAATTGAAGCTTTTGAACCGTGGTGTTGGAGAAGACTCTTGAGAGTCCCTTGGACTGCAAGGAGATCCAACCAGTCCATTCTGAAGGAGATCAGTCCTGGGGTTTCTTTGGAAGGAATGATGCTAAAGCTGAAACTCCAATATTTTGGCCACCTCATGCGAAGAGTTGACTCTGATGCTGGGAGGAATTGGGGGCAGGAGGAGAAGGGGATGACAGAGAATGAAATGGCTGGATGGCATCACCGACTCGATGGACATGAGTCTGAGTGAACTCCGGGAGTTGGTGATGGACAGGGAGGCCTGGCGTGCTGCAATTCATGGGGTTGCAAAGAGTCAGACATGACTGAGTGACTGAACTGAACTGAACTGAACTGAATCTATTAAAAAAAAAAAGAAGATTTTGAAAATTTCCCTTCCCTTCTCTTATTCAGTTATTTTCTATCTCAATACCTGGTAAGATTTTCTTCCTACCATATGTCTCCATCTGAAATTTTTGTTACTGTTTACTTGTCTAGTAGTTTTCCAAGACTCTAGAGTCTTTAAGATTGGTGACCTTGTCTATATTGCTGATTCAGTGATGACACTGGAGCCATATGGAATGAAGCACCAGCTCCCCATCACTTAAGAGGCAAGGATGTTGGAGGGGGAGCATGGATGGAATGGATGTGGGCAAGGGGCTTCCTTAGGAAAGATGGACCCCACTCAGAGCCCATGCAGGATTCTGACAGTGGTAATCTTAATTCCAGAATCTTCCATAACCATCCAATAAATCCTGTCTTCTGCTGCTACTGTTATTATAACTGGAGACCAAAGATGCAGTGAGAGGAAAACTGACAATCAGCAAATGAAATAAACCAAAGGCCTTGCTGTTTCATGTGTAGCTCCTGGTGTTGGATATTCTAATGTGCAGCATAGCTTGTAACAGAGAAAAATCAGAAATAATCCAAGTGTCCATTGACAGATACATGGTTGGGAAAATGTTGGGAGTACCACACCGATATTATAATGAAGAAGGATGGTCACTATAACTTGACTTGAAGGGATGACCGAGAGATATGAAGTCAAGAAAGCAAGTTATAAAATAGTTTGTGTGATATGATCCTGCTTTTTAAAAAGTTATGCTTAAGATAAATTAAAAGCAGTGGGAGAAGGGTGCTCTGTGGGCCATGGTGATTTCTGGGGGCCTGTGAGAAGAGCAAATTGGACTTTTTATGTTGCATATTTATGTAATGTTTGAATGTTATTACTGTTAATACATTTCTTATAGAATTAGAAAGAAAGAATGCATCTATATTTGTATTTAGCTCTGTGAATAAATGTCTGAATTCCTGACATGGGAACCTAATAGTAAAGAATACACATAATTTATCTAGAGCGCCTGTCACAGGATAAATGACAGGAAACCAGGGTCTGGAATCTGGAAAGGAAGGGTACCCATCAGGACTCATGACATCTGACTCTTGGGAACTAGAAGAGCATATTCTTTTGACATTGGTTCCCTAAAAAGAAGTTGTACAGGGCTGAAGATGTGGGAGAGAAGGATGGTTGTCAGGACATAAGGGCCCTAATGTTGAAATAATAATCTGAGGACTAAAGTGACTCCACGATGGAGTGAAGGAGCCGCATCCATGTCCCACCCTCTATAAACACCTGCTGTCTTTGTTATTACGTCCTGCTCTTGTTTTCTTCATTTTTCCTGATGCAGCTGAGACAACAAGGCAGGGTGGTCCAGGAGCTGGGAGTGGAGACACCGGGATTCCAGTCCTTCGTCTCTGCTGGACTTGCCCTGGGACTTAGGGTTGTCCACAGCCTTCCTCCCTTCCTCACTGCCTCACATCCCCCTTCACTTCAGTTTCCCATCCCCAGCAAGGGACTGGCCACATCCTCATGGTCTCATATGATGGTGTGTGTATCATGGGATGTGGATTTTTCTTAGACAAATGTTTCCTATAAAAGTGTGTTTCGATTTAATCTTCATTTTCCCCCCTGACATCCTGTCTAGAACTTTCTATTGTATTTCCCCTTTGCATCTTCACTTTGAAGGTCGTCATGCAATGGTAGGGCTGGAGGAAGACATAGACCATCTGGTCCAAGTCCATCTGTTTCCAAATGAAGCCCAGAGAAAGTGGGATGACTTGGTCTTGACAGTTTTCCACCGGCTTGAAGCTGCACAGGAATCACCTGGAGATCTTGTTAAAATGCAGATCCTGATGCCGTAGGTGAAGGGTGGTTCTGACATTCTGTATTTCTAACCGGCTCCTGGGGGACACTGATACTGCTGTTTCCCAGCCTGAACTCAGTGAACCAAAAGTATGGGATACAGAGCAGAGGATGATTTTGGCCTGAATTCCCCACCCGCCTCACTGTCTAAGTGCTCTTTACTACAGGGGACATAATTATTAATCCATTTGTTGCAAGAACTAAAGCTATCATCTACATAGAAAACTTGTGTCTGAATCCCTTGGGAGAACTTTAACAGTTGGGGGCATCTGGGCCTCCCAGAGCTGTTTGGTTAATACAGGCTGAAATTTGAGACTTAGTATTTTTATAAGACCCCTCGATTATTTTGATTTATTCAGCTCATGACCAACTTTTGGAAACCTCTGTCAAGTCATTTAGGAATATTATATCTGGTATGATATGAGTTTTAAAATTTATTTTAACTTGTTATTTTGTTAATGTGTATGATTCCCTGTATATTTTTATCACTTCCTTAACCACTGAGAAGAGCAATATACACGAAAGAAAGAAAGAGTATATTAACCTCCATGGAACTAGAAGGATAAAAATGATAGAGGAGAGTGCAAAAATCCTGAATAAGAGCCCCTTGATCTTATACAAATAATCATAAAAAAATATATAGTAAGCTAAGTAAAGGAAATGGTAACCCACTCCAGTGTTCTTGCCTGGAGAATCCCAGGGACGGGGGAGCCTGGTGGGCTGCCGTCTATGGGGTTGCACAGAGTCGGACACGACTGAAGTGACTTAGCAGCAGCAAGTATGCATACAACTGTTAAATACAACCAAATAAAACAATTTGGAATCCACTATCTATAAGTAAAGAGATGGCAATATTATGACTAACATATATACAGTGGAACACATCATATTCACATTTAACTTATATAAAGTGCCTCTACAGGCTTAATAGAAAGGAGAGAGGGGAAAAGGGTTGTAACGTACGGACAATTCTGCCCACTATTCCATTAAAGAAGCAAAGAATGACCCACTTCCTGTGTACCCCTCATAGTGTAAGCAGCTTGTAATGCTGAGTCTGGTTGTTGAATTTGAAGGTAAACTTGAGCCGGTTTCTTCAATGATCTGTTTGTATAATAAAGGAAAACTAACTATACAAACAACAATAAAAAAATTCTCTTTGACTAATCAAGTGAAGAAAAGAGAAACCTCACGTGCGTTTATGACTGCCAGTACAGAGGCACACACAGCCATGCTTGCACACACACATCTCACACACATCCTGAGAATGGGGGTGAGTTTCTAGAGAAGATGCATTTTAGACTTCAGAGACCCTTGGAAACCTTTTCTTCAGTAAATGAGTTTACTACCACCTCCTTTCTCCTGGCATTTTTAGATTAACAAAATAAATATCATCTTATAGTAAAGAACACCTAGACTTTATTGCAAAAACCTCTGTTCCAAAGATTTCTGAGTGTTTACTAATGTTAACTCTGGGTAGCTTCTCTCCTGTTTGTCTTTTCTAATGCTGCGTATGAGAAGCCGTCTTTAAATGCTTATTTATTCATGGTGGTGCTGGGTCTCCATTGCTGCTTGGGCTTTCCCCAGTCGCAGAGTGTGGGCTCCCTTCTAGTTGCGGTGCACAGGCTTCTCACTGCGGTGGCGTCTCCGGTTGCGGAGCACGCGCTCTAGAGCCCAGGCTGAACAGCTGTGGGCCATGGGCTTAGTTGTTCTGCAGGGTGTGAGGTCTTCCCAGATAAGGGGTTGAATCCATGTCCCCTGCACTGGCAGCTGGATTCTTCACCACTGAGCCATCAGGGAAGCCCTTGTCTTGTTTTTTAACTCTTGTGACCGCCAAGCAACAGTGACATTTGCTCTCTTCCCATCACCCTCCCCATCACATTCTGGTTGGGGAAATCATTCAAGAGCCGCCATTTGCTGGAGAAGCTGTGTGAGCTAGGGAGGTTGCCCTTCAAAAAGGTATGCCCACGTTTTGGGTTTTCTCTTGGTCCTCTATGGCTCTATACTCTTGCTTCCTCCAAGATGCCCCCAACAAGGATGGGTGAATCTGTCTTCACACAAGCAGAGCTCAGAGGCATGCCTTTCCCCAGCTGTACTTTGTTCTAGCTAGCACCTGACCTCCAGCAACAAGATACTCTTTCATATTTTATCAGCAATTAATTGTAATCACTTCTGTTTTATGATCTGATAAAGGCCTTCATCTCTCGATTTGGTCATTGTTTCCTGCTCTTTCCACCTTCCTGGAAGGCGGGGCTCAGTGACTACCTTCCCTTCCAATGGTTAGATAGGTCTTCCAGCCTGCAGCTGAGTGAGGCAGTGGCTGAATCACGTGAGTTGAGTTTTGACATTTAATAACATGCGTTAGCTTTGAACAATGTATCCCTGCCACTGGCCTACAGTAGGCAACTGAGAACATGCTTTGCCTGCATAATGACGTCTCAGTAATGGAAAGAAAGAATGATTATTCAGAAGCATTGGCATCTAGGGGAAAATCTCAAAAGCATCAGGTCTCAGCCTCTTGTCACTTTTATTCTATCCCATCGAGAACCCATGATCTGCCAGATGATGGGAGGTTGATGGTGTGGAAAGTAAAAGATGAGGCACCAGGGTAAGAGATGGTGGCCTCGTTCTCTTCAGCTAACAGTGGACTATCCTTTATATCTGTCATATAAAATGATTTGGTGGCACTCAAAGTGCAAATAAAAACATTCAAAACTCAGATGAAATGAGTTTGGATGCTGAAGTCAGCTCCAATAACTGCCTTAAGGAAATGGAACTGTCAGCATCTTTAAGAATTGAATTTATTGTTCTGGCAAGAAATAGAAGCGATGATCCTAGACTCCCAGGATTCTCAGTGTCTTCTAGAGCATTTCCACAGTTCTTATTTATTTCATGCATATTCACCTTATCTACCAGATAGACTCTGTATTTCCCAGAGATAAAGAGGAGGTCTTTACACTTTTTTCTCTTCTCTATAGTTTACAAACAGCATGGAAGAAAAGTTCCCAGCATATGAGAAAAGGTGAATAAATCTTTGCCGTTGCTACCAATAGCTGTACTTAGGAGCCTCAACTATGCCAGTTATTAATCTGTGTGTGTTACATAATAGTCCGTTTATTCTCATCATGATCTCTGAGATGGATATATTTCTTTTGAAACCATGGGAGAGATGTTAATACTTGCATTATGGCAAGGGTCCCAAGGTTATGGTTTTTAACCTTTACATTACACCATGTTATATAGATTGTACCTTGCTCTGGGTCTGAGATGTGTCTTCTTCAAGCAGACCCTGGCCATCAGAATCTGGTCTCAGATCCTTCTTGACTCAGTAGGTGGATGACATTATACTGAGAAATATTTAGTGGAAGCTTGGTGTGAGCAAAGAGAGGTTGTATTCTGCAGTGATGCTCTTAAATTATTTTTGCATTTTTGATCATTTCTCTTGGGTTTTGGATTTGGTGTGAGCCCCATGTATTTTTCTTTGGATTAACCAGGATAAAATCCAAGAGCTGATCAAAGCCCTGCTATATTTACCTTTCTCAAAAATAGCCCAACTAGAAGATGTGAGAAAGAAGTACTGGGGGAGAGGTCCAGGAGATGAGGGTCAGCTTACCCCGTGAGTTGAACCAAATAGTGAGAATTGGTCACTGCCCACCTCTATTTCATCTCAGTGTAAATTAGGATAAAGGCACCACTTCATCAAGGTCTATCTCTATTAGCTGGAAAATCATTGCAGTTTATTGATTTTTATTAGAACTGCCTGAGGCTTAATATTCTATTTCAGCATAGCACTCCTGGCAGCCTCTACTAACCATTGGAGTTGGCACTTATGATTAAAAACTATCTGTGATCCCTGATTTAGAGGTTGTTTTTTTTTTTTTTCTTCCTATGTGTCTCTCTTTTCTAGTTGCAAAGCAAAATACCAGGAAAAGATGTGCTTCTATTTTGGCTGAAGCCACAGGTCTTCCTTTGGGATTATCCTTAGCTGTTGGGTTAGTCTCTTACCAAATCTAGCTGGAAACTGGATGTTTTCTATTTGCCTCAGAATTTGCCTCTCTTTTCAACCAGGAAGTGATAATCATGGGTAGAGAGAGGGGAGATAGATTTAGCGCTCTCTTGCTGTTATTTAGAATGAGATCCCAGAGACTTTTGGTGGAATTAGATGATCATTTGTCTTACTTGGGTAAGTTGAATATTTTGTATGCCATTTTAAATTCCAGTGGCACTTTTCTTGAATTTTTCTGAAAGTTACACAAAGGGAACTCAAATGTCTTAAAGAGTAGACTAGATATGTGAGGGAGATATACTTTGGGGGGAAAACATGCAACTTAAATGATCTGCAGTATTCCACGATATTTATGGCAGATTGATTGCAAAGATGTCTCCAGTTTTTTGTCACTTTGCGTATGTATACCATTGACCATGTGGTCTTGCAGCTGACCTCATCAATAGGTGGAATCTTTCCCCTCTCCTTTTGAATCTGGGCCAGCCTTGTGACTGCTTTGGCCAACAGAATGGCATCTAAGGGATGATCTACCTTCTAATTCTAGGCCTCAGAGGTCTTGTGTGCTCCTGCTTGCTCTCGTCTCGTCTCCCCTTCTGCGTGAAAAAGCCTGGAATTACCTTTAGCAGGATGTAGAAGAGAAATGAGCCATCTGAGGTGAGGGCATGCTCAACCAGCCAGTCCCCAGCCAATCCAGGAATGTGGGTGAACTCAGCCGAAATCAGCTAAACCTGGCACGAATCCACAGAGCCACCCAGCTACTCATCAGCAACAATGAGTTGGGTTTTACACCACTAAGTTTTAGGTTACTTTGTTATGCAGCAAATGCTAACTGATACATATTCTGATTCTAAAGATGATTCTGATGGATAATTTACATAGCATGCATAGAGCCACTAGCTGTAGCATCTAGCAGATAGTTAATAAATATTAATTCTTGTCTTCCTTTTCCTTCTTTAAAGAGATGTACTCCCAGACTGGAATCTGCAGGTTTCAGCCAGAAGATAGAATAGCAACTTGAAAGTCACATCAAATAGGTTTACACGAGTTGCCATATCTCATAACTGTCTCTAGAGACAGGGAGTAGTTTTTTTCCTAGGCCAGACTGGCTGATATTCTTTATTGCCTTAGAAAGAGACTTCAAAGATTTAAAAACACACCCCTTAACTACTGGCAAGTAAATGATACTGTTTCTGGTTTATGTAATATTTTTTTGGCAAAACTGTCAAAATGTGGAAAATACTGTTAGTAAAACTGAGAGTCCTGGGTCTGTGTGACCGTATGTAAGTCACCAGCTTTTTCTCTGCCTCAGTATCCTCATCTCTAAATTGGAAAAGTTGATCTGTCCAACATGACCCCTAGCTCCAACTATCCACGACTCTTTTGGCAGCAACATGGTGAAATCAGGAAAATAAGATCCACAGCCAGATTACTCCCTCTGAAACCCGGCCCTGATGCTTTCTAGTTATTTGCCCTTGGGCATATTGGTGCCTCAGTTTCTTTATCTGAAAATGGGGCTGCCACATGTGTGGCCATCTGGGTTACATGATGGAGTCCATCTAACTGCTGAGAAGAGTGGCTGGCACACAGAAAGTGCTTAACAAATGTAAGCCATTATTTCACTTGGCATAGGGTCATGTCTTATGCAACTGCACTTTCATGGGATTTAAATGATGAAAGTTCAAACGGCGAACATCAACCCAGTAGATAAAACTGCCACGGTTTTTGAAACTCACCCCCACACAAATGAATCGTAACTGTGCTGAAGCTTTTATACTCATTGTTCAAAAGTTTTTCTCTCACCTAGTTGGGTGTGGCATCTTACATAAGTGAAATTGACTGCTTTAGCTCTGAGCTTATTGTTGTCTCTCTGTTGCTGCTACCCTGTGGCAACAAGCAAGAGGCAGTTTAATGCAGAGTTAAGAGGGTGGGCCCTAACTCTAGCTCTGCTGCTTATTAACTTGCTTAGTTCTTTAATTACTCTGTCTCTCCATATTCTCATAAGGAAGATGTCCTTAATAATAGTGCCCACCTCTTGGGTTTATTCTGAACATGATACATTTAGAGAGGTACCTGACACATGGTAGGCTCTTAATAAACACTGTGGGTTGGTATATTATTCTAGTCTGTTCCACTTGAATTGTTTTAAAGCAAGACTTAGGGGTCCGAACTTTGTCCAGAGGAATCAGGATGGCAAGTCTAGAGAGGCTATTGCTGACCCACCCAGATCTCCCACGTGCTATGAGCATCAGCTGTTAATGGCTCACAGCTGCCTCTTTCTCTAGAGAATTACCATTGGTCAAATGGGAGTTGCCTAGCCTGGAACTGCCTGGGAAGTTAAGCAACTCTTCTGCCTTTAGGTGTGGCCCACAGCCAATGCCTGGCTGATGCAGGGGCACAAAGGATCCTTTGCCTCTAAAGGGCAGGGGGCAACTCTGTGGAGCAATCTAGGCTCTGAGCTCCCAGTGGAATAAGACTGAGCCAGTCTCCAGTGAGGCCACACCTAACTTGGCCTCCCTTTCCCTGTCCTGTGTCCCTTACTCTCTTTTTTCTTGCTCAATAAATTACTTCCATGTGAATCTTCATCTTAGGCTCAGAAGGAAGAAAAAACTGAAGCATGAGCGTTGCAGAAATTCTGAGACATTCCAGTTGGACTTTCTGGGAAAGCAAACACCCTAAGTAGGTGTAGTTTTGATTCTTTCCAAGTCTTTTTTGAGGAGAAGAGGCTGGAGGGACTTCATAGAAGTTGGGATAGCAATAGGATGTCAGGTAATGGATATAATGGTCTCCGTGTTACTGAGGTCTGTGCACAGCTTTGAAGGATACATATGAACCTGAAAGTGTTGGTTGCTCAGTCATATCTGACTCTTTGCGACCCTGTAGACTAGCCCACCAGGCTCTTCTGTTCATGGGATTCTCCAGGCATGAATGCTGGAGTGGGTTGCCATTTCCTTCTTCAGGGGATCGTCCCAACCCAGGGATCAAACCCATGTCTCCTGCATTGCAGGTGGATTCTTTACCATCTGAGCCACCAGGGAAGTTCAAAGTATGAACCTAGACATAGATTTTATTAGACCATGTTACTACTACAGTGATTAATACCAAGTATATCTAGAGTCTTCCAGTACTCAAGATAACCTCTATCCTAAATTCCATGCTGACTTCTTTTGACTATGTGGAAACCCCCTTTTGTGCTATGATAAGAGCCTTTCTTCCATACTTACCAGACAAGATTATCCAAAGGACTTTAGGGACGAATTAAGATGGTAAGTATGAAGTTGTCCACTATTGAAATGCTGGATAAAGTGCTGTAAAACCCGACTGCAGGCTTGCCTTGACAAGATCATCATAGTTTGTCCCAGAAATAGGAGATAAAATTACCTACAGATTTAGTCTTGGGTTTGGAAAAAGCAAGAGAGTCCCAGAAAAAACATCTATTTCTGCTTTATTGACTATGCCAAAGCCTTTGACTGTGTGGATCACAATAAACTGTGGAAAATTCTGAGAGAGATGGGAATACCAGACCACCTAACCTGCCTCTTGAGAAACCTATATGCAGGTCAGGAAGCAACAGTTAGAACTGGACATGGAACAACAGACTGGTTCCAAATAGGAAAAGGAGTACATCAAGGCTGTATATTGTCACCCTGCTTATTTAACTTCTATGCAGAGTATATCATAAGAAACGCTGGACTGGAAGAAACACAAGCTGGAATCAAGATTGCCGGGAGAAATATCAATAACCTCAGATATGCAGATGACACCACCCTTATGGCAGAAAGTGAAGAGGAACTAAAAAGCTTCTTGATGAAAGTGAAAGTGGAGAGTGAAAAATTTGGCTTAAAGCTCAACGTTCAGAAAACAAAGATCATGGCATCTGGTCCCATCACTTCATGGGAAATAGATGGGGAAACAGTGGAAACAGTGTCAGACTTTATTTTTGGGGGCTCCAAAATCACTGCAGATAGTGACTGCAGCCATGAAATTAAAAGACGCTTACTCCTTGGAAGAAAAGTTATGACCAACCTAGATAGCATGCTGAAGAGCAGAGACATTACTTTGCCAACAAAGGTCCATCTAGTCAAGGCTATGTTTTTTTCCAGTAGTCATGTATGGATGTGAGAGTTGGACTATGAAGAAAGCTGAGCACCGAAGAATTGATGCTTTTGAACTGTGGTGTTGGAGAAGACTCTTGAGAGTGCCTTGGACTGCAAGGAGATCCAACCGTCCATCCTAAAGGAGATCAGTCCTGGGGTTTCTTTGGAAGGACTGATGCTGAGGCTGAAACTCCAGTGCTTTGGCAACCTCATGCAAAGAGTTGACTCATTGGAAAAGACTCTGATGCTGGGAGGGATTGGGGGCAGGAGGAGAAGGGGACGACGAGGATGAGATGGCTGGATGGCATCACTGACTCGATGGGTGTGAGTCTGAGTGAACTCTGGGAGTAGGTGATGGACAGGGAGGCTTGGCGTGCTGCGATTCATGGGGTCGCAAAGAGTTGGACACGACTGAGCAACTGAACTGAACTGAACTTGGATACATTGAAGAACCAACCACTTACTTGAATTCAAAGTTCTATTCCATCCTAATGTTTCAACAGAGGAATGAAATACAGAATATTCCATAATTATCTTCTCCTTTTTTTTTCTGTCAAGAAGGGAGTAAGGGATCATCTCTCATTTTCCTTTAATGCATTCGTTTGTTCTCTTTCTCTGCCCCTTGTATCTTTTCTTTTTCTCCAGTCTGTATGTGACATAAGCATGCCTCTGTAAACTCAGTTCAACAAAATAACATTGATTAACATGTTATGTCCCTTTTTCAAAGGATCTTATTAAATGTGTCCATTGCTTCTCATGGAAGATTATCTGCAGAATAGAACTTGATGCAGGTTCCTGGAACATAGCCCAATTTGTCACTAGTTTTATACTGAAAGAGGGCACAGATAATGTATAATAGAATATAAGTAGCATTAATACATGACCTTTCAAGATAAACATAAAGTTTCAGAGGAAAAAGTTGCAATGAGGTTGGACTATGCTGAGTTTACCCTTCAGATCTCTGGTGTAGTACAATATTCTCTGATGCTAAAAGGGTGACTTTGGTGGAAGTGTCTGAGAAGCACTTCTAGATATAACTTCAACCAGTTCAAAATATGATGTAGGCATGGCTTCACATAACTGTGTAATAGAAGGATGAAAAAATGGGAAAACTTCCAGGACCATTTTCATCCCAAGACTGGAAATGCAAATAATATTCCAAGTTTAGATGAGTAACTCAAGACATGGCTTGAAAACATAATTCTCTGCATTCGCTGGAAAAAAGAAGAGTTTAGCTCATGGAGATACAGTTTTGATATGGTGTATGTCTTGAGGGGACAGTCATTGACCCCACCGTAGTGGATGAGATGCATGGCCAATCAAAGCTTACTTCT
Organism: Budorcas taxicolor; assembly: GCF_023091745.1. Taxonomy (NCBI): domain Eukaryota; kingdom Metazoa; phylum Chordata; class Mammalia; order Artiodactyla; family Bovidae; genus Budorcas; species Budorcas taxicolor. The sequence continues at coordinate 4,439,530 of NC_068922.1, forward strand.
CAGAAGCAATTAAGTGGCTGCCTAGCAAATGAATAGGGGGCATTATGACTCCTTGGCTAGAAAAAAAGAAAAGTGTGTCATTTCATGAGTAAATTGACAGCTGTTAAGTTCTAGGAATTTTGCAGGCTTAACCTGGCCTGAGAGAAGCCTTCCTTCTCATGGATTCTGAATCACTATTACGTTATTGTGGTGTTCTGTGCTTAGGTGATCAGTAATGTCTGACTCTTTGCAACCTTGTGGACGTAGACCGCCAGGCTCCTCTGTTCATGGGGATTCTCCAGTCAAGAATACTGGAGTGAGATGCCATGCCCTCCTCCAGGAGATCTTCCCAACCCAGGGATCAAACCCAGGTCTCCCACATTGTGGATGGATTCTTTACTGTCTGAGCCACCAGGGAAACCCAAGAATACTGGAGTGGGTAGCCTAGCCCTTCTGCAGGGATTATGTAGCTACTACTCTGGAACTGGCAGCATGTAACTTGAGTTAGATTCACAAATTATCCCAGGTCAGTGGGAAAGGCTGTATTTCCTCATATAAGAAATTGACAGTGCTTTTGTGTAGCAGGTGTGGGAGCCTCTTGAGGCTGAGTGATGCTTTGCACAGGTTGTTCTCATTCAGTAAGGACAGGTGGAGAAGCTTCCCTTGGACCAAAGTCACTAGGTTTTTTTCTGGGTAGAATTGATTCTGACATACTGGCTTTTCAGAAAAGAGCCATTCAGCAAACTCAAAGAGATGAAGTTTGAAATTGGTTTTGGGTCTTATCAGTTGCCTTTTCATAAGGTGGCTTCCCAGGTGACTGAGATGGTAAAGAATCCGTCTACAATGCAGGAGATTTGGGTTGATCCTGGGGTCAGGATGATCCCCTGGAGAAGGGAATGGCTACCCACTCCATTATTCTTGCCTGGAGAATTTCATGGACAGAGGAAGCTGGCAGGCTACAGTCCATGGGATTGCAAACAGTTGGACACGATGGAGCGACTAACACTTTCAGTTGCCTTTTCATAAAGTGGCAAGCATAAAACAGAGTTCAAGAAATATACAAAGAGAGACCTTCTCATATAAAATCTACAAAATAGTACAACGATATTGATTTCAAAGATAAACATTGAGAAGAGAATATGCCATAAGAAAAAGGTTGGAATACCAAATCCAATTGTCTGACCAGAAAATCTTGGCTCAGTTTTTGGTTCTACTCTTAGAGAGGCTGTGCTTAAGTTTCTACCTCTGTTTTTGGTTCGTTTTGCTTATTTTATTGGACTATAATTGCTTTACAATGTTACCTTAGTCTCTGTTGTATAACAAATGACATCAGCTATCTTCCTCCTATGCTGTGCTCAGTTGTGTCCAACTCTTTTGTGACCCCATGGACTGTAACCCACCAGGCTCCTCTGTCCATGGAATTTTCCAGGCAAAAATACCAGAAGGGGTTGCCATTTCATACTCCAAGGTATCTTCCTGACTCAGTGATCAAACCCCCATCTCTTGCATCTCCTGCATTGGCAGGTGGACTCTTTACCACTGTGCCACCTGAGAAGCCTTTGCATCAACTATATGTATACACCTATCCCCTCCCTCTTGAGAAGTCTCTACCTCGTTTTCCTCGGGGAAGCCTGGGTCCAGTCTCCAAGGGTGTGAAGCAGGATGAAGTGGGGTGCACACGGGTCTAGATTATGATTTCACTTCCAGCTGTGTGGAGAGATTTCATGCTTCCTTCTTGCTCTTTCCCATGAAGCATGCAGTGGAATGGGTGACTGGCAATATCTGATGGCAAGCATAATAGAGGGGACCCTAACAAGTTGTATGTACCCCGCCATGTGGCCTCTCGGCAGTGGCATCTGTGTAGTCCTGCCCCAGCACCTGTGGAAGATTTCACGGGGCTGTCTGAGCCGGGTTGCCTACCTGAGCTCCCCATGCAACTGCTCCTTCCAGAGCTCCTCATTTCCAAGAAAAGGAATCACTCTTTCTCTTGATGAACATGCAGACAGAGGAGGGAATTAAGGAGACAAGGGAAAACCACCCAGCAAGAGGACTTGAAGAGCATGTGGGGAGGAGGGGAGAGGAGGAAAGGAAAAATGTGTCAAACAATGTCGTGTCAGCTCTATAACTTTCCACTGATCCATATGTGGATTTGTATCAGCACTTATGTCTTACAATCAAGACAAGAGCCAGACAAAAAGGCTTGGCCTTAATAAGTCCAGGAGAGAGGTTTGTTTATCAAGGTTTCTCATTGTTTGAAAACTCAACATCTGTCAAAGACTTGGAGGGCTTTGCCCCACACACTTGGGGCAGGTGCTTCTGGTCTTATGACACTGGTGAGTGGATTTTAAAGAAACATTCAGTGGGAAAACCCAAGGTCTTCTCTGTCCAATGCCACTGCCTTTTCTTCCCATCAGGATTCCTCACCTCTTATCCTGTCTTGGGCTTCTGATCAGGTCTCCTTGCCTCCTACCACATCCACACTCACCTTGGTCCACCACATAATGTTACTCTTTCCAAAGTCTACTTAAAGAACTTAAAAACTCATTAAAACTGTCCAAGCATCTTAGTAGGGATCTGCAAATTCTAGATCTTTTTGTTTCTTTCAGTCTAATTTTATTGCCACTATTCTCCCTCAGGTGATTTTTCTTATATTTTTAAATGTAAATAGTTTTATGGAAGTATTATATAAGTGCAAAAAAAAGTTACTTGATGAATTTTTATAAAATTTTCATGCCCATGAAATTGGCAACTAGATCATGAAACAGAATATAGCCAGCACCCAAAAGCCCCTCAAGGTCCTTCCCAGTCACTATCCCTCCAGGGGTAACCATTGTCCTGACATGTAATCCCATATGTTAGTTTTGCCTTTTTTGTGAACTTTGCAAAGACATAGTCATAGAGTGTATATTTTACCATGTCACTTAACATTATGTTTGTTTCTTCCATATGTACATGTGGTTGAAGTTGATTCGTATTTATCACTGTATAATGGAATCAGTGAAAGGATATTTTTAAACCTTTTTTATTTGGGGTTTTAAAAAAATTAATTAATTACTTGAAGGATAGTTACTTTTCAATGTTGTGATGGTTTTTGCCATATATAGACACGAATCAGCCACAGGTGCACGTGTGTCCCCCATTCTGAATCCCCTTTCCACCTCTCTACCCCATCCCTCTGGGTGTCCCAGAGCACTGGCTTTGAGTGCCCTGCTTCATGCATCAAACTGGCACTGGTCATCTATTTTACATATGGTAATATACAGGTTTCAGTGTTATTCTCTCAAATCATCCCACTCTCACCTTCTCCCACATAGTCCAAAAGTCTGTTCTTTACATCTGTGTTTCTTTTGCGGCCTTGCATATAGGATCGTCATTGCCATCTTTTTAAATTCCATATATATAAGTTAATATACTGTATTGGTGTTTCTCTTTCTGACTTACTTCACTCTGTATAACAGGCTGCAGTTTCATCTACCTCATTAGAACTGATTAAATTTGTTCCTTTTTACACTTGAGTAATAGTCCATTGGTTTGCCTTGGAAATGAATAGAGATCATTCTGTCCTTTTTGAGATTGCATCCAAGTACTGCATTTCAGAATCTTCTGTTGACCATGATGGCTATTCCATTTCTTCTAAGGGATTCCTGCCTGCAGTAGTAGATGTAATGGTCATCTGAGTTAAATTCACCCATTCCAGTCCATTTTAGTTCACTGATTCCTAGAATGTCAACGTTCACTCCTGCCATCTCCTGTTTGACCACTCCAATTTGCCTTGATTCATGGACTTAACATTCCAGGTTCCTATGCAATATTGCTCTTTACAGCATCGGACGTTGCTTCTATCACCAGTCACATCCACAACTGGGTATTGTTTTTGCTTTTGCTCCATCTCTTCATTCTTTCTGGAGTTAATTCTCCACTGACCTCCAGTAGCATATTGGGCACCTACTGACCTGGGGAGTTCCTCTTTCAGTATCCTATCATTTGCCTTTTCATACTGTTCATGGGGTTCTCCAAGCAAGAATACTGAAGTGGTTTGCCATTCCCTTCTCCAGTGGACCACATTCTTCAGACACAGTAATCCAAGTCTATGCCCCAAGCAGTAATGCTGAAGAAGCTGAAGTTGAACCATTGTATGAAAACCTACAAGACCTTTTAGTACTAACACCCCCAAAAGATGTCCTTTTCATTATAGGGGACTGGAATGCAAAAGTAGGAAGTCAAGAAACACCTGGAGTAACAGGCAAATTTGGCCTTGGAATACGGAATGAAACAGGGCAAATGCTAATAGAATTTTGCCACGAGAAAACACTGGTCATAGCAAACACCCTCTTCCAACAACACAAGAGAAGACTTTACACATGGACATCACCAGATGGCCAACACCAAAATCAGACTGATTATATTCTTTGCAGCCAAGATGGAGAAGCTCTATACAGACAGCAAAAGCAAGACCAGGAGCTGACTGTGGCTCAGATCATGAACTCCTTATTGCCAAATTCAGACTGAAATTGAAGAAAGTAGGGAAAACCACTAGACCATTCAGGTATGACCTAAATCAAATCCCTTATGATTATACAGTAGAAGTGAGAAATAGATTTAAGCGCCTAGATCTGATAGATAGAGTGCCTGATGAACTATGGAATGAGGTTCATGACACTGTACAGGAGACAGGGATCAAGACCATCCCCATGGAAGAGAAATGCAAAAAAGCAAAATGGTTGTCTGGGGAGGCCTTACAAATAGCTGTGAAAAGAAGAAAAGTGAAAAGCAAAGGAGAAAAGGAAAGATATAGCATCTGAATGCAGAGTTCCAAAGAATAACAAGAAGATATAAGAAAGCCTTCCTCAGCGATCAATGCAAAGAAATAGAGGAAAAGAACAGAATGGGAATGACTAGAGATCTCTTCAAGAAAATTAGAGATACCAAGGGAATATTTCATGCAAAGATGGGCTCGTTAAAGGACAAAAATGGTATGGACCTAACAGAAGCAGAAGATAGTAAGAAGAGGTGGCAAGAATACACAGAAGAACTGTACAAAAAAGATCTTCACAACCCAGATAATCACGATGGTGTGATCACTCACCTAGAGCCAGACATCCTGGAATGTGAAGTCAAGTGGGCCTTGGAAAGTATCACTGTGAACAAAGCTAGTGCAGGTGATGGAATTCCTGTTGAGCTATTTCAAATCCTGAAAGAGGATGCTGTGAAAGTGCTGCACTCAATATGCCAGCAAATTTAGAAAAATCAGCAGTGCCCACAGGACTGGAAAAGGTTAGTTTTCGTTCCAATCCCAAAGAAATGCAATGCCAAAGAATGCTCAAATTACTGCAGAAATGCACTCATCTCACATGCTAGCAAAGTAATGCTCAAAATTCTCCAAGCCAGGCTTCAGTAATACGTGAACTATGAACTTCCAGATGTTCAAGCTGATTTTAGAAAAGGCAGACGAACCAGAGATCAAATTGCCAACATCCGCTGGATCATGGAAAAAGCAAGAAAGTTCCAGAAAAAACATCTATTTCTGCTTTCTTGACCATGCCAAAGCCTTTGACTGTGTGGATCACAATAAACTGTGGAAAATTCTGAGAGAGATGGGAATACCAGACCACCTAACCTGCCTCTTGAGAAACCTGGATGCAGCTCAGGAAGCAACAGTTAAAACTGGACATGGAACAACAGACTAGTTCCAAATAGGAAAAGGAGTACGTCAAGGCTGTATATTGTCACCCTACTTATTTAACTTATATGCAGAGTACATCATGAGAAACGCTGGGCTGGAAGAAGCACAATCTGGAATCAAGATTGCCAGGAGAAATATCAATAACCTCAGATATGCAGATGACACCACCCTTATGGCAGAAAGTGAAGAGGAGCTAAAAAGCCTCTTGATGAAAGTAAAAGAGGAGAGTGAAAAAGTTGGCTTAAAGCTCAACATTCAGAAAACTAAGATCATGGCATCTGGTCCCATCACTTCATGGGAAATAGATGGGGAAACAGTGGAAACAGGGTCAGACCTTATTTTGGGGGGCTCCAAAATCACTGCAGATGGTGATTGCAGCCATGAAATTAAGAGTTTTGCTCCTTGGAAGAGAAGTTATGACCAACCTAGATAGCATGCTGAAGAGCAGAGACATTACTTTGCCAACAAAGGTCCATCTAGTCAAGGCTATGTTTTTTCCAGTGGTCATGTATGGATGTGAGAGTTGGACTGTGAAGAAAGCTGAGCACCGAAGAATTGATGCTTTTGAACTGTGGTGTTGGAGAAGACTCTTGAGAATGCCTTGGTCTGCAAGGAGATCCAACCAGTCCATCCTGAAGGAGATCAGTCCTGGGTGCCCAATGGAAGGACTGATGCTGAGGCTGAAACTCCAATACTGTGGCAACCTCATGCGAAGAGTTGACTCATTGGAAAAGACCCTGATGCTCGGAGGGACTGAGGGCAGGAGAAGAAGGGGACGACAGAAGATGAGATGGCTGGATGGCATCACTAACTCGATGCACAATGAGTTTTGGTCAACTCCGGGAGTTGGTGATGGACAGGAAGGCCTGGCGTGCTGTGATTCACGGGGTCTCAAAGCATCGGACATGACTGAGCAACTGAACTGAACTGAACTTTCCCCTCAAACGTCCAGATGGAATCTTGCACCAGTGAAGTATATGTGCTAACAAAGTCTTCCTGTGTTGAACATGGGTGTGTTTATTAGCCAATACAAAGCTTACTGCATAGGGAAAAATGCTGGCCTATTTCCCAAATCGTACTCATCTTTAATGTACAGTGTCATCTTTAATGAATATCATCACCACAAGCTTGTGGACACAGACCTAGTGCTCTATAGATTGAATTGCATGTTAAGATACATATTAATAATAGGTCTGAAAAACAGCATTGCCCTCCACAAAGGTAACTGAAGTGAGTGACTGGAGTCCTGTTATAGGTCAAGAGCATTAATTTCACACCTACGGGAGCTCAACAATGGTATCAATCTGCTTTTAATATTAAGTACTCCATGGTATAGCGATGAGAGGGCGAAGAGAAGTTTTTGCCCTTGTGTGATGACCCAGCCAATATTTCTGACTACACAAATTTTCTTTAGTCATCTTTATTTCCTAGGACTTCTCTTTTTCACCTGCTCATGCTTTTATATGGATCTAACCTCCCCAACCCCTGTGTTTCATGCCCCCAGCTAGCTTGTTTCCAGCCTCATTAAATTTCTTCAATACCAGTTTTATTCCCTCACTGTTATTTTTATTTTAACCAGATGATAAGAAAAAGGTTTTGCACTCTCTCTTTCTCTTTCTTTTATTTTTTAAATTTTTATAATTATATTTATTGGGCTGTGTAGGGTCTTAATTGTGGCATAGGGGATCTTCACCACATCATGCAAGATCTTCCTTTGGTGCATTGACTCTCTAGTTGTGGCACACAGGCTTCATAGCATGCAGGCTAAGTAGTTGCAGTGCATGAGTTTAGTTGCTCTGCAGCACGTCGGGGGTCCTAGTTGCCTGATCAGGGATTGAACCTGTGTCCCTGCATTGCAATGCAGATTCTTATCCACTGGACCGTGAAGGAAGTCACCCCCTCTCTCTCTTTTTAGGAGGGAAGAGTTCTTATTTATGAAACTTTGTATCCCTGGATAGCTAAGTTTAGTGCCTTATACATGGGGTATTCTCAGTAAATATCTTTTGAATCAATGGCTTGGCAATTTCTTATTAAAGTGGGCAGAGTTGCTGACCCTCCAGATTCAGGCTTAAATTGAAGACAGTAGGGAAAACCACTAGACCATTAAGGTATGACCTAAATCGAATCCCTTATTTGATACAGTGAAGGTGACAAACAGATTCAAGGGATTAGATCTGGTGGACAAAGTCGATGAAGAACTATGGACAGAGGTTCTTAACATCGTACAAGAGGTGGTGAACAAAATCATCCCTAAGAAAAGCAAATGCAAGAAGACAAAGTGGTTGTCAGAGGAGGCCTCACAAATAGCTGGGAAAAGAAGAGAAGCAAAAGGCAAAGGTGAAAGGGAACGATATACCCAAATGAATGCAGACTTCCAGAGAATAGCAAGGAGAGAGAAGTAGGCATTCTTAGATGAGCAATACAAAGAATTAGAGGAAATCAATAGAATGGGAAAGACTAGAAATCTCTTCAGAAAATTGGATATGCCAAGGGAATATTTCATGCAAAGATGGGCACAACAATGGACAGAAATTTCTAACAGAAGCAGAAGAGATTAAGAAGAGGTGGCAAGAATACACAGAACTATAGAAAAGGTTTTAATGACACAGATAACCAAGATGGTGTGTTACTCACCTAGAGCCAGATATCCTGGAATGTGAAGTCAAGTGGGCTTTAGGAAGCATTACTATGAATAAAGTTGGAGGTGATGAAATTCCAGCCGAGCTATTCTAAATCCTAAAATTGATGCTGTTAAAGTGCTGCACTCAATATGCCAACAAATTTGGAAAACTCATCAGTGGCCACAGGACTGGAAAAGGTCAGTTTTCATTCCAATCCCGAAGAAGGGAAATGCCAAAGAATGTTCAAACTACTGTACTATTGCACTCATTTTGCATGCTAGCAAGGTAATAATGCTCAAAATCCTTCAGGCTAGGCTTCAACAGTATGTGAACAGAGAGCTTCCAGATGTTCAAGCTGGAATTAGAAAAGGCAGAGGAACCAGATATCAAATTGCCAACATTAGTTGGAGCATAGAGAAAGCAAGGGGATTTCAGAAAAATCTACCTTTGCTTCATCGGCTATGCTAAAGCCTTTGATTGTGTGGATCATAACAAACTGTGGAAAATTCTTAAAGAGATGGGAATACCAGACCACCTTACCTGCCTCCTGAGAAACCTGTATGAAGAAATAAAAACAAAAGAGCAGTTAAAGCTCAACATGGAATAATGGACTGGTTCCAAATTGAGAAAGGAGTATGTCAAGGCTGTATATTGTCACCCTGCTTATTTAACTTATATGCAGGGTTGTTTTTGTTGTTTTTCAGTCACTCAGTTGTGTCTGACTCTTTGCAACCCCATGGACTGCAGCATGCTAGGCCTCCCTGTCCTTCATCATCTCCTGGAGTTTGCTCAAACTCATGTCCAGTGAGTTAGTGATGCCATCCAAGCATCTTGTCCTCTGTCGTCCCCTTCTCCTCCTGCCCTCAATCTTTCCCAGCATCAGGGTCTTTTCTAATGGGTTAGCTCTTTGCATCAGGGTGGCCAAAGTACTGGAGCTTCAGCTTCAACATCAGTCCTTCCAATGAATATTCAGGGTTGATTTCCTTTAGGTTTGACTGGTTTGATTTCCTTGCAGTCCAAGGGACTTTCAAGAGTCTTCTCCAACACCACAGTTCCAAAGCATCATTTCTTCAGTGCTCACCTTCTTTGTGGTCTATTTGTCACATTCATTCATGACTACTGGAAAAATCATAGCTTTGACTTTATGGACCTTTGTTGGCAAAGTAATATCTCTGCTTTTAAATATGCTGTCTAGGATGGTGATAGCTTTTCTTCCAAGGAACAAATCTTTTAATTTTATAGCTGAGTCACCATGTGCAGTGATTTTGGAGCCCAAGAAAATAAAATGTGTCACTGTTTTCATTGTTTCCCCATCTATTTGACATGAAGTGATGGGACCGGATGTCATGATCTTAGTTTTTTGAATATTGAGTTTTAAGCCAGCTTTTTCACTCTCCTCTTTTACTTTCCTCAAGAGGCTCTTTAGTTCTTCTTTACTTTCTGCCATAAGGGCAGTGTCATATGTGTGTCTGAGATCATTGATATTTCTCCTAGCAGTCTTGATTCCAGCTTATGCTTCATCCAGTCCAACATTTCTCATGATGTACTCTGCATATAAGTTAAATAAGCAGGATGACAGTATATTGCCTTGACATACTCCTTTCCCAATTTGGAGCCAGTTCCATGTCCAGTTCTAACTGTTGTTTCTTGACCTGCATATAGGTTTCTCAAAAGGAAGGTAAGGTGGTCTAATATTTCCATCTCTTTAAGAATTTTCCATAGTTTGTTGTGATCCAGAGTCAAAGGCTTTATATGCAGAGCACATTATGCAAAATGCCAGGCTGTATGACTCACAAGCTGGAATCAAGATTGCAGGGAGAAATATCAACAACCTCAGATATGCAGATGATACCATTTTAATGGAGAAAGAGAATGAAAGAAGCAGGATGTGCATATGTCTGATAAGTCGTTTCAGTTGTGTCTGACTCTTTGCAACCCTATGGACTCTGTCTAGCCCTCCAGGCTCCTCTGTCCATGGGATTCTGCCGGTAAAAATACTAGAGTGGTTTTCCATACCCCCGTCCAGGGTATTTTCCCCGCCCAAGATGGAATCCTTATCTCCTGTGACTTCTGCATTGCAGGTGGATTCTTTACCACTGAATATTGGGGAAGCCCCGAGAAGCAGGATAGGAGATGGGAAAAAGCAAAGACAAGATTTTAGGTTAAGTCTAGCTTCAGTCTGAACCAGCAAGGAGCTCTGAAGTGTGAATGGCACCATTGAGCGTTTGTTCTATGTAAGAGCTGAGCTTTTGCCCTCACACACAGTCCGTCATTGTTTATGGGATGCCTCAGGGGGACCGTAAACCTATAGGTGAGAAGTTCCAGATGCCCAAGGGCAGTCCTCCAGGGAAGATGCAGCCGTGAGCCCTCAGCAGCATGAGCCACACGGTGGCTGGGGATGAGCAGAGCTGGTAGAGAGGTCCAGATAGGACACTAATGGCAGTCTTCCATGGCTCATTCATTTGTTCATTCATCCATTCATTTAACAAATATGTATTGAGTGCCTATTCTGGACAAGTTCCTGTCCTAAGTGCTAAGGGTGAAGCAGTGAACAAGCCAGATAAGGTCCTCTCTTTCATGAAGCCCACAGCATGTAGGGGAGACAGAAATAAACTAGTAGATAAATGTAGCAATGAGATAACTTCTGAGAGTGATAATTTTCTAAGAGCAAAAATAAACAGTTAACTAGATTGTGGGATGACTGGGACGAGGAGTGGGCACTTGAACAGAGATGGGAATGGTGAGAAGAGTGAGCCGTGCAAAGATGTGAGGGCCTGATGTTTAGGCAGAGGAAATGGCCTTGGTCAAGGTCTAAGATAAACAGCTCATGTGCATGTGTGTGTGTGTGATTAATGTTTTAATTGAAATATAGTTGATTTACATTGTATTAGTTTCAGGTTGTAGCAAAGTGATTCAGTTTTATGTATATTTATATCTATTATTTTCAGATTCTTTTCCTTTATAGGTTTCTGTGCTATACAGTAGAACTTTGTTGGTTATCTATTTTATATAAGTAGTGTGTATCTGTTAATCTCAAACTCCTAATTCATCCCTTTCTTCCCTTTCCCCTTTGGTAATCATAAGTTTGTTTTCTATGTCTGTGAGTTTCTTTCTGTTTTGTGCATAAGTTCATTTGTGTCAGTTTTTTTTTTTTTATTTTAGATTCCACATATAAGTGACATCATATTTGTCTTCATTTGGCTTACTTATTATGATAATTTCGAGGTCCATCCTCGTTGTTGCAAATGGCATTATTTCATTATCTTTTATGGTTGAGTAGCTCACGTGTTTTAAGAACAGGAAGGAGGCCATTGGGCCTGTGGTGGAGTTGAGAAAGTTGTAAGAAAAGGGTAGAGAAGTGGGCATAATGGATAGGGTAGAGGGTAGGGGAAGCCGTTGTAAGGAATGCAGTGACTTTGCATTCGAGTTGTAGAAATGAGTTCCTTTGCCTGCATTAAAATGGTAAAAATGGCAATTTGTCTGACTTTGACGTTGATTTGCCTTAACGTTATTAGAAGAGTTTGCTAAGCAGATTCATGGAATAAATAAGGAAAAAGTTGTGATTAAAGGACAATTCATTCTTCAAACTCCAGGAGCATAGCAGGCATTGAATTCAGACATCTCATACAGTAATTATGAGAAAATTTTCTCTCCTTGTTAAAACATTCCCCAAATTTTAAAAGATATATAGTTGGACTCAACATTCCTTTGTCCTTGGCAGTGTGACAAACCAACATTTTTAGAAAAGAATGTAAGTTGGTCTTGACCTTGGCTATATGCAAGGAAAGTTATCAAGGTCACTTTTTTGTTTGTTTGTTTTTACTGTAATTGCTATTAAAATGAATCAAGAAGTAAGTAGAGACCATCTCTTTTTGCTCAATATTCTACTCCAGGCTGAGACCATGAGTCTTACGTGTAGATCTATTTCCCAATTGCCAGTATGCATTTTTCTTCATTTTTCCAGAGTCCACTGGGGAAGGTACCTCAGTTAGAAAATACCAGTGGATCATGATTATGGAAAATGCTTCCTGTACTTTGTTTCTGGAGAAACATAATAGTTACAGAACACTCACCACCAAAGCTGTTGAATGGGACCCAATGACATTGTGTAAAAGAAGCCCGGGAAAACAATGCTTTCTGTCTGATCTACTAGGTCATTGTTGAAGACCAAGGTCAAGGAACAGCTCTCCGAACTGAAATAAACAACATTTCAAATTAAGAGGAATTAAGTATAAATAGTGTTTTTATTCTTTCTAAAAATGGATTTTTCAAATGGTTTTGATTTAACAAAGATGTGAAATCTTTTTGTCATGCTCTTTCCTTCACCAGCCCCTGCTCTCACCCGCTTCATGTGTGAAACCCATGTTTAATTCAGGGGGAACTTAACCCATATGTTTCTGATTCATTTGCACAATGTTCTTTAGTAACAGCTAGCTGATGTCCAAAGAGTCTTCTGGGAATTTTTATAAGTCTTTAAATTTTTTTCTTCAAGCCAGAAAATCATACTTTCCAGCTCAAAGTGCCCCTCCAAATCAGAAATCTCTGAGCCTATTGGAAACAGTACTTTGAGGAGGCCTTAAAATCAGGCAAAACACCACTCCCGTTGTGAGCCTTGCAACCAGATCTACTTGAACAGCCCCTGAGAGATTGGAGAAGCAAGGGAGAAGGGACAGAAAAGGGACCTGAATAGCACAGGGACTCTTGGACCTGCCGTGTTTTTCCATTTCTAGGAGCAACCACTGAAGTCCCACAATATATAAAGTCAGACTCAATTTATGGTGCGCGACTGGAGCCAGATAATTTTCAGTTGGCTTTGTGTAACATCTTTGAGCAAGGGTGGAGAATTCTAGAACTGCTTTCAGATTCATAAATATAACAAGACTTCATTTGTGAGCGCACTTAGCATTTGCTCAGCAATTCAGCAGCTAGGCTTCATTTTCTGGAAAGTCCGACAAAGTCTAAAGATGAGAATGGTTCTCTATAGAATTAAATTGGTTCTGCCAGGAATAGAAAGATGGTGGGCCTGTTAGGGACAAGTGAACAACTAACTGTTGGAGAGTAGTCTAAGAAATTGTTGCTAGAATCTAAGAATCATTTCATTTACTTCAGCTGTGCTAAAACCCATTTTTTTTTTTAACCACCCTTTAGGGGCATCTGATGTCTCTGGGGGAAAAGATGATCCATAAATTAGCTTTGTTTAACCCAATACTTGGCAATGAATGCATACTCATCGGAAAATAGTCATTTTACTGCCAAGGGCTTGGATTCATCCTAACTCGTGTGTCAATTTTCTACTGGGCTATAAATGTGCGTCTACACCATCATAACCCCAATTTTGGCTATTTTGCCAAAGTGAGTTGCTGTTCAGTCCTTCTAAGAAGTTTTCCAATCGCTTAGCACCCCCCCATTCCCCCACCGCCTGCCGTTGGCCCATACAGCAGTAAGCTAATTTAGACAGCCAGGATGGTGATAAAGCTCTCCATCTCAACAAATGCCATGGCCATCTTTGTAATTCCCCCAGAGAGAGAAAATAAAGCAGAAATAATTTTTTATTCCTTTCATGCCTTCCAAATGCAATCTATCAAGTTGTATAGCTTCTTACTTCTCAACTGTGGTCTTCAGATCAGCAATGTTAGTATTACCTGAAATCTGTTAAAAATTTAGAGCCTCAGCCTTCCCACTCCACCCTCAGGCTTGCAGAATGGGAGCTGGCTCATTCAGCAAGTTCCTGGTGATTCAAGGGCATGTTCAAAATTGAGAAGCACTGCTAGACCATACCTCTTAAACAGCTCTTCATTCACCGTCTACCTCTTGCCTGAATGACTGTGATTGTTTCCCAGCTTCTCCCGCACATCCTCCAGCATATTTTCAATTCAACCACCAGAGTGATCTTCAAAAGAGAGTTATTCCTGTCAAAGTGTTTTCCCAAACACTTCTTAACAAACGTAAAATAAAATACGAACTCCTTGCCATCACGAAGAGTCCTATGTGAAGTGGCCTCTGCATACCCTCCCCTCTCAGCTGTCCTTTCTGGTCACTGTCTCCTCCAGCCACAGCCTCTCATTCCCACACAGCCAGCAGCAGCTTCCCCTCCACCTGAAGGTTCTTTAGCAGAGCTGCTCACCATTCAGGACTCATCACAGATGTCACCTTGTGATGAACTCTGGCTACCAAATTTAAATCTACCTCCTAGGCACTTTTTACCACATTGCCCTGTTTTATTTTTTATTGCTTTCTGAACCACCAGCAATGATCTTGCTTATTTATGCATTTATTTCTTGCTTTATGTGTTTATTGACAGTTTTCCAAAATGGAGACTTTCCCCATCTTACCTCAGGTGTATCCTCAACACCTAGAATGGTACCTGGGACATTGCTGAATTCATTCATTGCTGAATGAATTATGGCATACATTTTAATCTATACAATATGGACAAAAGTCTGTGTCTTGTCAATGTTTCTTCCACTTTTCCTCCCTCCCTTTTTTTTTTTTTTTTGACAAGTATTTAATTTGAGCAGTTAACCTATGCCAGGTACAAGGCTAACAGGAGGAACAGGAAACAGACCCAGTTTCTGCCCATATGAAGCAGAGAGGCAAGTGCAAGGTGGATATTAACCAATTAACCAAAATAAGAATGATACCATCCCATGGAGCATATAAAAGTTAGCTCGGGGGACTACTGGGAACTGAGGGTTGAAGGATGAGTATACTAACCAGGAAAGGAGAGTGAGAGGAATAGGAAAAGGGGAGTATTTTGTGTAGAAACAATAACATAGCCAAAGGCAGAAGAGAATGTTGAAGAAATAGAAAGGCCTTTAAGAGGGGGTCCAGAGAATGAATGCAGGACTGTATGTGGTGAGGCTGGCAGGGCAGGCAATGGCCAGACCAGTGGGCCCTATAGGTACAGTGACTGTAAGTCCTGGTTTGCCTGGAAAGTTCTGGCTTTTATCTGCCCCCTGGCACAGTTATGCATGAACTTGTTAGTCACTCTTATAAGCCATAGCATAGCCTTTCATCTTCAGAAGCACTTCTCAAAGCCCAGTAGTTAACAATAGGGACCCTAGACCCAGATATTCTGGATTCTAGTAAGTGGTTTGTTGTTATTTGCACTGTGCACCTTTAAGCAAATTGCTAGACATCTCTGAACCTTGGCTTCCTCATCAGTCAAATGGAGATTCAGTAATTGTAGTATTCAAATCATATGGTTTTAATAAGAGTTAAATGAGCTCATATACATCAGTGTTGTAGGATAGCATATGGTACACATAGTAGATAGGTAACCACTAAGTGTTAGCTATATTATTCTTATTATTTTTAATATGCAGATAATAATGGGAGCCTGTGAAAGGCACTAGAAAGAGGTGACATGGTCAGAGTTGTGTTTTTCAAGAGTTATTTACAATTTTGTGAGTAGTAATATTTAGGGGAAGGATTAAAAGAGAAAACATACAGAATTTTTCTAAAATGAGATATAATATGTTTAATAAACAAAGTAAGCGATTGTCATGATCATTTTGTACTGAGAATATAAGAGTCCAGAAATAACATAGTTCTTAACTATTTCCTGCAAATTTCCATTTGATAGTGTTTGGGGACAAAGCAGCTATTTGGAATTTGATCATATTGTCCTTGAATCAGTGAGAGAAACAGCAAAGGTCAGAGCTGGAAGGACCAACCAGTTTTCTCTTACAAGTCAAATTCTATATTCCCCACAAATCTGCACAATTAGTGTCTCTGGCTTACGCAAAGGACTTCCGTATAGATGTCCTATTTGGTTTTCAGTGACTTCCAGTGGGGGTAGGGTGGGGGTGGTGGTGATGGAATCAGCAACAGCAAGGAGATGGAAGGTTTCAGTAAATTCCTCCCAGTGGGCCTTGACTTGAACTTTCCAGGCCTGGAATATCTCCCTCACAGCTCCCTGACACTCCTGTTACCCCAAGGGTGAGAGGAAGCGACATGAGTGAAAAGGGGCCCCATTTCCCTGGGGTTAGCATGGGACACACCTCACAGTCACTTGTCACTTTGAAATCCCCCTCTCCCAGGAGTGCATAGAAGGATTCTAGAAACCTGGCAGATAATTAACGTTTCCCGGTGTGAACCGAAGGGATTTGTCACACACTGACTTGAGCATCATGACTTTCTCACTAAACCAGGGGAAAAGTAGATACACATTTCCAGGACAATTCCACTGAGTGATGGCTGAGGAATGGGAGCATGGTAGTAAATTGTTAACCATTTGATTAACCAGGACTCATATTACTCAGACTGGATTTCCCAGTGTAAAGATTTAGAGTATACTGAGGTGATTTTAGCAAACTAAGTTCTCTGACCTTTCCCAAGGCCTTTATAAGCTGCTGGGAAGCCCATATAATGGAGTAGAGCCAATGAGAGGAAATTTAGCGTTTCAAATTCTCTGGTAACTTGGTTTTGAATGAAAGATTCTATTGTATCGAATTAGACATTGACAGTGAAAAGCCTATAGAACTCCAGCAGATAGGAAAAACAAGGTAACCACCTTTATATGTAAGGCAGTATTTCACTGCTAATTCACCAATAAGCAGATTCTGCTTATTTGCAGTTGACAGAGCACAAGTCCTTTTATATTTTAGGTTTCCAAGGATTAAAAAAGAAACTTGAAGCCATGTTGATTGTCATGAAATTACTTTAAGGAAATAGATCTTAAGGTTGGTTTAGAGAGAAGAAGAAATGAGAGCAAAAACTGGGACAGACATTCCAAGTGGAAGGAACAGAGGAGAGAGATGAAGAGATGTACCATTTTTCCTGTATGACAGGTGGAGGTATCAGTAACAAGGAGGAGGATATGATTAACATCTAATCAGTCCTCTCCTGTGTCTCATTTAATTCTTAACATTATTAGGGAATTTATCTTATTCTCATTTTACAGATGAAAAAATGGAAGATTAGGTAATTTAAGTATCAGGCCAACTGTAAAGCAACTTGAGTGCCAAGCTAAGCAGTTTATGACTATGTCCTGTATGATTGACGATTTTGTTCAGTTTAGTGGAATATTCTATTCTGAGCTTTTGAAAGAGTGTTATCAAGTTTTAAGTGCCTTCCTTATAGGCATTTTTGGGCAGAACTCAAATTAATATGAGTATTTTGTTAGGAAGGTACCATCTAATTCGTAAGTAGATAAGATAATATTTTAAAGAATGTGATGTACAAGGGAAGAAGAGAAAATCTACTTCAAAAATCTCTTTTGTTGCTCCACATAAATATGTGAAGTTCCACAAGTGAAGATGCTTTTCTTGGAGTCCAAGATTTTTTGGAATTTTCTAGAATCTTTCTTCTTATCTTTCCTCACTCTGTCTTTTTCTTTCTTTCTCAAGTACTTACTGAGCTCCTGCTTAGTATATGGTATTTTGCTCCCAGTTGAGAATAATGAAAAAGCATGTTTTCCCTAGTGGGGAGGCAATGAGGACAGCAAGTCACTGCTGCCCAATGCATTGGGGCTGACCACAGAGAAAAAATGCCCAGAAGGAGACTAGGACTATCAGAAAAACTTGGGTGGAGGGATGAGTAATCTAGAAGAAATCTGAAGGGTAGATAAAATAGGGGACTGGCATTCCAGGCAATGGGGATAGGATTTTCAAAGGTCTGGTGGCATGAAATGAAACCACTGTGAGGTTGGAGGATGTTCACTATTTTTAGGACATGGATCAGGGTAGGAGGGGGATTGATAGATAAAGGATGCATGTGGTCAGTTAAAGGCCATATTTTTTTCTTCAAAGGAGTTTAGACTTTATCTGGCAGCTGATGAGTAACATTAGTGAAAGTGAAAGTGAAGTCACTCAGTCGTGTCCGACTCTTTGTGACCCCGTGGACTGTAGCCTACCAAGCTCCTCTGTCCATGGGATTCTCCAGGCAAGAATACTGGAGTGGGTTGCCATTTCCTTCTCCAGGGGATCTTCCTGACCCAGGGATCAAACCTGGGTTAGTGATCAGTATTCTTTCCACTAAAAGTAATTGCAAGGTAGTTGACAAGCACCAGGGAAGCCCAGGGTTGTATCTGACCTCAGGCACAGCTATGTCCAGTTGTTTTTCAACTTTGTTTCTTGTGGGTCAGCTTCATTCTTAGGCAAAGATGGTGCCTAAAAGTCCAGGCTTACACCTAGCAGTGCCTGCAAAAAGAGGGTAATGTTTTCATTATATTTCCATTAAAACTCCCAGAGAAAAATCTCAATGCCTTTGTTTGGGTCATGTTGCTTTGACTCAGTCACTAGAGACAAGAGAGTTCTGAAACCTGGGAGTGGGATCTATCTAACCTCCCCAGGTCATGTTGCTTTGACTCAATCAATCACTAGAGACAAGAGTATTCTGAAACCTGGAAGTGGGATCTACCTACCCTCCCCAGGCATTTCCATTGAACAGATGCTGGACAGACTGCAAATATTTCCACTAGAAGAGACTGTAAAAATCTGATGATATATATGACATGGTTAGTGGTATTGGAAACCTCTTGTTTTATCTTTAAAATATGTATCCTTTGGCCCTAACATAAAGAAAAAGTTTAATATTTTTTGTCAACAGGAAAAAATAACAAACATTGAGCGACACTCCTTGTCTTGGAAGATGTTCCGTGCTTATACGATGGCCACATGTATTGTAGCGGGTCCTATAGTTGGCCCAGCCAGATGCCCTTCCCTGGGCTGGTAGGCTACTTCAGGTGTGGCCCCCTGTCCAACAGGCGTGACCAGCTGCATCGTGCCATCACTCTCTAGAGCAGGATCAAGCTGAGGCTAGACTTTTGAAAACACATCTTTGTCTGACTCCCCCCAACCCATGAACCATCCTGCTCTCCTTGCTTCCTCACAGGTTTCTTCTGAGTCCTCCCTCCATGTATCACTTGCATAAGAACCCTCATCTGAGGCTCTGCTTCTCTTAGAAGAGAGACCTTTTCTAGGGCCTGAGAGTAGGCTTTTGTCTAACACTTGAAACTGTCCAAGGAGATACGCACGCTGACAAAGCAGGAAGGGGTACCCGAGTGGAGAACAGCAGAATAAGGGAGCCCAGGAGAACTGCTCTGTGCCGTGGCTTGCAGTCTTGGGTTTTATGGTGGTGGGATTCACATATGGATTGTCTCTGCCCAGTCACTGTGACTCAGGGTCCTTCCTGGTGGTGCGTGCATTGCGCAGTTAAGGTAGATTCTAGCGAGAAGGATTCTGAGAGGACATAAGGACCGGCATCTCCTGTCTGCTTTTGACCTTTCCCAAATTCTTCCAGTTGGTGGTGGCTTGTTAGTTCCGTGTTCCTTACCAGGAAATCCTGTTGTAAAATAGCTCATGCAGATGGTTATCATGGTGCCTGGCTAGGGTGGGCTGTTTCAGTCAGCTTTTCCCCTAACACTTCCAGGGAACTGATGACCAAAGGCACCCACAGGAATATTTCTGTGCAGCTCAAGGGCACTGAGCCATTCTCGCCTAAGACCTTTGAAGAGAGTCTGTGAGCACTAAAAATTGCTTTCTAGGAATGGAAGCTGATGCAAAGTGTGGGCAGTAAAAGAAGAGAAACTCTATGTTACTTCACTGCTCTGGGGCCAGGTCTGTTGAGACAGGCCAAGTTCTGAGGGCCTGTCTCAAATTCTGTTGCTTATTCTTTGCTGAGTAAACATCTATCTCTATGTGCATTTTTGAGTTTGCTTGGGAAACTCAAGGTTTTTGGTTTACGTTTTTCAACTGTTTGTAACCCCACCCTCCTAGAGCCTGGGGGTGCCAAGTAGAAGCACCCACAGCTCTGCTCTAACACCAACATTCTCCTTAAATGTAAAAAAAAAGAATTCTGACAATCTTAATATGCCAACACATGGTTATATTGTAGGTCATCCTGAGGCTAGCCATGTAAGTCTCAGAGATTTTTAGATTTTACTCCTCTTTGCTTCTGTTTCCATTACAGAGATTAATTGAATGGAATCATTTGGCTCTGCAAGGGTTTGGGATTTAAGTAATGGTTGTCCTTGGATCCTGCAAAAACTATATATTTTAAAGAGCAGCTGCACAGGTTATTGTAGAAAGTACTAAATGATGAACAGCTAGAACTGCTGATTTTCTACAAGTTCATGAGTTAGAAATATTCAAGTTTCTTTTCCGTCACCCCAACTATTTGGAATCTTTTGATTTGGTCTGAGAATTCTCTTTCAACCTTGGGAAGAGGCATCACTTGGAGAAAGTTCACTGAGAACAGGGTGTTGGTTTTACATCTGACCTTTGTTTGGGAGTTTCAACAAAGTTTCATGGTCCGGTGCCCAGTTTCCCTATCAAAATAATTACTGAAAAGAATATTTATTTTGTCTTAATTTCCATTGCAGGGTGGGTGTCAAGAGCTGAAAGTTATTGGCTAAGTTTGTAAACTGCTATTTCAACCATAGTCAGGCTTCTAAGTCCAAAGAAACTGAAAAGACCTGCATCTTAACCTGGTACCATGTTGACTGCTGAGAAGGGCGTGGGTCGTGGGAGAAATTCCTGGGGTTTTACAAAACAATGAGATCTACATATCCTCAAGTCTGGTAAAAAGACTTCACTTTATTTCAGGGCTCCACCTAACTTTGTCCATCTGCCATATGTGGTTCCACCCTCAAGCAATTTTCCTAGTGCCCTGTTCCCTGTGGTACCACAATTTTTTCTCTTTTGACAATAATTTTTTCTTATTGAAACTTTATTTTTCTCCACCCAGCCCGAGGATGAGTTTCCTATGTACCTAGAATTTTATGCTAATTCCCATATGAGGCAGCTATATTTCCACACCACATGAGCATTTTATCTCTTGGATGCTGTCTTTTTATTACCTACATTTTTCCTTTTCTCCAGTATTTATCTGGCCATGTAAGCTTTCAGGAAGCAAAAAAGAGAACTGAACTAAATGTGTAACTATTTCCTTTTTGAAGCCCTCTAGATACTTTTACAGAAAAAAAAAAAGATTCTTAAACCTCAGTTCTGCATTGTTTTCCTAGATTTAGCATGAATGAATCAGTTACCCTTCTTAACTGAACTGGAGAAAATGCAACAATATCAGAGATTGTTGGGTAACTTATGTGAGTTTATGACAGTGGCCCAAGAATGATTTTGAAAGTTTTTGCAAGACAAATTACGGAGAGAAAAACTTTGCAATGAAAACTGCAGCTTAGCAAAATGCAATTATCCTCCAAATGTTGTCATAAATCTAAAAATAAAAACAGTGTACTAGTAGACAATGAAATGGTAGTATCCAAGAAAAAAGTAATGAAACTTTCTTAGAAATGACATAAAAGGAGAGCAGTTGGGTATGGTTGAAGTAGAGATAAAAGTGACCACAGAATTGGAAACATATATACAGAGAGATTAGTGTATTTAATAGATCTGATCATATTTAATAGAGCATGTATAATTCAGAACTTGGAACTTTTCTCAGTCACCCACACACAGCTCTGTACACAATGCTTTCACTTTGGTGCATTGCCCTAAGGATTTCACCATAACTTCAGGAAAGTGATGCTCCAGTTCTTGTTTTTCCATGACAGTGTCAGCCAAAGAAGCATTTCCAAGTCTCTTGTTCTGTGCTCATCCACAAAATGAGTTATTTTCGGATTTTAGAGGTACTTGATTTCTTAGATTTTTATTTGACCTTGAGGTTCTGTTTGTCATTGAAATGGGCCTCTGCTCTGCTGGTTGAAAAGCTAGTGCATTCATCCTTAGACGATGAAATCATCATTGACCCCTCTCATGGACATCTTTGTGAGATCATGCTGAGTGCTAAGTCCAACTTAAATGAATTTTGACATATCATCTAGGAATATGATTATGGGATTACATGACCACATATACTCCCAAGGTAGTGAGTGGTGTTAGTGGGAGAAAGCCGAGCAAACATTTTGGAAACCTAGACAGACAGAGGCTGAGGGAGAGAGAGAGAGAAATGCGGTTCAGATATCCAAGGAAGATGGAGGAGACCTTGTAAAGTAGAAAGAACTGCAAAAATTCATCTCCAGGGAGCTAAAACTTGGGGTAACTCATTTAGTAAAAGCTTTTTCTTTCTGCCTTATTTCTGCTTTTATATTAATCCCTACACTGCTCTTCCCCCAAGATAGAAATGTTTCCATTTGGCTTGAAACACATGTCTGTAGTACATCCTAAGCTATTTCCTTTGTAAGGAATATTTTTGAAAAACGTTTTTGTAACAATTTCCAAGTAGAGAACAATGAATATTTCACTGTAATTACCATCAGAGATTCACAGTGAACTGTCTTTCTCTCTTCTTTAATCATATAATGCCCTCTCTTTGTGCTTCATATATGTTTTAGAAAGATCTTTAAATTCAAGGGTCTGACAATAAGCAGTCTTTAACTGGCATCCCAAGATGCTCCATACAAAATGTGAATACTGCCTCTTGAATTTTTTCAAAGCCTATCTT
Organism: Budorcas taxicolor; assembly: GCF_023091745.1. Classification (NCBI taxonomy): domain Eukaryota; kingdom Metazoa; phylum Chordata; class Mammalia; order Artiodactyla; family Bovidae; genus Budorcas; species Budorcas taxicolor. The sequence goes on from NC_068922.1 coordinate 4,462,216, forward strand.
TTTAAGAAGGAAGAACTTTCATGTCACCATCAACTTTGCAAGTACAACTAATAGTGACTTAGAATATTCTTTTTGCTTTTTACTAGTGGACAAACTGACTAGTTTATGCCTATTATAATTCTTGATGAATATTTAAAGAACAAAGCAGTAAAGTGAGTAATATAAACTTGATGGGTAATTAAGTTTAGGGAAGATATCTGCTCCTACTGTTGGCAGTCTGATTGTGTCTGAAGATCTGAAGGTTGTAAAAAGCTTTTTTATATCAAATTAGATTTTCACGTTCTTATGGATAAAGTGTCCACATAAGAAACCTGATGCAGCCCAAGTTTGGTACTTGCCCTTTGTTCTCTTAGGATCTAAAAAGGAAATGACATTTAAATAGAAAGAATATTTGATGATGTCATTTGTGTGTATGCATGGGTTTGTTGGATAAATTAGAGTCAGATAGTATTTAAAATCTTATTGTCACCAAAAAGTTGGTATTTATAGGCCAAATGAGTTCTGAGGTGCTTAAATCATCTAAGGAATTTGTTTTCTATTAGAATCTATGAAAAAATATTTTTCTAAGAGTACATAGAATTATATAAAATTTTAAAATTTTCATTACTTCAATTGTAATTAAAAAAAAAATAGGCAGTGACAACAGCAGCAATAGAAGAGATTGACCATAAATTTCATTGTATAAATTGGGATATGTTTTAAAGTAAAAGCAGGTTCTTTTTTTAAAATTAATTAATTAATTTTAATTGGAGGCTAATTGCCTTACAATGTTGTAGTGGTTTTGCCGTACATTGACATGGATCAGCCATGGGTGTACATGTGTTCCCCATCCTGAACCCCCCTCCCACCTCTCTCCCCATTCCATCTCTCAGGGTCATCCCAGTGCACCAGCCCTGAGCACCCTGTCTCATGCATCGAACCTGGACTGGCGATGTATTTCACATATAGTAATATACATGTTTCTATGCTATTCTCTCAAATCATCCCACCCTTGCCTTCTCCCACAGAGTCCAAAAGTTTATTCTTTATATCTGTGTCTCTTTTGCTGTCTCGCATATAGGGTCAGCATTACCACCTTTCTAAATTCCATAAAAATGTGTTAATATACTGTATTGGTGTTTTTCTTTCTGGCTTACTTCACTCTGTATGATAGGCTCCAGTTTCATCCACCTCATTAGAAATGATTCAAATGTACTCTTTTTAATGGCTGAGTAATATTCCATTGTGTATATGTACCACAGCTTTCTTATCCATTTGTCTGCCAATGGACATCTAGGTTGCTTCCATGTCCTGGAGATTGTAAACAATGCTGCGATGAACATTGGGGTACATGTGTCTCTTTCAGTTCTGATTGCCTCAGTATGTATGCCCAGCAGTGGGATTGCTGGGTCATATGGCAGTTCTATTTCCAGTTTTTCAAGCAATCTCCACACTGTTCTCCATAGTGGCTGTACTAGTTTGCATTCCCACCAACAGTGTAAGAGGGTTCCCTTTTCTCCATACCCTCTCCAGCTTTTATTGTTTATAGAGTTTTTGATGGCAGCCATTCTGACTGGTGTGAAATGGTACCTCACTGTGGTTTTGATTTGCATTTCTCTGATAATGAGTGATGTTGAGCATCTTCTCATGTGTTTGTTAGCCATCTGAATACCTCCTTTGGAGAAATGTCTGTATAGTTCTTTGGCCCATTTTTTTGATTGGGTCGTTTATTTTTCTGGTATTGAGGTGCATGAGCTGCGTCATCAGTTGCTTCATTTGCTATTATTTACTCCCATTCTGAAGACTGTCTTTTCACCTTTTTATAGTTTCCTTTGTTGTGCAAAAGCTTTTAAGTTTAGTTAGGTCCCATTTGTTTATTTTTGCTTTTATTTCCAATATTCTGGGACAAGGGTCATAGAGGATCCTGCTGTGATTTATGTCAGAAAGTGTTTTGCCTATGTTTTCCTCTAAGAGTTTTATAGTTTTTGGTCTTACATTTAGATCTTTAATCCATTTTGAGTTTATTTTTGTGTATGGTATTAGAAAGTGTTCTAGTTTCATTCTTTTACAGGTGGTTGATCAGTTTTCCCAGCACCACTTGTTAAAGAGATTGTCTTTTCTGCATTGTATATTCTTGCCTCCTTTGTCAAAGATAAGGTGTCCATAGGTGCGTGGATTTATCTCTGGGCTTTCTATTTTGTTTCATTGATCTATATTTCTGTCTTTGTGCCGGTACCATACTATCTTGATGACTGTAGCTTTGCAGTAGAGCCTGAAGTCCGGCAGGTTGATTCCTCCAGTTGCGTTCTTCTTTCTCAAGATTGCTTTGGCTATTCGAGGTTTTTTGAATTTCCATACAAATTGTGAAATTATTTGTTCTAGCTCTGAAAAATACCATTGGTAGTTTGATAGGGATTGCATTGAATCTATAGATGGCTTTGGGTAGTGTACTCATTTTCACTATATTGATTCTTCCAATCCATGAACATGGTATATTTCTCCATCTATTAGTGTCATTTTTTTATTTCTGTCATCAGTTTTTATAGTTTTCTATATATATAGGTCTTTTATTGCTTTAGGTAGATTTGTTCCTAAGAATTTTATTCTTTTCATTGCAATGGGAAATGGAATTGTTTCTTTAATTTCTCTGTTTTCTTATTGTTAATGTATAGGAATGTGAGGGATTTCTGTGTGTTAATTTTATATCCTGCAACTTTACTATATTCATTGATTAACTCTAGTAATTTTCTGGTGGTGTCTTTAGGGTTTTCTATGTACAAGATCATGTCATCTGCAAACAGTGAGTTTTACATCTTCTTTTCCAATCTGGATTCCTTTTATTTCTTTTTATTCTCTGATTGCTGTGGTTAAAACTTCCAAAACTGTTGAGTAGTAGTGGTGAGACTGGGCACCCTTGTCTTGTTCCTGACTTTAGGGGAAATGGAAAGCAGGTTCTTAATTAAGGGCAGGACAGCCAGTTGAAAAAGGAGCATATAATAACACTCAGAGAATAGTAATGATAGAAAAAGTAGTAATAATGTATAATTCAGTAACTTGAGTGGTCCTGTCTAATCAAGATAATAGTTAAGCACACACACACACACACAAAACACATCCCCCCAACATACCCACACAGTTCAGCATCCCTCTCAAAATTTAGAAATAGTCAAGTCCTTTTTTAATACTGTGAATAACATAAGAACATACCATAAAACAATAAATTCATATCTCCCTATTAGTTCAGTTCAGTCACTCAGTCGTGTCCAACTCTTTGCAACCCCATGGACTGCATGCAGCATGACAAACCTCCCTGTCCATCACCAACTCCTGGAGTTTACTCAAACTCATGTCCATTGAGTCGGTGATGCCATCCAACCATCTCATTCTCTGTCGTCCCCTTCTCCTTCCTCCTTCAGTCTTTCCCAGCATCAGTTCAGTTCAGTCACTCAGTTGTGTCCAACTCTTTGTGACCCCATGAACCACAGCACGCCAGGCCTCCCTGTCCGTCACCAACTCCCAGAGTCCATCCAAACCCATGTACATTGAGTCGGTGATGCCATCCAACCATCTCATCCTCTGTCATTCCCTTCTGCTCCTGCCTTCAATCTTTCCCAGCATCAGGTTCTTTCCAAATGAGTCAGTTCTTTGCATCAGGTGGCCAAATTATTGGAGTTTCAGCTTCAACATTAGTCCTCCCAATGAACACCCAGGACTGATCTCCTTAAGAATGGACTGGTTGGATCTCCTTGCAGTCCAAGGGACTCTCAAGAGTCTTCTCCATCACCACAGTTCAAAGCATCTCCCTGCGTACCACAGCCTTGCCTTTCTCCTCAGGGCCTCTCATTTAATCTCTTGAACATACCTTGGCCTGCATCCTTTTTGTTTTTCCTTTGCTCTAGTTTGACAAAGCTGGGCTCTTCTGAGAGGACCAAAGAAAGCAATTAAGCAGGCAAAGTGTAGTTTTCTTTAGCAGGCAGGGAATGGGCAAAGCTGTTCATAATTGCCTATTAATAGTCTTGATCCTGTGCCAATAACTTATATTAATAGAGAAATCTCTATATGCCTGGTGCTATGAAACAGTTATAAACCTCATCTAAATCTCACCCTTGATGCAGTTGCTTTTGACATTCCCATTTTGCAGAGGAGAAAACTGAGGTTTTCCAAGAGCAGGTAAATTGCTCAAGTAGCAGAGCCAGCACCCAAACTTTGCAATTTGACTAAAGAGTTGATACTCCTAGCCAGCAAGTCCAAGGCAGGCTTAAACTTATTATCATTGAGGTTGCTTAAAGGTGGGAAAAACCCTCACAAGTTTTAGTAAAAATTTGCTATAGTAAAACATGTTGATGTAAAGACATGGTAGTCTTAGCAAGTATTTCTTTCTCACTCTGAAAATCATTCTAGTGTGAATGAGGTATCTCAAGCTCTAATAAATGAACAAAATATGAAAATAAATGCATATAAGCACAGGTTATTTGGAATACTTGTGCAAAAGTGAGCAGATCACACAGTGAGAGTGGGCTATTTTTCATCCAGTTGGAAATGGCCATCATTGACTGAGTTTAGTTGATATTGCCAGGAAGACATCAACCACTTTTAATGCTCAGACTATTTTTTTATGACTGTCTAAAGGATATCAGATGAGCCGTCTGTTGTAAATCAATAATAATTTGCTTTAGATTAATGAGGAAATAAAACTGTTTCTAATAAATCTCTAAATGCTTAACATATTTTGAAAACCATTCATTTTATGAGAATTAGATTTTTTCTCTGTCCTTAAGAAAGAGCTAGGCGGCTTGGGGTTGAGGCAAAGGAAAAAAAGGTGGCCAAACATTTTGGAAACAGAGAAATGTGAAAACAGTGAATGAGAGTGTATGCATTCCAGGGCTTTGTTTAGTAATCTCAGCTGTTTGGAGGCATACTCTGTGGCTCAAAGCATGGCCACTTAAGATGCCACAGTGCCCTTTGTGCAGATTCTTCAGAAAAGCCCATTGGCTGCTTAATGGCTGGTTGGAGTCTTCAGTATCCACTCAGTAACTGGAATATATTGAAAACTGTTGGATTCTAGTCCAAAGCATGGGCTGTGCATCCTGGCAACCCTCTGCAGTGATTGGGTAACTGGAGCGTGTCTTGGAATGTAGATGGATGGGTCTCGCCTTCTGTCTAGTCTTTTTTTGGTATTTAGAAGGCATCATGGGAAAAGAAGAATGTAGGCTCAGCTCATCTATTAATTTGATACTTTTTGTGGATCTATTTTTCCTGAGGACTTTCTTATGAAATTGGAAGGGAAAAAGAAATCTGCTGGGGAGGTGAGGAGCAGAGAAATGTTTTTTTTTTTTTCCCCCTTAATTGTATCTGAGTGATCTAATGTGATGCCAAAATTTTAAGAGTAATTCAGTGGTTGGTAAACTGCTAAATGTGCCACTGATTAAACAAAGGGAAGCAAATGATTACTTGTAAAATTCATGCCCCTAGTCCCAGGATTCTTTTTTGGAAGAAATGGAAAGAGTAGAGAATATTATGGCAGAGTAATAGTGTGTTCTGAACAAGGTTTCCTATCTTTAGCAGAACTTGTGCTCAGCAAGCTGCAGTGAGTGTAAGAATTTCAGATTCTGAGTACTCAGTTGCATGAGCAACATTTTAAATTCTTTTTTTAATTGAAGAATAAATAGAAAATGGATTTCTTCTTTTATTGGTCACTTTTTGAAATGGAATGCTTTTTTAAGGCTTAATCGTAACGATGTGATTCTCTATAAAATCAGCTGAGTCTGTGGCACAGATCCGCCACTATCTGTGCTCTTACATAGTCCTCGGGACACAGCTGGACCACATTTCCTTTACAGCTTGATGTGGTCACGTGCCTGGGCTCTGTCCTGTGGCATATGAGGAAGATGGCAGGTGCTGCTTCCAGGCCTGGCTCATAAAACCCTCTCAAGGACCTTTTTTTTTTTTTTTTTCTTACCATGTTCTGGCTGAGTATTGAGAATCCTAGGACTTAGAGAAGTGGAACCACAATCTAGAAGGAGTTTGAGTTCATGAATAAGCCATTAAAACCCGTAACTTGCCTGTGAGAGGCATGACATTGAAAACACTGTGTGAAGCCTTTGCAGCAGCTAGTCTTTCTACTTTGCTGATACAGGGTTGGTTCATGTCATGACTAGGGTGGTGGCCTTGTATGATCATGATGGCCTATTGTCTATGTTATGTTATCTAAATTGTTCCCAAGAGTAGATGCATGATTTGGGGTAGATAACTAGATTTCCTCTCTGGTCTTATTTTTTCAGCAGCCAAGTGAAGAGTTTGGACAAAAGCTTTAAGATAAGTTAGAGATTTGGGGATTGACAGGAACTCTGAAAAATGTAAACCAAAGGAGCTTGTCATAAGGATACAGGTAGCTCATGATATCAATGATGATGTTAGAGAATTAGGCTCAGAAAGAACAAGAATCAGAGAAGATCTAGGGAGCTAGCCTGCAAGAGGTAGTTAAAAATCTCCGCATGGGCCCTCTCGGGGATTTACCATGGGTCTTTTCCATCCTCATGTATTGGCTAGGTTTTACTGTGTAACAAACCACTCCAAAGTTTTATGGCTTAAAACAACATGTGTGTAATTCATGATTTTGTAGGTTGACGGTTTGGGCTGGATTCTGCTGAACTTCTCTGTAGAGGTGGATCAGGCCCAGCTGATCTTAGCCTGGTTCACTTATACAGTCACATCTTCCTTTCACTCTGTTGTTGGTTAAGGGCTGGTCCCTCCAATACAGCTTATTTATGCTTAATATGGGCTCTTATCCTCCATCAGGATGGCAAGAGTGAGTTAGTTCACAATTGAGTGAGAATGCAAGGGTGGAGTAGACGTATTCAAGGTCTCTGAAGGCACATGCTCAGAATTTTCAGTGTCATTTCTGCCACATTCTGTTTGCGAAAGCAAGTCTCAAGGCCAGTCCAGATTCAATGCATGGAGAAAAAAATTCCAGCTCTTGATGACAGCAGCTGCAAAATTCATACAGCATAATAGTATGGATACAAGGGAGGTCATGGGGAACAGTTATGGCCATTTCTACAATTCACCAAACCTTGCTTAGATCATGTGTCTGCTCCTTGGGTAGGGGAGGGCTGGTCAGTTTCATACTCCTCTTAGGAGGGAAGAGTGTGGGAGAAGTTAGTTCCCATAAGAAAGTTAGGTTGAAGGGGAGATGAACTGAGCTTGACCAACCTGGTTTTGAACTCACGACCATAATAAGCTAAATATGTGACCTCAGTAAAGCAGAGAGTCTCTTGGAAACTACTTTCTCTTTGACAAAGTAGGTTTAGTAATTCTTACTTACAAGTTCTTACAAGTGAGAATTAGAGATGATAAAAGTAAGGCATGGGTAGCAGGTTTACATGTAGTAGGCGCCCATGTACTTAAGGAGATATGCCTTGGCATGCCCATTGCAGCATCATATATATATATATGTTCCAGAGAAGGCAATGGCACCCCACTCCAGTACTCTTGCCTGGAAAATCCCATGGACACAGGAGCCTGGTGGGCTGCAGTCCATGGGGTCGCTAAGAGTCGGACACGACTGAAGCGACTTAGCAGCAGCAGCAGCAGCAGGCACCCAGTAACTTCTCTAGTTTTCACCTCATATGACACAATGAAATGAAAGTAGATACACATATTTTAGAATTTTTTCCCTAAGTTCTTCAGAAAGTAACACAAGATAATTTTTCATACTGCTGCTTTTACACACCATTTAGAAGCATTTGTCATTGAAATGAATGTCTTTGTGATTCTCAGAAATTAAGGCTGCTTCAGGGCTGTCTTCAGCTAGTAAATATAGAGCGGCCATGTTGTATTCTTTGGCTTCACCCTTTCTTATTGGTTGAGTGGAGGTGTTGTCTTAGTCTGCACTGGCTGCTAAAACAAAAATACCATGGCCTGAGTGGCTTGAATTGCAAACATTTATTTCTCATAATTCTGGGAGATGGACTTGCAGACTAAGGTGCTTGCAGATTCAGTGTCTGCTGAGGACCAGCTTCACTATTCATAGACTGCTGTCTTCTCACTGTGTAGTCACATGCTAGAAGGAGGGAGGGAGCTTGCGGAGCCTCTTTGTCACTAATCCCTTTCATGAGGGCTCCATCCTCATGACCTGATCACCTATCAAAAGCTCCACCTCCTGATACCATCATGTTAGGGATTAGGTTTCAGTGTTAGAATTTGAGGGGACACAAATATTCAGTCTATAGAAGGGTGTCATCCTGACTGGCTGCTGCCCATGTTCTACCATTGTTAAACATCATGAATATCCATTTGGTGATATCCAAAAATATCCCACAGCCTTAATTGGGTTCTCTTCTGGAAAATATTGTGGCTAATACAGAACCTGAGGTGACATTTGTCTCCTAAGGTATTTGACAAATAAGTGTTGAATGAACATTTGAGTGAATAGATATGCAAATTAGTGATTTGGTGAAATCTCCTTTTTTCCTGGTAACAGCTTTGATAATAAGGAATATCTTAATTCTGTGCAGATTATGACTTAGCTGTGAAGGCTGTTAAAAGAGGGAACTTAGGGAGAAAACTGTAGCTGGAAGGTACAACAAATTGCATGCTTGCTTTACATCTTTTTCTTGAAACTGTTTCTCTCTTCACTCTAAACTAGCTCTTGAAATAGACACCAGGATTTGTTCTCTGGAATAGAAAGATGACTTTCATTAATTTGTCCCAAAGCTAGCTGATCTGAGCTTTTGGAATTGTGTGAAACAATTGTATCTCCCAATTTTGGTGAACAAGTGGCTTTGCCCACTCCAGAATTCCAAAGTGCAAGTGGAATATAGGTAGGGATTAAAACTATGTGCCTCCCCTCATGGCTACCCTATGCCCTCAGGCTTCACGAGTGTTAACAGCACATGTGTTACCCCTCACTGACTCATTTTTCCAAACTAGGAGACTCTAGAGGGTTTTAGGCTATTTTTGTGTTTTCATCTCTCTCTTGGCATTTTGGGGGAAACCAACCTAGAAAAGAGGGCAGTGAAGGGTCCTTTCTGAGGCCAGAGAATTGAGATTTCATGACACAGTGAATTCCTGTCTGCTAAGCAGATCCCATTTGGAGGACCTGAAAGATGGATGGATACATGACTTATCTTCATGGAGATTCTTCTCTGAGGAATTTATAACTGTGAAGGAGCACAAAAGTGTGACTGTATGTTCCAACTGTAGTGGTTTGCTGGGACATTCCTGGTTGATACTTGTTGTTCTGTCATCCATTGAGGTTAGCATATGTCCCTAAGTATTTTTTAAGCAAAGGATTATTGTCAATGTTTGAATTAAAATAATCTGAAATAGACTCAGAAGACCTCCACATTATACTTTGACTTCTCCCATGCTTTCCTAACCCGGAGTGAGATGCATGTGGAGTCAACAGGGTTCTCACTTCAATAGGCAGTCCAATCTAAAAGGCACAGAGGACATGTTTTTTTTCCCCTAACTTTTCCCAGATGCGTCAAAATCAGTATCTCCCTTAGTAGGACAGCATGCGCTATGCATTCAGGCAGGAATGACTACAGTGGGCTCACTTGCCCTGGATTTGGTGGAGGGAGAACTCAAGGCTCTGATGCTGTTGGGCACTCGGTATCCCAGCCAGCTGTTCCCTGGCCCAGGGGGCAGCTTGCATGATAGACTAGTGAAGGTGGTTCTATTAATGGTTTGTTTGTTTCTTTTCTCACCCAGTTCACATAGTTGAAGTCAAGATTTTGCAGGTTCATTCCAGTGAAAGTAAACTACCTTTTGTAAATGAATTTGTTCATTTTGTCTGTGTCTTTTTCCAAACCAATTGGAAATCTTTAAATCAAATGATTCAATGAATGGAGTGTCGAGAAAATTACAATGGTTGAAGCTTTCAAACCTGAAGTTATTGACAACAAAGCTTGCAGAAAAGAAAACATTCACATTTATTTCTACTCATTATACATTAAATAAGGCAAACTCAAATGGTATACAAGATTTCCATTTGAAGCTACAACTTATGCTATGGAAAAACTCTTGTGGGAAGAAGCTATTGGTAGACTTCCTATTTTTAACTGGTAAATCAAATTGTATTCTATATACTGGAATAAAATGAGATCGAGAAGGTCTATGATTCCATAGCATCTAAATTTGCCAAAACGTTCAAAAAGATCATACATAAAATTATGTTTCTCTGAATAGTTCTGTTTGTAGAAAACATTTGCCTAAGAAAAGTACTCTGAAGACAGAATAAAAGTCAATAAATTATTTCTGGGGTTGAAATATTTATAAATTTCAATAAGAAGTAGCATTGACAGTGGTCTTTAGTAGTAACCTTTTCCCCTCCCCTCTGCCCTCAGTTTGTGTGTTGGGCGATATTCTCCAATGTGACTGCATTTGGAGACAGGGCCTATATTAAGGTTAAATGAGATTGTAAAGTTGGGACCCTGATCCAATAATATTAAAGTCCTTAGAGGAGGCGACACCAGAGAGCTGTCTCTCTCTGTCTCCCTCTACTCTAGTCCTGCAAGCCAGCTAAACAACTCTCATCAGAAATGGCAGAATCAGCTGGTACCTTGATCTTGTATTTCCCAGAGATAAATAAATTTCTGTTGTCTGTGTTGTTTTGATATTGTAGCCTAAGCAAACTAAGACAGCTTTTATTTAACAGAATTTACTCTGAGCTTGGCAGACAGCACAGTGAATGTGAAGAGGTTGTCTCCTTAAACAATTACAAAGTTTCACATATTTTAATCATGCAATTTGGAAAACAGATCTCAGGTATTTTAGGAAAACAAGGAAAATTATGAGAGAATGTTAAAAAACATTATAGTATAAAGAGACTAATGCATATAAATAAGGACCTAGGAAGTTTGTTTTCTTGTTGTTTTTTAACATTCAAATTATTAGAAATGTTAAAAATTTAATATATATGGATTTATCCTATGTTCATTTTTTAAATGCCATAAAAAAAATAGTTTTGGCCAGAACAACTTTATAGTTCTACTAGTAAATTAAGGTCATTATGTTGATTAATTTAAAAATATTTTAAATTATTGTTTTATTTTACTTTACCACCTTTTATCACTCTCACAGTTTTCCCAGATTGGGCCACAAATCATATGATCATCCTTTCAGAGAATAAAATACTCAGCCTGAATAAGGCATTTTCATGGCAGTTTGTAGCTGTTGTCCCTTAATTAGTTTATTTTATTCTATTTTTTAGTCTTTTCAAATTTATTTTTAATTGGAAGATAATTGCTTTACAATATTGTCTTTGCTTCTGACAAACATTGTGTTGGCATCTGACATACAACAATACGAATCAGCCACAAGTATACACATTCCACTCCCCCTCCACCGAACCTACCCCCATCCACCCCCACCCCATCCTACCCCTCTAGGTCATCACAGAGCACCAGGTTAAATATCTCCTAGCAGCTTGATCTGAGATATTAGTAGACATTTATAAGTTTCTTAGACATGTAATTTAATTGAAAACTCCTGAAAGGTTTTATTGGATATCATTAGAGTATCTCATTTGGGGAAATTAAAATATTTTATTTTAATGACTTTATAACATTTTATCATTTTGACTAGAAGATTGTGTGGTAAATTTTAATAAGTCAACTTGGCTACACAAGGGTATCTCAATTTTAGACAAACATCAGTCTAGATGTTCCTGTGAAGGTAATTTTTAGAAGTGTTTAACATTTAAATCAGAAGATTTTAAGTAAAGCAGATTGCCAACTACAGTGCAGGTGGGCCTCGTTCAGTCCTTTGAAGGCCTTAATAGGAAAGACAGGTACCCTGATCAGCCTCCAGATCAATTTCAGAATCAAGACAGAAACATCAACTCTTCCCTCACTCTCCCATCTTCTGGTCTGTGCTACAGGGTTTGAACTTTGCCAGCCCTTACAGTAGCATGCACCAATTACTTAAAGCTCTTTTTTCTTTCTATATACATGTTCTATTGGTTCTGTTTCTCTGAAGATCCTTGACTAATACAAAGACCAAGACAAAATCTTTCGGACTCAATAAAACTTCTGTGAGTGTACGCGCACGCTCAGTCATGTCTGACTCTTTGCAAGCCGATGGACTTTAGCTCACCAGGTTCCTCTGTCCACAGAATTTTCCAGGCAAGAATATTGGAGTGGGTTGCCATTTCCTTCTCCAGGGTATCTTCCCCACTCAGGGATCAAACCCACATTTCTAGTGTCTCCTGCATTGGCAAATGGATTCTTCACTAGCTGAGCCACCAAGTATATTTCTTAAAAAATGCCAAATGTACCATAAGGCTTATTGAACATATTATTGAAGTATATACTTGTAAATGAAAATCCTTCTTTTAGTCCATGTTCAATTATTTTCAGCTTTAAATAATGAAGTTGTTGTTTTTGTTGTTTAGTCACTAAAAGTCATACCTGACTTTTGTGACCCATGGACCATAGCCCACCAGGCTCCTCTATCCTGGTATTTCTGTCTTGATTTTCCTGGTAAGAGTACTGGAGTGAGTTGCCATTTCCTTCCGAAAGAGATCTTCCCTATCCAGTGCAGCTTAGTCAAGGAAAGGGTAATCATGCTGCTGCTGCTGCTGCTAAGTCACTTCAGTCATCTTTGACTCTATGCGACCTCATAGACGGAAGCCCACCAGGCTCCCCCATCGCTGGGATTCTCCAGGCAAGAGTACTGGAGTGTGTTGCCATTGCCTTCTCCAAGAGTAATCATAGCTTAGTTTAAATTAGATTGATAGATGATGATAAAGTGAGTTCCTCATACCTACCTGAGGCAAATCTCTGGACACCCAGAAGACAGTTCTTAGTATCTCTTGAAGTGAGTGAGTGAGAAAAAGTTGCTCAGTGGTGTCCAAGTCTTTGCAAAGTAGATGGCAACAGTAACTGAATTCTAGCCAGGGGAATCCAGGCAGAAGTGACATATTCCATATCAGGACAGGCTTCTAAAATACCTTGCATCATACTGCAATATCCTTTCTTTCTTATTCTTCTGGATCAATGGGAATAATTTGATGGAGGACTTGAACTCTCTAAAGGATGGTAAAGCCAGCTGACAAGAGGACCCAGCCCATGAATGATCGGAGGCAGACCCTCCCTGTGGACTTGCGTTGAACTATGACAGGAGCAGTGAAGAACCATATTTGTGTTAAGCCATTATAATGGCTTCAGAATTCAGTTCAGTCACTCAGTTGTGTCCGATTCTTTGTGACCTCATGATTGCAGCACACCAGGCCTCCCTGTCCATCACCATCTGCCGGAGTTCACTGAAACTCACAACCATCGAGTCAGTGATGCCATCCAACCATCTCATCCTCTGTCGTCCCCTTCTCCTCCTGCCCCCAATCCCTCCCAGCATCAGAGTCTTTTCCAATGAGTCAACTCTTCTCATGAGGTGGCCAAAGTACTGGAGTTCCAGCTTTAGCATCAGTCCTTCCAAAGAACATCCAAGGACTGATCTTCGTTAGGATGGACTGGTTGAATCTCCTTGCAGTCCATGTGACCCTAGGAGTTGTCTCCAACACCACAGTTCAAATGCATCAATTCTCTGGCACTCAGCTTTCTTCACAGTCCAACTCTCACATCCATAAATGACCACTGGAAAAAACATAGCCTTGACTAGACGGACCTTTGTTGGCAAAGTCTGTCTCTGCTTTTGAATATGCTATCTAGGTAGGTCATAACTTTCCTTCCAAAGATTAAGCATCTTTTAATGTCATGGCTGCAATCACCATGTGCAGTGATTTTGGAGCCCCCCAAAATAGTCTGACACTGTTTCCACTGTTTCCCCATCTATTTCCCATGAAGTGATGGGACCAGATGCCATGATCTTAGTTTTCTAAATGTTGAGCTTTAAGCCAACTTGTTCAGTCTTCTCTTTTACTTTCATCAAGAGGCTTTTTAGTTCCTCTTCACTTTCTGCCATAAGGGTGGTGTCATCTGCCTCTTGGAGGTTATTGATATTTCTCCTGGCAATCTTGATTTCAGATTGTGTTTCTTCCAGCCCAGCGTTTCTCATGATGTACTATGCATAGAAGTCAAATAAGCAGGGTGACAATACACAGCCTTGATGTACTCCTTTTCCTACTTGGAACCAGTCTGTTCCATGTCCAGTTCTAACTGTTGCTTCAGTTCAGTTCAGTTTAGTCGCTCAGTCGTGTCCAGCTCTTTGCGACCCCGTGAATCAGAGCACGCCAGGCCTCCCTGTTCATCACCAACTCTTGGAGTTCACTCAGACTCATGTCCATCGAGTCCATGATATCTTCCAGCCATCTCATCCTCCTCGGTCGTCCCCTTTTCCTCCTGCCCCCAATCCCTCCCAGCATAAGAGTCTTTTCCAATGAGTCAACTCTTCGCATGAGGTGGCCAAAGTACTGGAGTTCCAGCTTTAGCATCAGTCCTTCCAAAGAAATCCCAGGGTTGATCTCCTTCAGAATGGACTGGTTGGATCTCCTTGCAGTCCAAGGGACTCTCAAGAGTCTTCTCCAACACCACAGTTCAAAAGCATCAATTCTTCAGTGCTCAGCCTTCTTCACAGTCCAATTCTCACATCTATACATGACCACAGGAAAAACCATAGCCTTGACTAGACAGACCTTAGTCGGCAAAGTAATGTCTCTGCTTTTGAATATGCTATCTAGGTTGGTCATAACTTTTCTTCCAAGGAGCAAGCATCTTTTAATTTCATGGCTGCAGTCACAATCTGCAGTGATTCTGGAGCCCCCCAAAATAAAGTCTGACACTGTTTCCACTGTTTCCCCATCTATTTCCCATGAAGTGATGGGACCGGATGCCATGATCTTCATTTTCTGAATGTTGAGCTTTAGGCCAACTTTTTCGTTCTCCTCTTTCACTTTCATCAAGAGGCTTTTTAGTTCCTCTTCACTTTCTGCCATAAGGGTGGTGTCATCTGCCTATCTGAGGTTATTGATATTTCTCCCGGCAATCTTGATTCCAGCTTGTGCTTACTGACCTGCATATAGGTTTCTCAAGAGGCAGGTCAGGTGGTCTGGTGTTCCGTCTCTTTCAGAATTTTCCACAGTTTATTGTGATCCACACAGTCAAAGGCTTTGGCATAGTCAAGAAAGCGGAAATAGATTTTTTTCTGGAACTCTCTTGTTTATGATCCAGCAGAAGTTGGCAATTTGATCTCTGGTTCCTCTGCCTTTTCTAAAACCAGCTTGAACATCTGGAAGTTCATGGTTCACTTATTGCTGAAGCCTGGCTTGGAGAATTTTGAGCATTACTTTACTAGCATGTGAGATGAGTGCAATTGTGCGGTAGTTTGAGCATTCTTTGGCATGGCCTTTCTTTGGGATTGGAATGAAAACTGACCTTTTCCAGTCCTGTGGCCACTGCTGAGTTTTCCAAATTTGCTGGCATATTGAGTGCAGCACTTTCACAGCATCGTCTTTCAGGATTTGAAATAGCTCAGCTGGAATTCCATCACCTCCACTAGCTTTGTTCATAGTGATGCTTTCTAAGGCCCACTTGACTTCACATTCCAGGATGTCTGGCTCTAGGTGAGTGATCACACCATCGTGATTATCTGGGTTGTGAAGATCTTTTTTGTACAGTTCTTCTGTGTATTCTTGCCACCTCTTCTTAATATCTTCTGCTTCTGTTAGGTCCAGACCATTTCTGTCCTTTATCGAGCCCATCTTTGCATGAAATTTTCCCTTGGTATTTCTAATTTTCTTGAAGAGATCTCTAGTCTTTCCCATTCTGTTGTTTTCCTCTATTTCTTTGCACTGATCGCTGAAGAAGGCTTTCTTATCTCTTCTTGCTATTCTTTGGAACTCTGCATTCAGATGCTTATATCTTTCCTTTTCTCCTTTGCTTTTCGCCTCTCTTCTTCTCACAGCTATTTGTAAGGCCTCCCCAGACAGCCATTTTGCTTTTTCCATTTCTTTTCCATGGGGATGGTCTTGATCCCTGTCTCCTGTACAATGTCACGAACCTCTGTTCATAGTTCATCAGGCACTCTGTCTATCAGATCTAGGCCCTTAAATCTATTTCTCACTTCCAGTGTATAATCATACGAGATTTGATTTAGGTCATACCTGAATGGTCTAGTGGTTTTCCCTACTTTCTTCAATTTCAGTCTGAATTTGGCAATAAGGAGTTCATGATCTGAGCCACAGTCAGCTCTCAGTCTTGTTTTTGCTGACTGTATAGAACTTCTCCATCTTTGGCTGCAAAGAATATTATCAATCTGATTTTGGTGTTGACCATTTGGTGATGTCCATGTGTAGAGTCTTCTCTTGTGTTGTTGGAAGAGGGTGTTTGCTATGACCAGCACGTTCTGTTGGCAAAACTCTATTAGCTTTTGCCCTGCTTCATTCCATATTCCAATGCTAAATTTGCCTGTTCCTCCAGGTGTTTCTTGACTTCCTACTTTTGCATTCCAGTCCCCTATAAAGAAAAGGACATCTTTTTAGGGTGTTAGTTCTAAAAGGTCTCGTAGATCTTCATAGAACTGTTCAACTTCAGCTTCTTCAGCACTGGGGCATAGATTTGGATTACTGTGATATTGAATGTTTTGCCTGGGAAACGAACAGAGATCATTCTGTCTTTTTTGAGATTGTATCCAAGTACTGCATTTCGGACTCATAGGGATTCCTGCCCGCAGTAGTAGATATGATGGTCATCTGAATTAAATTCACCCATTCCAGTACATTTTAGTTCGCTGATTCCTAGAATGTCAACTTTCACTCTTGCCATCTCCTTTTTGGCCATTTCCAGTTTGACTTGATTCGTGGACCTAGCATTCCATGTTCCTATGCAATATTGGTCTTTACACCATCACTAATGTTCCATCCAACTTCCTCCCACTAAAACTGACCTCAGGATCAGTTCCTCTAGCTGTTTGGCTCCCATCCTGCTTGGAACATCACATGGAAGCACCTTGGTTTGAAAGGTATCCTAGGACTGAAGAATATCCTCACCAATAAATCAATTGACTGAAAATAATCTATATCTTTAAAGTGTATGTATGAGTAGATATAAATTTTTCCTTTGGGATAATCCTGTATTATGTTCTTATAATAAAAGTATATTAAACAGGCAAGTAATATTAATAATATCTACCATATACTGAGGGCTTTCCAGGTGGCACTAGTGATAAGGAATCTGCATGCCAATACAGGAGACGTAAGAGATGTGGGTTCGATCTCTGGGTTGGGAAGATCCTCTGAAGGACGATACAACAGACCACTTCAGTATTCTTGCCTAGAGAATCTCATGGACGAAGGAGCCTGGTAGGCTACAATCCATAGGGTCCAACAGAGTCTGATGTGACTGAAGCAACTTAGCACCAAATACTGAAGCTTCTCAGGTGGCTCAGTGGTAAAGAATCTGCCTGCCAATGCTGGAGACTCAGGTTTGATCCCTGGGTTGGGAAGATTCCCCTGGAGAAGGAAATAGCAACCCACTCTGGTATTCTTGCCTGGGAAATCCCAAGGACAGGGGAGTCTGGTGGGCTACAGTCCGTGGGGTTGCAAAAGAGTTGGACACAACTTAGCGACTAAACAGCAACCAACCATCTACTGATACATAAAGCATACATTGATAGGGAAAACTGCTAACTACATATATAAGTAAAATCTTTGTAGCAATCACTTAAGAGGGATAACTTATTATCCCCATTTTGCAGACGGGGACACTGAGGCCTAAAGAACTTAGATAACTTGCTGAAGGTCATGTATGTGGAAATGGTGAAGTGGGGATTTGCAGGTAGGTGTGTTCAACTCTAAAACCTGGGCTCTTAATCATTAGATTAACTATAGTGGAGACATTCACTATTAGTTCTTTGACCTCTTAACTCTCACTGTGATTCATGCTTCATCATGATGATATGATTAACATTTCTGCACACTCACCTCTTGTCAGACTCTGCAGTCTGTGCTTTATGTCTGATAGTTTATGAAGTCTTCATAGCCATCAAACGAGACAGACATCCATGGTGTATCTTGTAACCACAGTAACACTCAATAAATAGAGATCAATCTCTTTTACAGAAAACTGAAGTTGAGAGACTAAATGAACAGCCACAGCACCTCATGAAACCTTATTTCAAATAAAGTGCCTTGGGCACACAAAGCCTACTCTGCTTCAGTTTGTTCAGATTGCAACCCTTCTCTTCAAAAAAAAAAAAAAAAAAAAAGAAAGAAAGAAAGAAAGAAAAAAAATTGGAAAGAGGGAAGTAAATTGTGTGGAACCCTGTGACCTGTAAGTCAAAGCAATCCCCAAATTAAAAAGGCATGAGAACATTTACTTTTCCTAAGTGGGATGTTTCCATTACTTTAAGAAAGAGGGGTTTTATCCCTACCCTGCCCCCAGCCCTACCACCTCCCACCCACCACTACACACATACATACCACTTTGCATTGCTTTTGTAAATCAACAACAGAGAGAAAAATTCCATTGAAATCAAGGTGGCAGGGTTTGGCTTCATGGGACTGATCACAGTGAGTCTTCAATTGACTCTGAGCCAGAAGGGAAAAAGCAGCAGACATGAGGATCAAGAGATTGTAGCTATATAGTCTGGCTCTGCTACCAAAAATGATGGAAAAAAAAAAAAAAAAAGAAGAAGAAGCAGAAAAACAAAACCCGAGACAGAAGGTAGGAGGAGACAAGGGGCAGTTCCAGCTTTCAGTGAGCCGGCTGGGTTCTACTTCCTTTTGATTGTCCAGGAAAGCTAAGAAAAGTAAAAACAGGGCTGGGAGTGCGTGAAAGCAGCCCCGTGGAAATGGCGTGTGAAACAATCGGCCTGTGGGTCAATTGTGAAGGGCGTTAATGTGCGAGACCCCGATAAAGAGCTTTGCACAAATGGTCACAAAGCATTTCATATTTAAATACGGATCCCAGTTTGTTCTGCACAACAGTATAAATATAACTAAGGTAGGGTGGAGAATGAGATTTGGAAATCAGCCGATTTTAAGGAAGCCAACACAAACACTCCAACGAATGCAGAGTTTTGCACAGGCTTTTGTGCTTATTACTAGTGTTGGCATAAACTCATAAAAACAGAAAAGGCCATGAGACATAGTGGTTGAGATATTGTGTGCCCGGGTGGTAATCAAGTACATTGTTTATCTGAAAACAGCCTTCTTGTTATGTATGTGGCCTTTCTTGGAAGGTGATGGTCATGTTTGATTTTGTTTCAGTGTAGTCATGACAACTTAGAAAAGTATATAACATCTCAAGAGGTTTTCTATCTCTTTTCAGTGACTATCTCCTTATGAGATAGGTCTGGGGGTAAAAGTCCCCTTGCAGGCTCTTTCAATTGGGGTTTTAATAGAAAGGAATATATTTTAGCTTATTTAGCAAATTTGTACTGCATGAAAGGATATTTTGTAATAGGCTAAGCAGGCCATATAAAATTAAGTAAAGCTGGATCTGGTGCCTAAAATTATTTGGCAGAAATCCCTGGTAAGCCACATTTGAACATTTTTAATATATATTATGAGGCAGAAAAGAGTAATTATCTTCTATTGAAGTTCCCAAGTGAGAGAAATGCATTTGTAGAGCCCTTTCAAAGAAAACTGTCTGTATTGCAAAATTGTTATACTTGAGATGATGTCCACTCTCCTCTGGTTTATGGCTTGTGGCTTGTGGAAAAGAAGCAGGCACAACCCAGACATTACTCCACTATACTGTGAGACTGCTACCTTGAGCAAGGTGTTTTGCCAAGGACCTCAAAACACTTGGCTAAGAAGTTTCCAGAACAAAGACTCTTTAGCCCTAAGGACAGGATACCATGGAGGGTTTGGGAACAAAAACTACCGTGAGTGACTATCTCTCTGCTTTATTTCTACTCTCGGTCCTTGATTTGGAATCAGTTGGTCTCTCCTTCCTCTATTTCTTTCTCCAGAGAGGGTTGCCTTTCATTGGAAGCACTCATACGTGTCCAGAGCATTGCATTTCTGAGATCATCCTCTGTTTTAGTTGAGATTGCTCAAACACAGACCATCAGAAAAGAATTTTGGTCTAAGTAGATTATTTGGGAGTGGATCCCAGAAAGCACACAGAGGGAGCCCAGAAAGTGAGAGAGGAAAGGGAAGAAAGCCAATAAGGGATGTGAGGAACAGAACACCTCTGTAGGGCCCCATCCTGCTGGGGACCCTCTGGATTGCTGTGGAAAACACAACTGAAAATTGTCCCTTGGAGGATGTAGCATCTGGGGCATGTATCCACCAATTCTGGCTCCTCTTGTGTTGAGGGTTGATCCTGAGTCGTTACCTTCCTTCTGAGACTTTCTAGCTTAGGTTGATAAAGTCAGAGAATGGCCTTGGGCAGAGAGAGATGAGGAGAACTAAGCCCTTCTGTATGGGAACTCTTTGCAGGCTCTCTTGGGGGTGAGCCAGGAGAATTTAGTGGAAACCTGAGAGCATCACTCTAGCCACTAACTCTGCCAATTAGGCAGGCTTCTTGCAAGGAGAACACTCTTTGCTTTGTTGAGTGCCCCATTGCGCTTTTTCCCCCCTTAGTGTATGTAAATCTTCCTAGTCTTTTGCTGTAAATGGGCATCTATGGCTTTTAATATCCTTCAGTTCAGTTCAGTCAATCAGTCGTGTCCGATTCTTTGCAACCCAATGGACTGCAGCACTCCAGGCCTCCCTGTCCATCACCAACTCCTGGAGTTTACTCAAGCTCATGTCCATTGAGTTGGTGATGTCATCCAACTATCTCATTCTCTGATGTCCCCTTCTCCTCCTGCCTTCAATCTTTCCCAGCATCAGGCTCTTTTCCAATGAGCCAGTTCTTCGCATCAGGAGGCCAAAGTATTGGAGTTTCAGCTTCAGCATCAGTCCTTCCAATGAATATTCAGGACTAATTTCCTTTAGGAGGGACTGGTTGGGTCTCTTTGCAATCCAAGGGGCTCTCAAGTGTCTTCTCTAACACCACAGTTCAAAAGCATCAATTGTTCGGCGCTCAGCTTTCTTCACTGTCCAACTCTCATATCCATACATGACTATTGGAAAAACCATAGCCTTGACTAGAAGGACCTTTGTTGGCAAAGTAATGTCTCTGCTTTTTAATATGCTGTCTAGGTTGGTCATAGCTTTTCTTCCAAGGAGCAAGTGCCTTTTACTTTCATGGCTGCAGTCACCATCTACAGTCATTTTGGAGCCCAGAAAAATAAACTCTGCCACTGTTTCCACTGTTTCCCATCTATTTGCCATGAAGTGATGGGACCAGATGCCATGCTCTTCGTTTTCTGAATGTTGAGCTTTAAGCCAACTTTTTCACTCTTTAGTTCTTCTTCACTTTCTGCCATAGGGTGGTGTCATCTGCATATCTGAGGTTATTGATATTTCTCCTGGCAATCTTGATTCCAGTTTGTGCTTCATCCAACCCAGCATTTCTTATGATGTACTTTGCATATAAGTTAAATAAGCAGGGTGACAATATACAGCCTTGACATACTCCTTTCCCTATTTGGAACCAGTGTGTTGTTCCATGTCCAGCTCTAACTGTTGCTTCCTGACCTGCATACAGATTTCTCAAGAGGCAGGACAGGTGGTCTGGTAGTCCCATCTTTTAAAGAATTTTCCACAGTTTGTTGTGGTCCACACAGTCAAAGACTTTGGCATAGTCAGTAAAGCAGAAATAGATTTTTTTCTGGAACTCTCTTGCTTTTTTGATGATCCAACAGATGTTGGCAATCTGATCTCTGATTCCTCTGCCTTTTCTAAATCTAGCTTGAACATCTGGAAGTTCACAGTTCATGTATTGTTGAAGTCTGGCTTGGAGAATTTTGAGCATTACTTTCCTAGCGTGTGAGATGAGTACAATTGTGCAGTAGTTTGAGCATTCTTTGGCATTGCCTTTCTTTGGGATCAGAATGAAAACCGACCTTTTCTAGTCCTGTGGCCACTGCTAAGTTTTCCAAATTTGCTGGCATATTGAGTGCAGCACTTTCACAGCATCATCTTTAGGATTTGAAATAGCTCAACTGCAAATAGCATTTAATATCCTTAAAATTATCAAAAAGTATTTAATATCAAATAATGTTTGATAGAGCTATTAATACCAAATAGCATTTAATATCCTTAAATGCTTAAAGTAATAATTCTAGAATTTATCATTTATTGAATGTCTCCTCTATGTCAAATCCATTGACTTATTAAATTCAGTCCTTATTTCATGACATATACAAAAATTAACTCAAATTAGGATCTAGACCTAAACATAATAGCTAAAAATTTAAAACTTCTAGAAGAAATGGAAGACAATCCCATGACCTTGGGATAAACAAGTGTTTCTTAGATATGACCCAAAAGCATTACTTTTAAAAGGAAAAAAAAAAAAGATTAAATGTATGTGATAAAATTTAAAACTACTCCTCTAGAAAAGATATCATTAAGAAAATGCTTGCTGCTGCTGCTGCTAAGTCACTTCACTCGTGTCCAACTCTGTGCGACCCCATAGACGATAGCCCACCAGGCTCCGCTGTCCCTGGGATTCTCCAGGCAAGACCACTGGAGTAGGTTGCCATTTCCTTCTCCAATGAATGAAAGTGAAAAGTGAAAGGGAAGTCATTCAGTCGTGTCTGACTCTTAGCGACCCCATGGACTGCAGCCTACCAAGCTCCTCTGCCCATGGGATTTTCCAGGCAAGAGTACTGGAGTGGGTTGCCATTGCCTTCTCCGAAGAAAATGCTTAGGCTGAGTTTATTCCTAGGTATTTTATTCTTTTTGAAGCTATTTTAAACAGGACTGTTTTCTTGCTTTCCCTTTCTTACTGTTCATTATTAGCGTATAGAGGAACAACAGATTTATGTGTATAAGCTTGTATCCTGCAGGCTTACTTAATTCATTTATCAGTTTTAATAGCTTTTTGATGGAGATTTTAGAGTTTTCTGTATCATGTCATTTGCAAATAGTGACAGTTTCACTCCTTCCTTTCCAATTTGGATGCCTTTAATTTCTTTTTCTTGTCTGAATGCTATTGCTAGGACTTTCAACACTATGTTAAAACAAAGAGATGAAAGGTCTATACTCTGAACACTGTAAAACATTGACAAAGGATGTTGAAGAGAATACAAAGAAATGGAGAGATATCCCATGTTCATGAATTTAAAGAGTATTGGTAAAATGTCCATACTACCCAAAGCAATCTACTGGTTTAATGCAATCAAAATACCCATGACATCCTTCACAGAACTAGAACAAATAATTCTAAAATTTCTATGGAACCACAAAAGGCTGTGAACAGCTAAAGTGATCTTGATGGGAAAAGAACAATGCTGATATTGTTGATAAAGCATAAAGATATTATGCTTCCTGATTTCAGCCTATAATATAGAGCTACAGTAATCTAAACAGTATGGTACTGACACAAAAACAGACACAGAGATCATTGGAACACAATAGAAACTCAGAAATAGACCCATATACATAGAGTTAGTTGATCTGTGAACAGAAGGCAAAAATATACAATGAGGAAAAGATAGTCTCTTCAGTAAATGGTGCCAGGGAAACTGAACAGTTACATGTAAATTAATGAAATTAGAACATTTTCTTACACCATAGAAAAAAAAATTCAAAATGAATTAAAGGCCTAAATGTAAGGCTAGAAATCACCATTTCCAAAAGAAAACATTGACAGTACTTGTTTGACATAAGTCTTAGCAATACTTTTTTGGAGTTTGTCTCTTCAGGCAAAGGAAAGTATTTGCAGTAAATATGACTGATGAATTTTTTTCTAAAATATACAAATAGCTATTACAATTAAATAAGAAGACAGACAAATCAATACAAAAACAAGCAAGACTTGAATAGACAGTTCACTATAGTACTTATAAGAGTGGGCAATGTTATGGACTGAATGTTTGTAGTCGCTCCAAACTTTGTACTTTGAAGTCCTAATGCCCAATGTGATGGCTGTTGGAAATGAAACATTTGGGAGGTAATATGGTTAGTGAGGTCATGAGGGTAAGACTCTGGTCTGCTGAGGTCAGTGCCTTTATCAGAAGACATGTTGGAGAACATCCTGTCTCTCTCCCTCTCCCAGCCCTTGTCCCCTCCACTGTTAAGAACACCATGAGAAGATGGCTCTTTGCAAGCCAAGAAGAGAGTCCTCACCAGAACCCAACCAGACTGGCACCTTTATCTCAGACTTTCAGCCTCCAGAATGGTGAGAAATTAAGTATTTGTTGTTTAAGTCACCCAATCCATGGTTTTGTTATGACAACTTGAGCTGACTAATAAGCCACTGAACCCACGAAAAGATGTACAGCATTATTAGTCATGAAGCAAATGTGAATTAAAAACATGATTTATGACTACATACCCACGGGAATGATAAATTTTAAAGTATTGACAATCCCAACTGTTGTCAAGACTATGGAGCAACTGGATATCTCATATATTGTTGGTATGAGTATATATTTGACAACCACTTAGGAAAACAGTTTAACCATTTCTTATCAGGTTAAACATCTATTCTACAAACTTGAAGTTTGTCTCCTGGATATTTCTACAATAAAAATAAAAATTTATGTCCACAAAAGCTTTTTACAGGCTTATGGCAAATTTACTTGTAATAGTTCAATGCTGGAGACAAGCCAGAAGAATAGATAAATAAATTGTGGTATCTTTGAACAATGGAATATGTTAGACTTTCAACAATGGAATACAACTCAGAGAAAAAATAAAATAAAATTCTGATATATGCACAACATGGATAAATACTGAGCAAAGTGTGCCAGACAGAAAATAACATATCCTATAAATTTCATTTAATTGAATTTTTTGAGTAGTTACAAGTAATCTACAGTTATAGACATCAGATCAGTATTTGTTTGGGTCAGGAGTAGACTACCTACATAGGAGCATGAGGGAATTTTCCAGGTGATGGACATGTTTTAGAGCTTGATTGGGGTGGATTGTTACACAGATGTATTACATTTATCGAAATTCGAATTTACTCTAGACTTAAGATATGTGCAGTTTATTTAGTTTATATAAATTGCCCTTCAGTAAGGTTGATAAAGCAAAAACAAAGTCTGTATTATGGGTATTTGTTATATTATTCTTTGTATTTTTCTATATTTTTTAAGAATAAGTTTTCTACCAAAAGGTGACTGAATGGAAAATTCCGAGGCTACTGCCACATCCATTTTTTGTTTGTTGTTGTGCAGTCGCCCAGTTGTGTCTGACTTTGTGGCCCCATGGACTGCAGGACGCCAGTCCTTGTCCCTCACTATTTCCTATAGTTTGCCCAAGTTCATGTTCACTGCATTGGCGAAGCCGTCCAGCCATCTCATCCTCTGACACCTTCTTCTCCTTCTGCCCTCAGTCTTTCCCAGCTTCAGGGGCTTTTCCAATGAGTCATCTGTTTGTATCAGATGACCAGAATACTGGAGCTTCAGTATAACATTTCTCATTACTTATATTCTATCTCCATTCCTGTTGCTTTAGGAAATTATCATGTTTAAGGGAAGCTAATACACAATTGATTCCTTTTTTAGGACATTTCTTTCTTTCTTTCTTTCTTTTTTTTTTTTTTTTGCATTATAATCAGTAAGTAGCGCATTTTATTTTATTTATTTATTTTACTTTACAATATTGTATTGGTTTTGCCATACATCAACATGAATCTGCCATGGGTGTACATGTGTTCCCCATCCTGAATCCCCCTCCCACCTCCCTCCCCATACCATCCCTCTGGGTCGTCCCAGAGCACCAGCTCCAAGCATCCTGTATCCTGCATCGAACCTGGACTGGTGATTTGTTTCTTATATGATATTATACGTTTCAATGCCATTCTCCCAAATCATCCCACCCTTTCCCTCTCCCACAGAGTCCAAAAGACTGTTCTACACATCTGTGTCTTTTTTGCTGTCTCGCATACAGGGCATTTATTTCTTAATTTAGATATCTTTGAGCACATTAGTCTTTTTTTTTTTTTAATTGTAGTGTCATTGCTTCACAATATTGTGCCAGTTTTCGCTGCACAACAATGTGAATCAACTATATACATACATATACATATACACATACACACATATACACATACACACACATATACACATACATATACATACACACCCCTCCCTTTTGAACATCCATCTTGCCACCACCCCCAACCCCTCCTCTAGGTTATCATAGAGCACTGAGCTGAGCTCCTGGTAATGTATAACAGCTTCCCAGTAGCTATCTATTTTACGCTTGGTAAGATATATATACAATCCTACTCTCCCAATTCATCCCACCCTCTCCTACCCCCAAATTCATTCTTATACAATTTTGTACCCAGGACAAAATTCATTCTTTATAAAGAATTCTTGACAATTCTTTAACTCATTCATTGCCTTTGAATTTGGATACATCATAGACTTCTTTATTGTTTGGTTATATGGAGCTTTTTGACTTGCAGATTTCATGGATTTATATAGTTGTAGATTGTCTCAGAAGTCTTCCTGAGATGCATCTAAAAACACAGGATAGTGGTATGTGTGCACTTTGGGATAATTTCTTTCCTTCTTCCCTTGAAAAAGATATTTGAAGTATTTAATTAGGTCCTGGCATGAATTCTTATTAATACCATACTCAAGGGGAAACATGGCTGGGATTGACAGTTTTCTTATCCAGCTAAAATTACAGGACTAAGGTTTTCTTCCATCAAAGATAGAACATGGGGATCTCTTCCCTTTGCATTCATCAATCTTGGATTCCCAGATAAATTCATTTTGTGTTTTGGTGCAAAGTTCTCAAGCCCCAGTGAGAAGGTCAATCTTATCTGGATCAAATTTGTAATGAAAGTTAGAATGAGAAAGTCATCTCATTCATTTTAGAGTAGGTGGTAGTAACAATTGTTTCTCCTTCTGCATGAGAACCTTACCTGTCCTATTCGCTGTGGTATCCCTAGCACCCAGAAGCATGTTTAATAAACGTGAATTTTACCAGTAAGGAAATAGATGCTCAGAAAGATTTAAGAGAGTTGCTTAAATTTACACAGTTAGGCTTACCAGGTGGCACAGTGGTAAAGAATCTGCCTGCCAATGCAGGAGACGCAGGAGACGGGAGTTCGATCTCTGGGTCAGGAAGATTCCCTGGAGTAGGAAATGGCAACCCACTCCAGTGTTCTTGCCTAGAAAATTCCATGGACAGAGGAGCCTAGCAGGCTCCGATCAATGAGGTTTCAAAGACTCTGATATGACTGAGCAACTGAGCACACATACAGTGATCCAGCAATTCCACTTCTGTGTATATACCCAAGAGCATTAGAAACAGAGTCTCAAAGGGATGTATGTACACCCATGCTAACAGCACCACTATTCACAAAAGCCAAAGCTGTCGATTATAATAGCAGCCCAAGTGTTCATCAGTGGGAGAATGGATAAACCAAATATGGTATAGACAGGCAAAGCAATAGTATTTAGCCTTAAAAAGGAAGGAAATTCTGACATAGGCTACAACGTCAATAAATATCCTGCTGAGTAAAATAAGGCAATCAAAAAAGAGTACATATTGTATGAGTCCACTTATATGCTATACCTAGAGTAGTCAAATTCAGACAGAGGGAAAATAGAACAGAATGGTGGTTGTCAGGAGCTGGAGAAGGGGGCGGGGGTGGAATAGGAGTTGCAGTTTAATGGGTGTAGAGTTTTAGTTTTATAAGATGAAAAGAGTTCTGGGGATGGATGGTGGTGATGTTTATACAACACAATGTAAATGTAATTAATACTACTGAACAGACTTACAGAAAACAAACTTACAGTTACCAACGGGGAAATGGGTGGGAGGGATAAATTAGGAATTTAGGTTAACATATACTCACTACTGTATATAGAACAGATAACCAACAGAGACCTACTGTGTAGCACGAAAAGCTATATTTAATAGCTTGTAATAAGCCATAATGGCAAGAGATTAAAAAAAACACACATATATACATATACATGTACATATAACCAGGTCACTCTGTAGTAACCTGAAACTAACCTAATATTGTAAATCAACCCTTTGTTAATAATAAAATACTGAATTGTACACTTAAAATGGTTATGGTAAATTTTGTTATATTATGTATTTTACCACAAATGAAAATTCACACAGCTAGAACAAGACAGATTGATAGACCCTAAACCCAGGTTTCATTGATTCCAAATTTACCATGGTTTTCTTTATAGTCATCTGCCATTTTGGATTCCATTCAGCAAGTTTCGTCCTAGCTGATTTGATATGAAGAAAAGCATGAATTTGATGGTTTAATACCAAGACTTCAAAGCTGTGGAGATAGCTGTGCCATTTATCCAAAGGAGCTCTCCTAATTTGCTTGATGTCACCTGACATTTCACCATTTTAGTGATACTCAGCGTCAGTCTCAGGCTGGACTCTCCACAGGAGATTCATTGGAAATCATTGGAGATTCACTGGAGTCTCCAGGGGAGATTTAAAAAGTCTTGATGCCTGGCTTCTGCCTCCCATGAATACAGAATACTGATATTATCAAATGAGGGTGTGGCCTGGGCATCAGAACTCTAAAAGCTCCAGGTCCTAGTGCAGTAAAGGTTGAGAAGGACTGCTGTTACCAGACCCGATGTCTTGCTTCCTCGTAGGATTGAGTCCCCCTGTACCGCGGGATTCTGAATGTTTCTCAGGTGCTGAATACTTGAGCCAAAATGTAGGCTTGGGCGTCTTATCCTCAGCTCTGGAGGAAAGTTTATCGGATTCTTTCCTGAACTTGGAGAGGGAGGAATCCCCAAATGAGCATGGCGTGTTTCCTCACTCACAGAATTATTTGAGGAACGGGTGAAATAATTCTTCCAAAACACAGTACTCAGCAAAGCCTGAAAATGCCACCAGTTTTATTATAGTGTGACATATATTGCTCTGAGTTTCTGAAGGTCAAGAGTGGGAGGGAGAGAGGAAGAGATAATGTTGAATAGAGGGATGAGTGTGTGTGTGTGTGTGTGTGTGTGTGTGTGTGTGTGTGTGTGAAAATGGAGAAAATAGAGCAAGAGAGAATGGTCCAACTACCACAAAAAAATGGGACGGGGGACAACTTTTTGACTTCCTAAGCATAACACTTAAAATCACTACAGATGGTGACTGCAGCCATAAAATTAAAAGATACTTGTTCCTTGGAAGAAAAGCTATGACAAACCTAGACAGTGTATAAAAAAGCAGAGACATTACTTTGCCAACAAAGGTCTGTCTAATTGAAGCTATGGTTTTTCCAGTAGTCTTGTATGGGTGTCAGAGTTGAACTGTAAAGAAAGCTGAGTGCCGGAGAATTGATGATTTTGAACTGTGGTGCTGGAGAATGCT
Organism: Budorcas taxicolor; assembly: GCF_023091745.1. NCBI lineage: Eukaryota > Metazoa > Chordata > Mammalia > Artiodactyla > Bovidae > Budorcas > Budorcas taxicolor. Next base: position 4,491,479 of record NC_068922.1, read on the forward strand.
CTCGAGAGTCCCTTTGACTGCAAGGAGGTCAAACTAGTCCATCCTAAGGGAAATCAGTCCTGAATATTCATTGGAAGGACTGATGCTGAGTCTGAAGCTCCAGTACTTTGGCCACCTGATGTGAAGAACTGACTCGTTGGAAAAGAGCCTGATACTGGGAAAGCTTGAAAGCGGGAGGACAAGGGGATGACAGAGGGTGAGATGGTTGGATGGCATCACCAACTCGATGAGCATGAGTTTGAGCAAGCTCTGGGAGTTGGTGATGGACAAGCAGGCCTGGTGTGTTGCAGTCCATGGGTCGCAAAGAGTCAGACATGACTGAGCGACTGAACCGAACTGAAGCTTAACACCAGATGGAAATAGAAGAGATCAAAGATCAGAGATTTCAAGTGTCCTCAGAAGGGAGAGGGCTCTGCCACCCAGGGATGACGAGAACCTTGGCAGAAGAAATGGAGAGAAGAAAAAAGAACAAGCCTTGGAATCAACCAGGAGGAAAGAAACTTCAGAGAAAAGACTCTGAGGCCAGTACTTTCAGTATTTATTTATTTATGCTCCTACATGAAAAGTTAAACTTGGAGGAAAAGCATGTTTGAGTGTATATTCTTAATCATTTCTATAAAGGAGAAAACTTCTCTTTGATCTGCACATAGAAGTTACAGGAATGGAGGCGGCCTTGTAATGAATCTCAGTTCACCACCACATCTGGACTTGAGGGTGAGTCTCTCGATGTACTGACCACGAGGATTCGAGCTCTACCCTGGAGAGCTCACAAGTCTGTTTGCCATATTCCCCCCATGGCCAAAGTCATCCCTCCTGCCATGGAGCAGAAACACTGCCTTGACCCCAGCTGCGGGGAGCTCAGCAGAGGGAGGCACCTGCCCAAGGGGATGAGCTCAGATTCTCTGATAACAGTGCAGCTGGAGGCCTGGCAGGCGATGGTGAAGGTCACCCAGGATGGCTTTCATCCTGCAGAAGGGTGTGTTGTCCATGGACTTCGGGTGGGTGCTGGGAATGTTCATAGCTCATTCCCCATTGTGTGCATTCCACGTGCTGACTAATTCTTTTGAGACTGAGTCAGAGGGAAGGGTTTTTGGCTGTTGCTTTCTCTGCACAAAATGTGGGCCTCCACTCTCACTGGCTGGAAAAGTTAGACCATTCTCCATCTTCTGGCAAGTTTACAAATGTGTGCGGTCAGACTGGCGACCCCTTGGCCCAGGTTCCACTTCCTCAAAGCACCTCTGTGCCTTTGCTAGAAAGTGTTGGAGAATACTATGTGTCGAAATCTTGAGGGATTTCTTCATTCTGTTTTCTCTGATCAGCATTCCACCCCACATAGGGGTAAGGAAGGCAGTTTGGGTCCCACCTAATACTCCTTTTGTAGCCCTGCCCCCAACTTGGTGATTCCCTCTGGGGTAAGTTCAGAGAAAAGAAAATCTCCAGGGAGTTCCCACAAGCTGAAGCCAGAGCCCCCTCCTTGGTGCCATTGGGTCGGCTAGGCTACATATTTTGAAGTTGTATTTTTTTTTTTAATATGACAGTTCAGACTTGAAAACCAGTACATTTGGAAATATAAACTAGATGAAAACAAGCTATAATGAAAGTGAAAAAGAAAAACATATCAGTTTACTGCCGATTGAAAATCAGGACCAGATGAGATGGGCTCTGGGCATTGAACGCACGGGAGGAGGTCACTGCATGGAGAAAACCAAGCCCAGCCTTGCATTGGCTTCCCCTCAGTAACACTGCGCTTATTTGTTTGTGCCCTGACCTCATTTGTGGAGGGAAATAATGAACCAGCTTTTTGAAGTTCTTTCTGCCTTTCTATATCATGATGTGTTTCATTTTATTTCATTTCACTTTGATAAAGGGATAGGAAAAGGGCATCCGTGGCCAACATGAGAATCCAACTTGTGTCCTAAAAAGCACTGAGGGCCAGGAGAGGGAAGGAGAGGTGTCAGCAGGCAGGTAGGATGCTCAGTGAAAGGGGAAGAGAAGAAGCACAGGCTGCTGTGACCGAGACTGTGAAATATTGGACTTTATGCAGTTCAGTCAGGTTGAGAACAGCAAGACGGAGTATGAATCTAGAACCGTGAGTATAGCACCACTCCAAGAGCATGGATAGTCAACAGCGGCATCACCCAGACACTTTCAGGGATACCATTTGAAGCCATCCCATCAGACCTTATGTGTTGGAATCTCTATGACTCTTGTGTTCAGAGGTTGCACTAGCTATCCAAAGACCACTTTTAATCAACAGATCTGTTTTGTTCAAGCTACAGTGTTGGCCTACAATGTATTTTAAAAATTTAAATTTGATGCCAAAACTTACACATCTGGATGTAAAAAATAATCTAGACTTCTGACTTGTCATGACAAGACCAAAAATGTCTGGCATCACTGGGCTCACACTCTTGTGTGGCTAGAGGTTCTGGTCATTTGATCCAACTTTTGGGTGTGTGCGTGTGTTGTGGATGGGGGTGGTGGGCTTACCAGCAAGCAATTCTCTGACACCAGTGGAGTGTCCTACAGTTTAACTCAATTCTGACACCATCTACTTGGAGATGGCATCATATCCCATAGGTGAAGGGCTCAGTGCTACAAGACTGCTTCTCCCCACTCCACTTCACATGCCAATCACAATGGTTCTGACAAACCTGTTATAGATTCAGACTTCGGTGACCCCCTCCTCAAGTGTGATTAATTTGCTAGAGCAGCTGATAGAACTCAAAGAAACATTTTACTTCCTGGATCGTCAGTTGATGATGAAAGGATATAACCCAGAAAGAGCCGGATGGGGGAGATGCACAGGGCAAGGTGTGGGGAAAAGGGCAGGGAGCTTCCATGCTCCCTCCAGGTGTGACATGTTCTCCAGTCTCCAAGTTCACCAGCCAGAAGCACTGCCTGTGGGGTTTTTATGGAGGCTTCAGAGTGCAAGCTCAGTCATGTACCAGCTCCTTGTGACCCCGGACTGCAGCCTGCCAGGCTCCTCTGTCCAAGGGATTTCCCAGGCAAGAATACTGGAGTGGGTTACCATTTTCTCCTCCAGGGGATCTTCCCTACCCAGGGCTTGAACCCAGGTCTCCTACATTGGCAGGTGGATTCTTTACCAATGCACCCCTTGGCAAGCCTAGAGGCTTCATTATCTAGTCATGATTGACCATCCCTGGTCATTGGCAATTGATCAAACCTCCAGCCCCTCTCCCCTTCCCTTTCTTGAGACCAGGGGTGTGCAGTGGCAGGGTGAAGGGGTCTGAAAGTTTAAATCCTCTTATCACATGGTTGGCAACCAGCCCCATCCTTAGGTGCTTTCCAAGTCACCTCATTAACATAACAGGACACATTTATTGCTCTCATCACTTAGTTCCGAGATTTTAGGAGCTCTGAGCCAACGATAGAAACCCAGATCTAGTATCTATTTCTCATATAAATCATGCTATCACTAGGGCACAGTCTGCTGGAGCAGAGTTGAGCCTGCATTCTTGGGTTTGTTCGATGTGCTCCACTTTCTTCCCAGACTTGAGGTCAAATGCCTGTTGAAGTGTAATGTTGCTCTAGGGTCTTTGGTTAGCACTTCAGGAATGGACATCTGACCCAGCTCCTCAGCGAACAGAACTTGTGGAGAAATCTGCTGAAGAACTTCTAGGAAAAAGTTTCTTTTTCTATCAGGGAATTTTTCTTTTTGTCTTTAGATGTTGTCCTGTGTGAACGTCAAGTCTACGTCTGTTTTGCTTCTATCCTGTGAATGAAACCACTGCCAAGATGGTTGAGTGGAAACATGAGAATCTGGACCTGTGGGGCCTAATGAAGCATTCAGTCCACCCACCTGGATCCTGCCTCATGTCTGCACTTCCTGTTCCGGTCATGGTGCAGCTCCTTGTTGTTTAAGCCATTTTTGTTACTTGCAACCAAAAACATCCTAGTCAGCTTAGTGGAAAAGCAGTTGGTCAGAAGAGAAAGCTGTGTTCTTCTTGCACGCACCATCTCTGTTGCCTTCTCTTGTCTGCCTGTTCAGGCCTTGCTTGGGGTGTGGGCATAATGAGCTGGGATGACGTCCCTGGTTGGAGTATGGTTCGGGTATGATCTTTGTATATGGAAGTGCCTCCTGTTCCACATGAAAGGATGTAGTGTGTGTGCTTATGACAGTAGGTTATGTTGTTATATTGATGATCTTGACAAGTACCTTGACCTCCCTGAATCTCAATGTCCTTCTCTGTGAACTGCTATCCAACTTTAGAGGGTCACAGTATGGATTAAATAAGGAGATTATAACTACAGTTTTTGATTGCTGAAAACTTTTAAGCCTTTCCATTTCCTCTTTCCCTGGTAAAAGAAAAAAAGCCTGGTGCTCCGTCTGGAGGTGGTGGAAGAGTCAAGCCCCAGGAGGCCCTGTCTACACTTGGGAATCCTTACCCTGCCTCAGCCTCAACACAACGAAAACACTGAGTCAGTTTCAGATCAGCTGGGAGTGCAGGGAGGAGGGCTGCCCTGTTCTCCCTGTAAAGCTTCATTACATAGATAGAAAATAAATCTTTGTACTCTCTCTCAGTGTATGTGTAGCATCATCATTCTTGACATCTGAACCAGATTTTGGGTGGGGATCCATCCTGTTGCTATGGAGTGGCCCAAAAGTATGTGTCAGCGGGGCAGCTGCCATGTCTGAGTGCTCAGGCAATGTTAGCTCTGAAAACCAATGCAACATGGCATTATGATTATGATTATTAACTTTTAAGGATATTTTCAAACACACCCAAATGTAGAGAAAACAGGCCAGTGAATTACTACTGTTATTACCATCACTTAGCAATAACACCTAGTCTTTCTGCCTTTCTTGTTTCTTCTATCATCATTCCTTTTGAAAAAGTTCTTAAGCAAATCCTAGCAGATTCACTGTAAGCACTGAAGTAGATGTCTCTAAGACATAAGCGCTTATCTTTCCTTTTTAACATAAGCATAAAATCTCTATTCCCTGCTGGCTCAGATGGTAAAGAATCTTCCTGCAGGAGATCAGGTTCGATCCCTGGGTCAGGAAGATCCCCTTGAGAAGGGCATGGCAACTCACTCCAGTATTCTTGCCTGGAGAATTACATGGACAGAGGAACTTGGTGGGCTATAGTCTATGGAATTGCAAAGAATCGAACACAACTGAGCAACTAACACTATCCAGCAAAATTAACATACTTTAAAAAAAATTAGCTGCTTCATGTCTTAGTCGCAACACACAGGATGTTTGTTGCATCACGTGGACTCTTCATTGTGCCTCTTGGACCCTCTAGTTGCAATGCTTGGGTTTAGTTGCTCTGCAGCATGTGGGATCTTAGTTTTCTGATCAGGAATTGAACCTGTGTCCCCTGCATTGCAAGGCAGATTCTTAACCACTGGATCACTAGGCGCATACCAGCATTAACTTTTTAACATCATTAAATACGTAGTTTGTATTCAGTTTTCCTTGATTGATTAAAAAATGTCGTTTACAATTGGGTTTCCAATCAGGATCTACATGAAATCCACTTACCTTTAATTTTTTGCATGGTATGTAATATCACTTGATAGTTTTCTTATTAATTTATTATCTTGTTGACTTTTTACTTAATCATCATCATCCACACTTTATAACCCCACTAAATGGAAGCTACATGAATGCAGCCCCTCACAGAGCCCCTTGCAGAGCATACATACAAGATTCTCAGTAAATAGCTGCTGAATGAGGAAAAGTATGAATGAAAGGACAAGTATGAAAATTTCTCTATTTACATACCCCTTTGTATACAGTTGCAATCTCCTTTCAGGGGCCCACAAGCCACAGGACACATGACTCAATTCTTCTTTCCCTCTTTCTCAAGAGAAGGAAAAGAAAGTGAAAACTGAGCTAAAGGTCCTGAAATTTGCCTGAGAGTGTCTTCAGAAGAATATACTGAATGGTCGTGTGCTCTGATAAGACTGATTGATGAATATAGATGATTGTTTTCAAAGACCAATTAGCATTATTCTGAGGAATTTGCCCAGTGAAATCAGCATAACAGATAGCAATTAAAAATGTATTTACTTCTTTTTGGGAGAAAATATTTACAAATGACATGACCTACAAGGGATTAGTCTCCAAAATTTACAAACAGCTCATGATGCTTAAAGCATCAAAACAAACAACCCAGTCAACAAATGGGCAGAAGACCTAAATAGACATTTCTCCAAAGACACACAGATGGCCAAGAGGCACGTGAAAAGATGTTCAACGTCGCTAATTGTTAGAAAAATGCAAATCAAAACTGCAATGAAATATCACCTCACACCAGCTAGAATGGCTATCATCAAAAAATCCACAAACAATAAATGATGGAGAGGATGTGGAAAGAAGAGAGCTCTCGTGTATTGTTGGTAGCATTGTAAAATTGGTACAGCCACTATGGAGAACAGTATGGAGGTTCCTTAAAAACTCAAAACAGAGCTACCATATGACCCCGCAATCACACTCCTGGGCATGTATCTGGAGGAAAGCATGATCTGAAAAGATGCATGCAACCCAGTGTTCATTACAGCACTATTTACAATAGCCAAGACACTGAAGCAACCTAATTGTCCATTGACAGAGGAGTGGGTGAAGAAGATGTAGTACAAATATACAAGGGAATATTACTCAACCATTGAAAAGAATGAAATGATGCCATTTGCAGCCACATGGATGGACCTAGGGACTGTCATGCTGAGTGAAAGAAGCCAGACAGAGAAGGGGAAGTATAGTATGCTGTCCCTTACATGTGGAATCTAAAATGAAATGATACAAATGAACTTACCAAACAGAAAAAGACTCACAGAATTAGAGAATGAACTTATGGTTGCCTGGAGAAAGGACAGGGGAAGGGATAGTTAGGGAGTTTGGGATGAACATGTACACACGGCTATATTTAAATGAATGACCAACAAGGACCTACTGTATAGCACATGGAACTCTGCTCAATGTTATGTGGCAGGTTGGATGAGAGGGGAGTTTGGGGGAGAATGGATACATGTAGATGTATGATTGAGTCCCTTTGCTGTTCACCTGTAACTGTCCGACACTTAATCAGATATATCCTGATACAAAATTAAAAGTTTTTTTAAAATGTATTTATTTCTTTAATTCTTTATTTACCATGGTATGTCAAAAGTCTGGCTGAAACACAATTGAATTCACACCTAAGTATATATGTAATAGGAGTATTTTTCCTCAATTGCTACAAATTCTATATGAGTTACAATGAATGTTTGCTTTGTAACAGCAGGTAGTTTTAAAGCTAATCTGTAGGGCTATGAAGAAATGTCCACAAGCTCTCAAAGATCCTGCCTTTATTCCAAAAATGGTACCCTTGTATTTTATTTTTTTGTAAATTCAAGAAGCAAATCTCACAGAATTCTTCTCATGAAACTGGGTAACTCTTGAAATCTCCTTCCTTTAGGCTGACCCCATAACATAAGAGTTTCAAATGCTGTTCTAAAAGCCAAGAGGGTTACTTCAGACCTTGTAGTTGGCTTGGGAGCCAGTATATGATTGGCCTATAGTATTAAAAAGAACCGGCGAAAGAAAAGTGAAAAGATGAGGAATAATTTATTTGGGGCTCAGGAAAAATTTAGAAAAAACTCAGCTTATCTAAGATATTGAAATACTAATGACTTTTAAAACTTCAGAATGAATTATCTTTATTTTAAAATTGATTATAAACAAATTTCCAAATTTTCTATTTATTTATATTCAATTACTGTCATTTCTTTTTGTAACTATGAATGACTAAGGATTTTAAGTCACATTAAAATATTTGTGTACCAACACATACACATTAAAAGCATTAAGTCACTTTGGGAAATCCTATACTTTTCCCCATGATGTTACCCATATTATGCATGTGGGCCCTGAAAGTAAAACATAAAAATGGGTCAGAATACCGAAGTTGCCAAGATCACACAGAGACTTCTATTTCAGATGATCTGAAAATTTGTGATGATCACACACATAGATCTGAGAGTTCCAGAGGCACACAGCTGTGGCTGGAGAACCCAGCTCTATTTACCATCTGTCTGTTAGCACCGTGGAGCTTGGCTGAGAGCTCTGCTTTTCAGATCTGAGAATTTTTTCCTTCCAAGAACCCTGGGTTGGGTTTTCCAGAGAACTAAGGGAACCTAGGAGAAGTCACTTTTTTCTATTTACAACTTGGGGCAAAAAGAGGGAAGGTTTGTAACTTGAAGTTAGCTGTGGGACCTTTCATATATTTTTGTTTGTAATTCTGGTAGAGACGTTAGTCACTCACCTTCCATGTGGGGAGTCGCTGAAAGAAGATGCTCAAGGAATTCCACGTCCTAATACGGCCATTGCTGAAACTGATGGGGAAAAAAGACTATTTTTGCTGGCTAATACAGCATTTCTAGATGCTCATTAAGCTGTTAAAAAATGTGAAATGATGACTCATCCTGAGCCTCTCCCAACCCCCCTCCCTACTCCAATTTGCCTGCGGGTTGAAGGAATGTATACTGACTTGAGTTAAAGAAGAAACTTGTGGTTTCCATTATAGTCTGTAAACATCGGTCGCTGAAAGCCTCAAGCGAGCTATCATCTGCTGCCACACACATGCTCTATATACAGTTCATCTTGGAAAGCAGACTGGGAGAGCGCCGTGTTTACAGCTCCAGAGTAACCCAACCAATGGCAGCCTGGTCTGCCCGGGGGTCTCCAGAGCGGCACTGCGCACAGCTAAGTGGAGGTCCCCTCTGATGTTTTCTAAGGCAAAGCATCAAGAGAGAAACCAAGGCCAGCTCTCCTGAAAGCAAGCTCTTCCTGCTGCTTGCAGTGGCCCTTTGCTACCTTTTCGGCAACAATTTTTTAAAATTAATTAACTATTTATGTTAACTTTTTTCCTAATCTTTTCAAAGACAGAAAAAGTTACTCATACTCTTTGCTTCCCTTTTACTTTTATTCCTGGGTCTGAGCTTTAAAGACATTTGAAAAGTTGATTTATCTATCATTTTCAAGGCTAATGATAATGCTGTCATTTTGGGTTCAAAATGAATTTAATTATATGGGCATGGGGGAAAGGTGTGTGAACCGTCTAGGGGAGAGTCTATGATTCTGATTGTAAGTAGTGGATTTAAAAAGTACCTCAGAGAAACATTGCAAAGGGTATCTGGATATTTGCTTGGCATCCTGACCATGGCCTATAAGAAGAGCTAAACAGGGGCCTGCTTCTGCTGGAAGGGGCTTCCCTGGTAGCTCAGTTGGTAAAGAATCCATCTGCAATGCAGGAGATCTCGGTTCGATTCCTGGGTCTGCACAACCCCTGAAGAAGGGATAGGCCACCCACTCTACTATTCTTGGGCTTCCTTGGTGGCTCAGACAGTAAAAAATCCACCTGAGATGTGGAAGACCTGGGTTTGATCCCTGGGCTGGGAAGATCACTTGGAAAAGGGAAGGGCTACCCACTCCAGTATTCTTGCCTAGAGAATTCCATGGACAGAGGGGCCTGGTGGGCTACAGTCCATGGGGTCAGACACAGCTGAGCAACTTTCACTTCACTTCTCCTGGAAGGAGGAGGACTCATGGATGTGGTCTGGGTGGGAAAATACAGGATGTAATATTAAGGGGGTTGAATTTGCCCTCTGGCTTTGACACTTTGTGAGTAAGGGCAATGCTTCTTAAAATGTGTCCTCGGTACAAATTCCCTGGGGGTTTTGTCAAAATGTAGATTCAGACCCAGCAGCTATGGGCTGGGCTCAAGACTCTGCCTCTCTTTGTGCTCCCCAGATCCTGGGATGCTCTTCCTCATACCAGCTGTGAATAGCAGGGAATGGGCAAGTCTTGGAAGCCTTGGAACCCTCAGGAGAACAGGGTTTAGAATGATGTCAGCCTTCCAGGATTATCTTCTGGACTTGGCACTGGTAAAGATGACTGGCCTGGAGAAGACATTGGATGTTGGCTTTGGGGTCCAGAGTATTCCATTAATGGTAGAAGGCATCTGAAGAAGGACCTAGTTTGGTGGCTCAGATGGTAAATAATCTGCCTGCAATGCAGGAGACCTGGGTTTGATCCTTGGGTTGGGAAGATTCCCTGGAGAAGATACCCCCTCCAGTACTCTTGCTTGGAGAATTCCATAGACAGAGGAGCCTGGCAAGCTGCAGTCCATGGGTTTGCAAAGAGTGAGACATGACTGAACAACTAACCCTTTGACTTTTACAGATGGAGGATGGAGATACGGTACATGGAAGGTAGTCACTCATCATAGGCTCGGTAGGCCTCTACACCAGTGTCTCTGCCTTTTGAGTCTAAATGAAGGTCCACTGCAGTTCAGTTTAGTCGCTCAGTCGTGTCCGACTCTTTGCGACCCCATGAATCGCAGCACGCCAGGCCTCTCTGTCCATCACCAACTCCCGGAGTTCACTCAGACTTGCGTCCATCGAGTCAGTGATACCATCCAGCCATCTCATCCTCTGTCGTCCCCTTCTCCTCCTGCCCCCAATCCCTCCCAGCATCAGAGTCTTTTCCAATGAGTCAACTCTTCGCATGAGGTGGCCAAAGTACTGGAGTTTCAGCCTCAGCAACATTCCTTCCAAAGAAATCCCAGGGTTGATCTCCTTCAGAATGGACTGGTTGGATCTCCTTGCAGTCCAAGGGACTCTCAAGAGTCTTCTCCAACACCACAGTTCAAAAGCGTCAATTCTTCGGCACTCATCTGATTTGTACTTAGACTGGGTGTGGCTTATATCTCTGGCATCATTTGACCTATGATTTGATATAAAATGAGTCACTGTTGCAAATATTTCAATTCCCTGTTCTCTCTCCCTTTTCTTTTTATTATTTTTTAATAACTTAGGGAGGACTCATTATAGGACATGCTAAAATTTTCTATTTCAAAGAGAATGGGGCAAGGAGTCTGTGATTGCATTCGCATTAAGCTAAAAGTGTTTGTTTGTTCCCCAGTGTCCAACTTCTCAGCCATCCCAACTCTTCACTCTAACTCATCCTCTCCTCAGCCCTTGAGAATGCTATGCAGGCCTAGTTGTCATCTTTCATCAAATAATATAATCAGTGAACACCATAAATTAGACCTTTCTACTCTCTCTGCGTGGCAGGAGTGGGGAAGTACTAATGATGTAATGAAAAGGCTACTTAAAAACTCGTAAATCTCATAGTCTTTGAGTTTGGTAAGTGGCTAGCAGTAAAGGCTCGATTCCATAACTCACTTTCTAATAGCTCAATGGTCCTTATTAGAAGGTAATTCTCACAGTCTGCTTCTCTTTACTGAGACTGGTAGCATAAAGTTGTTGAAAGACCCGCCACATGAATTGGCTTTGAAGAGGGCAATACTTGTAGGTTTCCCAGTTTTTAGAGTGTTGATTTGCCATCACCCCTGTTTTTAGCTGTCTGAGCCAGTGGTCTGTCAGTATGATGGTAATGATGTTGGAGTTTTCACCCCAGGCACATCTGTAGCACTCAGCACAAATATGCTACAGTTATTTATAAAGAGACAGTCATTCTCTGACCAAGGCTGACCCACTTCAGTTCAGTTCAGTTCAGTCGCTCAGTCGTGTCCGACTCTTTGCGACCCCATGAATCGCAGCACGCCAGGCCTCCCTGTCCATCACCAACTCCTGGAGTTCACTCAGACTCACGTCCATCGAGTCAGTGATGCCATCCAGCCATCTCATCCATGGTCGTCCCCTTCTCCTCCTGCCCCCAACTCCTCCCAGCATCAGAGTCTTTTCCAATGAGTCAACTCTTCACATGAGGTGGCCAAAGTACTGGAGTTTCAGCTTTAGCATCATTCCTTCCAAAGAAATCCCAGAGTTGATCTCCTTCAGAATGGACTGGTTGGATCTCCTTGCAGTCCAAAGGACTCTCAAGTGTCTTCTCCAACACCACAGTTCAAACACATCAATGCTTCGGTGCTCAGCTTTCTTCACAGTCCAACTCTCACATCCATACAAGACCACAGGAAAAACCATAGCCTTGACTAGATGGACCTTTGTTGGCAAAGTAATGTCTCTGCTTTTGAATATGCTGTCTAGGTTGGTCATAACTTTTCTTCCAAGGAGCAAGCATCTTTTAATTTCATGGCTGCAGTCACCATCTGCAGTGATTTTGGAGCCCCCCAAAATAAAGTCTGACCCTGTTTCCACTGTTTCCCCATCTATTTCCCATGAAGTGATGGGACCAGATGCCATGATCTTCATTTTTTGAATGTTGAGCTTTAAGCCAACTTTTTCACTCTCCACTTTCCTTTCATCAAGAGGCTTTTTAGTTCCTCTTCACTTTCTGCCATAAAGGTGGTGTCATCTGCATATCTGAGGTTATTAATATTTCTCCCGGCAATCTTGATTCCAGCTTCTGCTTCTTCCAGCCCAGCGTTTCTCATGATGTACTCTGCATAGAAGTTGTCCCCCTAATTGTTCTGACTATGAGGAGGACTGCGAGACGTCTGCTGATGACTGGCTTCAGTTCAGTTCAGTTGCTCAGTCACGTCTGACTCTTTGCGACCCCATGGACTCTAGCACACCAGCCTTCCCTGTCCATTATTAACTCCCAGAGCTTGCTCAAACTCATGCCATTGAGTTGATGGTGCCATCCAACCATCTCATCCTCTGTTGTCCCCTTCTCCTCCTCCCCTCAATCTTTCCCAGCATCAGGGTCTTTTCCAATGAGTCAGTTCTTCACATCAGGTGGCCAAAGTGTTGAAGCTTCAGCTTCAGCATCAGTCCTTCCAATTAATATTCAGGATTGATTTCCTTCAGGATTGACTTGTTGGATCGCCTTGCAGTCCAAGGGATTCTCAAGAGTCTTCTCCAACACCACAGTTCAAAAGCATGAATTCTTCGGTGCTCAGCTTTCTCTACAGTCCAACTCTCACATCCATACATGACTACTGGAAAAACCATAGCTTCGACTAGACGGAACTTTGTCAACAAACTAATGTCTCTGCTTTTTAATATGTTGTCTAGGTTGGTCATAACTTCTCCTCCAAGGAGCAAGCGTCTTTTATTTAGTGGCTGCAGTCACCATTTGCAGTGATTTTGGAGCCCAGGAAAATAAGATCTGTAACTGTTTCCATTGTTAACCCATCTATTTGCCATGAAGTGATGGGATTGGATGCCATGATCTTAGTTTTCTGAATGTTGAGTTTCAAGCCAAATTTTTCACTCTCCTCTTTCACTTTCATCAAGAGGCTTTTTAGTTCCTCTTCACTTTCTGCCATAGGGTGGTGTCATCTGCATGTCTGAGGTTATTGATATTTCTCTGGCAAACTTCATTTCAGGTTATGCTTCATCCAGTCTAGCATTTCACATGATGTACACTTCATATAAGTTAAATAAGCAGGGTGACAATATACAGCTTTGATGTACTCCTTTCTCAATTTGGAAATAGTCTGTTGTTCTATGTCCAGTTCTGTTGCTTCTTGACCTTCATACAGGTCTCTCAGGAGACAGGTAAGGTGGTCTGGTATTCCCATCTCTTTCAGAATTTTCCACAATTTGTTGTGATCCACACAGTGAAAGGCTTTAGTGTAGTCAATGAAGCAGAAGTAGATGTTTTTATGGAAATCTCTTGCTTTACCTATGATTTAGAGGATGTGGGTAGTTTGATCTCTGGTTCTTCTACCTTTTCTAAATCCAGCTTGAACATCTCGGTTCACATACTGTTCTCGGTTCACATACTGTTGAAGCCTGGCTTGACCCATGCCTCCCCAGGAGACACTCAAACACTCAAAGACAGGCCGGCTCAGTCTTTTGTGGGGTCATCCTAAACATTTCTAGTTCTTCTCTGGATTCCTGTGACCGTCATGTAACCAGACCCATTAGCCTTCTGGAGGACAAAATATGGAGGCAAATTATCCCAGCTAAGGCCATCCTAGACTACACAGCCTAAGTGGATCCCCCACTCTACAGGGCAGAAGCAAGAGCAAGCCCAGCCAAAATCAGCCTAGCCCAGATCACAGCAGAGGAACCCATATACAGGCAGACCTCAGAGACACTGCAGCATCAGTTGCAGACCATTGCAATGAAGCAAACACTGCAATAAAGTGGTTAACATGATTTTTTTGGTTTACTAGTACACGTAAAAGTTCTATTTACACAATACTGTAGTCTGCTAAGTGTGTAATAGCATTATGTCTCAAAAACAATGTGCACACCTTATTTTAAAACGCTTTATTTCTAAAAATGCTAAGCATCATCTGAGCCTTCAGTGAGTTGTGATCTTTTTGCTGGTGGAAAGTGAAAGTGAAAGTCGCTTAGTCGTGTCTGATTCTTTGTGACCCCATGGACTATACAGTCCATGGAATTCTCCAGGCCAGAATACTGGGGTGGGTAGCCTTTCCCTTCTCCAGGGGATCTTCCCAGTCCAAGGATTGAACCCAGGTCTCCCGCATTGTGGGCAGATTCTTTACCAGCTGCGCCACAAGGGAATTCCAAGAATACCAGAGTGGGTAGCCTATCCCTTCTCCAGAGGATCTTCCTGACCCAGGAATCAAATTGGGGTCTCCTGCATTGCAGGTGGATTCTTTACCACCTGAGCTACCAGAGTGCTGGTGACAGGGTTTGAAATATTTTGAAAATACCCAAAATGTGACATGGATACGCAGAGTGAGCAAATGCTCTTCAAAAACAGCTGATAGATGTGTTCAGTGCATGATTGTCACAACCTTCAATTTAAAACCAAAACAAAACATTATCTTTGAAGTTCAAGAAAGGTAAAGTATTAGTCGCTCGGTTGTGTGTGACTCTTTTGCAATCCCATGGACTGTAGCCCACAGGGCTCCTCTGTCCACGGAGTTCTCCAGGCAAGAATACTGGAGTGGTTTGCCACGCCCTGCTCCAGGGAATCTTCCCAACCAGCGAATCGAACCTGGGTCTCCTGCATTGCAGACAGATTCTTATACCAACTGAGCCACCAGGGAAGCCCAATAAAGTCAAGTGCAATAAACAGAGGTAGGTCTGTGTTTGTGAACTAAATAATATTTAGTTTTTCTTTTGACATATTTTAAAGAAAAATTCAAACATACAGAAAAATGAAATGGAATATTCAGTGAGTAGCCATTTACTCAACAATCCAACACCTAGTATTTTACTATATTTGTTTTATCCTGTATCTACATACCTACCTTTCTATTCATTCCATTCATACCCTTTTTTAATCATGGCTTTTATTTGCAGCCACTGCATTTTGAGATGAATTATTATGTAAGCATTATTTGTAGTAGTAACTGATACAGTGAACAAAATATAAAAAGAAGACTTTGGGGGAAATAAGCCAAGGTTCTGAGAAAAGTAGCTGATATGACATTTTCTTACCAAAGGGACTAGTGACTACTCTTCTAGGAAGATATGTATTGACCAGAAGCTGCGGAATGGCGCAGAATTCATCAGGCAGCAGGGGTACTGGTCAGATTATATCCTTTTCTACATTCTGTGTCTCCTGCACAGTTGGCAATGCTCAGACTTTCAGACTGGAAAAGTGAATATTTAGGAAGCAGCGGTCCATGGGAACGAAGAGGAGGAATGTCCCTTACGCATTTCCATGGTTTCCAACTACTTTTCACACAGACATATGCTCATTTTGATATTAATATTGAGAGGAAAGCAGCTCACAGATTTCAAAATCAAAACTTGGAGTTACATTTGACTTGCCCAATGCCACTCAGTCTGAGATTAGACTGCAACCAAGGAATTTCCACGTAACTTTCAATGCTCTTTCTACTGTGGCTCAACTGTTTATTAGCAGAATCACAAGTGAAATTAAGAATAAGAAAGATAGAAGAAGAAAAAAGAAGCATTGGATAATGTACGATTGTTTCATTCGGAACTCGTTCCCATCAGGAATACTGACTGCACCTCTTTCCAAACATCTGGTGCTGTATGAGGTACACAGAATAGCAGCAGGTCAGGGAAGGCAACCTCTGTTCTGAGAAACTCGCAGCCCAGGTTGGCGTGATATGCAACAGTGCCTCTGATACTGAGACCACAGACTCATGGCCCACTTCTGTTTTCAGCCCACGTGGGAGACAATTCCATGAACTCAAGACTCAACGACAGCTGTCAGCATCTTACTTTGAGGGTGCACTACATGGCTTTCTCTGCTTTGCCCCCACACCTTCTGCCAAACTCTGGAAGCTGGAGCTTGTTTGGCTGTTTCAGAGTCGTGCAGAAGAGCTAGGGAATCAAATGACCACAGTGGGGGACAGAATCTGGTGGGTAAATACTGCAGCTTCCTAACTTTGCAGCTGGACAATTCCAGGAGGTGGCTGCATCCTTGTCTCCGATTTTGCTGCTTTTCCCAAGCTAAGACAAAAAGACAGAACTGCGCTCACAAAATCATAAAGGATGTAGAATATAATACCATAAAGCAGTATGACATGACATGGATATGGGAGATAAATAGGAAACAGATAGCAGAGGACTTGTAAGAAATAAGAATGCATCACTGAAAACTGGGGTCATTGGAGCCAAGCCTTTAAGTGAGAATATGAGTTCAATACATTCTTAAATGGAATCCAGGGCATGGGACTCCGTGGGAGGGAATTTTTCTAGGATTCTTACAAATCTCTGTTTTTCTTTGCTTTACTAAATGTCAGCCATTAACAGTGCTTGAGTCTCCAGTGAAAACTTTAATCACCAAGTGGCCACCATGAAATAGCAGCTAACACTCTTTGAAACCCAAGTTGTCTCTATCTTTTTCTATCTTTGATTGGAGCATAATGTTATTAGGGTTGACCCCTTCTCCTTCAGGGATGATCATATAGCTCCATTCCCTGGTAGGGTATTTTTGACCATAGTCAATGCCAGAGTTACTTATCTGAACTCCCAGGGACAAGCAGGACAGGAAAGCCAAGGCTGCTTTGCGAAGGAACTTGTCAGTCAAGGAGAAGTGCAAATGCCATGTGGTTGGCTTTTAAATCAAGACCAGATGGCAAACGGTATTTGGTGGTTTTTGGTTATATTCCAGTTGTCTGCTGCTCAGAAATCTCCCAAAAAGTAGAGATAACTTTTGCCACAGTGAAATTCTGGCGTTGGAGCTGGTTGCAGCATGAACAGGCTCTTGATTTTCATTGCAGAGAACCAGTTCTGCAGCCTGACTCACAGAAGAGGCAGTGAGGAAGGCCTGGAGGGAACAGGTGGTCCTCTCCAGGCAGTGATCAGGCTAGAGAAGGAGCAGGGTGGGGGACTTGGAGAGCAGCTTCGACCACGGTCCCTTGATTTTGCTTGAAGCAACTAGCTTTCTTTTCAAGGACTCATGTCTCTCTTGCTCTTCATCAACTCAGTGCTGGAAAGGGAGAATAGCCTCAAAGGGTAAGCAAGAAGGAGGAAATTCAAAAGGCAGAGAAAATATCTGCACATCATGGAGAGAATAAACAAAATGTAAACCTTCAATAACAGGCACCCATAGGCAGATGAAAAGAGGCGAAGTTATAGCCCACCTCCCAAGTTACCACAGCTGCACGGCTGTGTGTTGAAAACACTTTCAAAGCTCCAAACATTAACTATTTTGTTCTTTTCAAAGTTTATAACCTTTTCCCTTTTGCTCAGCTGTGTTCTAATGACAAATTATTTTTTTCTGTTAAAGAGGATCAGTTTATGAGAACAGGATGTTTGTATTAAATATTAAATTGTCAAGGCTTCCTTCAGTCGAAGGTCCCAGCTTGGCTTCAGTTTTGATTGAAATAGACAAACCTACATTCCTACAGAGAGTACAAAGTGTTTGTCAAATCTCGATAATGTAACCCAGCAGAGGGCCAAGTACAGAATAATTGGTCAATGTCCGCATCATTCTTTGAAGATAGAAAGCACTGTGTAGGTTCTAAGTGATACTGAAAGCTGAGCCAGCCCTGGAGGGGCTGATTCTTGGGGTCAGTAGACTAAGCTCTCCTCCTTGACTCTCGAGGAGCAAAGATATTGGTTCATGTGGATGACCTGGATTTTTGGTGGGAGCCACTTGGGTTCTAGAAATTGGCCTTCAGCTCTACCTCGTCTCTTCTCGTGTTTTCTCGGTGGTTTAATTATGGGTTGGCTGTGTTGTCTCTGGCCTTCAGAGACTGTGTAATGTCCTAGAGAGTGTCCTTCATTTCATGTGAAAGTATTCTGGGTTTAGGAGGTAGAACTTTGGAAAACTAGGCAAATGTGTCTTCGAACTAACCAGCTCTTTAGCAGGAAGTCAATAGGTGATCGCAGAAACGAGGGGAATATGGTGAAATCAGTCTTGGTGAAATTCATTCTTCCTCTTGAAGAGTCATAAAACAATTCAGTGTGTTGAATCTACTATGGTTTTTCAAGAAAACTGAATCCACAAAAGTGGTTGTAATGTAGGAGCCGAACCAGAGACTTATCAGAAGAGCTGAAAATTAGGGAAGATGAGGCAGTCTACAGAGGGACCGTGCAGTATGCACATGTGTTGGGCTGGAGGACAGAGAAGGGAGGCGATGTTTGCAGAGCCCAGAGGTTGCTCAGGGAAATGTGGATCCTGGGAGGAGAGCCTTCCTGGAGACACAGAGGTGATGCAACCTCTCTGGAGAAGCTGCTCAAAGCAGAACAAGGAGGAGAAACACCTGGGCTTCTTCTTTTCTTTCTCTTTTTTTTTTCAGTTTCCTCATTTTTTAAAATTACTTTTTATTGGAATATAGTTGCTATACAATATTGTGTTAGTTTCTACCATACAGCAAAATGCATCAGCCATACATACACATATATTCCCTCCCTTTTGGCTTTCCTTCTTATTCAGGTTAGCACAGAGCATTAAGTAGAATTCCCTGAGCTACACCATAGATTCTCGTCAGTTATCTATTTAAAAGGTAGTATCAGTAGTGTATATGTGTCAATTCCAGCCTCCCAATTCCTCCCACGCACCCTTCTCCCTCTTGGCATCCGTATATTTGTCCTCTCCCCCTGTGCCTCTATTGCTCCGTTGCAAATAAGATCATCTATTCCATTTTTCTGGACTCCACACATACCATTAACATACGATATTTGTTTTTCTTTTTCTGACTTCATTCTGTATGACATTCTCTAGGTCCATCCATGTCTCTACAAATGACCCAACTTCATTCCTTTTTGTGACTGAGTAATATTCCATTGTATATATGTACCATATCTTCTTTATCCATTCATTTATCTATGGACATTTAGGTTGCATCTACATCCTGGCTATTCTAATAGTGCTGCAATGAACACTGGGGCTCATGTATCTTTTTGGATTATGATTTTCTTGGGCTTCTTCCTTTTTTCTGCCCTGGGCCCCTAAGAGAACACCTTCCCACTGCCCCAGCCTACCTGGAAAGCACATAGACAAGGGCATCTGGGAAATTTACCTTGCAGGGCCAGCCATGTGCCACAGGACAGCAGAGTCAGGGTGGGGTTAGATCTGAGGGTCAGGAGGCAAGTGCATAGCACATGTAGGGAGGTCTCAGGAAAGCTCTGCCACCCTGAGGTCTGTGGAGCATCATCTGACCCAGAGCCAGCCACAATTATTTGGCACCAGTATTTTTAAATTTTGTATGATTTTTTAAAAACTTTCTTTGATCTTTTATGACCATCTTGTATGGACTTTCAAGAGGATTTCAAATTGCTAATCAAGGTAAGCTAACTTTTTGCAGTAGCATCTTGTTGCTTTCCCAATAAAGTTGATCAAAGAAGTGGAACAGAAAGTGAGCAGAGACAGGGACTTGCGGTTTCCCTAAGCGGGTTTCATTTATGCTGTGGGGGCAGAGACAGGCATGGAGGTTTGGTGGTCTGGTTAGTGCTGGCCAGTGTGACCCTGGCAGAGGGAAAGTCTCCTGTAGGGAGCAGGATGTGCATACTGCAGCCCAGTCACATTGGCCGATGGATGGAGAGGAGACACCCTCCTCCAGAGAACACTTAAGTGGGCGTAGTCCATGGAGCTTTTATTTTTGCAAACAGGTATGCTTGTCATGTGGGAAGTTACAGCCTAGAGTTTGTGCTATTGGTCTGATGAATCATGGCCTCCACCTAGAATGGGAATTCCATTGCCCCAAATTCCCTATAAAGAAATGTACCCATCTTCCCTCTACTCTGGATTTCCTGCCTCAATCCTTGGTCCCTTCTTTAGCCAGTTTTTTTTTTTTAAGTGGCTCACAGAAGTGAACATACATTCATCATATATGTTAATATATCTAAATTATATATAAACATATATATTTGAAGGATTATGTTTACCTCTGAAATTTTCATGTAGTGTGCACATGTACATATGCGTGTAAGTTTGTGTGCACTCACTTCTAGTCTTGCTTATAAGTGAGATTATTATGAACTGCAGTGGGGTCTTTAAGGGGAGACTTCAACCCACACCTTCTCTGTCACACATTCCTGAGCATCAGGACGCCTTGAGGTCTTCTAAGCCATGCCTGGGCACTGGGCATCGATGCAGGGGGTTGGTGCTGAGTGCCAAGGTTGCTTCAGAACAAAAGAAGAGACTTTTCAAAGTGGCATCAAGGAATAGCCATATCTCAGCATTAGCCAAACTTTAGTCCCCAATCTGGAAGATGCACTGTGGAGAGAGACACTGGCCGGGAGACCCTGATGTCCAATGGCCTGGCTGCTGCCGTGCAAGGTCTGTGACTGGCAAGGGAATGCTACACGGCATCTGTTACCGAATCCTGAAAGCACTGCCTTTTCATCTCTTATCTCTGCCTTGTCACACAATCCACACTTTCCATAAGGCCAGTCTCCGAAGCGTAACACTAAATACGTAACACTAAATACATCTCCGACTTCAACAGCCGACGTGTGAAATGGAGACACTGACAATGAAATACTCGGTACTTTTCAGAAGCGGGCGTGGCTTTTTTTCTTTTCTGAGGATCACTTTTCTTTTTCCTCTCATTGGGTCTGGATAAAACCCTAGTACCTGAATCATCTTCTCAATTCAAGGGTTTGCCTGGCTGCCTGAGAAGTCTATTATCTTTGTCGCCTCCATCTTCAACTTCTGCATTAACCACAAATTCCCTTTCCCCAACTCTGGCCAACTGCTCCTGCTCCAGCCCTCAGTCAGCACGAGCAAGAAAGTTTTCTCACTAATTGGTACAACTCTCCAGTCTCTTTTGGAGATGTATCAGTTTATCCCAAATTTCAGACAAAACTGTGAGCATATTTGCATGCCCTGGTGGATGGTTTTCTACAAGTCGACTAGACAGGTCATCTCCAGAGATCCTTTTCTAGTCTCTAGATTAAGCATTCAACCCAATATGGTGAATGAAACAGATTAGACGGTGAGAGGGGATGGGAAGAAAAACCAGGCATGTGATTTTATGTAGTTGAGGAAATTATCTGCATTCCACCTGTAGTGAAAACCAAATGAAACTCTTTGGAGGTTACACAAAAGGAATTTCCTTTCACTCTTACTTTGAATGTGGTGTCTTTTGTATGCTGCTTTATCTCCTCTTGATTCCAGCTGGGATGGTAGCTGAAAGTACCAAAAACCACTACAGAGGCTGTGTTTGTGATATTGCCAGCCTGGCTGGAAACAGGAAATACCAAGACTCTTATAATAAATGCAGAGACTTCCAGCCTAATTTCACAGTCTCAGAAGTTTGAATAGAGGTTAGACTAGGCTGCAAATCTTGGGCGTACTTTTCAACAGAACTTCCGGTCTCCTGTGACCTGCCCTGTGTCAGAGAAGTGACTGCTAAACTCAGTCTTGGAAATCTCACTTCTGAGGTGGACACCTCCCAGCACCCTTTCACTTTTTGAATGGACCACGAGTAGAAGAACTCTGGCTGTGGTGGATAGTGGGAAGGAAAGAGTACCACCTTGATAGCTCTCTAACGCCAGTTAGGAAACCATTTGCTGTGACTTAGATAAAGCCCTATTAGGAAAAGGGGGGAAGAATCTGGACAATTAGTGATAGTACTGACATTCCCTGGGAGCTTGGGAGAAGTGCAGACTCTCAGGCTCCAAACCACATCTCCTGAATCAATGTCTGTGATTTCGTGAGGTATTTGAGGGATTTGTGTGTACAGTGAAGGGTGACAACACTGATTTGGAAGACTCCTGGAGAGTTCTTTGAAAATTCAGTGATTTCTACTTGGTAGGTGAATGAGGAGTGGTTTTGACAGGTTGCCCTGTAGTTACACTAAACTGCCTATATTGTGTAGGTCATATTCTAGATTCTGTATGATCTGAAGACTCCCATGAAGCTTTCCTCCGTTGAATTCTCCTAAATTCTTTTACATTCTAAGTGTCTGAGTATGTGTGTGTTTTAGATTTCCCCCAATACTATGTAGCAAGTTATAATAAATTTGTAGCTTGAAACAACACACCTTTATTGTCTCACAGTTTCTATGGGTCAGAAGTCTGGATGTGTGTTGGCTGAGTTCTCTGCTCAGGATCTTATCAAGCTACAGTGAAGGTCTCAGCTGGCTCTGGGGTCTTCTCTGAAACTGAGGTCCTCCTTGCAGCCCACTGACTGTGGGAAGTTTCTTTCTTGCGGTTGTAGGGCTTAGGTCTGTCTTGCCACCAGCTGTTGGCTGCAGACCCTCTCAGCGTTTGGATACTCTCGGGTCTCTGCCATAGGGCCCTTTCCTTTCACTGCATGGCCGTTTGCTTCTCGGACACCAGGAAAACATCTGCTGCTGTTTCCTCCCTCATCTCTCAACTCAGCCCCTCGCATCTATCTCAGCTGATTAGGGCAGGCCCACCTGAGAGAATAGCCCTTTTGATTAAGTCAAAGTCAACTGATAAGGGTCTTAATTATTTGTAAGATCCCTTTTGCTTATAATGTCACATGATCATGAAAGTGATATTCCATTATATTCCCAGGTTTTGTCTGCACTCAAGGGGGAAGTGCATGCTCAACTACAGAGTGTGTGTACCAGGGAATATTAGAGGCCATGTTAAAATTCTGCCTGTCGTTAAACACACACATACACACTTAAGTAAATTACATATAGTTCAAACTTATGTACCTTCCAGGATTATAGGTAAAAGTTCTTTACCGTCAAGTTGTGTTTCTCAAACTTCATTGCTTCACTTAATACTTTTATTTTCACATATACATGAAAAAAACTGTATTATCACTCTTTATATGTCTTTTGCTTTGAATTGCTTACTTTTACTCCCTGAAAATTGTTCCAAAAAGGAAATTTTAGTGCAATTAACATATTTTGAAGGTCATTATTATTCATCATGAAATAGAAGGTGACAAATATAAATTCAAGGGAAATAAAATATTATCAGATTAAATCTATCAACCATGGCTGGAACTCGAAGTTTGTGACTGATTCTAAATTCTTTTTGATAAGAAGGAAGTGAAACAGATGTTTGAAGAGGGATTAAGATGTCCTAACTCCAATCATGGAGAAGGCAATGGCACCCCACTCCAGTACTCTTGCCTGGAAAATCCCATGGACGGAGGAGCCTGGTGGGCTGCAGTCCATGGGGTCGCTAAAAGTCGGACACGACTGAGTGACTTCAGTTTCACTTTTCATTTTCATGTATTGGAGAAGGAAATGGCAACTCACTCCAGTGTTCTTGCTTGGAGAATCCCAGGGACAGAGGAGCCTGGTGGGCTGCCATTTATGGGGTCGCACAGAGTCGGACACGACTGAAGCAACTTAGCAGCAGCAGCTCCAATCAAGTCCTTTTTTTTTTTTTTTTTTAACAAAATCAATTGTTGACATGAGTGTAAAAGAATCATTTTCTCACAGTATGCTTCACTGTTCTTGATGCTGTATGAATGCCTTTAATTAAGGAAAGTCCCACACTTTGGGATACGTTGGGCTTTCTGGTGGTCTTTATTAAAAGCAAAATGTCTTTTGCCCCAGGTGAAATTGCACGTAAATTTATGTGTTCAGTATAGTTCAGTCACTCAGTCACTTCAGACTCTTTGCGACCCCATGGACTGCAGCATGCCAGGTCTCCCTGTCCATCACCAAGTCCCGGAGTTTACTCAAACTCATGTCCATTGAGTTGGTGATGCCATCCAACCATCTCATCCTCTGTCGTCCCATTCTCCTCCTGCCCTCAATCATTCCCAGCATCAGGATCTTTTCCAGTGTGTCAGTTCTTCACATCAGGTGGCCAAAGTTTTGGAGCTTCAGACTCAGCATCAGTCCTTCCAGTGAATGTTCAGGACTGATTTCCTTTAGGATGGACTGGTTGTATTTCCTTGCAGTCCAAGGGACTCTCAAGAGTCTTCTCCAACACCACAGTTCAAAAGCATTAATTCTTCAGTGCTCAGCTTTCTTTATGGTCCAACTCTCACATCATACACAACTACTCGAAAAAATATGACTTTGACTAGACAGACCTTTGTCAACAAAGTAATGTTTCTGCTTTATAATATGCTGTCTAGGTTGGTCCTAACTTTTCTTACAAGGAACAAGCGTCTTTTAATTTCATGATTGAAGTCACCATCTGCAGTCGTTTTAGAGCCCCCCAAAGCAAAGTCTACCACTGTTTCCATTGTTACCCCATTTATTTGCCATGAAGTGATGGGACCACATGTCATGATCTTCGTTTTCTGAATGTTAAGTTTTAAGCAAACATTTTCACTCTCCTCTTTCACTTTCATCAAGAAGCTCTTTAGTTCTTCGCTTTCTGCCATAAGAATGGTGTCATCTGAGTATCTGAGGTTATTGAGATTTCTCCCGGCAATTTGATTAGAATCAAGAAGCTTGTGCTTCATCTATCCCAGCATTTCACGTGATGTATTCTGCATATAAGTTAAATAAGCAGGGTGACAATATACAGCCTTGATGTACTCCTTTCCCAATTTGGAAAAAGTCTGTTGTTGTACATCCAGTTCTAACTGTTGCTTCTTGACTTGTGTATAGATTTATCAGGAGGCAGGTCAGGTGGTCTGATATTCCTATCTGTTTAACAATTTTCCAGTTTGTTGTGATACACATAGTCATAGTCATAATCATAGTAGTGATACATATAGTACGCTAAAGTCAAAGGCTTTAGCGTACTCAATGAAGTAGGTGTTTTTCTGGAACTTTCTTCTTTTTTCTATGATCCAACAGATGTTGACAATTTGATCTCTGGTTCCTCTGCCTTTTCTAAAACCAGCTTGAACATCTGGAAGTTCACAGTTCACATACTGTTGAAGCCTGGCTTAGATGATTTTGAGTATTACTGCATTACTTTGCTAGCATGTGAAATGAGTGCAATTGTGCAGTAGTTTGAGCCTTCTTTGCCATTGCCTTTCTTTGGGATTGGAATGAAAACGGACCTTTTCCAGTCCTGTGGCCACTGCTGAGTTTTCCAAATTTGCTGGCATATTGAGTGTAGCCCTTTCACAGCATCATCTCTTTGGATTTGAAAGAGCTCCACTGGAATTCCATCACCTCTACTAGCTTTGTTTGTAATGATACTTGCTAACGCTCACTTGACTTCACATTTCAGGATGTCTGGCTCTAGGTGAGTGATCACATCATTGCGGTTATCTGGAAGAGCTCTTTTGTATAATTTTTCTGTGTTTTCTTGCCACCTCTTCTTATTATCTTCTGCTTCTTTTAGCTCCATACCATTTCTGTCCTTTATTGTGTCCATCTTTGCATGAAATGTTCTTTTGGTATCTCTAATTTTCTTGAAGAGATCTCTAGTCTTTTCCACTCTATTGTTTTTCCTCTATTTCTTTGCATTGATCACTGAGGAAGTCTTTTTTTTTTTTTAATTTCTCCTTGCTATTCTTTGGAACTGTCCATTCAAATGGGTATATCTTTCCTTTTTTCCTTTGCCTTTAGCTTCTCTTCTTTTCTCAGCTCTTTTAAGGCCTCCTCAGACAACCGTTTTGCCTTTTTGCATTTCTTTTTCTTGGGGATGGTCTTGATCACTACCTCCTGTATAATGTGACAAACTCCATCCGTAGTTCATTAGGCACTCTGTCCGTCAGATCTAATCCCTTGAATCTATTCATCACTTTCACTGTATAATTGTAAGAGATTTAATTTAGGTCATACCTGAATGGTCTAGTGTTTTTCCCTACTTTCTTCAATTTAAGTCTGAATTTGGCAATAAGGAGTTCATCATCTGAGCCACAGTCAGCTCCCAGTCTTGTTTTTGCTGACTCTATAGAGCTTCTCCATCTTTGGCTGCAAAGGATAAAATCAATCTGATTTCAGTATTGACCATCTGTTGTTGTCCATATGTAGAGTCATCTCTTGCGTTGTTGGAAGAGGGTGTTTTCTATGACCAGTGTGTTCTGTTGACAAAACTCTATTAGCCTTTTCCCTGCTTCATTCTGTACTCCAAGGCCAAATTTGCCTGTTACTTCAGATATCTTCTTGACTCCCTACTTTTGCATTCCAGTCCCCTCTAATGAAAAGGACATCTTTTTTGTGTGTTATTTCTAGAAGATCTTGTAGGTTTTCATAGAATGGTTCAACTTCAACTTCTTCAGCATTACTGCTCAGGGCATACACTTGGATTACTGTGATATTGAATGGTTTGCCTTGGAAATGAGCAGAGATCATTCTGTCATTTTTGAGATTGCACCGAAGTACTGCATTTCAGATTCTTTTATTGACTATGAGGGCTACTCCATTTCTTCTAAGGGATTCCTGCCCACAGTAGTAGATATAATGGTCATCTGAGTTAAATTCACCCAATCCAGTCCGTTTTAGTTCACTGATTCCTGTAGTGTTGATATTCATTCTTGCCATCTCCTATCTGACCACTTTCAATTTACCTTGATTCATGGACCTGACATTCCAGGTTCTATGCAATATTCTTACAGCATCGGACTTTATTTTCTTCATCAGTCACATCCACAACTGTGTTGTTTTTGCTTTGGCTCCATATCTTTATTCTTTCTGGAGTTATTTCTCCATTGATCTCCAGTAACATATTGGGCACCTTCCCACCTGGGGAGTTCATCTTTCAGTGTCCTATGTTTTTGCCTTTTCATACTGTTCATGGGGTCCTCAAGGCAAGAATACTGAAGTGTTTTGTCATTCCTTTCTCCAGTGGGCCACGTTTTGTCCACTGTGTTACCTTACATAACATGTTATTTATGTGTTACCTTACATAATTAACCTTTATTACCTCTTATATAAAATCTTCATGTTATTGTATCAAATATTCTGACAGCATCAGAAATAATTTCTCAGAACTTTTCTAGCTTCAGAGTTTAATGTTATATCCAATTAGTAATATTAGATATTGCAAAGAATTATTTTTTAAACATTCATGTCATTCTTAAATTTTTTAAAAAAATTTATTTGGCTGTGTCTGATGTTAGTTGTGGCATGTGAGACCTTTAGTTGCGACATGTAGAATCTAGTTCCCTGACCAGGGATCAAACCTAGGCCCCCGGCATTGGAGTCTTAGCCAATGAACCACCTGGGAAATTCTTGCATAGAATTATTTATTAGATTGGCCAATTTGCCACCTAGTAAGGAGTAGCTTCCTTGAAGGATTGGGATGAAGAAAAATGTAAATATAAAGGAGAAATAAAAGGACTGTGCCCATCTGAGATATGCATGGCAACTCAAGGAATAAAAGCATATGTGGGGGTCGCATGGTGGTCAAAGGCAGTCCTAGATGCAGTGCCTGATGATGGTGTACTTACAGTGGTAGCCTAGGTGGGTAGATGGGTCAGCCTAGAAAGAAATAGACCAGGAAGGGTTGACCATCAAAAGACTGAGGAGGTATCAGAGACAAGCCACTTACATCACCTTTGCCTAAAGCAGAACCCGACATCCCGCAACAATCTGGGTTACCTTTCATCTACCTCTTTCCATCCATCACCAGATTTTCCACCTTATTCTGGCCCCTGTGGATCTCTGATTCCAATTGGGTTGGTCAACAGCAGGCTTCAGGAGGAGATGGGAAAACTAGAGAGTGATGATGAGAGTGCTGCTCCCCTCTGGCTCCCTCCCTGCCCTCAACCATGGGTCAGTTGATCCTGTCACGGAAGACCCGAGCTCTCTCCTACAGAAATCCTTCAGCATTCCAGCAACTGCCTTTGAATTGTACCCTTTCTGGTTTAGGAGCCCAAAACAGGCTCTTCTTGTCATTTCTTGTTAGTGTCCTAAACTTCGCCTGCCTGTGGTAAACAGCCCCGCCTTAACCTTTCTTCAGTTTGTGCAGGCCATCTTTTCCCTTCCAGGGTCCACTGATACTTACACCATCAGTCAATTCAACCAGTATCTGTTTTGGAATATTCCAAGCCTACAACTAAAGGACATGGCTTCCTGCTAAGATTCACTTTTCCCACCTTGGTTTGTGAAATGGGATATACACAACACTTCTTCTTAAAGGCCACCCTCATACAGCAACACCATCTGAGTACTCTCTCCGTACCACAGACTTGAGTTGTACATGGAAAAGTACTTGAAACTAATAATTTATTATGCTTTTTCACTTTAAGAAAATCTATCTTCTGAAGGTATAAGTAGTACTTGTGCCTAAAAAGCAGAGTTAAGTCTAATCTGTTTTTAATTTAATCTCAAAATGACAGGAATGCTTTTGAGTTTGGGATTACAGTATGACAACTCCTTCCTCATATGGTTATAAACACTTGACTTGAAATGAGACACTTAGACCTATTGAAGCTTCTCAATTTAGTCTATGAAAGGGATCAAAGTTGTGCATATAAGGCTGAGACAGGACGCTGAGTGTCTCATAAAGGAGAGAGAAAAGAGACTAGATGCCAATTATTCTAGAATTTAATGGTTTCAGTTTCAAACAGAATACCAATTGAACATTTTAAAAAATCAAACAATTATCATTTGATTCCAACAGAAGATTAGGTAAGATGGTCCTGAGTTTGAAGGTAAAGAGACATGGATATATATATATATATATATATATATATATATATATATATATTTAGGGTATAGGATATATATATATATATTTAAGATATATATATATATTTAGGGTATAGGATATATATATATATATTTAAGATATATATATATATTTAGGGTATAGGATATATATATATATATTTAAGATATATATATATATTTAGGGTATAGGATATATATATATATATTTAAGATATATATATATATTTAGGGTATAGGATATATATATATATATTTAAGATATATATATATATTTAGGGTATAGGATATATATATATATATTTAAGATATATATATATATTTAGGGTATAGGATATATATATATATATTTAAGATATATATATATATTTAGGGTATAGGATATATATATATATATTTAAGATATATATATATATTTAGGGTATAGGATATATATATATATATTTAAGATATATATATATATTTAGGGTATAGGATATATATATATATATTTAAGATATATATATATATTTAGGGTATAGGATATATATATATATATTTAAGATATATATATATATTTAGGGTATAGGATATATATATATATATTTAAGATATATATATATATTTAGGGTATAGGATATATATATATATATTTAAGATATATATATATATTTAGGGTATAGGATATATATATATATATTTAAGGAAACAACATTAAACTGGCCATGTTTTATTCTTGTACTTCTTTACTGTGAAGGAGAACCTCACTGTTTTTTGTGACTCAAATTTCTTCAGCCAAACTAGGCTTAGAGATTGTCAACAGGAACATTTCACCAGAAAATTCGATGACAGTTATTCTCTGTGTCTGTAACTAGGTGGAAAAGTGTGAATAGTCTTTTCAAATAAGTGCTTTTGTACATAAATACTAAGCAGTCTAGACTTGTGTCAACATCTCCCCTTTGAAGGGTTTGTCTTCCTCATAATAACAATGATTGTTCTGCATTTATTGAGTGTAAGAGTTTAGTAAATGTGGCTATGAACCACTGGTGCTGTGAGAAATGATTGCAAGTGATTTATAGACAACCCAATATACCCAATATATAACACCCAGATAATCACGATGGTGTGATCACCAACCTAGAGACAGATATTCTGGAATGCGAAGTCAAGTGGGCCTTAGGAAGCATCACTACAAACAAAGCTAGTAGAGGTGATGGCATTCCAGCTGAGCTATTTCAAATCCTAAGAGATGATGCTGTGAAAGGGCTACACTCAATATGCCAGCAAATTTGGAAAACTCAGCAGTGGCCACAGGACTGGAAAAGGTCAGTTTCCATTCCAATTCCAAAGAAAGGCAATGCCAAGGAATGCTCAAACTACTGCACAATTGCACTTATCTCACATGCTAGTAGAGTAATGCTCAAAATTCTCCAAGCCAGGCTTCAACAGTATGAGAACCGTGAACTTCCAGATGTTCAAGCTGGTTTTAGAAAAGGCAGAGGAACTAGAGATCAAATTGCCAACATCTGTTGGATCATCAAAAAAGCAAAAGGTTCCAGAAAAATATCTACTTCTATTTTATTGACTATACCAAAACTTTTGATTGTGTGGATCACAACAAACTGGAAAATTCTTAAAGAGATGGGAATACCAGATCACCTGACCTTCCTCTTGAGAAATCTGTATGCAGGTCAGGAAGCAACAGTTAGAACTGAACATGGAACAACAGAATGGTTCCAAATTGGGAAAGGAGTACATCAAGGCTGTATATTGTCACCCTGCTTATTTAACTTCTATGCAAAGTACATCATGAGAAACACTGGGCTGGATGAAGCACAAGCTGGAATCAAGATTGCTGGGAGAAATATCAATAACCTCAGATATGCAGATGACACCACCCTTATGGCAGAAAGCAAAGAACTAAAGAGCTTCTTGATGAAAGTGAAAGAGGAGAGTGAAAAAGTTGGCTTAAAGCTCAACATTGAGAAAACAAAGATCATGGCATCTGGTCCCATCACTTCATGGGAAATAGATGGGGAAACAGTGGAAACAGTGACAGACTTTATTTTCTTGGGCTCTAAAATCACTGCAGATGGTGACTGCAGCCATGAAATTAAAAGACGCTTGCTCCTTGGAAGGAAAATTATGACCAACCTAGACAGCTTATTAAAAAGCAGAGACATTACTTTGCTAACAAACATCCATCTAGTCAGAGCTATGGTTTTTCTAGTAGTCATGTATCGATGTGAGAGTTGGACTATAAAGAAAGCTGAGCACCAAAGAATTGATGCTTTTGAATTGTGGTGTTGGAGAAGACACTTGGGAGTCCCTTGGACTGCAAGGAGGTCCACCCAGTTCATCCTGAAGGAAATCAGTCCTGAATATTCATTGGAAGGACTGATGCTAAAGCTGAAACTCCAATACTTTGGCCAACTGATGCAAAGAGCTGACTCATTTGAAAAGACCCTAATGCTGGGAATGATTGAAGGCAGGAGGAGAAGGGGACGACAGAGGATGAGATGGTTGGATAGCATCAGCAACTCAATGGATATAAATTTAAGCAAGCTCTGCAAGTTGGTGAATGACAGGGAAGCCTGTTGTGCTACAGTCCATGGGCTCACAAGGAGTTGGACATGACTGAACCTACTGACCAACTGAACCAAACAATATATAATACATTTTGTAACAATTTTCCCCTTAAATAATCTTTAAGTCCTTCAGATTTTTTAAGGAGATAGTCTCAGTTTGTTGACAACACATATTGTCGATTCTAACACACACAAATTTGGGGTTAATCATAATTTGGTGTATCTCAGATGGTCAGTTGTGGCAGTAAGAGGTAGTTAGATTGTCATTGCATGTTTGAACTTCAATTTGGTTACTCTTCATATTGTCACTTCTATGTGTAAATAGGTATAAAATAACCTTTTAATAAATATAAAATATAGATGCCAAGTGAAAAGGGAGCATTGTGTCATAGTTTAATTGGTAGCAGTTTCTTTTTCTTTGTGTAACATCATTCAATGACACGTCTTACCTTCAGTGACATTTTGAGGATAACCAGCTTGTGGTTATCTGTGTATTTCCTTCCTCTGGTCTTCTCTTATCTAGAATGTTCTTTCCTCTGCTATATACTTACATTATACTCATTCTCCAAGGCCTACAGTGAGCATCAAAACCACCAGTGTCTCCTAGTGCCCATAACCTTGAACAAACAATTCAGCCCTCCCCTATTTATAGTCTTATAATGGGTAACTATTTTTGCTAATTTAGTTTTGCCAAGGACAAGCCATTTTTCTCCCCTGGGTTCAAGGTCCCCGATTTGGCATTAAAGATTATAGCATTAGGTGTTCCATCTATTACACCAGACTCCTCTGTCCATGGAATTTTCCAGAAAGAATACTGGAGTGGGTTGCCATGCCCTTCTCCTGAGGTCTTCCTGACCTGGGGATCGAACCTGGGTCTCCTGCACTGTGGGCAGTTTCTTTATCGTCTGAGCCACCAGGGAAGCCCCATCTCTTACACAGTGGTGTTTTAAGATTAAATGCTAAAAATCTGATAGGATCTCCTTTGGTTCAAGGACCAGATGTCTTATTCCTCAGTGTTTGTCTGTTGTTGTCGTTCAGTCAACCAGTTGTGTCTGACTCTTTGTGACCCCATGAAGACAGCACACCAGCCCTCCCTATTCCTCACTATCTCCCAAAGTTTGCCCAGGTTCATGTCCATTGCATCAGTGATGCCATCCAGCCATCTCATCCTCTGACACCCTCTTCTCCATGTTTGTCTATAGAACTACAAAATCTTGCAAACCAGTTGGAGAAGACTTCACCAGGGCCTTAAGCAGAATCCCTTGGCTCATTTGTTGTGCTTTTATCTGCTCATTCCCCACCTCTGTGGGCTTTGGTTTTTGCACTTTGATTGTCAGAGTCTTGCCTGGTTACAACTCTCAATGCAGCCCATACCCCATATCTGATGGGTATGGGAGGCTGAAAGCTCAACTCCCTCCTCGGGGAAGTGATAAGCCTAGGGTTTGAATAGAGTACTTTGCCTCTAAATCCAGGGTTCTTCTTTCTGCTTTCTCTTTGTGAATGCAAGACACTCTTGTACATTCTTGCTTGGTGGGTTTTGAAAGTGTCAGTCATTTGTTGAAGAATCTTTTAATATTAATTTTCTACATGTAAGCAAAGCTGCATAAAAATGTTGAATACATTTAGGTTGCTTTTCAACCCTGCTTCAGTTTCCTGGGAGAAATATGAGTTTGGTTAGGTACTAGTGCATGTAATTTCTGAGTTGATTTAGAAGTCAAAGATTTTAGACAAACCAGTCTTGGCCTCAGAGCAGCCAGAAGTCCCATTCTACTGATGGCTGAGGATGACGATGGCAAAAAACCCACCCATGAGCTTTTTGATAAACACTTCACATTAAGAATAATATCTCAGGAAGGGTAAGACAGCTAGCAAAAGGTATAAGAAATAGCCTTCAAAGTTGGAGCCATTAATCCCCCAGCCAGATATTGTATCTCTTGATATATTGAAGTCCAAGGGTAGCATTGAGCTGTGGATGGAACAATAAGGGGCTTTCCCATGATGTCAGCTTCATCACAGGGACTGCTTCTTCAGTAAGAGAGGCAGAAAGTTTGGCCACTTCTGTCCTCTTGCCAACTGATTCCAGGTTTTTAGTTTCTTGATGCCATAGCCAGTACAGTAGTTTCATGCCTGTAAAGTGTCAAAGAGTACAGGAGAAGCATTGAGACTTCTACATTGATCTTAAAACACTCAGGCTTAGTTTAATTTATATTTGCCCTGACCAATTTAGCACTCCTCTGGGATGGATCACTTAATTAGAAGAATAAAAAAAGGCTGTTGTTTGATGTACATGTCTTAATTATTTCCAAGTGGCAGAATTGATTCCCCCTGTTATGAATTTGCCTCCATTTGTGAGACTAATGAAGCACCATTAAAGGGAATGGAAGGTCAGAGGTCACCCTTTCTTTACATTTAATGTCTTCAAGCTGATAGATTATTTATGAGGGTTATTATGCCTGGGTAATGTTCCCAGTTTTTCAGAAGTGCTATATCGATATATAACAACGAGATACCACCCGTATCAACTTCACTTGAGCTCCAGATGTCAACTGGAAAGAAATGGGTTGGGAATATGATTCACTGCTGTGAATATTGGCAGTAGTCAACATGGCTTTTATAATTTTGGAAACAGCTATTTGGCTAATGTGAGCCATAAAGCTTATTCTTCCCCAATGTTGTAGACAGTTCTTTGTGTCCCTAAAGAGAAAAATAGTGATTATTTACCAATAGCACACATAAGTTGGATTCTGAGCAGTGCTTTCTTTTTTAATCCCACGAAAAGTTTCAACCCAAAAGTTATATTCCCCAAGAACATGCAAGTGTGGAACACTGTGGTGCAGAAGGGTTACAAGTTTGTGTTCCTCAACTAGATTTTCTGGGTTCTAATATAAACTCTGTGATCTATAATTTGTGTGATCTTGGACAAGGTCTGTAACATCCCTGTACCTCAGTTTCCTCATCTGCGAGATGGGCATGAGGCCACATTGAGAATGAAATGAATACTTCCGTGCAAAAATGCTTAGAATAGTCTCTGGCACACATGAAGGATTCAGTAAGTGTTAGTAGTTTTTAGGATAAACATGTTAAATTGACCACATCAGTTTCTGCCCCACAGTTTAATCCCTGGGCTGGCCCAGGGCATGGCTCCTGTGGTGGATTATCTGTTGGATTGCTTCGCTCCAGCTTTCCCTCAGCTTCGTACTCTGCTGTCTTCTCTCCCTGAGCCCTAGGATTCCCATTGCCTCCTCTGAGGGGCAGGTGATTTGTTATAGGCCAGTTCTCATCAGGACAAGAAATGGAAACTCACTGTGTGTGTTTGTATGTGTGCAAGGGCCTGTGGTGGGGTAGAGGTTAGACCATAGGTTTTGGAGTCAGTTGGATCAGGTTTGTTGTTTATAGCTGGGGCTTCATAATGACTAAATGACTAACACTTTCACTTTCATAACTCGGAATCACTCAGAATCGCTTCCTCATTCTGAGCCTCAAATCCTCTAAAATGGGTACAATATCTAAAGTAATTATGCTAATTAAAAGAAACAAAGTGGCATAATTCTGGGCACGTGGGAAGTCTTTAATAAATGTTAGCTATTATATTTACATATCCATCCACACCAAATGCACAGACACCAGCCAATACCAAAGTCCTTACAATATAGTTTGTTACCTTTCACGGATTGATTGATAGATAATTTAACATTAAAAAATCTGCCCTTTTGGTTTCTAATCAATGCTCTGTTTCAGTTGCCCTTGTCAGTTTTTAAATGGGCAATTTCACTGAAATATGCAAATGGCAGTGGTGGATTAGTCGCTAAGTCATGACCGACTCTTGTGACCCCATGTAGCCTGCCAGGCTCCTCTGTCAATGGGATTGTCCAGGCAACAATACTGGAGTGGGTTGCCATTTCCTTCTTCAGAATTATGTAAATACTAAGGGATAAATTTTACCTCTGCCGTGTGCTGGGGATTCAGACAGTTCCAGTCTTCATTTGATCAGCTTTTGCAGAAAGTCCATGGGTTTGCTCTCATTTGTTTAGATGGTTGGTGAAACGGTATTCCTCATGATGGATAAAAGGGTGGACATGCTCCAGAGACAGATGGCAAGGGCTGGGCCCTCATGAATTTGTTATTGCTGTCATTGAAACTACAGTTGGGCCTTGTCCTCCACTGCTAGAGGAGAAAAGAGGGGCTTTGCTTTGAAAGTGTGGAGCTGGGCAAGTCTTCCAGAAGGTGAAATGCTGGATGGGGATGCAGGACCAGGACTTCACAGTCCCGTGTGTGGCTATGGCTGATCCCAGTCAAGGTAATGCTGGTGCTCACAGCTGCAAGAAATGCGATGGAGGAGAAGCAAAGGGGCCTAGTAGAACCCCAGCTTTGATTCTTTTAAAAACCTGAGTACATCTGAGAGGGCAGCATCTCCCTGCCATCTATTCCATGGGACCTGAGGCAGGCTTGCCACCTCCTGAGTTCCTGACAGCCCAGTTTTTGAGGGACACTTTCATAGGTTTCAAATCCATCCCTGAATATTCCTATGTTGTACTTTGAGGGCTGCATTGGAGTTCCTGCTGGGACTCAACGGTATTTTCCCTAAAATATCCTGAGATGGATCAAGCATTTTGTAGTGATGATGGTTCAATCTCATGTGACAAGTTTCTTCCCAGATGACATATCTTTGAACAATAACAGCTAAAATGCACTGAGCGCTTACTATGCAGCAGGTCAAACATCTAAGATTTATTATCACACTTGGCCTTCAGAGCAACCTCGAGAAGGAGGCGTTCCCCTTGTTCTCATTTTACACATGAGGAATTAGAGCTCAGAGGGAGGGAGCTTCATGTAAGTCTCAGAGCTGGAGAAGAGTACAGTGATACTGAGATCTTGGGTGACTTATATCTGCTGGGACCATAGTGTTTATCATCCAAGTGGGACATTCTTGAGAATGACAAGGGGTGCTGTAGTACACCAGGGCAATAGTCAGAGTCCAGGACCATTCATGTAAACGGAGACACAAGCTCTCAACCACCACCTATATCAACTCCGTGTGTGTGCGTGCGTGTGTGTGTGTGTGTGTGTGTGTACTTAATGCATTTGTTTTTAATAAATCAACCTGGGCAAGTGATTAAAGATGAGTCTTCCAGGCACCTTTTGCTAGGTTAGAAAATGAACAGTTTGGGGGTAAGGAAGCCTTTGAATGTTCCTCAAATGCATGCATAAGGTATACAGTTTATAGGTCTGATTGGATGCTTTCTTCCTTTTTTTTCTTTTATTTAATACACCACCTTTGGACCTTCATTTCAACTCCCAAGGATCTTTTCCCAAATCAACATTGTGCTTCAACATTGAAGCAAGGCCAGCAGCTTCACTTCCTCCTGAATACCTGTTAAGCACCTTTGTCAACAATGATCCTGTCAGTGAGATAAATCAGATAAACCTTTAATGTTCTCAAAGGCAAGACGACTTTGAATTTAGTTCTCAGGGAAGAAGACCTGGGGAAAATCACCTGAATTCAAAATTGCTTAACAGGAAGTTTCAGGCTATGAAGGCAAAAAAAAAAAAAAAAAAAAAAAAGTCAGAATAGGAAATATTCTGATCTTTTTCATAGAACATGTTTCAGAACACAGAAGACAGGACCAACCCAATTGTGCCAAATACCAATAAGCAATAGGTTTTAGTTAAATATTCATGAAAAGGATGTTTGCTTTCCACAGGGTACAGTGGTCTGCTCTGTTTGGGTTAGGCAGCATCATTCACACTTTTTGGGAATAAACACTATGACCCTAAAACAGATTATCTGGGACTGGTGTATTGTTAGCTTCTGCAAACTTTGGTTGGACAGTGCTGCTAAACAGAAAGTTATTTGGACTTCAAGCCTTGAGGGGCCTGTTTGTTTGTACAAGGTACCACCAGATGGACCTTTGTGGGGAAAACCTGCCAGAGCATGGATGTTCTGGTCTCTGAGCAAACTAAATGAAGGGGCTCCTGGCTGACTCCATGAGTACATGGTCTAGTTTGGAGAATATTTTAACCAGTAGGTTGTGACCAAGGGTGGCCTTACAGTAGCCCAAATCCCTCACTGCTTCCATTTGTGAAGACCAGAGGTCCCACCTGATCACTAGGGGAGGAATGCAGCCTGTGATTACGTATTGTTTGACCTGTCCAGTGTTCATCTTCATTATGTTTTTCGAACATTTGAATTAGTTAACACACTGTAGTCAGAAGATTTTGTATAGATGTTAGGACTTTTGGATTCTTAAAGATATTGACAGTTCTAATGACAGTTGTCTAATTGTCATAATCACTACATCTGCGTGGATAGGAGTGGCTTCTCTAGTTCCCTATATGGTCCTTCCCAACGGGTCTGCTTCACTTACCTTGAGGACAGAGTCTGCTGTCCCTTGGACAGGGTCTTATACTTTTGTTTTGCTGCACTGTGTAGCATATGGGATCTTAACTCTGGAACCAGGGATCAGACCCACACCCCTTGCACGGGGAGCTCAGAGTCATAACCACTTCCCACAGGGAAGTCTGTATACTTCCAAGTTACTTCTCTGTGTTTTTATCTCATAGACCCCCTCCCTTTGAAGTAAGCAAAGCATGCATTATTTTTCCTAATATACTTCAACAAAAAGAAAACGAGCCCTAGAAAGACTAACTGACGTGGACAGACTCGTCCAGAATATTACTGGGGGAGTGAAGACCGGACGCCAAGCCTTCTGCTCTGCAGCGTCTCCACTGCTCAGCCAGGGCTGTTGTGACCCACGGGCCAGTGTTCGTTTGGGCCTTAGACAGACCACCACCCTATTCTGACCAAGAACACACATGCCGGGTACCCCAGGGTTTCTCTTATGGGTTTCGCCTTTGGAGGGCTGTCGCCTGGAACACAGAACTGAACAATCCTGCAGACCTTCTTCTTCTCTGCCTTCCTCACCCCTCCTCCTCTTCTTTCTCCTCATTTTTCTCCTTTCTGCTCTTCTTTGGTTACCACCCTCTCACCCTTCTCTTTCTTCTGTCTTTTTCTCTAATACTTCTTCTTTTTTTTTTTTTTTTCCACTTCCAAGTAGTATCACATTCAGCCAAAAGCTTTCTTTCTAGTGACCCTGTAGGAATTAAAAGGTGAACGCCTCTCTGACTGGACACATTTCAGTCCCAGGATCAGGCATGGGTTGCAGCCCTCCAGAAGCTGGTCCTGAGACACGAATGGAAATCAAAGTAGCTTTTTACTGAGAGTGGAGTGATTTTAAGAAACACCGGTAAGGACATGGAGAAGTGAGACGAAAGAGGGAAGAAAAGCAATAAATGGTGTGTCATCTAGCAAATAACTGTGGAAATTCATCCACCTGGAGAAGCAAGGAGTGGAAACAGTTCAGAACACGTGTCTCGGAGTTGCCTGCTCAAGGGGCAAGGGTGCTGGAGGTCACTCCTGCCGGTCACTCCTGCCGGTCACTGAGAGGTGCTCTTTTTGGGTTGGACATTAATCCCTCCATTTCTAGCTTGAATAACCCAGAGCTGTTCAATATCATCTAGGAAGATTGATATAAACTTACATCAAACCCAAAGTTGAGTTTCTTGGCAGACAATGAAATCTCTGATAGCAAATGATTACACTTTATAGTCCTTTCCATTCATTGGAAGTGCAAGGGGACCTATGATGGTGAAAGAGTTAAGGACTATAGTTCTAAAATTTACAGATTAAATTCCAGTATGTTTTTTACGTTTTTACTTGCTAATTTGATATTATTCAGTTTAGTCATTTTGGGGGTCATTTTCATGGATTCTTTTATTTGTGTTTTCCATTTCATCCAATTTCTATATAACTATTTCTACTGAACATTTTTTAAGTATTCTGGCTCCAAGATATAAAAAAAATAGCACAGGTTTTGTTTAAATTGGAGGATAATTGCTTTACAATGTTGTGTTGCTTTCTGCTTTACAGCAATGTGAGTCAGCTGTAAATGCACATCTAACCCCTCCAGTTTGAACCTCCCATCCATCACCCCCCATCCCAGCCCTCTAGGTTATCACCAAGCCTTAGCCTAAGCTCCCTGCCTTCTACAGCAGCTTCTTGTTAGCTATCTATTTCACACATGGTAATGTACATGTGCTTCCCTTGTGGCTCAGTTGGTAGAGATTCCGCCTGCAGTGCAGGAGACCTGGGTTCAATCCCTGGGTTGGGAAGATCCCCTGGAGAAGGGAAAGGCTACCCACTCCAGTATTCTGGTCTGGAGAATTCCATGGACTGTACAGTCCATGGGATCGCAAAGAGCTGGACAGGATTACTCTATTTGTCCCACCCTCTCCCTCTCCTCCCCCCACTGTGTCCGCAAGTCTGTTCTCTATGTTATAGCACAGACTATTGAAATTTGCTTTGTTGTTGTTTGTGTGTTTCTTTTTACATTAGTGGGGCTTTCACATATGAATATTTGGAATTAAATTGACTTATTATTTTATATATTTATATATCTTTAACCATATAGTTCTCAGTGGCTTTATATATATATATATATATATATATATATATATATATATATGTAAGTTCATGTGTGTGTGTTAGTCACGCAGTCATATTTGACTCATTGTGACTTTCTCCAGGGGATCTTCCCTATCCAGGCATCAAACCTGGGTCTCCCTCACTGCAGGCAGGTTCTTCACCATCTGAGCCAGCAAGGAAGCCCAGCCATTAGGAAAGTTCAAAATGAAAGTGAAAGTCCGATTCTTTGTGACCCATGGACTATAGCCTTCCAGGCTAGGAAGGCAAAAGAGTTGGACATGACTGAGTGACTAACACTTCCACCTTCATACACATGTGTGTATGTGTTATATATATATATATGTATATGTATATGTCTCACACACACAAAACTTTATTTTTCTGCTTAGTTTTGGAGGTAAATCAATGATACGTATTTAATTTCCATTCCCTGATACACTTATCTCTCTTGTCTTTCTGTTTCTGTCTCCACATACACACACATACACATACCATGATTGAACATGATTTTCATAGAAATTAAGAACACATATCCACTTTTTACTCATTGTCTTACAAATCTGACATTTTAGAGAGGAAGTGGAAAAGTGGGTCTTCAAATCCCTGGATCTGTATCTAAGTGACTGATTGAAAGATCGGGACTAAAAACAGGGTGAAGAAGCCGTGTGATGGTATCTCACGTAGTCCGAATGGAGGCAGCTAGTCCTTAAACAGCTGAAAAAGTTTTAAGGTAGAAGATTTTGCATCCGAAATATCCAAGGAATACTGGAGCTTTACCCCAAACTGAAGCCTCTTTTAAGACATATAAAGATGTGAAATGTTTGTTGCTCAGTTGGACACAGAGTAACCAGATTGGCTTTGATATGGTATATCAAATCCATCTTATCAAGAAGAGACCAATTCTGATTGGTCCAAGAGAGAGAAAAGTCAAATACTTCAACTCTACTCACAAATTCATGCTACCTCATCTTATCTATTTCTTTATGAAATACTCATTGGACAGCTAGTATGCTCCAAGTCCCCATGCTGGGTGTTAGCACTCAATAGCTACTCCTACCCTCATCATTTACCTTAAAGACCTTGAACTTCTGCTTCTCTTTTTTTTTTTTGCTACAGGTGGGCAGGCATGTAGATTCTTGTTAATTATTTGTCTAGGCCTTGAACTCTTGAGAGAAGCATTCTAAGTATGGAAAGAATTCTGCTAAACATTGCCTATTGATCATCTATCCTTTAGAACTTTTCAAAGGCCATCTTTGTTTACTCATGTGATCCTCCAAGGCATACTGTTATTCTCATCTAAAGCATGAAAAACAGTGGGATGGCTCTGCAATTCATTTTTGAACTGAAGAAAGTCATAAACCAGAGGAAGTTCAGCTCTGGCAGAAGGGTAGAGCTGAAGGGTGAGGGCTGGATCTAGAGTCAAATGCTGCCTCAGATGTTTCAGAGTTGTGGAGCGGGTCCCGTTCTCCTTCCTGTGAGCCCTCTGCTACAACAAGCCAGGCCTTGGTTTTCTTCCACTGCATTTCTACCCCCGGGGCCAGAAGTCCGCAGGTCTGAGAGACGTACCCACCTGGATCCCACACTCTCCCTTTGAGATCATGCTCCAGGTAACCTGGATCAGAATTTCTTGCCAAATTCTCTTAAGTCCTTTCTTGGACCTACAGGGGGCTGCCTCTCCCCCAGTGTATCCAAATGAGAGCAAATGGCACTGCCGGTATATGTGCTAATAGGCTGGCGGAGTGTGCTGTGGGTAGCGCTGTAGCGTGTGGATGCAGCCTGGACAGGTGGCCTAAACTCTGCATGTTGCGCGCTCAGCCTCTTGTGAGTATAGATGGCTTTGATGCTATAAAGAGAAGATGGACAGCTTCATTCATGTTCTTGCTTTGGACCCACAGCTATGAGGAGCCAGCCTGAATCTCACACTGGACAAGTCATGTAATTTCTCCAAGGCCCAGTTTCCCCGACACGATGGACATGAGTTTGAGTAAGCTCTGGGAGTTGGTGATGGACAGGGAAGCCTGGCATGCTGCAGTCCTTGTGGTTGCAAAGAGTTGGACACGACTAAGCGACTGAACTGATAAAGGTACTGAACTGAGTACTGAACTTCCAGTACTGATGGCATTGCTTTTATGAGGAAAAGTCATGTGTAAAAAAGGCA
Organism: Budorcas taxicolor; assembly: GCF_023091745.1. NCBI lineage: Eukaryota > Metazoa > Chordata > Mammalia > Artiodactyla > Bovidae > Budorcas > Budorcas taxicolor. The sequence goes on from NC_068922.1 coordinate 4,533,440, forward strand.
CTTGCGTACTCAGTCATGTCCAGCTCTTTGTGACCCTGTGGACTGTGGCCTGCCAGACTTCTCTGTCCATGAGATTTCCAAGGCAAGCACACTGGAGTGGGTGGCCATTTCCTCCTCCAGGGGATCTTCCCGACCCAGGGATCAAACCCGCGTTTCTTGTGTCTCCTGCATCGGCAGGTGTAGTCTTTACCAACTGAGCCACCAGGGAAGCCCCTCAAAAGGCACACAGTTAGCTTTTATTAAAAGTTGCCTTTTTAGCACTATCATTTGTTTTTAAAGCACACACTGACTATATATCAGACAGAATTTTTAAAGGGAGATCTGCCTTCAAAAGTTAGATTATATGAGAGAAGAAAGATCAGTGTGACATAGGATTTCTACATGGAGTCCTAGTATACAAAGTTTCTCCTCTCTAAAAAGCAGTGACTGCCTCATAAGGTAGCCATGTTGTTTGCAGGAGTTCCTTGTGCAGAGCAGTTAGAACAGTCTTGAAGAGTTTGGTGAACTTTAGCTATGAGAAGTATGACCACTATGGTAAAAGATGAGCCATCGTCCATTTCTAATTTGTTCATGTCTACATCTGATGAAAAGAGAGAATAAGGTGAACGTGACATTGAGCCATGGCAGTTGGACATATTTCTTGAATTCCAAGTGACAGGCCTCCTTCTGCATGGATGTTAGCTGTGGTTATGCAGTACAGGCATGGTTACTTAGGTTTTTCCTTTCCTTTTATTTTGTTTTTCCATCCCCAGTGTGTTTAAAAACCACAAAGGCAAAGAATACAAAGGCAGAGAATAAACTGCATGTGGGAGAAGAAAGCAGCATTGAATGTGTTCTGAAAGCACACAGGGAAGATGATTGATAAGAAAATATTCAACACATGATGCCCTTCAGAGATAGCTTATCAGAGACTGGGTCAGCTCCACTGGTTTCACAAAATGGTCTTCTTATGGGAAGTTTTCCAGGACCAGCCAGTCCCGTGACCATTGTCTGTGGGTTTCAAGTTCAAGAGAGATTATTGTTTCCAAAGCATTATTTTTGAAGGTTTCCTCTCCTCCCCCGACTCCATGCCCCCTGCCCCCACCCCCACCTGCAAGGAGTAGGAGGTAATCCAATCTATACATTGTTGTAAAGAAAGCAAATGAGCTTTGAGTTTCTATAGGAATGTGTCCGGCAACTCCAACCTAAGGGACACAGTTAGTTGCCTACGTGAATGACAGAGACTGAGGTGGGGAGAGGAGAGGATATCTTGTCAAGCATATGGTCAAACTGAAAGTATGCGGTGGTGAGTAACTTAGAAAATTAAAAGTGAAGTTAGACCAAGAACATCCATGTTAGGGTCCTAGTTGCTGAAAATTTCAGTGTCAGTGATGAGGAGTTATTTCATGTGGGGTTCCCTAGAAGCAGAGCCTGAGACAGGGATACAGTGCCCAGGGCTTAAGGAAGAAGGGGTCTTAGGAGAAAGGGAGTGAGGGGATCCGTGGGTCAGTGAAGGCACACAGCATGTGGGTGGTCTCATCTGGAGCTGAGCTGCAGCCTCATCCCTCGGAGAGCCCTGAAGCATGAATTGTACCACAGTTGGTCCTACCTTGGAGCAAGGAAACTGGCCTTTATCTTAATTTTTAAAGCACTCATTGTCAGTCAGCCATTGGCTATCTCTCCATGGCTTCCAGGAGCAGGGAGTATAAATTTCCAGCCAAAGTAGATCTGATTTGGCCAAGGGCAATTATCCAAATAAGGGGACAATTGAAAAATACCCACAGCAGTTGATGAATGGACACACCAGCCTGTTAAAGGGAGTAAGAGCAGAGAACCAAGAGTGCTGACCATGGGTATTGTGACAGGTGATTATATACGTGCTAATGTATGTGGATATGCGTGTATATAGCTTGGAGATTTAGGATTATGCTTACATAAGCATGTTTCCAGAAATCACAGATATATGTTGCAAACATGACTACATCTATTTTACATTCGGATTATCTTGGATCCAATTGTGAATATTAAAAAGATTTATGGAAGAACTGGGGTCTGTCAAGATTGTCAAATTCTTAGTCTGTAAAAAACTGTGTATCCTGGGTCAATGTTTGGCCCTCGTTCTGTAAACCTTGGTACTTAATCCATAGCATTTTGCTCCATCTTCATTCTGGGGCATGCTTTGAGAGCAATGACTGTCTTTGGAGTGGAGATGGGGAGATGATTTGCATTGAACCTTTGGAGGCAGGCTGTAGAAGAGATCTCTTCACTGACTTGGTTAGAATTAGATGGAAAGGGAAAGAAGATCCTTTCTTTGGCTTTTTTTATACTTAATAAGGGAGCCTGAGGATGCAAGTATTGGGCTGCCCAAAAATTCATTCGGGTGTTTCCTTAACACCTTACAGAAAATCCTGGACAAACTTTTTGGCCAACCTAATAGTTTGGCTCCTTTCCATCTCTTCCCCTTGAGATGAGTTACTGAAGATTCACTCACAGGACTCCTAGGAGCCTATCCTTGGGTATGTGCTGACAGACAAGGCTGATGTGAATGGAATCCCGTGTGTTCAGTGCGCTGTAATTTCCAATTCTGCTGTCCAAGGAATGAGGTGATCCCCCAATACTGACAAGCAGTCTACATGTTTGCAGCTTCTTATTTGTCAGCTACTACTACTTGTATGTCAGAAGGAGACAACTTAGCTATAGTATTTGCAATGAACATAACAAGTTTTATCACAGATTAAAAAAAGCTGCTAAAATACACATTTTGCATCTCATAGCGGAAGCCAGTATTGTTCTCCTTTCCCTATTTTAAGTGTATATCTGACACAGTGACCTAATTGTGGGGATTTTTATTGAAAAGGGAAAAAAACAAGTTTATCTAACAGATTGCATTTATTTTTACCTTCAGAAATAAATTTCAGAAAATAGGCACACAATTTTTTTTATTATTTGGAACTATTGGAAAAATAACAACAATAATAAAAAGAAAACATTTGAGTGATAGTGTAGAAATTTAAAAAAAATAGTATATTAAGAAGTTGTTTATCACAAATTGGCCTATAAAATAGGTTGACAGGACATAGAGGAGCCACAAAAATTTGGTCAGGCCATAAAATCTTCACCTTGCAGTTACATTAACATCCTAACTTTAATTCCTCCATTATGGATTTCATAATTTACTTAAGTTATTTAAGTCTATTCATTACATTATTTAAGGAGCTTAAGCTTTTGATTTCATTCTGTGTTCTATTATTGGGTTGGCCAAAAAAGTTCTTCCAGGTTTTTCTATATTGGTTCTATTCCTGTTTGGGGCATAGATGTGTGGGATGTTTTGACATGTTCATTTCAACAAATCAAAGACATAAATAAGGCGTGATTTATATATCCCTACCTCACCCTGAAATACCCTCTCCACCATCAATCAATTAGAAGTTGTAACTGTTTGGCTACCAATACTGAAGAATCCAGGCCTCCCAGGTGGTGCTATTGGTAAAGGAACTCGCCTGCCAGTGCAGGAGACATAAGAGAGAGACACAAGTTCAAACCATGGGTGGGGAAGATTCCCTGGAGGAGGGTATGGCAGTCCACTCCAGTATTCTTGCCTGGAGAATCCCCATGGAGAAAGGAGCCTGGTGGGATACAGTCCATAGGGTTGCAAAGAGTCAGACACTGCTGAAGTGACTTAGCACTGAAGAACTCATGCCACTCAATTATTTTGGAAGATGAGGAAGTAGGGGAGACTGCTGGGTCAGGCTTACAATCTTATGGATCTGCCTCTGACTCAGTTGTGTGACTTGCTTTGGCCAATAAGACAGTAGCAAGTGTAATGAGAGCAGAAAGTATTTGGGCATTGAGGGTGGCTCTTTCCTGATGCTCTTTGGAACTTTGAGACCACCCAAGTTAAGAAGTATGAGCTTGTCTGCTGGTGGAAGAGAGATGCTCGGCTCAGCCATCCCCGTTGCCCCAGCCAACAGCCAGCCAACCACTGGACATGTGAGTGAGGCCACCCCAGATCAACCAGCGATGTCCCAGCTGACCACAGGGACCAGCACCTAAGAGCCCAGAAACATCCATTGAGCTGGCCCAGACCAGAGCCATTGGTTGACCTACAATATTTTGCTCATTATTAGCTCATTATTTGGAGAAGGCAATGGCACCCCACTCCAGTACTCTTGCCTGGAAAATCCCATGGATGGAGGAGCCTGCTAGGCTGCAGTCCATGGGATCTCGAAGAGTCGGACACGACTGAGCGACTTCACTTTCACTTTTCACTTTCATGCATTGGAGCAGGAAATGGCAACCCACTCCAGTGTTCTTGCCTGGAGAATCCCAGGGATGGGGGAGCCTGGTGGGCTGCCGTCTCTGGGGTCGCACAGAGTCAGACACGACTGAAGTGACTTAGCAGCAGCAGCAGCAGCAGCAGCTCATTATTATGAGCTAAATAAATAGCTGTTGTCTTAAGCCTGTAAGTTTAGTTTGGGACTGGTTTAAAGAAAACTGATATGGTCTTGAAGAGACACAAGCCCATATTATTTCTAAGGTCATTTTGTATTTACACACTTTTATTTATCCTCGGGTTACTAGAAAGGGGAAGGAGTATTTATTTGATGGTACACTAAATGGGAAGCTCTGGAGTTTTCCATTTGCAGGTAGTTTATTCCTTGCTGCTGCTGCTAGGTCATTTCCATCGTGTCTGACTCTGTGCGACCCCATAGATGACAGCCCACCAGGCTCTGCCATCCCTGGGATTCTCCAGGCAAGAACAGTGGAGTGGGTTGCCATTTCCTTCTCCATTGCGTGAAAGTGAAAAGTGAAAGTGAAAAGTGAAAGTGAAGTCGCTCAGTCCCATCCGACTCATAGTGACCCCATGGACTGCAGCCTACCAGGCTCCTTCATCCATGGGATTTTCTAGGCAAGAGTACTGGAGTGGCTTGCCATTGCCTTCTCCAAGTTTATTCCTTAGGAGTTAGCAAACCTGGCAGCCCACTAGAGGTGAAACCTACCAGAAAAGACTGGGGTACCTGTGATGCCCCTTTCTGTGCTCAGCCAAGTTCCTACCCTCAGGTCTCTCCCCACTCAGGGTGATCTTTGGGAAGACAGAGGCTTCCCTGCCAGCACTCCCCATACCCCAGCTGTGGAATAAAGGCCATGAGAGGGATTTTCATCAGACTCACTCTGCTCATCCATGTCTGCCACAGAACTCACACTGAGCTGGGCCCAGTTAGTTAGTGATGTGACCTTACCACAGCCAGGTCATTGCAAGAACAACAGCCTGGGAGGCAGGGCCCAGAACTCCAGCTTGAGACTTGGGTCTGGTACAAAGGAAACCGATTACCTGATGAAAGATTCCAGGTCCTTGATCCATCGGATGTGGGCTTTACCTGCCTGACACAAGTATTGGCTTGTTAGCTAACACATTCCACCTGGAAGAGTCATCAGGGAAACCCCAGCCCTGACCTGGCTCTGCCCATGAGAATTCCTGACACACACCCACTGCCGAACAATGGAGCACAGCTTGCAAACAGAGGAGCGATTCTGACATTAAGCCACTTGGTCCAGGCACTTACTCCTAAGATTTTCTTTGCAGATGAAAATGATTTGAAAAGTGTAAGGTACATGAAGAGGAGAACCAGGAAGCCTGAGTTCTTCTTGCCTGATCTCTGCCAACTACTGGCTGTGCAGCTGGCCAGGCAGCGTGCTTTGGATCAGCGGCAAAATGAGAAAGCTTAACTCTGTCATTGCTACGGCCCTCTGAGAGCGGAGAGTGTACATTTCAGTGGTCTTGGATTTTTAACTGAGTACTGATGAGGGTAATCTTTCAGGTGAATCCTTGAACAGAGTTCAGCAAGAGGTCTGAGATCAGAGAGAGTTGGAAGGAAAGATATTTCTCTAAAAGTTTTAGACTCTAGACAGTGTAACAGCTGGTACCAAACTTCTGGGCTGTAGTTCACAGGAGTGTAGGATTCTGGACTAAGCAGACTGTTGTCTCCATGCTGAGCAGCTCTGTCTTGGCATGGCAACAGTACCGTTCCTAGTTTCCCTTTGACCTTACTGGCCATGTCTCCAACTCCTTCCTCCCCCATCTGGCCTTTAATATAAGGGACCAGCTTGGGCTTTTTTGTCTTTTTTTGGTCTATACTATATTCCTATATAAGTGGCTTCAACCTTGGCTGCACCCCAGAATCATGTGAGAAAACTCTGAAAAACTCCAGTATTTGGTCCACACCTTAAATAATTGTTATCATCCTCTCAAGAGATGGGACTCAGGCATCCATATTTTTAAAAAAATTCACATAGTGATTTCAATATGCAACCAAATTTGACAACAGTGTCCTAGATCGATGATTCTGTGTGTGGTCTTTGTATCAGCAACATCAGCATCACTTGGACACTTGTTAGAAGTGCGCATTTTCACATCCTTCTCCAGACTTATTGAATCAGAAACTCTGGGGTGGGAATCCAGCCATCTGTAGTTTAAAAAAACAACAACAACTCTCCAGCTGATTATGACCTTCAAAACCACTTTTTTTGTTGTTTAGTTGCCAAGTTGTGTCTGACTCTTTGAGACCCCATGGACTGTAGCCTGCCAGGCTCTGCTGTCCATGGGATTTCCCAGGCAAGAATGCTGGAATGGGTTGCCATTTCCTTCTCCAGGGGATTTTCCCAACCTGGGGATTGAACCCATGTCTCCTGCATTGACAGGTAGATTTTTTTTTGTTGTTTTTTTTTTTTACCGCAGAGTCACCAGAAAAGCCCATCTTCATAACCACTACTCTGTATCTGCTGTAGCTTGGGGTTCCTCAGTCTCGGTATTCAGGATAACTCTTTGTTGTGGGGTGTGCTGTGCCCCGTGTCCCAGGCTTCTGCCTTCTGCATGTCAATGTCACCCTTCCCCCAGCAGTGACAATGTAAATATCCCCAGATGATGCCAAATCCCCTAGGGGAAAATCTCCTCCTGTCAAGACCACTTTTCTAGATGAACATCTATGAAATCGTCTTCGAATTTGGCAGCACTTTGGAATCACCTCAGTTCAGTTCAGTTCACTCGCTCAGTCATGTCTGACTCTTTGCGACCCCATGAATCGCAGCACACCAGGCCTCCCTGTCTATCACCAACTCCCGGAGTTCACTCAAACTCATGTCCATCTAATCAGTGATGCCATCCAGCCATCTCATCCTCTGTTGTCCCCATCTCCTCCTGCCCCTAATCCCTCCCAGCATCAGGGTCTTTTCCAATGAGTCAACTCTTCGCATGAGGTGGCCAAAGTACTGGAGTTTCAGCTTTAGCATCAGTCCTTCCAATGAACACCCAGGACTGATCTCCTTTAAGATGGACTGGTTGGATCTCCTTGCAGTCCAAGGGGCTCTCAAGAGTCTTCTCCAATACCACAGTTCAAAAGCATCAATTCTTCGGTGCTCAGCTTTCTTTACAGCCCAACTCTCACATCCATAAATGACCACTGGAAAAGCCATAGCTTTGACTAGATGGACCTTTGTTGGCAAAGTAATGTCTCTGCTTTTTAATATGCTATCTAGGTTGGTCATAACTTTCCTTCCAAGGAGTAAGCGTCTTTTAATTTCATGGCTGCAGTCACCATTTGAAGTGATTTTGGAGCCTAAGAAACAGAGTCTGCCACTGTTTCCACTGTTTCCCCATCTATTTGCCATGAAGCGTTGGGACCAGATGCCATGATCTCAGTTTGCTGAATGTTGAGCTTTAAGCCAACTTTTTCACTCTCCTCTTTCACTTTCATCAAGAGGCTTTTTAGCTCCTCTTCACTTTCTGCCATAAGCGTGGTGTCATCTTGCATATCTGAGGTTATTGATCTTTTTCCCGTCAATCTTGATTCCAGCCTGTGCTTCTTCCAGTGCCGTGTTTTTCATGATATACTCTGCTTATAAGTTAAATAAGCAGGGTGACAATATACAGCCTTGACGTACTCCTTTTCCTATTTGGAACCAGTCTGTTGTTCCATGTCCAGTTCTAACTGTTGCTTCCTGACCTTCATATAGGTTTCTCAAGAGGCAGGTCAGGTGGTCTGGTATGCCCATCTCTTTCAGAATTTTCCACAGTTTATTGTGATCCACACAGTCAAAGGCTTTGGCATAGTCAATAAAGCAGAAATAGATGTTTTTCTGGAACTCTCTTGCTTTTCCATGATCCAGCAGATGTTGGCAATTTGATCTCTGGTTCCTCTGCCTTTTCTAAAACCAGCCTGAACATCTGGAATTTCACAGTTCACATATTGCTGAAGCCTAGCTTGGAGAATTTTGAGCATTACTTCACTAGCATGTGAGATGAGTGCAATTGTGTGGTAGTTTGAGCATTCCTTGGCATTGCCTTTCTTTGGGATTGGAATGGAAACTGACCTTTTCCAGTCCTGTGGCCACTGCTGAGTTTTCCAAATTTGCTGGCATATTGAGTGTAGCACTTTCACAGCATCATCTTTCAGGATTTGAAACAGCTCAACTGGAATTCCATCACCTCCACTAGCTTTGTTTGTAGTGATGCTTTCTAAGGCCCACTTGACTTCAAATTCCAGGACGTCTGGCTCTAGGTGAGTGATCATACCATTATGATTATCTGGGTCATGAAGCTCTTTTTTGTACAGTTCTTCTGTTTATTCTTGCAACCTCTTCTTAATATCTTCTGCTTCTTTTAGGTCCATACCATCTTTGCATGAAATGTTCCCTTGGTATCTCTAATTTTCTTGAAGAGATCTCTAGTCTTTCCCATTCTGTTGTTGGAATCACCTGGGCAGCTTTAAAAACTACTGATGCTTAGTACAACCATAGAGATTTGGATCGAATTGATCTATGACATGGCTTTGGTGTCAAAGTTTTTTTCAAAGTTCACCATGAGAATTAATCTAAGATACAGTTAAGACTGGGGCTTCTCTGGTAGCTCAGCTGGTAAAGAATCTGCCTGCAATGCAGAATACCCCAGTTCTATTCCTGGGTCAGGAAGTTCCCCTTGAGAAAGGATAGGCTACCCACTACAGTATTGTTGGACTTCCTGGTGGTTCAGATGGTAAAGAATCCATCAGCAATGCCGGAGACCTTGGTTCAATCCCTGGGACGGGAAGATCCCTTGGAGGAGGGCATGGCAACCCCACTCCAGTATTCTTGCCTGGGAATCATGATGGACAGAGGAGCCTGGTGGGCAGTCCATGAGATTACAAAAGAGTCAGACGCAACTTAGCGACTAAGGAACAACAACAACAACAAATTAATCAAACACTCCTAATTTTATACAATGATGATAGAAAGTAAATAGGCCTGTTATTTTCACATTTCCATAGGCTACTGTGCCATCTCAATGTCAATTCCATTGACCTCTTATTTTCAGGACAATATCATCCTCATCAAAACTTCACACAAGGGGGAATGCACCTTTGTAGTTTTTCTATCTTCAAACTCTTATTCTCTCTGATCTAAATTTTGTCAGATTTATCACCTATTTAAAAAACAAAACAAAACACTTTCATTGATTCCTTATTTTTCTATGGATAAAGAAATCTAAAAGCTGAGACTCTCCGTGCATTCACCTAAATGACTTTGGCAATGTTGTCTTCCAGGAGGTGAGTTCCATGCTGTTATGACATCAGCACACTCATCAGGGACCCTGTAAACATGCGGTCTTCATTATCTGGCCTTCTCATCACTTCTCTTCTCTCAAGGGGTTGTTTCTGCCTACAGACTCTGTGTCCTGCCTGTTTTCTCGGTCCTTGTTCTTCATTCTCAAATGTCCAGCATGGCCCTTCTTTCTCCATGAAGGTTTTTTTTTTACCTTGGCAATTTGCTACTATTCTGTCGCCTCCCTCTTACTTGACTATAGCAGTATTTATCAGTACATCCACAATAGGCAATACAAACCAACCTTTGTTAATATTGAATCCTTAATATTTCTATTCTTTTCTTAACTTCTCGATTAAAACATTAGGTTCCTAAGGGGAAACTGATCTTGTCCTGCAAGATCAGTTTCTTTATTACTGTTAAAACTTGTATTTTTAAACAATTTGACATTTGTAGAAAATTTGCAAAAACATTATAAAACTTTTCCATAAGCTCTTCAACCAAATGTATGTATATGCACATACCTGTCTATGTCTCCTTCCATGTATATATGTATGACTGTGTGTAAATAAAGTTTTCTGAACTGTTTGAGAGTAAATCGCAATTTTGTAATAGTTTAGTCGCTAAGTTGTGTCTGACTCTTGCAAATCCATGGACAGTAGCCTGCCAGGCTCCTCTGTCCATGGGATTCTCCAGGCAAGAATACTGCAGTGGGTTGCCATTTCCTTCTCCAGGTAAGTTGCAAACATGATGTCTATTTTACTCTTAAACACTTCATCGGATAGTTCCTAAAATCAAGGACTTTTCTCTTACATAACCGTAGAACAGTGATCAAATCAGAATATTGAGAGTGACAGAGATCTATTCTCTACTCTACAAATTTTATTCCAGTTTCACCTATTAGCCCACTCATTTTTTCATAGCAAAAGAAGGAGAAATATGGCCCAGGTTCCCATCCAGGATCATTGGATACATCTATTAATAGTTGCCATACCTCTTAGGTCTCCTTTAATCTGCAACAATGCTCTAGTCTTTCTGGCCTTTTATATCTTGACATTTTTAGAGTATAAGCCAGTCATTTTGTGGAATGTCCACCAACTTGAATTTTTCTGAAGTTTCCTCTTGATTAAATTCAAGGTATACATTTTAGGGGGCAATAAAATCACAGGAGTGATGATAAATCCTTCTCAGTGCATAATATTAGAAGTCATTTGATTTCCATTTCTCTGTTAGTGGCGGTATTAACTTTGGTCACTTGCCTAAGATGGTATTTGCCAGTCTTATTAAATATACTATTTTTCCCTTTTGTAGTTAAATATCTCATAGGGAGATACTTAGAGACGATGTAAATATCTTTTTTCTCCTTTGAAATAATTTTAGACTTACAGAAAGGTTGCAAAAGCCACACAGAGCTCAGTATGCCCTGTATCCAGCTTCTTCTTACATTGACAACTTACGGAAATAAGTTTGCAATGGTCAAAATCAGGAAATTAACATTAATACAACACTCTTAACTAAACTTAGAAATTCACCCTCCCCTCCCCCTGCTCTTTTTCTTTCTGTTCCAGGACCCAAGCCAGGGCCTCACATTGTTTATATTTATTCTCTCTGACCTATGGTTGTTCCTCAGTGTTTCCTTGTCTTTCATGACCTTGACATTTGTAATAAGTGCTGATTATGTTTTTCTCAGGTTCATTCTCAAGTGGAGTTTTTCTCTTCTATGCTTCTGACTAGGCTATGTTATGCGTTTGTGGGAAGAATGCCACAAAACTGTTGTTGTGTTTTCTCAGTGCGCGACAATGGGGAGCATCATGTTGATACGTCCTATTGAAGGTGCTTTAACCTAGATCACTCAGTCAAGGAGGTGTCTGTTGGATCTCTCTCTGTAAAATTAAACTTTTCCCATTGTAACTGACCAATATCTGGAGAGAGATACCTGAAAACAATGCAAATATATTGTTTCTCCTCGAAATTTCCCATTGGTTTTAGCCATTGGTAAATTTTGCCTGAAACAGTTATTACCATGGTCTTAGTCTAGTGGTGATTTTGTCTCACATATTGTTTTCAAGCAAATTAGTTTTAACACCTTTTGATGATTCTTGACTAGAACAATGTGTAGTGATTGTCAGATGGTGTATACTAAATTGCCAGTCTTGTTTCTTATTGTTGAACATGGACCTCTCAGGAGCATAAACTAAAACTGGTAAATTCCTATTGCCAGCTGTGAACCTACTGATTCTACTTTGTGTAATCCTAACCTTAGATTCTATTTCTAGGCGGTGTTGAAACCAGAGTTGCTTTGGGAAGAACTGTAACCTCAGAGGAATTATTAAGATAATTCTATGGGGTTATACCATATCTTTGGAATTTAGGAAGTGGTTCTCACCTTAATTAGGTACTTGGCATAATAGTAGTAATCACTGACTTTTGTTTAGTACCTTATAATTTTAAAAGCAGTACTTAAAACACTTTGAAATAAATTATTTGGTATGTCCACAGGCCAGATCTGGCCTACTGGCACATGTAAATCTCTTTTAATTGATAATTTTTTCTATTTTCTAAATCTTCTTTTGTGGGAGGGGTGGTCTGAGTAATGAACACTAGCTTGCTATGACAAACATTTTCAACACCTCAATCTCAGCAGATTAACACAGTAAGTGTTTGTTTTTTGTATAGAAAGAACAATGTAGGTGTTCCTGTTCAGTGTAAGGATAGCTGAGGGAACCAGGTTTCCTCTCTCCTATGGCCTCTTCGTTCTTGGCGAAATGCTCCGCATTTGGATGACAGAAGTAAGAAGAGGAACTCAGGAGAATTCCTTCGGTGGTTCTCTTGCCCAGGCTAGAAATGGCCGATCACGTTTCTGCTTGCTTTCCATCAGCTAGAACTTGGTCACACAGCCATTTGTACAGCAAGGGACGTGGGGAATGTACATATGCCCAGGAGGTAGAAGAAATAGCTTTGCTGAAAAGAGCAGTTTCTGTCATAATGTTGATTCTTGGTTTATCACATGTCACTATGAAGCCCACAACTCAACCCAGACATGAGTCGTCAAAATGTGCTGCATTGAACACATCTGGTGTGTGGAGCCCTCTGCCTCATTGATAGAAAGAAAGCTTCCTGATGATTTAATTACAGTTATCTTTGCAGCCATATTTTTATTTCCTATTATAGCTCTATTCCCCTTTAATGCACTGTCTCTATCTTTTCACTTTAAAAAGTTCCTAAATCAACAGTTCCTCAAGTTACATAGTCAACCCACACATTCAGGAAAAAGTCAGTGATTACTCTGAAACTCCAAGCCAGCAGGGAATAACTCAGAAGAGCTGAAGAAATCAGTGCATCTCTAAGGTTAATACCACAGAGCCAGCAGGAGTAGCAAGAGGGCTTTTTGGGGAGAAGCCTCTCTTTTGCCTAGTTTCTACCAGAAAATAAATGCCAAAGTCAAAACACTTTTAGTCCCTCCATTTGATGGAGACAATATGAATTTTCAAATGATTACTTTTAAAAGCTCATTAATAACAGCATGACAAATGTATCCCTTGTTGTCTAGAACAGAATGGCTATATCTGAGTTTATATTTTCCTCAAGTTAAATATCTATACCACCACCCACATAGTCAAGAAATACTGATCACTTCTATCACATATTGAAAGAAGTCAATACCCTCAGCATTGGGGACAGTGAATTCTCACTATTCATTACAGAAAGCAATGGAAGGTAAGGGTGGGGGGTGATCTTTTGCATAACTCTGGATTCTTCATTGTAAAGGAGTGGGGTTCTCCCTGGGAGTTGCATAAATTTTCACCTGAGAACAGCTCAAGAAAATGAATAAATCTAGCTCAGTAAGGATGTTCTTTATCAGAAAAGAGTCATCCCAAATCCCGTAATCTTGGTAGAATTAGCTGTTTGTGAGTCAGAAGTACGTTAAGGTATTGTGACAGAGCACGTGTTTTCAGCTGAACGTAATTCCCTATGATTGGTCCTGGCTGCAAAAGCCTCTGACAGCAGAACATTATGGCAAAGTTGGCACCGTCGCCCCCTGTCTGGATGGGCAGAGACACACAGAGCATGCACTTTTCCTTTGTGAGGCGCTCAGCGTCATCGTGTTGTTAAGAAGAAAGCGGGGCCTCCCTTTCTGTCTAATCTACATCCAGTTCTGTAATTGATATGAAGGGTGAGGTTTATAGTGGGGTCAACTGCCACATGACCTCGCAGCTTCCACTGAGTCATGTCATCACACTGCCCTTTCTCATTATTATTATTTATTGTTCCTTGAACTCAGCAAGCAAAAGTGGCTCATACAATAACTCTGGTGGTGCCAAGACAAATAGACACACTCCTGCCCCAGCCGCTTAAGGTTTGGTGACGCTGAATGACAAACGCAGGACAAATGAAGACTGGAAAGTGTGGGTGTCTCCTCTGTCCTGTTTCTTATGCCATCAACTCCATTCTCTTGGACTCAAAGAAGAAAAGCATACTGGAAATTTATATTTCCATTTCTGAATAATTACTTGAAAAACAGAAGATTTGGATAGTTCAATAACTCTTATGAAAAAGTATTTTTTCAATTTCACAGATTTAGAAATAATTCAACCTAATTTAGGGGGTAGTTCTTGAAAAGAGAATATTACTGATGACTATTGTTAAATCTAACTGTGAATATAATCTCTTTTCCTGCCTGCCTTAAAAAAAAAAAAAAGACTACCTGCTCTTAGAGCCTCCTCTCATATCCACTTTTATTTTATGTATTTATTTCTCTGGCTGTGCCGTGCAGCCTGGTGTCCCCTGAGCAGGCATTGAAACTGTGCCCCCTGCAGTGGCAGCACGAGTCTTAACCAGTGGCCCACCAGAGAAATCCATCTTATCTATTTTTAAAATATGTCCATCCCCTTGCCCAGTTTGTGGGCATTTACTGTTGTTTTTCTGTCCAGTATCTTTTCTCTCTTCTGTAACAGTATTCTTATGTTCCTAGAAGAACTTTTTTCTCCACAATCAGGTCCTGTGCTTTATTTATTTATTTATTTTTAAGAAGATTTTTATATGTGAAAGTGAGAGTGCAAGTTGCTCAGTCGTATCTGACTATTTGTGACCCCATGGACTGTCCATGGAGTTCTCCAGGCCAGAATACTGGAGTGGGTAGCCTTTCTCTTCTCCAGGGGATCTTCTCACCCCAGGGATCAAACCCAGGTCTCCCGCATTGCAGGTGGATTCTTTACCAACTGAGCCACAAGGGAAGTGGGCCATTTTTAAAGTTTTTATTGAGTTTGGTACAATGTTGCTTCTGCTTTATTTTTTTATTTTTTGTCCATGAGGCATGTGAGATGTTAGTTCCCCACCCAGGGACTGAACCCACACCTCATGCATTGGATAGCAGTCTTAACCACTGGACACCAGGGAAGTCACAGGTCCTGTGGTTTAAATAGAGTTGAGTCCACCCCAATATCCCAGGGTGTTCACATGACCCAGGCTCATTGGGGGTGATCACGTGATCCATACCTATCCAATCCTAATACATCCTGAGCCTTTGGGGATGTGGAGCAAGTAAGAAGAGCAAAGCAGTATAGAAGGCCTTATCTGTCAGCCTTTCACAGAGGGCAAGAAAATGTTCTGGAACCATCAAGTGCCATTTTGCCATCTTGGATTGTGGTGGCACAGTCAGTTTTGAAGGGAATCTGCCAAGAAGGGCTATGATTCCAGACTGTTCTGTGGACATCACTTGCGTTCCTAGATGTACTAATTCCTGAAACCAGTCTTTGCTAATGAGTCAACACAAATTTTTACTTTTTAAAATGCCAGTTGAGTTGGGTTTGCTGTCAATTTGCCAGAAGGGTTTGGAAAAGCCTGTCTCCACTGGAAACACTCCAGCATATTCATCTGAGAAAAGATCATAGACTAGAATCACAGCAGTGTTTCTTCCATAGCTTTCTTTATTTCCCCTATCATTGCTAATGTTGGGGGTATCTTCGTTGGTATTTTCATACAAAGTAAATGCTGTATAAATCTCTCAATGCATTATCATCCACACTCTGAGCATAAAAGAACTTGTCAGCTGTGCTTTAGGTTCTTAGCTCACTGTTGTTAGGGCTACAGGTTAAAAATTATGTGTTGGCAAAGTCTTTCCCTCATGACCGTACTTTGGCCGAATCCCGTCTCCAGAGGGAGGAAATGTTTCTGTCACTCTCCCTCTTCCTGAGGAAGCATGTCCCCAGCCTTGCAAAGTCATCACGCCTGAAAAAATCACCACCAGGCTGTGATAACACACAGATCCTTCCCAGCTTGCTAATTATGTTGTCCCTTCCCCCTCTTAAAGCCACTCACCTCTGCAACGTCCTCACCTCTGAGTAATTGGCTTTTCCTAGAACAAACACACATGGTATGCGCTATAAAGGCAAAGTCAGGCAAACTTCAGACAAAAAAAGGAAAAAGAAGAGAGGTGCTGCTTTATGTTCAGTTATTTATAACATGAAAGCTTTTATTACTTCTTACTTTGTTTATTCTTTGTTTGACTCACTTTCTGAGGTGATGTGGTGTAGCTCCTATAATCTTATCCTGAATCTTGGCTCCTCTGTACATCAGTTATGTAATCTTGGGCAAATAACTTAAACTTTGTGTTCTCTGTTCTATCTGTGGGGAAAAAAATTTACAATACCTTCCTTGTGATAATGTTGTCAGAATCAAATGGGGTAATACATGCAGAGTATTTAGGACAGTATGCAGTAAGCACTCAAGGTGAGCTTCCCTTAGTGGCTGGATAGTTTCTCTCGTCCTCTTGCCCCCAGAACTGCCCTGCCCACTGCTCCAGCCAAGACTGGTCCCCTTCTTTGCTCACTAGAACAGGCAACTCTTTTAGAGTATGATTTTGGGTACCTTGAAAATATTTTGTTTGTATTAAAATATTTATCTTTTTGCCTTTGCTGAAATCCCTCTTCTAAGTTCATTCTGTGTTGAATGTTGAGGGCCCCTATTAAAATATAACAGCAGCAATCCTTCTACATGTTTAATTTGCCTACTGATGCATAGTGGAGATCAGATTCTGGGAGCAGGTGAAACAGGATGGGTCAGGGGAAGAAAGGCCAAGACACTGACTGCTGTGTTTTGTCTTGGATTTCAGAACTTTGGGAGATATAAGAACTGAGTAACACAAGAAAAAGAGGGTCCTGTCTGGCCAACCAGAGAGCCAGCATCAAGTAGTGAATGGTGGGTACAGGATGTCAAGGCGGGAGGGGGGGGCTCCATCACCTTTTTGTGGGATGCTACAGTGGGGAGCTCCAGCTGACACCTAAGCTGGATAGTATAAAGCTACTCCAGGTTGCAGTGAGAGCTTAGGCAATAGCAGTCAGAACTCAGAACAGACCCTGGTCCACTTTGAAGTCAGAAGGATTTAAAACAGGGAAGTAGACACATGGTTGATGGAAAATCTGAGATGCCAGCAGAGGCTGATGAAATGGTGAATTTAGGAAAAGCAGAAAGCTATGCAAAACCTCTGGGGCTAGAAGTACAAGGGATGGGATGATGTCCCTAAAACTGGGGGCTAAGGCCTCAAGGAAAGGCTGGAACCTCAGGGGACCTCTCTGGCAGGATCTGAAGCCACAGAGAAGGCCCTGAGACACAGTCTACAGAACAGAAGGAGGGGAGGTAGCCTGGCACCTTCTTTTCTTCTGTCCTCTGACCTCCTGCAGGGTCTCCCTGTGGGTGAACCTTGCTGGAAGCAAGTTGGTTACAGGAATCTGAAAAATAGAGCCTGCAGGACTCTTGTCCTTGGTGTATAGGGCAGCTTGGGAGATGGGGTTAAGGATGATCTAAGAGCAATCAAATGATGGGCGTGGTGCTCAGAGGAGAAAGGAAAACTACTTTCCTGTGACCAAACAAGAAGGTGACTCTGAGGAATGGGAGCTGTCAGATGTCTTATTTATGTCTGCCACGCATGCCAGGGATTTTGGCTTGGTTTGTAGGTCCGGGCTTAGATGAATATTATGCACTTTAATTTTTCTCAAAGGGAAGTCTGTGGAGTCTGGAGTAGAAACACATGTACTGCTAATTCAACATGCTAATTCTTGGGCTTCACACCAGCTTTTAAAAGTGTGTTTCCCTTACTATGGGGCCCACTGGTTTACCCACTTCTCTCTGTTGTTTCTGAGGTTTGTGTTTATTAAACCTTTCGAATTTAAAATTAGAGCAGTCACTCCTTGGATGAACTTTATTTTGCTTCTTCTCCCTCCTGAGTGGTGGGTGATGCTGTCCTTACGAAGTTGTAGTCTATGGGTCTGTTCAATATCCGCCCAAAAGTTCTGCCCAGGACTTAGATCATGGATGAGAAATGTCTCTTATCCAAAGATTGATGGTTTCACTTGAGAGAAGGGCAACAAATTCTCAAGCATGTTAACAAATCTCCCATCTCAGCCAACAGGGTTGCATGATTGAAAAAGTTAGAAATAGAAACCAGAGGAATTCCTTGGTGCAAGAGGTCAAGGAGATAGACTCCCCAGCTAGACTGCAAACACGCTGCTTACGGGTCCTGGGAAGCCATTTCAGGCATTGGAAGCCAATTGCTTGGCATTTCCTGTAATGTTGCTCTCAATGGTTGGTTTCCATTTCTCCAACTAGTGGTGTGCTGGTACTCATTAATGAGTATGTCCCTGAACATAGATGCTTGGGTTAAGTATTCTTTTGGTGCACAAGATAAGACTTGCATTTCTCTGACCCCGCTTTCCGTCTTCAAAAGGAGGATAGTTAACTGTGCTTCCTTCATAGTGTACTTGGGAGATCACCTATGTTGATGGAAGACTGATTTATTTATTGGGTGCTCCAACATACTAGGTCGCATGTTAGAATTGTAAAGATAGCATTCTTGCATTTAAGGGCATCACAGCTTCTAAAAAGAGACTCGGTGTGTCAAAGCATTTCCAATGCTCTATTGAGTTGAAAGCTATTGTTTAAAGTGCTATGATAAAATCTGTTGCCACAACTGTATTTAAGATAGGTAAGTATTAGTTTTATAGTTATGGGATCTGAAGGACTGATTTGGAAAATCACCTTAAATCTCAGGACCTCCAGAGAAGCATCATCAGTGCCTGGGGTGCTACTGGCAGGTCTAAGCCTTCACTACCGGGAATAAAAATAAAAAGTAAGCCAGAGAAGGATGATTAACACAGGGAAAATCAAAGAGTGGAATGAAAAGGCAGGAGGAACAATGCATAGCTGCTAATGTCTGCCTGCAGCTACCCCTAAGGCACCTGCCTGACAAACAACTCTGACCTGGTTTTCTCTTTATAAAGCACTTACAACCAGGGATAATGTAACTGTGAGGAAAAATCTGCTTTTAAGAGAAAACAAAAACTTGCCTTTCGTGTTTTAAGATTTATTTATTTTTCCTTATAAATTATTACACACATTCTGTTTCCTTTGTTCCTACTTCTGAGGGTAATGGTACTCTTTCTTTTATCCTTTCAATTGGGATTGGCCTGAGTACCGTGCCTTTTTTTGAATATTGACCTAAGGCTTTCTTTATTTTAACACAGTTATTTACAAACTTTAGCTGCATCAGAATAACCTGGAGGGTCTGTTAAAACAGGGTTGTCCAAACTGCAAATCCAGACTTTCTGATTTTGTTTCTGCTCTGTCGGGTGGGGCTTAAGAACTAGCAGTTTAACAAATTCCCAGGTGCTGGTGATGCTGCTGGTTGGGTGTGGGAGGCACTTCTTTAACATTTCAATAATGTGATTGTATATTTCCTCCCTGGGGCCTCTCTTTTCCTGAGTTTGGTGGTCTCTCTTCTTCCTATAGAAAGAATTCATTGTAGAACATTGTAATAGAATCTGAGATGTTAACTCTAAGTCTATGGGTTTTGTGTCTTTCTTGTACTAACCAATATTCAGGGATTTCTTTGAATGAATGATTATGTATGCATGAGGGAAAGCCTTTGCTTAGGTAAACTGAAAAGTATATGCTTCCAGTATCTAACCTGTCAGTTCTAAAATAGGAACGTGACTTTGGCAAGCACAGGTTGACTTTGATTTGCACTCAATTCAGTCACAGGAATATCATGAAGCATCATGTCTGGTGTTTAAGAGTGACCCCACCAGTATTGATATTATTCCTACTTTGGCTCATATGAGAAGGTCTGGCAAGAGAAAGAGATATCAATGGTAGATCACTGGTTGTGGGTTTTGGACCAAGTTAAGTTACCCTTGAATTGTGTCCCTGGCCAAGTCCACGGTCTTGCCTCCTAAGTGGTGAAATGAGAAAAATGACCATCTCTAGACTCATGGAGTGGCTGGGAGTTTCAAGGGCTGCCAAGCACAGAAAGTGCTCATGGATCCAAAAGCTGCTTCTCATTAGCCTCTGGTTTGCTTTCTTTTCCTGCTGGGCAACACTGGCTAGGGGTGTCACTTTCTGGTCTAAGCTTCGGAGGTGGTGACAGATTGCTGTGCCACACTGAATGGAAAATGTCCTGTCTGGGGGATCTTCTCAAGATAAGGAGTCATCATATTATAAGGAAAGTTTCCCCACAACTCTTGAAATGGTATCAAAGCCGTTATTTTCATGAGTTGGGCTGACAACATGGTGGGTGAGCTGTCAAAATCCCCAACCTCAAGAGCAACAATTTCTTGACTTTAATGGAGAAGCAGATTTGGGGAAAGGAAAGAAATAGAATCAAAATTTCTCTACTGCTCTGTAGGGTCTTCAGCAGTAGTTTGCTCATCAGCTTTTTAGATAAGATGGACTCGAAGTTACCAAATGGGAATTATAGTAGATTATGCCAAATTAGATGTCTCCTGGTATTGGAATGTAATTTAAAAAAAAATATGATCTTTTTATTAAAGCATAATTCACATATAGAAAAATACACATAGTGTGAATATACAGCTTGATGAATTTTTAAAAACCAACGCACTCATGCAACCAACAGTCAGGTCAAGGAGCAACATCACCAGGATCCCAGACTTTCTTTCAGTTCTTCTCCAGTCACTACTGTCCCTCCCCTCAAAGACAAGCACTATCCTGAGACTTCTAGCACCAGACTAATAGTGTATGTGTTTTTATTTGATATAGACAGACTCATAGAGGATGTAGTCTTTTGTGTCTGGTTTTACTCAACACGTTTGCAATGTCATATGTGTGGCTTGAAATTCATTCATTTGAAGTACTATACAGTATTCTATTGTATAAATTGTTATTGTTTAGCTACCAAGTCATGTCCAACCCTTTGTGACCCCATGGACTGTAGCTCCCTAGGCTTTTCTGTCCATGGGAATTCCCAGGCAAGAGTACTGGAGTGGGTTGCCATTTCCTTCTCCAGGGGATCGTCCCCACCAGGGACTGAACCCCTGTCTCCTGCATTGGCAGGTGAATTCTTTACTGCTAAGCCACCTTGAATCAAATATCATGGAGATTTTGGGTATTCTTAGTTTTGGTTATTATTAATAATGTTGCTATGAACAGTACTACACAAGCCTGTGGTGAATATATGCATGAGTGTTGTTGAAGTGTAACTATTGTGTTTTCAGATGAACAGGGATGCCTCTTTAGCAAGTATTGCCAAGTAGTTTTCCAAAGTGGTTGTACCACTGACATGCCAACCAGCCGTGTGGGAGAACTGATCTTCCACACGCTTGCCAAAACTTAATTTTGACTGTGGTTTTATTTCAGCCATTATATGTGCATGAAAACAAACAAACAAATAAACAAGCAAAATAGAGCAAAACAAAAAGCAACAACATGAATTCAATACAGTCATCCCCCTGCCCCAATACTGGTGTTTAATAGTACAATAAGGAAACTATTCTTTCATTGTATAAGGAAACGCTACATGATGGCTCATTTGACCTCTGTACAAAGGACTTGAGTCAATTTATATTAATGTCAAGGGAAGCTGCATCTGAGTGAAGACTGAATATTTCAGTATAGGAAATATTCTACGCTTTCACTGCTGCAAATCATAAAATTCCTTTTTTAGGGCAGATCAACCTGGAAATTCTTCTTTACCTACAAAGACAAGAGGGTAAGAATCTCTTCAACTTCTAGAATAGAGAATGTATACCTGCATTTTAGGGACAGAAAAAGCCCAAGACCCACGGAGAGCATACAACAGAGTCCATAACATTGCAGTATCTGAGGTGACAGTCCCTGATATGGAGGGCTAGTGGCTGGAAATTTATAATGAATATTGTAAGAATTAAAATCAATAGCAGTGATTGCATATACAAAAAGCAGTAACAAGAACCCTGGATATTCAGTTAAGGTTTTATGTGTGTGTGTTTGTGTGTGTATACATGAAGCACGAACTTTGAGAATTGCAGACAGCTATGAAGGCAATGGCACCGCACTCCAGTACTCTTGCCTAGAAAATGCCATGGGTGGAGGAGCCTGGTAGGCTGCAGTCCATGGGGTCGCTAAGAGTCAGACACGACTGAGCGACTTCACTTTCACTTTTCATTTTCATGCATTGGAGAAGGAAATGGCAACCCACTCCAGTGCTCTTGCCTGGAGAATCCCAGGGAAGGGGGAGCCTGGTGGGCTGCCGTCTGTGGGGTCGCGCAGAGTCGGACATGACCGAAGCAACTTAGCTTAGATTAGCTTAGCTTAGCTTAGCTTATGTCTCTGCAATCAGTATTAACCACTGCATACAAATAACTGATCATTCTAGTGAGATAGATGTAGGGGAAACAGAAAAAATGAATCAAAAGATGACAAAGAAAACAGTATTCAAATTTTCCCAAGACAGAGCATTTTTTCTTAGGTATGGCTGATTAAATATTTCACAAATTCTCCATTGAGATATTGGATAACAGTATCTAAGGCAATTTTATTTTTATCATATTTTATTACAATTAATTTTCAGTTTCCTGAAACCTCATTTGTCTATGGGAATTAAGGAAGTAACAACTCAATCTCACTGTCACTGTATCAGTTATGTAGTTCCAAAATAATGCTGTGTAACAATCACAAAGGCCAGTCACATAAAGCAATAAATATTTAGTTAGCTTATAAGTTTGTGGAGTTCAGATGACCTGCACTAGACTTGGCAGATTATACAAAGGACTTATGTCAATTTATATTAACTCCAAGGGAAGCTTGGCTCAGTGGTGGAGAATATGCCTGCCAATGGAGGAGATGCAGGTGATACGGGTTCCATCCCTGGGCTGGGAAATCCCCTGGAGGAGGAAATAGCAATCTGCTCCAGCATTATTGCCTGCAAAATCCCTTGGACAGAGGAGCCTGGCCAGCTACAGTCCATGGGGTTGAGAAAAGTTGGACACAACTGAGCGACTGAGCATGCAGGCAAGGGAAGCTGCACCTGAATATTTCAGTACAGGAAATATTCTAGGCTTTCACTGCTACACATCATACAATTCTTTTTTAGTGCAGACCAACCTGGAAATTCTTCTTTACCTACTAAGACCAGAGGGTGTAAATCTCTTCAACTCCCAGAACACAGAATGTATGCTTGCAGTTGAGAGAGAGAAAGAGCCCAAGACCCACAAAGAGCTGGGCTTCTTTGTGTTTCTGTGGTCCTCTTTGGCTTAGTTGGTGACTCTAGTGATCTTGGCTGGACTTGGGCACATGTATGAGGGTTGGTTCATCCAACTGAGGTGACTGTCAGCAACTTGGCTCCACCCAACACTCAATGAAATACAACAAATGGTTCTTCTGCCACAAACTTAGTGGCTTAAAACAATACATACTTATTATCTTGCAGCTTCTGTGGGTTATGAATCTGAGTATAGTTTAGTCAGGTTCTCTGCTTTAGGGTCTACCAGATGCA
This sequence comes from Budorcas taxicolor, assembly GCF_023091745.1. Lineage (NCBI taxonomy): Eukaryota > Metazoa > Chordata > Mammalia > Artiodactyla > Bovidae > Budorcas > Budorcas taxicolor. The sequence goes on from NC_068922.1 coordinate 4,556,757, forward strand.
GTCATGGTACTGCTAGGTTGTTCTTTTATCTAGAGGCGTGACTGGGGAAGAGTATACTTTAGACTCACACAGCCTTTGGCAGAATTCAGTTCCTATCAGCTATAGGAGTAAGGCCCTTAGTTCCTAAAGACTTCCCTCTTTTTATTTGCCTGCCATGTGAATCTCTGCATTGCACACATTTCTGCTTCCTTCTTCAAGGCCAGCAGGTGGGCAAGAGTAACTCTGCTGAGATGGAGTCTTGTATGACTAATACAGTCATGTCAATGACATTCCATCATCTTTACCATATTCTGTTGGTTAGAAACAAGTCACAAGTCTGCTCACACTTAAAGAAAGGGGATTCACAAAGCTATGAACTCGAGGAAGTGAGAATCACCAGTTGTCACCTTGGAGTCCATCTGCCTAACCTGATCTTGCTCACGTGTCTTGGGATTAGATGACTGTCAGCAGATCTAGGGTAGCACATTCACCCAGCAAAGGTGAAGACGCAAGAGTGGGAGTGAAAATGCATAAGGGAGTTTTCAGTCCTCTGCATCCTGTCTGCTAAACTGCAACTAACTTGCATTCCGTTTGCCCAATGAAGTCACAAGACTCAGAAACAGAGATGAAAGACATAACAAGGTTAGCTGGTAATGGAGGTAGGTGCAGGAAAGGTAGAGAATTGCAGTCATAGACACTGTTCTCACCTTCATCTGCATAATCCAAGAACTCAGCCCCATGGAAATCTCATTCCTCTCTTCCTCTAGTCAGCACTTCAGGAAGATCCTAGTGTTCCATTTGGTGTTCCACAAATGATCGAAATTTCTGGTAGTTTCTCCTGCTATTCCCTAGACTCCTTGCTTCCTGCAGACTCCCACATAGATGGGAACTTGTAAGACCACCCTGCTATCACACTTGATGAGAAAAATCTCAGCAGATAGATTTCCCCCTAAATTCCATAAGCTAAATAACCCTTCTGTTTCCTCCCTGAGGAGGGGAGACTATTGTTATTACCCACTCTGTAATTCTATTCCTGTCTCAGAGGATCACTCATGAAATCAGTTTCTACCCACTGTCCCTGTCTTTACAGGGATGAGGCCAAACTCATGGTGTCTGCCATGTCCACCCCCTGTAGAACTCACCAGGCTTGTGCTGTCCGCTGATTTAAAGGGCGCTCCAGGGCTTGTTACAGGCTGGAGCTTCTCAACACTTGTACGTTAGAGTTACCCAGGAGCTTTTAAAAATTTCAGTGCTTGAGACATACCAAAAAGCAATCTCTGGGAGTTGGTTCCAGGCACTGGCATGTTTAAAGTGACACCAGATGATTCTGATGTGTAGCCCAGATCGTGAACTCCTCTTAGAGATAGACATGTAACCCAGGATGTCTCAAGCCATAATTGCACTTAAGATTTTGGAGCTTAGAGGAAGAAGAAAAGCATATTCCTATTTGACCATAGTAAAATACATGACCTCCTTCAAAAGATTTTTTCATGTGAAGCTTCTCTCTGCCTCCATATATAGAAGGAATCATGGAATCACATTTGCTTTGAAATATCCTCTCATCTGGTGCCCTGGCACCACAGATGAGAAAAAGAAAAACCCGGAGCGATTTATTCACTTGCTGAAGATCTAATTAAAGCCGAAGACTAATTAATATTCACTTGCCAAAGACTAATTAAAGCACAGATAGGGCTGCGTCATGAATTTTCTGTCGTTTTCTTTCTTTAACATCAATCTATTTTTAAAACATTGCACTTAAAAGTTTTGGGAGTGGCAAGTTGGATCCTATAATCTTCCCAATATTACATAAACTACCCATATTTTCTGTAGCTGACCAAACATAGGAGCAAGTCCATTGTAAGTATATGGAAAATTCTAGAAAAACAAATGATATGGATCTTTCTAGAGTGAAACTCTAAAGTCCATCTAGTGCCCTTGGCCCCAAAGCTGTCTTGTAGATCTTTCTGAAGATTAAACATCCAGTTTTAAAGGGAACACTGAAGTGTCACAGTGTGCTATTTATTATTGAAAACTTTGGTTATCTTTATTCTAATTTAGATACACAGCTGCTTTGGGGACATAAAGGAAGAACGTCTTCCTATGTATATAATGCCTTTAAAGACAGTTTCTTCAAATAGTCTATGGGTATATATTTAATATCTATACTTAGAGTTGCTAAGTTTTGAGAAAAGGAAAAATTGGAATCTGTATGACATCCTTACTCTTCCCTGTGCTATCAGAGAACGCAGGCAAGAAAATCCTGCAGCTGTGAATCTCAGACTGCATGGTGCGCCCGAGCCATTTGTGATGAATGGAGAAAAGAAGAGACTCCTGGCCCAAGGCTCAGAGTTTTGGATCCATAGGCCTACAGCGTTGTAGTAACCAGCACGTGTATTTTCTGTATTCTGATGCTTTGACCTCTGGAGCTTTGCTGAACCCAGAGGGACCTCCCATTGCTGACCAGTTCCTAGAGAAAGTAAACAACTTATCCTTGAACATGCCTTTCAAATGCAGGCCCCTCAAGCCAGCACCCACACCCCAGTCACCTTATTTATCAAGCTCTCACCCTCGGGGCTGCCACCCACCCATCCCAGTCATGTCCCAGGGTCAGATACCAGACAATTAGGCACAGTCACTATGCCGCAGAGCCTGCTAAACTTACTCAAAGTGGATAATCCTAAACCTGTATATCCACTTCTGTTTCTTTCCATAGACACCACAAGAAATGATCTTGCCCCTTCTCCGTGTTTCCTGACAGACTCTGGTATTCCCCATAGCATGACCTGTCCCTTCCTCTTAGGATCTGTGAATATAACAAAGGATCTTTTTTTTTAAATTAGAGGATAATCACTTTACTATGTTGTGTTGGTTTCTGCTGCACACAGTCTCTCTTTAGTGCCAGTGATCTGCTGATCCATTGACCTCAGTGATGGATTTTGTGCTAAGTGGGACATAAGAATCTGCATTGCTAACATGTTTTTCAGGTGACATTCCTGCTTGTCTTGGGGACACACTTTGAGAACCGCTTTCCTAAAATATAGGAAAACTACTATATTTGTTGGTGGGAGAAGAAAAGTCAAGGGCAGACCTGTGGTGATAGACAGAGAATGAAGGTTTTCGTAAAAGCTCTTTCATCTACTTTATTGTTACATGCTTGCGTTCAGTAAAGCCTTTTACCAGCTAGCGGAGCCCTCAAATGAGAGCTGTGTTAGTATTCCTCTAGCCCAGTGCTGTGATCCTTAGTGAGTTACTTGGGGAGAGAATGAGAATACAGAAAGAGGGTGAAGAACGTTGGTTTTAAGTCCAGCTGTGCATCTGATGCCAAGCTGCAGGAACTTGGAAAATTCCCTTCATATCCCTGAGCCCCAGGGTTGTCTTCTGTCACTTGGTGCAATCCTACCTCATAGGGTTAATATTAGAATTAAAAGAGGTAAATGCCAAGAAAGTTCTTAGCCCAGCCTGTGGTGTACAGTTGGATTTCATGATGCAAGTTATTGTTATTGAAGTTATTTTGGCGCTCAAACACTGGATGATAATCAGTTGCATTGTCTTGCCCTTTATATAATTTTATGCCTGGCATTTTGAGTTAAGAACAATGGTGTATGACCAAAGAAATCTAAAAATAAGATCGCACTACAGTTGTGTTTCTGCAAAGCAGAAAACCAGAATCCCTGGGTGAAACTCCCTGAGACTGTTCTCTAAGGGATAAAACTACAAGAGTTACAGTTGTCTCCCAGAATTTGATGTCAGAAGAAAGTCGTGTTGTCCAGGATGTACTTTAGTTTTAGACCTTCTTTTGGCAAGGCCAAGGGTGCAGTTGTGCACGAACAGTGTCAGTTCTCCATATGTGACCGTGTGATCAGAGCCGTGGCTGTGAGAGTTACCGTCTCAACCCAACTCGTCTACCATGAGTATTGCTTCTGAGTTATGATGCTTCCCATAACAGACGAGCTTTCATATGTAAGCACTTCGAGGTGCTTCAGTAGGAAGACAGAAATCACTATCTCTTCTCTGTTCATCATCAACATATATAACAGATACACTCTGACTATAGTATCTTTTTCGTTGTGAGGACCAAATTATTTGAAAAAAATTTTAGTTCCCAGATATGCAACTGTGTCAAGATTCAGTTTAGTCCTTATGTTTTTATGCATCTTTTGCAGTAAAACACAAAGCACCTGTGATATTCTTTTTGAGCTAAAATCACTGATATTACCTATTTCAGTAGGAAAAAACAGAAGCTGAAGAGTATTTTAATGAAGTTGATCGAGTGTGCTGAACAAGATGATGTGAAGATTTTTACATTGAATTGGTTCATGGCATGAGTGGAACCAATGCTTCCCAAAGTTTAAAGCAATCCTTTTTGTTTGTTTTTAATGTGGCTGATAACACATCTGTAGGTCGTAACCAGGATTTAAAATTAAATAGAACAAAAGTATCAGAGTGCATCACCCATGGTAGTAAGGGTAAGTGTTTATAATAGGAGTGTGTGTGTGTGTGTGTGTGTGTGTGTATGTGATTTGCAACATACAACCCACTTCTTCAGTGGATCATGGATGGCTGAGAAAGAATTTGAAAAACACTGCCTTTGTTATTTCTTGAAACGGTGTATTTGGGATACAGACAGAGCTAAATAACTTTAGATCCCATGGTGAGGTTTCGCTTCAACCTGTTTCATTCGTCCTGATGAGGTAGTCTCTATTTGCATCTCTGTCGTCTCTCTAACTAACTCTGGTGGGTCTCCCTTTGAAAGGAAGAAAACCAGGCCTCAGAGTCTGGGGTAGGAAGGAGTTCTGTATACGGTACAAGTGATGTTGATTTTCCGTACATTCCATCGGAACCTCTCATGTTACGTGGAACCGTGGTTTCCGTGTCTACTTCCATGTCATTCCACAAGGATTGTTTCTTTCAATGACTTGATTTAATAAAAATTGTTGTGAGTACACTGTGACAAACAGTAGGACTGGCTAGGGAGTTTGGAAACCAGCATTGCTGGTGCTTTGGGCTTTGTCACCCTCTTCAGGATCCAGAGTTGTCTGGAAGGCTCCGCCATGGCCAACATGATTGACACCCTCTTTAAGACTGAAGCCAGTTAGACTGATTGCCGTGGGTGATCCCATACTTTCCAGGTGTTGCAGATAATAGCTGCATTTCCTCCACAAAATAAGGTAAACACAGGGAGGTATGTCCCAGGAAGTCCTGTGTGCTGGCTTCCCACTGCCAGCATCCTATCACTGTACTAAACTTTGTACCAGAGACAATGTCTTGGGTCTTAAAACTATTCAATTTTTCTTTGCTTGACACACCATTGTATTTCTTTTCCCCTGCTTATACCTAAGCCTTGCCTCAGCAGGGAAAAATAACAATAGGATGGGAAACTCAAAAGGGGTGATGATACAGAGCCACTGGGGACTGATAACCAAGCTCATGTGCCCAGGCTTAGTGGCCATGCTGAGATCTAGCTTGCTGCTGGCTGGTTCTTGATGGAAAATCTCCCTTTGTATACAGGGAAACCTGAGAAAACTAAGCGTGGTCTGAGGTCTGAAGTCCAAATGGCCCTGCTCTCCTTTCTCTGATGGAAGAGCCTAAAAATAAAGCGGAGGCAACAAGTGTTAACACAGGCATCGTTTCTCTTCCATGGCACAGATATCACCCCTTTTAGTAGAAGTAGGACAGAGGGTAAATTGAGAGTTGTCTTTGTCCTGTATCAACACCAGGGCTGATTTTCTCCTTCTTTCAATTAGGTTGGCACAGGCGTTATTGTGATTCGCTACCCCCAGAGCTGAGAGACAGGAGAGTTGCTAAAATGCCACCTGCATCTTCAGTCAGCTGGCCACTTCAGCATGGAACCTACAGCAGTGACTCCATGCCTTCCCCTGCCAGACACAAGCTGTTCCTTCTGCTGGAACAGGAACTGGGTTGGCCCCTTGAGTGTCAAGAGTCTACGTCAATACCAAAGCATTGTGACTTTTCCTTTTTCTTCCCTCCTGGGTCCCTCCCTGAGCAGCATCATTTGGGAGGCGATGCTTTGATCCCGGAAGACTGTGTTGTGAACGGAGTTCGCAGATTTTGAGGGAAAAGCCTGTGTTTCCGCACACATAGCTTTGGCCGTGCTTGCTTGTTTGAGAGCAGAGCGGACAGAATGAGCTGCTTGGGCGACCTACGCCTTTGGCAAGTTAAGAGGGCCTGAGAAGAAGAGGAGAGGGGACCAATGGGCTCTGCGTCTCAGTCTAAAAACAGCCAGCCTGGGGCTCCTCTTCTTCCTGTTCCAGTCACCTCTTCTCACAGGGAGAGCTTTTGAAAGGGCACCCCCCGCCCCGTCCCGCTGCTCCTTCCCTCCCTTCTTCCAGTGTGTCTGTGACGCCAGTTCATTTGAATGGCAAGCTTTTTCTGAACTGGGATAAGTGAGATACAGGAAGTCACCATTGAAAGGCTTCTTTATGCTTGTTGTCATCATCACCTCAGTATGAGGGCCATCCAGAGTGACGGAAGCAGAAGCCTGGGCCAGCCAGGGTGCTCGGGGACCCAGAGGTGATAGCGACCAAACCGATCGTCTGCAGAGGTCAAGGGCCACACTGAGGTGATGAACCTTGCTTCCTTGGGTCACATGAGCGGAACTTCAGATCACACTCCGAAACTTCGGGATTTTTTAGAAGCTTTGTTGTTCTGCTAATGACATTCTGGGTGAGGAGGGCAAACTGAAACACCAAAGTACACCCTCCACCAAAAAATAAATTCTTGATGCTTTGTGTACCTGCAACGCCAGGATTACATATGTGGTGACCTAATGAACATCCTTAGACTGGATAGTGAGCAATATCTTACCTATTTTTTTTTCAGTTTATGTATTTTAATTGGAGGCTAATTACTTTTGCACTCTGGTATAGCTGAGCTCAAATCTAGGGATTTATACCAAGGATTATCTACATTCAATTTTTTTGTTTTCCAAAATGCATAGGTGGAGACTCTTTTCTAACTTACCCATCTACTAAAATGTTTAGATTGGTTGAGGCTCCATAGTACAATGTCTATGTTACATGTACTTATAATATATTAATGTGGTCCCCAGGCCAGCGGCATTGGTATCAATATCATCTAAGAACTTGATAGGAATGAAGTTTTTAAGGCTCCAAACTAGAATTTTGGAATTAGATGTTCAGGAGGTAGGATCTGTATTTTAACAACTCCTCTAGGAGATTTCGAAGTGGCCTCAAGATTTAGATGACTCAAAAAGCCAGCATTATTTCCTTATTTTAGATTTGGTAGTAAAACTGCCAAGAATCAGGATATACCTTCTATGTGGTGGCACAAATAATTTTTATGAAGCTCACAACATTCATTGTTGTTTAGTCGCTCAGTCGTGTCCGACTCTCTGCGACAACATTCATAGACTAGTTCTAAAACAGAAATTGTGCATGAATGCTAAATTGCTTCAGTCATGTCTGACTCTATGCAACCCTGTGGACTGTAGCCCACAAGGCTCCTCTGTCCACAGGATTCTCCAGGCAAGAATACTAAAGTGGGTTGCCACACTCTCCTCAGATGGAAGCAAATGTAATTATGACCAACTTCATCAAATTGTACCAATTCTCAAAGAATTACCTTGAAATATGTACATTGAATGTATGTTGAATCTTTTTCCTTTTGCTAATGCTCATTTTGAAACTGAAAAAAATATTACTAGGGAAAAGAACTAGTCTTGGAAGATCAGAAAGTGACAATATAGAATTCAGAAAAGTTCTTTAAAAAGCATTTTAAGAAAAAAAAACGATAGTTTTCTGGCAACAGCTTTGCAAGATGCAAAACTCTTGATAGATGTCAAATATGGATGCCATCATTTTGTGTTTTTATGTTGTTAATAAATGATGGGTGGCTCAGACGGTAAAGCGTCTGTCTACAATGCGGGAGACCCGGGTTTGATCCCTGGGTCGGGAAGATCTGCTGGAGAAGGAAATGGAATCCACTCCAGGACTATTGCCTGGAAAATCCCATGGACAGAGGAGCCTGGTAGGCTACAGTCCATGGGGTCGCCAAGAGTTGGACATGACTGAGCGACTTCACTTAAGTTAATAGAGCACACCAGAGTGAGTAAAATTCTTTCTTCTTTTCAAGATTTCTTCCAGGAATAATATGACTATTTCCCCTAGTTCAGCACCATCCTCCAGTTCCCCAGGATTTCATGGATGGCTCTTCGAAAGCAATAGGGTTATTTGAATGAACAAAGAAGGTTAAGATTCTAAATGCAGAGGTAAATCGGAGTGAAACACATCTACTGAAACAGGAGAGGAGCATGTCAAGGATCTTTATGATGTAAATCTTAGGGCTATAATATGTGCATAACGAGACCTGCCAGTAACTGCTCCAGTGGCAGCAACAGCAGTCCTGAAAACTGAATGATGTGGGGTTCACTACCTTTGAATTTCAAATAAAGCAGGCAGAAGTGGAAGAAATCTGGAAGACACCAAGTTGAAGAATGCAGGACACCAGACACCAGCATAAAATGGATTCTAGCTTGGACAGCAAATTTGGCCTTCAAATAGGGCATCTTTCGGAAATCAGTCCTGTATTTGTAATTCTGACACGTGCTAAGCTTTCCAGGGAAGAGCATATGTGAATGGATGGGTTGGGTGGTTTTGCAAATTCAATTCTTCCCTCTCAGTCCTCCCACTTCAAATAATTTTGTTTCAGTAGAAATACATGTTTTCATACAGTTTTTTAATCATTGTGAGGGAAACAAAATTTATTTTAGAACTCCTTTGATGCATAGCTAAGGGTGATTTATATCCATTCTTTTCTGTGTTAAGAAAACAAATGCACAAAATATTCGAGTTGACAGATTTTTTTTCTTACTAGAATTACACTGTGGCTAAGATGGCTTTTGGAACCTATTTATTTTTCATATTGCTTCATTTGCCAACTAGATTTTTCTTAAGAGCAAAGATTGCTACACTTGGGTTTCCTGTGTTGAGAATTCAGTAGGGGTTTAATAAATGTGCTGTCTCCTGATCTGCCAATTTTTATCTAGAACTTGACCTTTTTTATCTCTCCTATTATTAAAGCAGATTTGCTCATGTAATCTGGAATTTGCACTTGCAACCCTGAAAGGAAACTTAGCTCTCACATCATGCAACCCTATGATTTTATAGATGAGGAAACTAAAGCATAGGGAAGTTAATTGAAAGTTATACAGCGGCTCATGAGGAAAATTCCCGGAGAACCTGGGAGTGCCATGCCCCTCAATGTCTCCATCTTGGTGTGTTCCCATTAGAACCACAGCTATGAACAGTAATCAACAGTCCAGTATCCAAAAAAGCAATGTGTCAGTTTTAATTTCTGGTCCAATTACTTAAACTTCTTTCCTGCTCCTATGAGTGCATAAACCACAGAAGGATGTTATTAAGACCTGAGCACCTGAGAACATGCATTTTCTCATCTTTTTTTTTGTTTGTTTTAACTTTGTGGATTATGTATTTGAGCAGCTGGCCTTAAGAAATTTCCTTAGCTGAAAAAACATTTTCATGCTATTTAAGAAATAACTTTTCTTTTGGTTTGGCATTATTTCTCTTTCTTTTTTTATAATGAAAATTTACTATGTTTATTTTCACTTCCCTGGTGGCTCAGACGGTAAAGCGTCTGCCTGCAATACAGAAGACCTGGGTTCAGTCCCTGGGTTGGGAAGATCCCCTGGAAAAGGAAATGGCAACTGACTCCAGTACACTTGCCTGGAAAATCCCATGGACGGAGGAGCCTGGTAGGTTTATTTTCAAGCATACTTTTATATTTTATAATGAGAGAGAATATTCTGTTGATCCAATAACCCAACCCAGATTCAACAGTTACTGAAAGTTTGTGATACTTGTTTAATCTTTTCCTTTTCCTCTCTTTTTTTCTCCCCTGAATTACTTAAAGCAAATTCCAGCTGTCATTTTATCCCACCCCTGTATTTCTCAGTAAACACCTCTGAAGAGGTATGGAAATTTTGCTACATAAACTTGATGCTAATGGCACACCTAAAAATTATATTTACAAGGTCATCCAATATCCAGTCAGTATTAACATTTCTCTGGTTGCCTCAAAAACATTTTCAGAGTTGCCTTTTGCCGTTATTCATACAGGTGACTGACTATAGGTTCAGGATTCTCGCAAACACTTAAAGCCAGAAAGAAAGAAGACGAAGTAAACTTACTTAGCGAGAAGGGTTTTCCCAAATTCTCACAGCTCTAATCTGGAGACCATTCAGTGTGACAGGCTTCTCTCTGGGTTCCCACAGCTGGTTAGTGTTTTGAATTCCAGCCTCATGAACTCATGTCAGGCTCCACGGGCTAATGCTCAGGGCCCAGCCTCATGCTCATATCTCTGATGACAGAGTAATGGAGCGGCTGCGGGCATGGTCTGCCCCTTTCTAAAGGCACTGTCCTGCATCTGTCCACCGTCTCTGCGGAGACTGGGGGACTCCAGTGCCTCTCAGAGGCATTGAAGCCCTCATGGGGACAAAGGTAACAACATTTAGGCATCTTTTGTTGAAAGACCAAAAAGTAACCCACTATGCTGTGAACAAACTTAAGGATCTCATAAGGGTCACATAAGGCTTGTTAGATGCACACCTTTTCACATTCAAGTTTTTGCCTCTATATTAAGCTCTGGGAAAGATATGTGAAGATAAACTGAGGAGAGAGTGAGGAAAAAAGCATAAGGACATATCACAGTTAGATATAGAGTAAGTTTAGGCACTGAATTTTTACTCTGACTTCCCTATAAGCACGTAACAGAGACAATTTCTTAGAGAAAAGGCAATCTTCTGCTTATGGTAAAGAAAGTGTTTCTTCCATAAAATTAATCTAATACAGAACAATTTCTTCTTTACATGCCCAAGGGGTTCTATTTTGGGGCTCACTTGACCCTCCCCAGTATCTAAAAGACTACACAGTCCTTATTAAAAGAGATCTGAAATTTGAATTGCTTTTTTTTCTCTTTGTGTAAATGTTTTGCCTCCTTTGTATTTTCATTGATTTATAACTTAATGTGAATAGAGTGTTTATTCCCCTAGCTTTATGGAATTATAATTGATAAATGAGAATAGGTTTTGAGGCTGCGTGGAGGAGAGGTCATGCCTGCTAGACTCTTCAGACATGGAAGGGGTGTGTGAGGAATAGTGGGCAGAGCAAACCCCGTGCCTGTTCTAACACAGCTTGACCCTCCAAGTGGGGAGTAAGTCATCAACTGAGAAAGAAACTCATAGACAAGGTCACCTCCAATCTTGTAAAGTGGCTACATGTATAGTGCTGGACAGTGTCTGTTGGCAGATACTTAAACGAGTGTCTCTGGTGAGAACTACTTCACAAAAAAGCGTGACATTTGAACAGGACATGACGGAGTGAAGGAGCCAGGCATCAGAAATTTCCAGGGAAAATCTTCAAAGAGGGACTAAACCTGGCCTCACAGAGGGAGATAGAGGGACCCTGCTGGTGGTTCAGTGGTTAAGACTTCACCTTCCAACAGAGGGTGTGGCTTCGATCCGTGGTCGGGTAGCCAAGATCCCACCTGCCTTGCAGCCAAAACACTAACACATAAAGCGGAAGCAATATTGTATCAAATTCAAGGAAATCTTTAAAAATGGTCCACATCAAAAACAAAACAAAACAGAGCAGGTAGGAATACGGTGGCATTCATGACTCCTAGAATGTGTGGCTTGGGGCAGATGATAAGGGCTGTGGAGACCCTGGCAGACAGCTCGGGTCTGGGGCCGGCATGGCGTCTATACAGCCGGTGTGTGCGGATCCTTTGATAGCAGCAATGCTCAGACTTTAGTGGAACTAGAAGACCCTGAGGCATTTGTTCCAAACTCAGGTTGTTGGCCCCATCCCAAGGGTTTCTGATGGAACCTGATGTTCTGCATTTCTATCAAGTTCCCAGGTGATGCCTAGGCTGGTTCAGGGTCACACCTGGAAAAACACTGCTTTAAAGAGCAGTTCAGGTGGGCATCATCTCTGTCCATCCTCTGCAGTTACCCCAGAGAAGAGATTTCCAAGTGCAAGGGAGTAGATGGCTGGTTGTGACACAATTACCACTCTCCCGGAATGCTTTGCTTCTCTCCTTTCGAATGAACACGAACCTCTGTTTAATATCCACCCCTTCCCTCCCCAAAGAGGAAGACCGTAGAATCACCTTATTAAGTCACTCACCACAGGTTCCCAGATGCCCAGGTCCTTGTGGGGCAGTGGGCTGTGGCAACCCGGTTTGCAGGCAGGGGCTGCTCTCAACAGACCCTGTATCCCCATCCTTCTCTCATTGTGGGGCTCCCTGAAAATGCACTCCTTCTTCCCAGACATTTGTCCAAGAGTAACAGCTCACAGAGGCCAGTAGCATTGCTGATCTCCAACCAGGAAACATTCAGACCGTCAGGAAACACGGGCGTGCAAATGTTTACTGACCGTGTAATTAATATGATGCTTTACCCTGTCTATCGGCCCTTAGCACCGTATTTCCTGTTCAGGGCAGTGGAAAGCTAAAATATTAGTTGCTGTTTGACCAAAGGAGCAAGTGTCTTCCAAACGAACACATGATCTATTAGCAGTCCTGCCGAGTCTTCCCATGGGAACAGGCATTTTACTTTGTTTTACAGCTAATTTCTTTCTTACAGCAGGTTCCCAGACACATCAAATGCCTTACATGTGAGTCTGAAGTCAAGATTTATAGTCCAGGCCCATGTAATTCAATGTCAAGCAACTCTGATAACATAAGGGCTGGAAGTCAACCATTTTCTCATGAGTTCTCATAAAAAAGTCATTTTAGCCAAATTGAGTTTGAATAGCGGGTGTGTCTCTGTGAGTTGATGGATGCTTGCTCTACCCAGGAGCCCCTGGGAAGAAGCTTGCCACTTTCGTTTGCTACTGTAGCAACAGAATCTGTAAACAGACAAAGGGATTTCTGGTTGATGTCCTTGGAATTTGGATTTTCTTCCTTTTTTACTCTGTCAGTTTCAAAGGAGAAAAAGAAACAATGCTTTCTCCTCTGAGGGTGAGTTGTATCTGCCTTCTCTGTCTTTGATTTCTTTTCCCCTGTACGCCTCTCTGTGGCCCACACAACATGAGTCTATTTCTCTAGAGGAAAACCACCACTTGTGCCAAGAGTAAGTTGGAAAGGAGGGTGTTTTCTTTGGTTTTTGTCTGTAGGCTCATGAGTTCACAGACTCTTGGAGAAGAAGGACCTTGGGGATCACTTTATATAGTCCCTAATTTACAACTGAAGGGGAAGGGAAGTTGAGTGGTTTTCGCAAAAGTTACCGCCAGCTAGAAATAAGGTCTAGCGATTCCTTTCTTCACCACCCACCCCCATGTAATACCTGGCTTCCCGTGGCCTAGCTCTTTACAGGTTATGATCTAATCACCTGCTGGATGTAAGGAAGCTGCTTACATGGAGCCATGAACAGAGAGGGTATCCTACCCAGAACAATTCAAAACTCTTGGCAAGGGAGCTGTACTGTGCTGTCTCTGAGCATCCATGGAGGAAAGCTGCTTGGAGTTTCTGAAGGGAAGTGGAAAACAGGAGAGGTGATGAGAGTTGCTTCAGGACTCCATGGGGTCCTTCATCGGCAGCACAGTGTAGTGAATTTCTTCTCTTCTTCTATTTGGAGAATACCAAATACCCAGATTAGGAAATAAGCAAAACAAAATGAATAAACTACAAAGCCATTCTAAGGGATGACTTTAGTTCCTACAGATCTGGAGTTTTTAAATCTCTGGCATAGAACAAAGTAAGTCAATATGCATCAAGCATGCACATCACTGTGTGGAGCAATTTGGACCCTTAGAGGTCTTTCAAGTCACAGAAGAGCAAAGACGGGCAGAGTCATCTCTTGGGAAACGGGCAGCACAATGGCCAATAATCTCATTGTGACAAACCAAATGGGTGACAGTGACACTAATGATGATAAAGACAGAGGGCCCTTGTGAGGTTGGGGAGAGTTGGGGAGACCAGCTGGTCTCTCAAACAGTCACGTGGATCCAGCCTCAGGTACTAGCTATAAATATTAGTGACAAAGACAGAGGAATCAATTCTCAAAGCAGTTGTGGACATCTCTTCCACAGTGTCTCTCTGAGCATAAAGCAAAACTTCTGCACATGTGGTTCAAGGACCAACAACATCAGTATCATCTGAGGGATTTGTTAGGAATACAATTCCCAGGCTAACTTCAAACCTGTTAAATCCGAATCACTTGTGGTGGGGTCCAGAAATCTGTTCTAACAAGCTCTCCAGTTGATTTTTGCTTAACTAAAATTTGAAAAGCATTGGTGAGAACTTGTATTATGAGCATATAAATGTGAATTGGTGAAGTTGATGGTGTGTTTGTTGGGGCCATATAGGAGGATTTGTTGCTTGAATGTTAAAATGTGCTTTTTCTTTCTTAGTTGCTTGGTTATAGATGGAGATGAGGAGGATTCTAGAAGAAATTTTACTTTCCCTCCTTTGTTCAACTTGGAATTAATTGTAGGAATTATCAATTAACTCTTGGTAGTTGAATTGATCCCAGAAATCAGGTGGGTGTTTCTTAGTATAAAAGGGAACTGAAATTTGGGGTTTTGTACTATCTATGGTCTCAGAATGTCAACGGAGAGAAGAAATTTAAAAGTCATCCCCTTTGGAATTTCCAGGCTCTACCTGCAGATTTAATATGGCCTCCTTCAGAGAAAAGGGTACCTGATAAAGAATCAGATCCTGGTTTCAAAATTAACCTCTGTGACTTAAAAACTGTGTTTCCCAATCCTCTTTCAGCCTCTTTTTCTTCATCTGTAAAAGTAGAAAAATAATGGCTGCCTCATAGAGTTCTTTTTGTTTGTTTGTTTAATTAATATTTACTGGTGTAGAGCTGCATAACAATGTTGTGTTAGTTTCCACGGTATAGCAAAGTAAATCAGCTATGTATACATATCCTCTTTCTTGGATTTCCTTCCCATTTAGGTCACCACAGAGCCTTGAGTGGAGTCCCCTGAGCTATACAGTAGGTTCTCATTGGTTATCTATTTTATACATAGTACCGATTGTGTATGTGTGCCAACGCCACTCTCCCAATTCATCCTACCCCCACTTTCCCACTCTGGTGTCCATGTGTTTGTTCTCTATGCCCGTGTCTCTATTTCTGTTTTGCAAATAAGATGATCTATATCATTTTTCTAGATTCCCCATATATTAATTAATATGCAATATTTATTTTTCTCTTTCTGACTTACTTCACTCTGTATGACAGTCTCTAGGTCCATCCATGTCTCTGCAAATCCAATTTCATTCCTTTTTATGGCCGAGTAATATTCCACGGTATCTATACATGCCATGTATTCTTTATCCATTCCTCTATCGATGGACCTTTAGTTTGCTTCCATGTCCTGGCTATTGCAAATAGTGCTGCAGTGAACACTGGGGTGTATGTATCTTTTTGAATTATGTTTTTCTCTAGGTATATGCCTAGGACTGGGATTGCTGGGTCATATGGTAGTTCTATTTTTAGTTCTTATGAGGATCAAAAAGGCCAAATGAGATGGTGTAAGCAAAATACGAAGAACCAAGCTTAGCTAATGGCAAATTCTCACATTATGGGGCATATAATTATGGTGGCAATGGATATAATAATGATACCGATTCCCGTTACCAAACATGATTGGAGTCAGAGGGTAGACGTCTTTCCTTGATAATTTCTTTCAGAGGTTTTCATATAAATCTTATGAAAGTATAATGTATTTGGCAAAGAATACAGATCATAAGTGGTCACCTCCATGACTTTTACAAAGTGATTACAAACCAGCACTTAGATCAAGAAATGGAACATGGTCAGCCCTTGAAGTTCCCATGCTCCCAACCAGTCACCATCTACCCAAGGATAGCCACTATTCTGATATTAGCACTGAAAACTAGTTTTCCCTGTGTATGAAACTTTATATAAATGAATCATTGAGTATGTGCTTTTCTGTGTCTGGCTTCTTGTGTTGAAATTTTTTTTCTTGTGAGATTGATCCATATCATAGCATGTTATTGTAGATTGTTCATTCTCATTGCTAAAGAGGATCTTACTGTTTAAATATATCCTAATTTTAGATTCTATTCCTGTAGCTATTTGGCAGATATAATTGTCACTTTGGGCTACTATGGCTAGTGCTCTATGAATACTTGTAAATATGCCTTTGGTGAACAAATGTATGTCTATCCATTGGATATATATGTGGGTACAGAAAGACTGGGTCATAGGATATACACATGCTTGGTTTTAATCGTACTACCAGATGGTTTTTTAATATGTTTGCACAGATTTATACTTTCACTGTCAGACAGTGAGGGTTCTACTTATTTCTCACCAACACTATAGTCTGTTCCTTTTCATAGTGTTTACAGAATCTCACTGGGGTTTTAATTTTCATTTCCTTGATGAACAGTGAAATGAAGCATCTTTTGACATGGCCACTTAGATATCCTTTTTTGAGAAATGTACATTCCAATCTTTTTCCCATTAAAAAATTATGTTGTCTTTCTCTTATTGATTTGGAGGCATTGTTTATGTGTTCTGGATCTCAGTCCTTTGTATCCTCAGATACACTGACTTCAAATTCCTTCTCTTACTCTATAACTTGCCTGTTTTCATCCCTGGTAAAATTTTATGTGATTTAACTTTTTGAAATTAAAAATGCAGGCCTCCTAGTTACATTTGAATATGCAATAAACAACAAATTGTCTCATATAATGCCTCCAATACTGTTGCCAAAGGCAAGGTTCAGCTGCTTGCTACTCAGAAGTCAATAAAGAGGCCAGGTTGGTGGAAAAGAAAGTTTGCTTTATTTCAGATGCTGGCAACTGGAGGGGCAGTGTGAAGAGGGTGGACATCTGTCCAAAGGCCGACTCCTGCTCTGCTGATGATCAGTGGTCAAGAGCTCTAATAGACAGAGGGAGGGCGCTACATGCAGAAACAGTACAGTCAGCTCTGACGGTCATCTTAAAATTGGTCATCGGTGGCCTGACAAGCATCATCTTGACTGTTTGAGGTACAGTTAATTTTCACTTCCAGGGTTGTTTTTTTTCCATTTCTTTGAGGTCATTTCTTGGAATTATGGCAGCTTATATTGTGGGTACAGTCTGGTCATCGTATAGTTGATTTCTTCCTTTTTGTGGGGGTTTTAGTATCTACAGGACAGCTCAGAGGATATGGCTCAGAATATTATCTATAGCCCTTGAGGAGGCACGAAAGGTCCTTGACTATGCTTACTGACTACATTTTAATTATTTGGTCTCCTTTGACTGTTTTTCTTTGTTTCTGCATTTTCTCACTTCTCTAATTAAACACATATATTGGTGAAAGTTTTCTCATAGACAAAAGGCAGGCCAAAAGCATGGGGAGTGGGCAAAGACCAGAGGATCCTGCTCCATTTCAGTACCTTAGGGACATCATTATGCTAAAATTTATTCGTTGTTTAACTGAAATTCAAAGTCTACTGATTGTCCCCCTCTTTGGGGGCTTTTCCTCCCTCTTTGGGGGCTTTTCCCCCCTCTTTGGGGGCTCAAATGTTTTCAGAGTGCTGAGGAAGGAAGGGAGCAATTTCAACCAATCAGATCCTCTTGATTGGTTTTAGAGCCCCATCCAACTTACATCAAAAGATTTTTAAATCCTGCCTTTTTTTTGCAACTTAAATTTTCTGTATCTTGCAACTGAACTATTTCCAAATGTTATTGGATGTGTAACACATTCCTTTCCGTAGGACTCTGTTCATTTGTTACTTTTTCTGTGGTTCTGAACCATGTGCTTCTGTACCCCGTGGCCAGGGTTAATGTAGGTCCAAATGGAAAGTGATTTAACGCCTGAGTTCTTGCTTCTGTTTACTTTCCTCAGACATCTTAACTATGTTTCTGAAAGTCAGTGTGTTTCAGTGTGTCCCTTAGCAATCACCACTTCATGTTTACTAAGGAACCCAGTAGCTTGGAGGAAAAGCATGGGCAAAACAGCTGTTCCTGGGCCCAGTGCGAAAAGAGAAGATGTATTGGGAGGAAAGTGAAGTGAAAGTTGCTCAGTCGTGTCTGACTCTTTGCGACCCCATGGACTGTAGCCCACCAGGCTTTTCTGTCCATGAGATTCTCCAGGCAAGAATACTGGAGTGTGTTGCCATTCCCTTCTCCAGGGGATCCTCCCAACCCAGGGACTGAACACAGGTCTTCCACATTGCAGGCAGATTCTTTACTGTCTGAGCCACCAGGGAAGCCCATTGGGAGGAAAATATAGAAAGAAATTTCAGGTTTAATGGCAGGCAGAGAGATAGTGAGTTGATTTTGAAGAAGGAATGATGGCCTGGAGTCAGAAGGACTAAAGAGGCTCAAATGGAAGAACTTATAAAAGAAAAAGGAACCAAGAGAAGAGGGTTTAATTCAATAAATGTGATTGAGCAACAAGTTGCAACCCCACTGCCAAGATTCAAAAAAGATCAGCGGGTAAAATGAAAGTTGGGTTTGAAATAGGTTAAGAAAACAGAATTGCCAGTTAGAAATTGCAAAGGATGCTGCAGGTCATACGGTACAGAGGAGACTATGGAAGTCATGTAAGAGGGGAACAAAAGACTAAGGATCTGAGAGCAGCATCCCCCATCAGAGTGCTCCGGAAAGGAAGCTCAGAGCCTGGGGTCTGGTCTCCATTTCTACATAATCGTTAATATGTTGGGCACTTTCGTTAGTACCCTGCCCACCCATTTTCCCCAGGCTTCATTTTTTCCCACTGTGCAATGAAGGCATTGATCCTTGCTACTCAAAGTGTGGCTCCTGGACCATCAGCATCTGTAGCCTCTAGGAGCTTGTTAGAAGTGCAGAATCTAGACTTCTCCCCAGATCTGCTGAATCAGCATCTCTAGGCGCAGAGTTGAGAACTCTGTTTTAACCAGCGCTCCAGGTGATTATGTAACATTCTGATGTTTGAGAAGTACAGGCCTTACCAAAGTGTCTTTCATACTTCGATGTGCATCAGAATCAGAGGGTTTGTTAAAATCCAGATTTGGTTCCATAGGTCCAGGGTAGATCTAACACATTTTTAGACAAAGCTGATACTGCTGCTCAGAAGACCAGACTTTGAGTAGCAGAGTCTAGAATAATCTCTAAGTTCCTTTTGAATTAAGAAAAATAACAGAGACTTTTTAAAATATAATTTTATTTTTATTTATTTATTGATTGGCTGGGGTGGGTCTTTATTGCTTCCTGGGTTCTCTGCAGTTGCTGAGAGTAGGGGCTACTCCCTAGCTGCAGTGCGTGGCCTGCTCATTGTGGTGGCTTCTCTTGTTGTGGAGTGTAGGCCCTAGGGCTCCCGGGCTTCAGTAGCTGAGGCACGTGGGCTCAGTGTCTGTGGCTCCTGGGCTCCAGAGTGCAGATTCAGTAGTTGTGGGGCATGGGCTTAGTTGCTGCACAGCATGTGAGGTCTTCCCAGGTCACGGATTGGACCCACGTCTCCTGCATTGGCAGGTGCTTCTTTATCACTGAGCCACCAGGGAGGCCCAGAAAAAGTTTTAATTAAAGAGAAAAATAAGAAATAAAAGGTAAGACTAAATCTATACCAGTGTACAGATTCATGTGGATAGTAGTATTTATGAGGTCGTTTTTCATAGCAGTTGTTGCATTGACCTAAAAGGAACGAAAGACAAATACAACTTTGTTTCTGTATCTGCTCTATTGGAGGTTGCGTTTATGATTTGAAAATAAGGCTATTCGGTGAAAATCTACTTAGAGAATGACTTCCTGATAATCACTGCCCGCATAGCAGAATGTGTGTAATAGCCTTTCCCCAAACCATGACCTTTGGTGAGTTTGTGCTTGTGCAAGACCCACCCAACCCTTAAGTATTTGTATACAGACCCACACAATTTCTTGGTAGCAGCAAATCAGGAGAGCTTCCCGAGCCAGGGCAGGCCACAACTGTCTTGGCCCGAGCGTCGATCCCAGGCCTGAGGAATCCCAGCCTTCACCACACTTTAACAAGGCAAACCCCAGACTCAGAGTTCAGGCTACGGGAAGTGGCAGGATGCTCCTGGCATGCAGCCCCGGTCCTGAAGACTGACTTGGGAATTTAAGTGTACAAATGTCTCTGTTCAGAAAACTTGTCATGGTAGAAGCTGGCCCTGTCTCCTGCTGATGTGGAGGGGTTCAGGGCAAGAGAAAGGGGTCAACTGGTTGTTGGGTGACGAAGATCTTTATTCCATGAACTTGTAATACAGGGTAGGATGTGAATAGGGAAAAAGAATGGATTAGAAGTTCATTTTATCAATAATGATGATGTCTTCCCTTCTCTGTAATTCTCATTTGCAATGAAACTTTGCAGCAACTGCCATCAAGAGGTGGCCTCTATGTTTTTCTGCCCTGGCCTTAGACATGCTCTAGCCAATCAAATATGACAAAAGTAAAGGCTGGGCATCAAGAGTCTCTGCATACCTCTGCTCACTTTCTTGGAGAAGGAAATGACAACCCACTCCAGTATTCTTGCCTGAAGAATCCCAGGGATGGGGGAGCCCAGTGGGCTTCTGTCTACGGGGTCGCACAGAGTCGGACACGACTGATGCGACTTAGCAGCAGCAGCAGCAGCAGCAGCAGCTCACTTTCTCGGAGCACTGCTAACACCAGGAGACCCAGATAAGACTAACTGGCCAGAGAATGGGAAACATGTGGCCTAATCACCTCTATTGCCCCAATCTACAACTATCCAGCCATCTGACATAGACTGATCGCCGTTCACGTCATCCAGCCTCCATGACTTGCTGGCGTTCATGAACAAGCCCAGATAAAATCAACTAAGCAAGATTTCCTAGACAACCCATAGCCTTACAAGCATAAATTTAGATTGTTGTTTTAGGGCACTGAGTGTGGAGTGGTCTCCTAGGCGGCAATAGACAACAGATACATGATCCAAGGGAAGCCATTTTAACTCAGCAAAATTTTGCCAGAACAACACAGGTGAGACCACTCTGCAAACATTTCATAAGTCCCTCATCCTTGTCTTGGTAGGATATGCTTTCCCACTCACCTTTGTCGGGAACTTGAAGTCCACTTTCTTCTCCAAGTTACAGATGCTTGTTATATGGATGCAAAGGTGAATTCTGCAGATCCACCCTAACCTGGTATCTATCACATGAAGGTATTGGCAGCCTGCCATGATGGATCTTGTCTCTACCCCTCACCTTGGCCTCTTGCTCGCACCTTGGCTTCTTCTGCTTCTGCCTTCCAGAATATGCTCAGCAAGCCACCAAGGTCTTTAATGTGGTTTCCCTTTTTGAAGCTTTAATTAGTGGCACCTTGGATCTTGATTGCTTCAGCGGTGGCCACTGAGTCTGACTTCCCAAAATGAATACCCAGAGTGTGTAAAACAGACTCATTCATTAAATTCAAGAAAAGCAGAGAGGTCTTTATTGCAAATAACCAGGAAGATGGTCTATTTTGTTTTGAAATGATCACTTTGGTAGGCAGATAAATGGTTGGCTGATGGGAGCTAGTTTGCTTTCTATTGAGGATAAATTTTCTCCACCTAAATTAATGTTAATCTAAATTCTGTGTAGAAGACCATCTAATCTGTTAACTATGATGTAGTTTCCATTAACAGCTGCATGAAGGGATAAAGTTTACTCTGTTTTCTAGAAAGGGAAGAAAAGAGATCTCAGTTCTGTTGGTAACTGCCTCCTTGAAACTCTGTGCCACATGTGTGTGGTTTAGCTGGCGACCGTGGTGTCTGTATGTATGTGGTCATAGATTTGTTACAACCTCTTGTCTGCCAAGGCAAGACCACCAGTTCCATTTTAATTCTAAGTTAACCTCAGGCTGGAGCCAATCCACGCTGCTTGAACATAAACGCTGACACTCAATCCACTCATCCTTTTGGCCCCACAATTTGTTTTTCTTTTTCTTTTTTCCTAAGAAAGTCTGAACATTTGTTAGCAATCCAAAACCAACACTTCATATACAAGACATAGTGATTACATAATCCTTTATAGGTTCTTATACTTTCACTGTATTGCAAACTTTGCAGTGGTTTCATAAAAATGTCTCCAATTAAAGAGCAGTTTCTAAATGGCATCTTTGGAGCTAGAACATCAAGTTTTACAGTGGTGATAACTGTAATTCTTTTGAGAAATACAGAATTGATACCTTAAGTGGAGGGCTCTCTCTTCTTTAAAAAATTTTGGGTATAGTTGCTTTACAGTATTGTGCTAGTTTTTGCAGTTAAAAGAAACAAGACTGGGTCATTGGAGGGGTCTCTTTCTAAAGAAAAGCTTCAGACTGGCTTCTGTTCGTGTGTCTCTTGAAATGAGAAACAAAAACTCACAGTATTATCTGGACCCCTGTACTTCCAAATTCTGCTAGTGAAAGGAAAATTGAAGTATCTTTTCTTCTGCCTAATTTTAATTTCTAATCAAACGAAAAGAAGAGTGGAGTCTGTTAGGCTAATTTTCAAAACCACTAGTCACTTAATATCATGCCTATGACTAGCTTTTCATCCCTAATTCTTAACTCTGAATTTAAATCTCCTGATTCTTAGGCAATCTAAGCACTTGTGAGCCTGACAAAGAGTTAGAACTTTTTTCCCTAATAATGTTTTGTGGCAAGCTCACATGGTGGCCTATGTCCATTGGTCCAATTACAAAATTTGTTTGATTTAAATAATTTCCATATTTGGAGTTATCCTCATTCTCTGAGACAACCTGTTCTCTTTCCAGAAACCTCACTCTGTCCAATTACAAAATTTGCTTGATTTAAATAATTTCTATATTTGGAGTTATCCTCATTCTCTGAGACAACCTGTTCTCTTTCCAGAAACCTCACTCTGTCCAATTACAAAATTTGCTTGATTTAAATAATTTCCATATTTGGAGTTATCCTCATTCTCTGAGACAACCTGTTCTCTTTCCAGAAACCTCACTCTGTGACTTGTTTGTAGAAGTAACCCGTTAGACACATTGTGAAATTGCCAGGGGTTTCTCTCTTAGTTACTATCCAAGTTTCACAAACATCACATTATCATGAGTTAAAAATAATTTCTACTTGGCTGATGGGAGAGGAATGCCATTGTTAACTGCTAAAAACGATTGGGGTATTATAGGTGATGGGCTTCCTACATGGCGCTAGTGATAAAGAATCTGATTATCGATGCTGGAGACATAAGAGACACAGGTTTGATCCCTGAGCTGGGAAGATCCGTTGAAGAAGAGCATGCCAACCCACATGCCAACCCAATACCCCCCAGTATTCTTGCCTGGAGAATACCATGGACAGAGTAGGCTGGTCGGTTACAGTTCATAGGGTCTCAAAGAGTCGGATACAACTGAAGTTATTTAGCACACATGCATATTATGGGTGACATTAAGAAGGGTGCTAATGTTTCAGCCATTGACATCCAAGTTCCTACTTGTGGAGAGATGAATTCTGTCCTGGCAGGACTCCTTTGGGGGTGGAAGGTTGGATGTCAAGGAAAGAGTGGAAGAAATTCTAGCTTTGAACCCATCAGATGATCTGGGTAAGCACTCCAACTCACTTTTAATGCACCAATGATTAATCATCTTATTCTACCTTTTCCAAGCCTCAGTTTTATCATCTGTAAAATGGGGATAATAATTATTTCAGCAGGACTGTGGCAAGGATTATACTGACACACCACACCTAGTAGTTGACTTGACCTCCTTGTTTGCTACCTGCTTCTCAAACTCCATCATGGACTACAGGAGAGTAAGAGAGTGAATGAAAGAATGAGAGAGAGCATGGAATCCAGAATAAATGTATCATTTGAACCCCTGGATCCAGCTGTAGTTGAAGGAAGATCCCACATGCAGAGGAGCAACTAAGCCCGTGCACCACAATGGTTGAGCCTGTGCTCTAGAGCCTGGGAGCTGTAGCTGCTCAGATTCTCTACAGCCCATGCTTCACACCAAGAGAAGCCGTTGCAGTGAGATGCCTGTGCAGCACACCTAGAGAGTAGCCCCTGCTCGCTGCAGCTGCTGAAAAGCCAGTGCAGCAATGAAGACCCAGCACAGCCAAAAAAAATAAATGTTTAAATTAGTAAAAAATAAGCATTAGGAAACTTTACAATAATTTCTCATAATACGTTTTGCATAGTAAGTCTGAAGCCTCCTGAACAATGATCCTTGTGAGAACAATGTTAACTAAAAATAAAAGCTGGGAATGCTAACTGTACTTTCGCTATTGCAGCTGTCAGCCTTTGCTGTTTTACTGTAATATAATTATCAAATTAATTTGGTTCAAATCAAAGACAGGGAGGTCTCTAAGTAGCAATGATTTGTCTGTTTTCGTAGAAATGAGAACATTAAAGGAACATGAGTTTATAATTGTATGGCAGGCTAGTTATTAGCAGGAGTGATTTTGGAGCAAGAGGCTCCAAGATGGATTTTTGTTCTATTAAAAAATAATCATAGAAACCTGCCTTCCAATCCCAGGGCGCAGATAATTTGATTAAAGTGTATAAAGCAGGACACATGAACAAGTCACTCTGTTTTCCTCACTCTACGTTGTTGTGTGTGTCTCACACTGCATTTCCTGTATTATCAGAGTTGATAAACTCCGAGGGAGAAAGCCACTTGATTTTGTCATGAAATGTCTCTAACACATCTTCCCCAGCGTGGGATCTCCTTTCAGGCATTCACATCTGAGTGTCACTTACTCGTGGGCCTTTCCCCACGAGTGAGGTCACTTGTTGGACATGTGCTGGTGGGAGACAAGTGAGCATGAAAAACATGGGGGTCCTGTCCAGGGTTGTGTATTCTGGGCTGTGCCCTTTTAATGACCTCTGTACAGGTTTTCTACCTCTGAATATACTCGTATTTACATGCAACATTCCAAAATTTGTTGGGAACTTGGAATTTAAAAATTTATTAAGCTCTGTTTTGATTTTAAAACACCAATTATTTCTTAAGCTTCTGAAATATCCATTTTCGATATGTGAAGGGGTCTATGCTTCTAAGAAATATATTGGTTTCTTGGCTGGGGGGTGAAGAGGCTCTCCCTCTGTCCATTTCTGCCAGCATTTTCCTCCATTTCCCTGCAGTGGAGTCTGAGGGGATCACCTGCTGTGGATCATGGGTCCATGGCAATAGTTCAGAGGCTCATGGGCAAGACAGTGTCCTGTGGTTGACTTGAGACTGATTGGGAGATTGGAAGACTTGGCTGTAATTCTCACCTGCCACTCTTTACTGAGTGATCTTGGGTGAGTCATTTAGCCACCAACTAGTTCTCCTTTCACTTAGAAAACAGGAAATTGGAGTTGACAATCTCTTGAGTTCCTTTATAGCTATTTCTTTTTACAGTTAATTAGGCAATGCAGGAAGACAGTGCTCACTAATATGGCCATTGGATGGAATACATGATTTTCATTGTTTTGTTTAAGAGCTCAAATATGAAAGAACTTTAAGGTGTTTCCATAACGGTCCTTCCCAATCTGACTCTAACAGCCATATTTTGAACTCAAAAAAACTTCCTTAATGTCCATATCCAGGTAGTATTTGCAACTGAATATTGATTATGAAATACTATAAAGGCATTTCCATTTAATATGTTAAAAGTAAACATTTTCATCCTCGAAAGGTACATTTACATTTTTTTTGGAGCTTTTACTCATATAAATTTGGAATAATGCATGTGATTTCCTGGTTCTGGAAGTCCTTATCAGAGGAATGATAGATCTTTCAGCAACTCCATTAAGCTGTCTCTACCAAAACATATTCTGACACAAAAGTTTAGTTAAGAGTTACACTGTTAACCAGAGGATGCTGCTGTTTTAAGAGAAGAAAGCTTTCCTTTTAGGGAAAAAACATTTTTTGATCAACTTTGGCTAAGGCTTAAGCAATGATTTATAGGTTTCACGACCCATTTGTCATGGGTCTAGGAAAAATGAGTTTTCTATTGATGAGATGCCTCCTGTGATTACAGTTTATCTTTGGAATGGGATCTAAAGGATGAAGAAAGAGAGATGATAAGAAATGTATCTTCTTTTCCCTGGGAAAGCTTAGGAGAAAGGCATCGTTTACCACACAGTTCCTCCCTCATTTCATGGGTGGTAAACTCTCATGAGTCCCATCCTGGAGTGTGTGTGATCCGAGGTACCTCTGCTGGTGTGAGACATTTAAAAGGACAATATAGCAGGGGACTAACCCTTTCTGCTACTTGACATTTTGCTCTAGAATACTGATTTGACAGTTGGGACAGACTGATTTATGCGGCAAATTCTGACAGAATTTCTTATTTGTACTGGTCACTACATTTGCATTCTAAAGTTTACAAATAGTAAATACTAGTAGGTGTTTCGATTGTTGTGCTTTGTTTTGTTTTGCTGTGTGTGTGTGAGTCTGGTGTATTAGCTTTTTTTGAAGTGTGATCCACATGCAAAAACGTGAGCATATCACAAGTGAATATCTTCATGTATTTAAGAACTGAATCAATGTGTAACCAAAGATCAAGAAACAGTCCTTTTCCAGCTCCCCGGGACTCTCCCTCCCAACCTCTCCCCGATCCAGTGTAACCTCCCTCCTGATTTCTAACAGCATGATTTGGTTTTGCTCATTTTTGTCTTTACATAAAATGAACTGCACAGTATTACTCTTCAGAGTCTGACTTCTTTCCTTCAACATTATGTTTGTGAGATCCTCCCGTATCCTTTACATTGCTCTTCAGTAGTCCATTATGTGAAGATACAAGACTCATTTATACATTCCACCACTGTTGGGGCACATTTGGGTGATTTCCACTTTGGGGCTTTTAGCAATAATGCTGCTCTACACACTCGTGTCTTCCAGGAACAGATGTACACCTTTCTCTTGGGAATATGCCTACATATGCAACTGTGGCTCATAGGTATATATTTTTTCTCTAGTATGATGTTAGAGTTGGGTATGCAGAATTGATGAAATTATGAAACCAGGCATACATTTGTTTGAAGCCTGAAGTAAGTGTTGTTTGGGGAAGAGGAGAATGTGGAGGAGCATAACATTTT
The DNA here is from genome assembly GCF_023091745.1 of Budorcas taxicolor. NCBI lineage: Eukaryota > Metazoa > Chordata > Mammalia > Artiodactyla > Bovidae > Budorcas > Budorcas taxicolor. Next base: position 4,583,725 of record NC_068922.1, read on the forward strand.
TATTCTCCAGAATACTTTCTCATGCTTCTGAGCTCCCATTTACTTCTATGGCAACGGCAAGAGTTTGAGAGTGTGCTGACATGGCCCCTTTCTGCGGGGCTGCTCCTGGCCTGGCCTTCTTGCCACATGACCTCTTCTAGCCCAGACCTCGTGAGGCTTACGGAAAGTGGCCTTGGCTCCTTTGTGTTCGTTTCCGGCCCCAGGTTGCTCATCGCTCCTCGTGCCCATTTGAGGTAACACACTGACAGTTGTCAAGATGAATCATGGCTCTTTCTCAGACACGCAGGGAGACCGAGTTTGTGACTAACAGACATATCCTCTAGACCTGGGCTGAGCCACCAAGAGCCACCCTTGTCCAGGCAAGTTCAGGCCTGAGGTACAACCTCTGCAAGTCAGCAGGGAAAACAAGCATCAGCAAAACAGTGATAGTTATCTGCTCTTCTGATTTTGAAGAAACTTTGCTTTTTCTCAACCTGCTTCATTTCCTCCAAAAACTTGTATTAGCTTATTTGTGGCCCCTGCTATGCAGCTGCTCAGAATCCAAGAGTGGGCATGAATAATAAAAGCCTCCAGGGAGAGGTGGTCTCAACACTGATGCCAGTTGGGTGTGAGCACTGCCCTCCTCCTGCTCATCTTTTACTCTGACTCTCCCCTTTTGTCTGCAGAGATAGATTAAAATAACAAAGGACTTGAAAGCTTTGAAGAGGAATGAGATATGAGGAAGGACAATGGGGATTTTTGGGTGGGAGGTACTGACTATTTGCATCAATGTTTCAAGTCTCCTTAGATTTTCTTGGAAACCATTTCCTGATCAGCGCAAGTTGACATAGTTACTCCAGAGTTGCCTGTGCCTGTGTGTTAGGGAGATAGCACCATCAGGTTTTGCAGTCACCTGTGTGCTGCTGGTTCTGCAGCATCTTCACAAAACCAGCCCTCATAATTGCAAAGGAACATTCGATATTGTTGGATACAAGTAGATATTTCCTTGCATAAGAATTGGGTGACATTTTGCATCCCTTGGAATTGGCCTCTTGTTTGAAGGACAGAAGAGGTGGGGCTTTAACTTAATTTCAAGAGACTGGACAATTTCATTCTCACCTGCTGAAAGCACCATATTTATTGAAAAGGAACTCTCAGAGTGGGCTCAATTAAGCCCAGACAGTTTAATTTAGCTTGTTCTTAATTGTAAGGGGTTATTTTTTCTGGCATAGAGCCACTAAGAATTTTATCTGAGCATTCTCCAGATAATTTCCATCTTCTTGCTAAAGTTTCTCAGTGATGTTCAGAATTCCATTGCAGTGGGACATTTCAGGATTTTTTTCTTTTTTGACCCTGCTTTTCATCATTTGGGGGTGTATGAATTGGTAGAGGTTGGAAGATTTCCTCTTCATAGATCTACAACTTGTCTCCAGAGGTCAAGGCTGTTTTCCACAGAACTGGAGGTATCTAACAATGGCAAGCCCATCCTTACATTCAGTGAGTCATTCTCTGCCTCAGACTTCCTGTTGTTTTTGCCTGGTCACTGTTACAAACAAAGGCCTAGTGCTATCGCTGAGGGGATAAGAGGTAGGCATAGGGATGGGGACTTAGTGTTAGGGAAAGAGGTATCATTAGCCTCAACCGTAGTGCTCTGCAAAGTGTGGTCCCTGGGTCTGCAGCAGCAGCGTCACTTGAAAACATCTTATACAAGGAAACCTAGAGAATCAGAAATTCTGGGCTGAGACTTGTGATCTGTGTTCTTAACAAATAAATCTGAAACAGCTGAAGTTTGGGATCAACTTCTCTCAAAAAAGAATATCTTTGCCCGTCTTAAGTATTAGGGCATAAGCTTTGGGAATGTCACTGTTTGGTTTTGGGGGGGTTTGCTTGCTGGCTTGTTTGTCGTTTGCTTTTAGTTTTCAGTGGTAATAATTCATACTGAGTAAAATGAGATATATAAAATAACTACACACAAAATATTAGATATAATTTCCTTAAGCTTGGACTCTCTTCTCCCAAGGAATGATGATAGGAGAATCAACTCAGTTCAGTCGCTCAGTCGTGTCCGACTCTTTGCGACCCCATGAACAACAGCATGCCAGGCCTCCCTGTCCATCACCAACTCCCGGAGTCCACCCAAACCCATGTCCATTGAGTCAGTGATGCCATCCAATCTCACCTGTCGTCCCTTTCTCCTCCTGCCCTCAATCTTTCCCAGCATCAGGGTCTTTTCAAATGAGTCAGCTCTTCACATCATGTGGCCAAAGTATTGGAGTTTCAGCTTCAACATCAGTCTTTCCAATGAACACCCAGGACTGATCTCCTTTAGGATGGACTGGTTGGCTCTCCTCGCAGTCCAAAGGACTCTCAAGAGTCTTCTCCAACACCACAGTTCAAAAGCATCAATTCTTCAACACTCAACTTTCTTTTTAGTCCAACTCTCACATCTATACATGACCACTGGAAAAACCATAGCCTTGACTAGACGGACCTTTGTTGGCCAAGTAATGTCTCTGCTTTTTAATATGCTGTCTAGGTTGGTCATAACTTTCCTTCCAAGGAGCAAGCATCTTTTAATTTCATGGCTGCAATCACCATCTGCAGTGATTTTGGAGCCCAAGAAAATAAAGTCGGTCACTGTTTCCACTGTTTCCCCATCTATTTCCCATGAAGTGATGAGACCAGATGCCTTGATCTTCATTTTCTCAATGTTGAGCTTTAAGCCAACTTTTTCACTCTCCCCTTTCACTTTCATCAAGAGACTTTTTAGTTCCTCTTCACTTTCTGCCATAAGGGTGGTGTCATCTGCATATCTGAGGTTATTGATATTTCTCCCGGCAATCTTGATTCCAGCTTGTGCTTCCTCCAGGCCAGCATTTCTCATGATGTACTCTGCATATAAGTTAAATAAGCAGGGTGACAATATACAGCCTTGACGTATTCCTTTTCCTATTTGGAACCAGTCTGTTGTTCCATAGGAGAATGGCTTGGAAGTATATTGAAAGTCTAGCTCCTCACCTTGTATATATGAAAAACATGTGATTACATCTCTCATCTTAGGCTTGTAACCTGAATGCCTTAGACAAGTTTCCCCCTCTTGAATTTTTGAATAAGTTTCTAACAGTCTTTTTTAATGTGTTTTCTTTTGCCTGGTTGTTTTGAAACAGTGTTTTGGTTTTCTACTATTTTCTTCTATTTCTTTCTGGAAATTTCTCTTAGGGCATCCTTAATTATGGCTTCTCTTGAGTATATATGACAACAGAAAACTCTTGAGTTACAACTGGAAAAAACAGAATGAAGAAGAAGGCTGTGTTACTACTGCTGTGCCAACAAGTCATGATAGTTGTTCCACAGGGAGAGAGAAAGGGTTGGCAGGTTCACTTCCTAAAACATAAAATGGATATGTGACTTGGTGTTATTGGGGAGGAGAAATCATGGAACAAAAATTATTGTATGTTAATTCCCATGTCAAACTGACTGAAAGCTTTGACAACTAACCATCTAGTTATTGGATCATCAGCTCCATTTGTCTAGTCAAGGTACAGTAGTCCGCCTCTACTTGAAGTACATGCAAGGGCTTCTGAAATGCACAGTCTAATTCTCAAGTAAGTTGTATTGTTGGCTAGTAACTTTTACAACGTCGTCTATCCTTAAAGCAAGCATGGAGTAGAAACTTAACATTCTTTCTCCCTACCCCCACCATCCCCTCTCCAAAAAAACTCCCCATAACTACTATATGAAAAGAATAGTGGATTCTGTAGGAGAACTAGACATTAAGAAAGTACCCAAACTATAATCAAATGAACTGAAACTTCAGGAATTGAATGAGCTATTTTGAAGGGGTAATGGACTAATATCAGTTCAGTTCAGTTGCTCAGTCGTGTCCGACTCTTTGTGACTCCATGAATCGCAGCACGCCAGGCCTCCCTGTCCATCACCAACTCCCGGAGTTCATTCAGACTCACATCCATCGAGTCAGTGATGCCGTCCAGCCATCTCATCCTCTGTCGTCCCCTTCTCCTCCTGCCCCCAATCCCTATCAGCATCAGAGTCTTTTCCAATGAGTCAACTCTTCGAATGAGGTGGCCAAAGTACTGGAATTTCAGCTTTAGCATCATTCCTTCCAAATAAATCCCAGGGCTGATCTCCTTCAGAATGGACTGGTTGGATCTCCTTGCAGTCCAAGGGACTCTCAAGAGCCTTCTCCAAAACCACAGTTCGTTCAGCCTTCTTCATACTCCAACACTCACATCCATACATGACTACTGGAAAAACCATAGCCTTGACTAGATGGACCTTAGTCGGGAACATAATGTCTCTGCTTTTGAATATGCTATCTAGGTTGCTCATAACTTTTCCTCCAAGGAGTAAGCGTCTTTTAATTTCATGGCTGCAGCCACCATCTGCAATGATTTTGGAGCCCCCCAAAATAAAGTCTGATACTGTTTCCACTGTTTCCCCATCTATTTCCCATGAAGTGATGGGACTGGATGCCATGATCTTCATTTTCTGAATGGTGAGCTTTAAGCCAACTTTTTCACTCTCCTCTTTCACTTTCATCAAGAGGCTTTTTAGCTCCTCTTCAGTTTATGCCATAAGGGTGGTGTCATCTGCATATCTGAGGTTATTGATATTTCTCCCGGCAATCTTGATTCCAGCTTGTGTTTCTTCCAGTCCAGTGTTTCTCATGATGTGCTCTGCATATAAGTTAAATAAGCAGAGTGACAATATACAGCCTTGACATACTCCTTTTCCTATTTGGAACCAGTCTGTTGTTCCATGTCCAGTTCTAACTGTTGCTTCCTGACCTGCATACAGATTTCTCAAGAGGCAGTTCAGGTGGTCTGGTATTCCCATCTCTTTCAGAATTTTTCACAGTTTATTGTGATCCACAGAGTCAAAGGCTTTGGCATAGTCAAGAAAGCAGAAATAGATGTTTTTCTGGAACTCTCTTGCTTTTTTGATGATCCAGCAGATGTTGGCAATTGGATCTCTGGTTCCTCTGCCTTTTCTAAAACCAGCTTGAACATCAGGAAGTTCACGGTTCATGTATTGCTGAAGCCTGACTTGGAGAATTTTGAGCATTACTTTACTAGCATCATGAGATGAGTGCAACTGTGCGGTAGTTTGAGCGTTCTTTGGTATTGCCTTTCTTTGGAATTGGGATGAAAACTGACCTTTTCCAGTCCTGTGGCCATTGAGTTTTCCAAATTTGCTGGCATATTGAGTGCAGCACTTTCACAGCATCATCTTTCAGGATTTGAAATAGCTCAACTGGAATTCCATCACTTCCACTAGCTTTGTTTGTAGTGATGCTTTCTAAGGCCCACTTGACTTCACATTCCAGGATGTCTGGCTCTAGATGAGTGATCACACCATCATGATTATCCAGGTCATGAAGATCTTTTTCTGTACAGTTCTTCTTTGTATTCTTGCCACCTCTTCTTCATATCTTCTGCTTCTGTTACGTCCAGACCATTTCTGTCCTTTATCAAGCCCATCTTTGCATGAAATATTCCCTTGGTATCTCTAATTTTCTTGAAGAGATCTCTACGCTTTCCCATTCTGTTCTTTTCCTCTATTTCTCTGCATTGATCACTGAAGAAGGCTTTCTTATCTCTTCTTGCTATTCTCTGGAACTCTGCATTCAGATGCTTATATCTTTCCTTTCCTCCTTTGCTTTTCACTTCTCTTCTTTTTACAGCTATTTGTAAGGCTTCCCCAGACAACCATTTTGCTTTTTTTGCATTTCTTTTCCATGGGGATGGTCTTGATCCCTGTCTCCTGCACAATGTCACGAACCTCATTCCATAATTCATCAGGCACTCTATCTATCAGATCTAGGCCCTTAAATTTATTTCTCATTTCCACTGTATAATCATAAGGGATTTGATTTAGGTCATACCTGAATGGTCTAGTGGTTTTCCCTACTTTCTTCAATTTAAGTCTGAATTTGGTAATAAGGAGTTCATGATCTGAGCCACAGTCAGCTCCCGGTCTTGTTTTTGTTGACTGTATAGAACTTCTCCATCTTTGGCTGGAAAGAATATAATCAATCTGATTTTGGTGTTGACCATCTGGTGATGTCCATGTGTAGAGTCTTCTCTTGTGTTGTTGGAAGAGGGTGTTTGCTATGACCAGTGCATTTTCTTGGCAAAACTCTATTAGTCTTTACCCTGCTTCATTCCGCATTCCAAGGCCAAATTTGCCAGTTACTCCAGGTGTTTCTTGACTTCCTACTTTTGCATTCCAGTCCCCTATAATGAAAAGGACATCTTTTTTGGGTGTTAGTTCTAAAAGGTTTTGTAGGTCTTCATAGAACCATTCAACTTCAGCTTCTTTAGCGTTACTGGTTGGGGCATACTAATATAGAGACCTTTAATTGGTTATAAAATAATTTGTCAAGTATTTCGGGACAAAGATGAAGGTGGTAAATTTGTGTGAAATAGTTTAACTCCACTGTAATAACAAATGCAAATGTCTAAATGTACGTTACACACTAACATTTTCTTTGAAAGAGGAAATCATGGGAGACCTTGCAAATGCTTCAGGAAAGGAAAGTGATGCAATTATAAATTGGTGAGCAAGCATGGGCTCTATATGAAAACTGTTTTTCTCTTTGAAATTTGAAAGCTCCCCTCCCCTCTGCTATCTTCAAAGGCATTCCACACCAGGGAAAACGGCTTAATGGCAGCTCAGTTAGCTGAGGCTGGGCTTCGAGGTCTGGAGCAGAGGACCCTCCCTCCCACCTCCGTCCCTCTTCCCCTGCTTCCAGCTTCACCCACCACATCCAGCTGTCCTTCAGGGGCCCATCTGGGAGCCAGGTTAGCCCAGGATGACCTAGAGCCCTGAGATGCTTCATCTCTTTTGTTTGTTTACTCTCTCCCTGCCAGTCAGACTGAGCTTTTCATTAGAATGAAGGCTGGGATTCTTGAATCAAATCCAACTGATAGAACCTGAGCACTCTGCTTTCAGACTCATTTGGCTAATATTAGTGTTAATGCTTTCAGAAAGGTACTGTAAAAAATCGCTTGTTGAGGTTATAATTTACATACAATAAAATGTCAGATGGGAAATGTGGAGTTTGATGAGTTAGGCTAATGCACACAGCTATCCTGTCAATTAAGGACAGCATTTTCATCAGTCCAGAAAGATCCCTGTTGTCTCTGAGCAGTCACTCCCCACCCCTGCCCCTGGCAACTAGTGATCTGATTTCTATCACCATAGATTAACTTTGCCTGTCCTAGTAGGTCAGACAGTAAAGCGTCTGCCTACAGTGAGGGAGAGCCAGGTTCCATCCCTGGGTCGGAAACATCCCCTGGAGAAGGAAATGGCAACCCACTCCAGTATTCTTGCCTGGAAAATCCCATGGACCGAGGAGCCTGGTAGGCTACAGTCCATGGGGTCACAAAAAGTCGGAAACGACTAAGCGATTTCACTTTCACTTTTCACTTTTTCACACAGCTATCCTGTCAATTAAGGACAGCATTTTCATCAGTCCAGAAAGATCCCTGTTGTCTCTGAGCAGTCACTCCCCACCCCTGCCCCAGGCAACCGGTGATCTGATTTCTATCACCATAGATTAACTTTGCCTGTCCTAGAACTTCACACAAATGGAGTCATACAGTATATACACTTTTAGGTCTGGTTTCTTTCACTCAACTTAATGTAAACATCCAAATTTATACTCAGGCTTCACATTTTCTTTGAAAGAGGAAACCAAGACAGGCTTTGAGAAACTTTGAGGAAAAGAAGCCAATTCACCTGTTTTGTTGCACAGAGAGCATTTTGCTCCTTTGCATCACTACATAGTATCCTATGAATATATCCAATCCCTTATTAATAGATATTTGAATTGTTATAGATTATGATTCAGTGAACATTTTTGTACAAGTCTCTTTGTGGACATGTGTTTTGATTTCTCTTGAGTAGATACCTGAGAGGTAGATTCACTTGTTCATATTTAACTTTGTAAGCAATGAACAAATTATTTTTCAGAGTGGTTGTTCATAGACAGTCTATGAGGGTTTCTGTTGTGCCATGTATTTGTCAACACTTGATATTGTCAGTCTTTTTAATTTTAGCCATTCTAATAGGTTTAATTGGCATCTCATTGTGGAATGGTCAATTTGTTTTTTAATCTCTGACCCCTCCCCCCCGCTTCTTTTTTGCTGGTAGTTTTAACAAGGGGCCAATCAATAGAATGTGATATAGAGACATAAAAACTGCCCAGAATGAAATGGATAGATATCACTAGCTCATTTTCACAGCTCGTCAACTACTGGGCTATGATCTAATGGAAAATTTTAGGGCATTGTTTCCATTTTCCCTTCTTTCTTGGAAATTTAATCTACTTAATCTTTCAACATTAAATTTTCTTTAAAGAAGGCAAAAATTGAAGAAAGTCAATTAGTTATTGGTTTCCTGAGGCTGCCATAGCAAATTACTCCCCCCTTGGTGGCATAAAACAGCAGGATTTTATTCTCTCACAGTTCTGGAGGTCAGAAGCCTGAGATAAACCACCCTGGGTCGAAATCAAGGTGTCTTTAGGGCTATGCTCCCTCCAGAGGCTCCAGGGAGAACCTGTTCCCTGCCTCTTCCAGCTTCTGGCGGCTGCTGGCATTTCTTGGCTTGTGGTTACGTCACTCCAATCCCTGTTTCTGTCTTCACTTTGATACCCCCTCTGTGTGTGTCTGCCTCTCTCTGATGAGAACACTTGTGGTTGTGTTAGGGTCCGATTGAATAATCCACGATACTACCGCCATCTCAAAATCCTTTATCACATCTGCAAAAGTTCTCTTTCCAAATGAGATAATATTTCCAAATAAGGTAAAGTAAGCTAATATTTACAGATTGCAAGGTAATATTTACAGATATTTTGGTAGGGATTTAAGGGGTGGATTTTTCAGCTTAGCATAGGCACTCAGCCTTAGAGCTAGTTTGTCTGAAGGCGAGGTTCCTTATTTCTTTTGAGGAAGAAGGGTAAAGGATGTGTTACAAGTGTATCTTTTTGTTCAGTCACCCAGTCGTGTCCAACTCCTTGCAACCCCATGGACTGCAGCATATCAGGCCTCCCTGTCCTTCACCATCTCCCAAAGTTTACCCAAGTTCACGTCCATTGTGTCAGTGATGCCATCCAACCATCTCATCCTCTGATGCCCTCTTCTCCTTCTGCCCTCAATCTTTCTCAGCAACAGGGGCTTTTCCAATGAGTCAGCTATTTGCATCAGATGACCAAACTACTGGACCTTCAATGTCAGTCCTTCCAATGAGTATTCAGGGTTGATTTCCCTTAAGATTGACTAGTTTGATCTCCTTGCTGTCCAAGGGACTCCAGGAGTCTCCTCCAGCACCACAGTTCAAAGGCATCAATTCTTTGGCACTCTGCCTTCTTTATGGTCCAGTTTTCAAAAACATACTTAACCACTGGAAAGACCATAGCCTTGACTATATGGCGGAGAAGGCAATGGCAACCCACTCCAGTACTCTTGCCTGGAAAATCCCATGGATGGAGGAGCCTGGTAGGCTGCAGTCAGCAGAGTAATGTCCCTGCCTTTCAACACAGTCTATAAGTGTTATTTACAATTATTTACAATGTTTTTCTTTTTTTATTCTACAATTTTTACAATGTTATTTTACAATTATCCCTGCTTTTCAACACACTGTTATAAGTGTTACTTACAATTATTCTAGTGTACCTGGGTTTGGACTCCATTTATCCTCATAATGATGTTTTATTCCTGATATCCCTGGAGAAGGAAATGATGACCTACTCCAGTATTTTTGCCTGGAAAATCCCACAGACAGAAGCGCCTAGTAGGCTACAGTTCATGCAGTCACAAAGAGTTGGATGCTACTGAGTGGCTGAGCACATATTCACGATATTCCTGATGGGTTCCAAAGGGTCCTCGGAATGTACAGGAATCTCATAGAGCCTGTATATTCATGTATTTGTCTTATTCTCCCAGCGTCCTTTACCTCCAAATCTTTTCATGGATTCTTTCAGGCAGACTCTTCTTCCCCTCCCCTCTGCTGAGATTGGGTTTCCCCGCATGATTTGGCCAGTGAGATGTGAGCAGAAGTAATTTTATGTAGTTCCAAATGGGGCCTTTAAGAGTCCTGGCAAGCTTTCATCATCTCTTCTGGAACTCTGATTTCCACCATGAAAATATCTTGCCTCAGATGGCCATTGCTTCTTCCACCTGGGTCCTGGCAGAAAAACTTGTGGAATAAACCTGTATCTGACCCAAATAAACCTGCATCCAGCCTGGTTCAGAGAAGCTCAGTGAGTTCCTTCTGGACCACAGCTTGCCTGAAGGTCTGTAAGCATGAATTAAATGTTTATTGTAAGTCACCAAGATTTTTGAGTTGTAAGGTAGCATTGTCACAGCAAAAGCTGATTAATACAGCATATTTAAATCTCCATCTACTTTTCTACTCTGGCAAACTCTCTTGGACAGTGGAAAAAGAAAACCTCTTTGCTTTCCCCTCTCTAAAATCCTAGAGCACCAGTTAAACAATCAGCTCCCCATTTCCCCTTTCCTTCTGCCCTTAGGATTGATTCAAGAGAGTTTCCTAAACCAAGGCATTCTAGTCCCCAAAGTAAATGCAAAATAATGATACGCTAATTGATTCTCAATTTCACATGACTCATAACTACAAAAAGGAAACTGAGCAAAATAAACAGTTCTCTTCTCTCACTTAAAAGTGAGCCCCAATTTTACAACATCTAGAGTTAAAGGAAGGAGGGAAGAAGCCACCATGTTTCTCCTGGAATCTGGGGTAACATTTGTATTTCCTCCAAATTTTTTTGATATATGCTGATTTTGGAGACCTAACAAAAAGAGATGTAAGTGGGGGTGGGACGAATTGAAGTCTTCAACCCTGAACTTGTAAAATAAGCAATTAACATGCTTCTCTTGGGCTTCACTGGTGGCTCAGACAGTGAAGAATTCTCCTGCTATGCAGGAGACCCAGATTCAATCCCTGTATTGGGAAGATCCCCTGGAAAAGGGAATGGCTACTCTCTCCAGTATTCTTGCCTGGAGAATTCCATGGACAGAGGAGCCTGGCAGGCTACAGTCCATGGGGTTCCAAAGAGTTGGACACAAATGAGCAACTAACACAGTTTGTCACACACGCATGCTTCCCTCGTGAATCCCACAATGTTGACTGCACTCAGGTTTCATTCTTAGGCAAAATTTTACTATGTGTAATGCAAGTATTTGTAAAACTGGAGCAGGTTTGAGGTTACTTTGGTAAAACAAACAAAAACCAATAGTATCACCTCCCCCAAATTTTACCTAATTGTCTCCACTTAATTCATACCAGTGTGCTCTATGTACTCTTCTTATAGGATCACTGGTAGCAAATTATAGCCAAGATTTTACTCGAGAGAAATGTTTACTAATCCTAAAGTCCCATTTTCTAAGAATTTTCCTTTAAATGAAATTTTTTTGCCGCTGTTCAGTATTAGAAAGCAAAGACAATGAAAATATACAGTTGCCTTAAATGAATTCCTTCCATGGTTCAATATCAGGGCTTCTTTCCCAACCCTAAAATTAGCAAATGAAGCTTGGGGGAAAATATAAAGAATTGCTGACCAAAAAACAGCTCTAGAAGTCAATAGTGCTGATAGCATTGTAGATGGAAGAATATGATAGTTGGGAGAATAGTGTGTCTTAGAGTTGGCAGTTTGTGTATGTAGGTGTGCTAACTCACCTCAGTCATGTCTGACTCTTTGTGACTCCATGGACTGCAGCCTGTCAGGCTCCTCTGTCCATAGGATTCTCTAGGCAAGAATCCTGCAGTGGGTTGCCATGTCCTCCTCCAGGGGATCTTCTTGACCCAGAGATCGAACCTGCATCTGTGCGGCTCCCGCATTGCAGGCAGATTCTTTACCACTGAGCCACCGGGGAAACCCATGGCAGTTTGTATATTCCCCTTTATGAGGTGACTGGAGGAATAGGAAGTTTATCATGTCAAGCTACCCTCACCTGTAATAGTGAAGGTCTGAACTTTGTTCAGCTGGTTATATTTAAAGTCATTAAAAATGTAACAGATACAAAAGTGGTTCTGTCCCATCCATTTGAAGTTTCCAACATAAATTATTACTTTGCATGATACACTTAAAGTCAGGTCTGTTTTGTATCAGTGCTAAATGAAAATGGAAAAATAAAGCCAGAGAAGATGCTAAAGTTCACCGATGCAGTAAAAAATGAAAAGAAAGCAAACTGACATTCCATTTTCCAAAAGGCTACCAGTTCTGCCTTTGATGTTGAGATTGTTCAATTACCCTGGAAAGTGAAAGATGTTTTATAATCATTAAATTGTCATTTTTCCCCATCCTGAACATTGTAGTGCATTTCCTGTCTCAGTGAAGCAAGATAAATTAGATTCAGGAATCTCCAAGGAAAAGGTCACTTTTCATTCTGTGTAATGCTGACCTTTTTTTCCCTTTCTAATAAATACGGTCTTGAAGTCCTCTTAACCTACAGATGCATTCCCATCTCAGAATGGCATTCTGGCTCATGCCATTCTATTCTCCTCTGAGATATCATCACCTTAAGTAGTTGGATATTACTCTATGCTGCATTTAAGGGCTTTCAGCATGTTTGTACTTATTTGAGATGTTAATACTTGGCACTGGCATTCTAATAGAAAGTAACACCAAAAATTGAGTTAAAGATATCCACTTTGTTGGATGTATGACATCTAGTCAACAGACAGAGAAATGGATTTGGTAAGATTATTGGTTGGGTCTCATGTTCTTCTTGCTTGTTTAACACATATGCCAAAGACAAGCCTTGTTTAAAACATTCTTAAAATATCCATGTGTACACTGTTAAACAGAGGCAGACAAGGCTTAGCAAGGTGACCTGATCTGGAGAACGGAGCTTTGTGGTGGGAAGCCCACATTCTAATTCTGGTTCCATCTGTTTTCATTAACCCCTCAGAGTTTATGTTATTTGGTTACAACAGAGTCAGGGTCAAATTTGTTCAGTTATATCCCCCTGATGTGGTGAATGTAATCATCTCCTTGATTTTCTGGCTTGATTTCTATTTCTCTTTGGATAGAATCTCCTGAACCCCATCTTCAGGTTAAGACCAATCCAAGAGTCAGAACCAATCTTGTTCTTAGGGGTTCAGGATCCTGGAAGATGGAGTATTAATGCAAGCATATTGCCCATTTCTATGAAGTGGGTTTCTCGCTCGTCTCCACTGTACACACGCCCCTCCAACGTGATATTGGTGTGCCTCTCGGTTCCCTCCCCTTGAAACTGGATGGCTCATTTGTCTTCCTCTTCTTTTTCAGTTGTGCATTATGGGATCTTTTAGTTGTAGCATGTGGGATCCAGTTTCCTAACCAGGGATCAAACTCAGGCCCCTGCATTGGGAGCATGGAGTCTTAGATACTCCACCACCAGGGAAGATCTTTTAAATTGCTTTAATCAACAGAAGACAGACTTGAGGCTCCCTGAATATGGAGGTGACTCCACAAAAGGCAACGTGGTCCTCTGTCTCTCTCTCACACGCACACCCACACACACCCCCCCCACACACCCCCCCCACACACCCCCACACACACTTTCTATAGGAAGTCAGGTGCCACACTCAAACTTGTCTACTATACGAGTAAGCCAATGTGAAGCTGCATCATCTGTAAGACTCAAATGACTGAAGACCCCCCTCCCCTCCCTCCCCTCCCCCCTGCTTCCCCACCAAATTCCCCACAACGTATAATTGCAGCCACATGACAGACCTTGAGGAAGAACTGCCTTGCCAAGCCCTTCCCAAATTCTTGGCCAACTGGACTGTGAAAGCAAACCCAGATTGTTATTTTAAGCTATTACTTGCTGTGATAGAGAAGCAGAGGCTTAATAAAGAGGCTATTAAAGAAGCTGAATGCAGTCTGAGGGTAAGGAGAGAGGTGGTATAGTATCCTGGAGCTTCTGATGACCAGGCTGTTCCACTCCCAGGCCTTGGAAGCCCAGAGCTATAGAGAGAGGTCCATCTGGAAGGAGCAGGGGCCTTTGGTCATGGGATGCAGCCAGGCCTGCACAGCCTCTCAGGAGATAACTGGGAGGAATAACACCTCAACCTCATTCTTTCTCTTTTGAGTCTCCAGCTGAGGGGTTCCTCTTGGGCCATTGCCCTAATCCCAGCATCAGAGGATGAATTGGCCATTAACAAACAAAGATACTGAGAGAGTTAAGATGTTTGATTAGCAGGAAATACACAAAGGAAGAAGCAAGATTTTAACAAGTTATGTCTTGTCCCCATCTTATCTCTAGCTGAGTCATCCTAGATGACACAGCGTTCAGTTCAGTTCAGTCACTCAGGCATGTCCGACCCTTTGCGACCCCATGAATCGCAGCACGCCAGGCCTCCCTGTTCATCACCATCTCCCGGAGTTCACTCAGACTTACATCCATCGAGTCTGTGATGCCTTCCAGCCATCTCATCCTTGGTCATCGCCTTCTCCTCCTCACCCCAATCCCTCCCAGCATCAGAGTCTTTTCCAATGAGTCAACTCTTCGCATGAGGTGGCCAAAGTACTGGAGTTTCAGCTTTAGCATCATTCCTTCCAAAGAAATCCCAGGGATGATCTCCTTCAAAATGGACTGGTTGGATCTCCTTTCAGTCCAAGGGACTCTCAAGAGTCTTCTCCAGCACCACAGTTCGAAAGCATCAATGCTTCAGCACTCAGCCTTCTTCACAGTCGAAATCTCACATCCATACATGACTACTGGAAAAACCATAGCCTTGACCAGATGGACCTTAGTCGGCAAAGTAATGTCTCTGCTTTTGAATATACTATCTAGGTTGGTCATAAATTTTCTTCCAAGGAGTAAGTGTCTTTTAATTTCATGGCTGCAATCACCATCTGCAGTGATTTTGGAGCCCCAAAAAATAAAGTCTGACACTGTTTCCACTGTTTCCCCATCTATTTCCCATGAAGTGATGGGACCAGATGCCATGATCTTTGTTTTCTGAATGTTGAGCTTTAAGCCAACTTTTTCGCTCTCCTCTTTCACTTTCATCAAGAGGCTTTTTAGTTCCTCTTCACTTTCTACCATAAGGGTAGTGTCATCTGCATATCTGAGGTTATTGAGATTTCTCCAGGCAATCTTGACTTCAGCTTGTGTTTCTTCCAGTCCAGCGTTTCTCATGATGTATTCTGCATGTAAGTTAAATAAGCAGGGTGACAATATACAGCTTTGACGTACTCCTTTTCCTATTTGGAACCAGTCTGTTGTTCCATGTCCATTTCTGACTGTTGCTTCCTGACCTGTATACAGATTTCTCAAGAGGCAGATTAGGTGGTCTGGTATTCCCATCTCTTTCAGAATTTTCCACAGTTTATTGTGATCCACAGAGTCAAAGGCTTTGGCATAGTCAAGAAAGCAGAAAAGATGTTTTTCTGGAACTCTCTTGCTTTCTCCATGATCCAGTGGATGTTGGCAATCACCCTCCAAATATCCTACCTGTATTAGCCAGTGAGGCCACTGCCAGCTTTAACATTTCATGTCTTTTTTTTTTTCTGTGAACTGTCAATAGAGAGAAAATTACCTTTGTTGGAAAATTGAGTCCCTAAAGAGATGCCAGAGGGGATTTTATTGGCAAAAATATTCTATTCAATTAATTAAATACTAAATTTCTAGTTTCCCTCTTTCTTTTGGTTTTGCACTGAGAAGTCTTTCTCTTGATCTTTCTTATTTTTCTCTTGTTCATTCTTTCTGCTACTAATAACTTCAAATTGTCTATATGGGTCATCTTCCTGGTCTCACCACCTGCTTACTGTTTAAATGCCTAATGGATATTATGTCCCAGCAAGTCAAACTTTATGGGCCAGTGGACTTTCTATTCCCTAGTGGTGCCCAAATCCATCCAGACTTCCTTGGAATCTCCCTTTTATTTACTATCTAGAAGAAGAAATCAGCCAACATTATTCACCTGGTTCCATGTTCTTTTAAAAACGATTAATGCCTAGATTCTCAACCAAGATTGAGAATGTGTTTTTCTGAGAATGGAGGCGGCAGGGTGACCCCAAATCACTTGTAAAGTTGGTCAAATTTCGGTTTTATAGGAACCTACTTTCTATTTACATGAAAATCTTGATTTTTACTCATCAGATAATTAATGAGGATTTATTATGTAAACCGTGTTATGTTAGATGATACAAGGAAGAGATAAACAGTCATTAATTAGTGTCCTTAAGAAAGAATGAGGGCTTCCCTGGTGGCTCAGTGATAAAGAATCCCACTGCAATGCAGGAAATGCAGGTTCCATCCCTGGATCAGGAAGATCCCCTGGAGGAGGGCATGGCAACCCACTTCAGTATTCTTGCCTGGAGAATCCCATGGACAGAGGAGCCTGGCGGGCTACAGTTTATAGGGTCACAAAGAGTTGGACACGACTGAAGTGACCGAGTATCACGCACAAGAAAGAATGATGCTTGGTCAAGGACCAAATATTGCCTTTACTGTAAGAGTTACTTTCTTTTCCTTATAATGAATCTCATTTAGGAAATACCTTACAGATTATTTAGACTGTTGGCCAAAGAGAAGTCTATACCTGCAATAGATGTCAAGGATGTTTATGGACATTCATCTGGATTTATGACACAGGGAGAAGACTGTGTTTCAAAGGTTCAGGAGCATAGAGGCTTAATTATGGTGGTACAACTAATTGGTGGCAGAGATGAAATGATTTTCATAGATCTCCAGGGTCTCCAGTTCAATATTCTCTCACTTTAGACTGAGTTTCTTTGCTCTAAAAAATATGTGGTTTTCCACACCCGTAAAGCCAACAAGTATTTTGATAAGCCTCAATATGCTTAAAGAAACCATTTTGCTACAGAGGACACAGTGTCTGGCATGCAATAGGTATTCAGTAATTATTTGCTGAATGAATCAGCAGGAACCTTCAGATAAACCCAGTCGAATTCTGTTTCCTTTCTCTTCCAGTTTGAATTGTGCAATGTTATCCTCAATTCAACCCTAAATCTATTTTCCCAGAAGCAATGAGTGGTTTTCTACAAGTATGCTATTTCTGGGATCTTGTTTGGCTCCAACATTTTTTTAGAAGAACCTTGACTTTCCAGATTTGAGTAGCAGCTGCTTTTTTGAATGATATACAGGACTACACATGCTTTTTATGCCTGTTTCTTGCCTCCTGAAACCCAGAGGGATTGACATCAAGGATTATGATTAACGGTGCTTGAGTGTTTCCCTTGACCTCCTCCACACTTTTATAGTAGGAGCATCTTTCTTTAGAAACATCTATCTTCATCTTTCTCTTGGTTTCTCATTTGTGTTTTTCTTTGTGATGAGAATCTACTTAGCAAGCTCCTTTCCCATTCTTTTGCCCTGTTTTCTGTTATTTTATCATCTAATATGATTCCCGTTTTCATCCATTTTAACAAACACATTGATTATTATTTTTCCCTCTTTATGGTAGGAAGTAAAATTTATGGATAGTCTCCCTTGGACCAAGCAGTGTTCTAGGCTTATCCATATATGATTTCCATTAATTCATTCAGTCTTCTAAGGTATGTAATATGATTTCTGTTTTTCAGATGGAAATATACATACAGTGTTGTCAAGTAATTTGCACATATTTACACATTGGAGTTGGATCATCCACATCTTAGGTTGTTCCCACCTGTATGTCTAATGATATAGAAGGTGTGAGATGTTTTCTTGGTTATTTTAGTAATGACAGCACCTTCAGCAGTTTCATTCATGCAGTCAGGAGGCAGGTAAGTGGGAAGCTAGAATTGGAAAGACTGAGATGGGAAGGAGAAATAGAAAAGAGAAACAAAAGCTAAATTTATCATTTTTCCTCCAACCTTAACAGAGCCCTCAAGACTACTCTGGATTGTGTTAGATTCTCTCTTAGTTTCCTATGAGTAAATTCCAACATTTTTGTACTCCCTTCAAAGCCTCTTCCCTGGGCTTCCATGGTAGCTCAGTTGGTAAAGAATCTGCCTGCAGTGCAGGAGACTTGGGTTCAATCCCTGGGTTGGGAAGATTCCCTGGAGAGAAATGGCAAACCACTCCAGTATCCTTGCCTGGAAAATCCCATGGACAGAGGAGCCTGGTGGGCTGCAGCCTATGGGATCACAAAGAGTTGGGCACGACTGAGCAACTAACACTTTTACTTTCACTTTGAAAACCTCTACCCAACACAACCCTTCTCCCAGGAGAGAATTCCTGTCATGGAGGACTAATAGGTATCTACTTGACTCAGCCAAATACATGCCTATATTAACTCTTTCCCAGACAGATAAAGCTCCCTCTCACTGACCCAGCCACAAAGATCACACTGATCGCAATCATTCTCTTTTCCTTTCCAGCCAAACCACTTGTCAAAGAGCCTCAGTTACTTCTTCACCACCTTGTGAGCCCTTCTCATCCTTCCTCCTCACACTGCAGTCTCACTTGGCTTTGTCTGTCCAGTGCTACTGACTTGCCATGATAAAGGTTGCCACTTCTGAATGGTCCCCTCTGTGACATTTTACATTACTGACCATTCCATCTTTGTAACTCTTCCAGTTCTCTGGCATTTGTACCAACTGGTTCTTCTCTCTCTCTCTCTTGTTTTTTCTCAATGAGCTTATCATCCGTTGCCCAGTCCTTAACATTTTTGCCTCTCAAAATTCTGATCTTAGCCCTATTTTCCTAGTGGAACTCATTGTCAAAATTATAGCAACTCCTCTTTTGAGCTTTAGAATTATATATGCTAATAATTGCTTCATAATCCATCCTGAACATTCAACTGATCCTTCAACTCCTCACTCCTCCCCCAACCTCTACTAAACCTACTTTTCCTTCTGTGATTTCTCTGTCAATTAATGAAATTACTATCTTCTTGGTGACATTGAACTGGAAACCAAGAAGATACTCCTAAATCTTCCTCATTCCCATTAAACCAATCCCATCTCATCCCATAAAAATCCATGAATTCCCTAGCCATGGTTCATTTTATTACTATCTTCAAGTGCTACTTGAACCATCCCTCTGTTCATTCCTTCTGTCATTCCTATACCATTTCCCACCAGTGATATAACAGAAGCTATCAAACTGACTTTTCTGACTCCATTTCCTCTTTCTACTACAATCATTCTTACCAGAGTGAACTGTGTAAAAGATTAAATAAAAGAGGCCCATCTTTCCTCCTGCTTATCATTCTTCAGTGACATCACATCATAAACAAGTAAAATTATAGAAGCACAGCACTAGCCTGACCCCTGACCACTTCTCCAGTTGAATTAGTTGTCTTTCATCTGAGGCCTCTTCACTCCTACCTTGCCCATATTTCAAGCATTTGTTTAAACTCTTCTTTCGCTTGGAAAGCTCTCTTTCTCTTTCCCAACCTCCACTTGCCTAGGTCAGAACTATCTTTCAAGAACGAGTTTGGAATTTCCTCCATGAAATCTTCCCCAAATCCCCAGTCAAGCCTAGGACTATCTCTCACAATACCCTGAGCAGGGGTTTAATAAGTATGCAGTGAACTCTTTTCACACTCACATGTCTTAATTTAAGGGAATATGGAAATTGTAAGATAAGAATTCCTTCATCTTCTTGATTTCAAGTAATCAATTTGTCCTTTGAATACCTACATCCAGTCCTTCTCACCTCTTACTCTAGAATCTCCTTCAAATTGGAACTAAGTAAGAACAACAGTAGCATGAACCACATGCATATCAAACATTAAGAGGAGAGGGGGATAGAAAACATTGTAAATGATGCAAGTTCTCATTATTTATGTTGATAATATTTAATTGATAACATAGAGTAGTAGTGGTATAAGCATGTTTTTTAAACAGTTATGTGAGGACTCTTTAGGAGGGTCAGAATTAGAAAGAGTGATATTGCCTTTGGGGAGTAGTCACTGCAGATGGTGACTGCAGCCATGAAATTAAAAGACGCTTACTCCTTGGAAGAAAAGTTATGACCAACCTAGATAGCATATTGAAAAGCAGAGACATTACTTTGCCGACAAAGGTCCGTCTAGTCAAGGCTATGGTTTTTCCAGTAGTCATGTATGGATGTGAGAGTTGGACTGGGAAGAAGGCTGAGTACCGAAGAATTGATGCTCTTGAACTGTGGTGTTGGAGAAGACTCTTGAGAGTCCCTTGGACTGCAAGGAGATCCAACCAGTCCATTCTGAAGATCAGCCCTGGGATTTCTTTGGAAGGAATGATGCTAAAGCTGAAACTCCAGCACTTTGGCCACCTCATGCGAAGAGTTGACTCAATGGAAAAGACTTTGATGCTGGGAGGGATTCGGGGCAGGAGAAGAAGGAGACGACCAAGGATGAGATAGCTGGATGGCATCACTGATTTGATGAGCGCAAGTCTGAGTGAACTCCGGGAGTTGGTGATGAACAGGGAGGCCTGGCGTGCTGCGATTCATGGGGTCGCAAAGAGTCAGACACGACTGAGCGACTGAAATGAACTGAGCTGAACTGAACTGGTAAGCTGCCGTCCATGGGGTCGCTAAGAGTTGGACACGACTGAGCGACTTCACTTTCACTTTTCACTTTCATGCATTGGAGAAGGAAATGGCAACCCACTCCAGTGTTCTTGCCTGGAGAATCCCAGGGACGAGGGTGCCTGGTGGGCTGCAGTCTATGGGGTTGAACAGAGTAGGACATGACTGAAGCGACTTAGCAGCAGCAGCAGCAGCAGCAGCAGCAGGAGAAGGCAATGGCAACCCACTCCAGCACTCCTGCTTGGAGAATCCCATGGATGAAGGAGCCTGGTGGGCTGCAGTCCATGGGGTCGCTAAGAGTCAGACACGGCTGAGCAACTTCACTTTCACTTTTCACTTTCACGCATTGGAGAAGGAAATGGCAACCCACTCCAGTGTTCTTGCCTGGAGAATCCCAGGGATGGCAGAGCCTGGTGGGCTGTCGTCTATGGGGTCGCACAGAGTTGGACACGACTGAAGTGAGTTAGCAGCAGCAGCAGCAGCAGCAGCAGGGGTGAAATAGTGGGGAAAAGTCAATTTCTCTAATAATGTATTTATTTCCATTATAAGCATTACTTTGCTGTCAAGAATGTGTGATATTATATGCAACTTAACAAAAAGAGTAGTAAAATATATCTCTTGGGGATGTTATCATTGAATGAGTTAATAAATATCAAGGAGTTTTTTTCATTTTTAAGTGGTTCAACTCTTTATTATTTTATTAAGAAAAAGTTTATATTATTCCAGTGCAAAATAAAATGTGAGCTGTTTTCCTAGCTACTGCCAACTTTGGAATCAATTTATCTTTCTAATGTTGTCAATATCTATATTGCCAGGGCAAGTTGGTTTTACTAAATCCATATAACATGGCATTAACAAAGAAGAATCTATAAAAGCAATGTCATCAATTACATTCACCATTGGTGCAGAAAAGAGATTTTATTTAGAAGTTATTAGCTAATTTTTTAAATAAGATTTCTACTCTTTTTTTTTTTAAATTTTATTTTTACTTTATTTTACTTTACAATACTGTATTGGTATTGCCATACATTGACATGAATCCACCACAGGTGTATACAAGCTCCCAATCCTGAATCCCCCACCCACCTCCCACCCCATATCATCTCTCTGGATCATCCCCATGCACCAGCCCCAAGCATCCTGTATCCTGTATCGAACATAGATTGGCGCTTCATTTCTTACATGGTAGTATACATGTTTCAATGCCATTCTCCAAAGATTTCTACTCTTTTTAAGGGACTGTAGAAGTTATATGAAATGCCTAAAGGATAGAGAAAACTATAATTGAGGCTCACAAGACATTGACAATTCATTGCATTTGTGAAAAACATTTGAAATGAATCCAAAGAGGCAATTTTAGTACCTAAAATTTAGTACCTAAATGTTTCTTTATATAAAATAGCCTGCATATTGAGTTAGAAGATACTGATATAAACAGTATTACGTGTTATAGGATTTTTTTATTTTAATTTTTGATTGACTTTTACAAGTATGAATAGTGTCTCCAGAAAAGAAAAGTAACTACCTTAAGGCCTCAAAACATTTTAATTCTTGTTGTAGTATGTAAGTTTCTCTTTTATTGCCCAAGTATAGTTAGGGTTTATAAGAGTTTTTCAAAAACATCAGATGAGTTAGTATACAGGTCTCTTTTTGACCACAGATGAATGATTTGTGATGGTTTTAACGAGACACTTCCGTATTTGGCAATGGCTATATTGTTATCATAAAGTGAAATTACATGTCTTTTTAAGCATGTCTCTCACTGTTTGATGATCCAGTCTTGTTTTCTGAGGCTATCACTTCCATATCTGTTACACATAGCATTTAAACAATGCCCTCTCTTTCTGTTTCTGTAAGTATGACAAATTCTGCACTAGCAATACTGTTTAATCTTCTAATAAAATAAACAGATTATAGGAAAGTACTTTGAGTTTTTGCTTCTTAATTACTCTAATTTGGGCCCCAGCTGGGGCTCATCTCTGACAATCTTCACTACATCAGATAAAGAGGAAATTGTTTAAAACTACTCTAGATTTGTTATAAGCAATGGACCAACTTCTAAAAGGTTTATCTAAAGTTGGTATCTGATAAAAGCAAAATATTAAGGTTGAATCAAAATGAAGGATGTTTTGAGATTTCTCCCTCTTCAAATGGTCCCAATTTGTTATCATGATGAATCTGAAGATATCTTTTATTTAATTGCTTCCTTTAGCTATTAAAGCTTTTAAAAAGAAATTATTCTCAGATTCCTTTTATTTTGAAAATTTACTGATTAAAATCAGAAAATATTTATTGCAGTATACTTAATTTACAGTGTTGTGTGATTTCAGGTATACTGCAAAGCGATTATTATACACAATACATAATATTATAGGTATATATAATATGTATTCTTTTCAGATCATTTTCCATTATAAGTTATTAAAAGATACTGAATATAGTTTCCTGTGCTACAGACTTGATGCTTATTGTTTATTTTATCTATAGTAGTGTGTATCTGTTAGCCCCAAACTCCTAATTAGTCCCATATCACCTTCTTTCATCTTTGGCAACCATAAATTTGTTTTCCGTGTCTGTCAGTCTATTTCTGTTTTGTAAATAAAGTCATTTGTATTATTTCTTTTTCAGATTACACAAATAAGTTTATATCATATGATATTTGTCTTCCTCTGTATGATTCACTTCACTTAGTGTGATAATCTTTGGGTCTATTGCCACAGATGTCATGCTCTCATTCTTTTTAATGGTTGAGTAATATTCCATTACATGTATGTACCACATCTTCTTTATCCACTCATTGGTTTATGGACACTTAGACTGGTTCCAAATAGAAAAAGGAGTATGTCAAGGCTGTATATTGTCACTCTGCTTATTTAACTTCTATGCAGAGTACATCATGAGAAATGCTGGGTTGGAAGAAACACAAGCTAGAATTAAGATTGCCGGGGGAAATATCGATAACCTCAGATATGCAGATGACATTACCCTTATGGCAGAAAGTGAAGAGGAACTAAAAAGCCTTTTGATGAAAGTGAAAGTGGAGAGTGAACAAGTTGGCTTAAAGCTCAACATTCAGAAAACAAAGATCATGGCATCTGGTCCCATCACTTCATGGGAAATAGATGGGAAAACAGTGGAAACAGTGTTAGACTTAATTTTTTGGGGGCTCCAAAATCACTGCAGATGGTGATTGCAGCCATGAAATTAAAAGACTCTTACTCCTTGGAAGGAAAGTTATGACCAACCTAGATAGCATATTGAAATGCAGAGACATTACTTTGCCAACAAAGGTCCGTCTAGTCAAGGCTATGGTTTTTCCAGTGGTCATGTATGGATGTGAGAGTTGGACTGTGAAGAAAGCTGAGCGCTGAAGAATTGATGCTTTTGGACGGTGGTATTGGAGAAGACTCTTGAGAGTCCCTTGGACTGCAAGGAGATCCAACCAGTTCATCCTAAAGAAGATCAGTCCTGGGTATTCTTTGGAAGGAATGATGCTAAAGCTGAAACTCCAGTACTTTGGCCACCTCAAGAGAAGAGTTGACTCATTGGAAAAGACTCTGATGCTGGGAGGGATTGGGGGCAAGAGGAGAAGGGGATGACAGAGGATGAGATGGCTGGATGGCATCACCGACTCGATGGACATGAGTGTGAGTGAACTTCGGGAGTTGATGATGGACAGGGAGGCCTGGCGTGCTGCGATTCATGGAGTCTCAAACAGTCGGACATGACTGAGTGTCTGAACTGAACTGAGGTTGCTTCCATGTCTTTGCTGTTGTAAATAGTGCTGTTGTGTACATCGGGGTGCATGCAGTTTTGTCTTTTCTAGCTATATGCCCAAGAATGGAATTGTTTTGTCATGATAACTGCTGGGGGCCAGCGTGAGGAATCCTGCCCGTGACAAGGTCATGGGGAAGGAAGCCTGACAAAACACAAGGACGTGATCAGGCTTCAGGGGTTCCCCCTGGAATTTCCTGAACATCCACCCCGCAAGACCAGAGTCTGCCTGCTTTACTGTGTTATGCTTTCCACCTACTCTTCTGTCATTAACAGGGGGCTGTCCCCACTCCACCTTTTTCTGGAAAAAATTAGAGCTTTTAGATAATAAGTCTCCTGGGCAAAATACGAGTGTTTCAATCCAAAAACCCCTCTGACGGCTTTCTAGCCTGCCTGCAGGACTCGTACAGCTGCGCGTGTGATTGTTTGAGGCCTCCTGACCGCAGGAGGCACGGGAAGCTTAAAACATCCTAGGAATGCAGGGGCTTCCGAGGAGTCAAAGTTATTAGAATAGGACTGAGTAAAGGTTTCATTGTTGAGCCAATACTTGCTGCCAAATTTTCATATCTTTTATTTTTAGAGATACTTGGTATATAGAAAAACAGGTAGCAGAACTGGTATTAGCTACATTAGATCTTTGAGTTAAGTACCTTCTTTGTTATAACCCACTGCGCCTTTGTTCTACAGGAATGTAACTTTATTTAGTACCTTGAGGATGATGCAGAGTAAAGAAAAAACACTTCTAGGGAAAAGAAGTTTTCTGGTTGATAGACAATTATCCAGGAGGAGAGCCATAAAAATGTTAACAGACCTCTTGGCCAAAAGATAATGTAAACCACCTGAGACCTTTCGTATATGGTCAGGACTGCTGCCCCTGCATAACTCTGCATATTCCACTATTTCTTTATGTGCAACTTGGGGTATATAAGCTGATTTTGAAAAATAAAGTTTTTGGAGTCTTGCACCGATGCTGTGTTTCCCCATGTCATTCTTTTCTTTTTCTGGCTGACTTCCCACCTGAGGTGGGGAGGCTCACCATGTCTACTTACTTGTCCTGGCTGCTAAGACCCATGCAAAAGGGAGCCTAAGGCGGGGCACCCTTCGATATTCAAGTGGGCGCCGGTGGCCTAACATAGATGGTGCAAACCTCTTGTCTCAAGGTTTTATTGGTTTTCCCCGTAAACCAAGTTATTCAGCCTCTTTTTCTCCACCTAAATTTCCTACTGTACTATTTCTTCCTAATCTAATCCTGTATCTCTAAATATATAAGTTTTCCTCGCCTATCTGTCTCCCCTTCCAATCACCCTGGACCCACCGGGGCTGGGCCCTGGCAGATAACTCTGTTTTTCGCTTTTTAAGGAGCCTCCATACTGTGTTCTCTGTATTACGTTCTCCATAGCCACTGCACCCATCTACACCCCCAACAACAGTGTAAGAGGCCCCTTTTTTCTCTACACCCTCCCCATTCTTTATTATTTGTAGACTTTTCAATGATGGCAGTTATGACTGGTGTGAGGCGATACCTCAATACAGTTTAGATTTGCATTTCTAAAATAATTAGTGATGTTTAAGCATCTTGAGAGTCCCTGGGACTGCAAGGAGATCCAACCAGTCCATCCTAAAGGAGATCAGCCCTCGGTGTTCTTTGGAAGGAATGATGCTAAAGCTGAGACTCCAGTACTTTGGCCACCTCATGAGAGGATTTGGCTCATTGGAAAAGACCCTGATGCTGGGAGGGATTGGGGGCAGGAGGAGAAGAAGGGGATGACAGAGGATGAGATGGCTGGATGGCATCACCGACTCGATGGACATGAGTTTGAGTGAACTCTGGGAGTTGGTGTTGGACAGGGAGGCCTGGTGTGCTGCGATTCATGGGGCCACAAAGAGTCGGACATGAATGAGCGACTGAACTGAAGCATCTTTTCATGTGCCTATTAGCCATTTGTATGTCTACTTTGGAGAAATGTCTATTTAGGTCTTCTGTCCATTGAAATCAGGATGTTTTGAAACAGTACAGGAGATAGGATCAAAAAGTTGATTTCAGTAAAACAGTGAAATAGAGGAAGGTGAAGACAGTGATAAAAATCATTGTGGGGAAAGAAGAAGATACAGGGCATAAATCAAGATGTACCAGCAGATTTTGTGTTTAGGATCCTTCTTATCTCTATTTCCATGTGATTACATATAAGTATTCTGCTCAAAACTGCTATTCAGAGATGAGATAGAGGATGATAGAACTCATTTAGTACACACACATGTACACACACTTATAAAAACACATACTTACAAAACGTAAAGCAATGCCTTTTTATTATAGAAAATCTAGAAAATTGAGAAAGAAAGAAGAAAAGCAATCACATAAAGTCCTAGTACTCTCCACTCCAAGCGCAAATCCTGTTAACATTTTCTGTCTGTGAATATGTTAACATTTTGATTTAGTTATTTTCAGTCTTTTGATTCTATAATTCTATTTTATTTTTTCCTTTTTTTTTTGGCCACACTGTGTGGCTTGCAGGACCTCTGCTCCCTGACCAGGGATCAAACCTGGGCCCCTACAGTAGAAGCACAGAGTCCTAACCACTGGATCACCAGGGAATTCCATTTTATTTCTTATTTTTAAACTTTAAAAATTATAATACATTTTAAAACCATTTATTAAAATAATTATTTTACTAATGTACTATATATGTGTTTATATACACAGAAAAATGCATAGATCAGAAGTATATGGGTTGATGAATTTCCATAAATTCAATACCCAGTCATGGCATCAATGTTTTTACATCCATTTGCTTTTTAAAAAAGAATCATATGCTACCTGCTCCCAGATTCTTTCCTTAGTCTTGCCGTAGAGCTAATTTCTTCCTTAGTGACAGAATTAACTAGGCTCATTTACAGGGCCTGAGGATGAAAAGGGGGGCGGTATTTCTTAGTCACTGAACCAGAATGATGACCAGCCCTGAAGGAGGAAGAGTGAAGAAAGAGTAGTTGAGGCAAATAAATTAATCATTTAAGATCCCTCTGGAAGATGAGGACACAGAGAAAAAAAGAGCAGTGGGAGGTGAGCACTGGCAGCTCCACAGGCCGTGGTGATGACAGCCGGGGGCAAGGTACAACCCAGGGTGGGCTTCGGGCAGAAGCAGTAGCCTGAGCTTCAAGTGTTTGGATGTGCAGAGGCCCGACTATCACAGGTGGGAGAGGCTGGTGACAAGAACAAGATAAACTGGCAGGAACCTCATCTGGGGCAAGAGTGGAAATATGACAAGCCCAGGGATGGACTGCGCACCTAGAGGCAGTGAGGAGCTAAGTAGGGCAAGGGATGGGGGGCATTTAGGAAAATCAAAGGGACCTGGATCACAGCAAGAGGAATACCAAATCCTGGCAGGAGAACAGAAGACACAAACTACTGTAGATAAATCAAATTCTCCTTAAGTAGATTTGAGCATCCATGTATGATGTATAGAACCAACACATAAAAAAATAGGGATGATATACAATGCACATAGAAATACAGAATAGAACTAGGAATAGAGAAGAGAAATAGGCAATAAAATAGAAACAAATGTAGAATGGAATGCTGATACATGAAGATATGAAAAAATGGGAAAAAAAACTATAGAGGTAGAGAACAAAAATAGCAAAAAATAGAAGAAAATAATGTAGAAATAAAATAGATGTAATCAAAGATACACACAATTATTTTCAGTTATTTTTTGCCACCTGATATGAAGAACTGACTCATTTGAAAAGACCCTGATTGAAGAAGATTCAAGGCGGGAGTAGAAGGGGATGACAGAAGATGAGATGGTTGGATGGCATCACTGACTCAATAGACATGAGTTTGAGTAAACTCTGGGAGTTGGTGATGGACAGGGAAGCCTGGCATGCTGCAGGCCATGGGGTTGCAAAGTCGGACATGACAGAGCGACTGAACTGATCTGAAGAAATAATTTGAAATGGTAGAATAGCAATTAAAATTTCCATTTCATTCTCTTATATCCTTTTGCCATTCAATTCAAATAATGTTTCAGTTCTGATTTCTTTTTTAATTAGAAGGGTGATTTTAAAATTAACATTGAAGTGATTTCCTCAAAAAATTTGTGTTTATTATGAATATATAATTTACTGCAATGTGGCCAAATAATGTGTCCTATATAAATTTTAACTTTGGAGACTCACTGATTTTTCTTTGGAATACACAAACACAATTTTTTGGACCTTTTTTTTTGAGTCGTAACTTAGCTGAATATAACGTTCTATTGAAAGTAACTTTTTAAAAGAGAAAATAATTTTTTTGAATAATATAAAGATAAAGCTCTATTATTTTCTAAACAGCTATTGGAGTTCTTTAGAGGCTCCTATTAGTGTCTTTGTGATTATTTTTTAGGTAATTTATAGTTTCTCTAGCAGATTCAGAAATTATTTTGCAATCTCACCAAGCTATGTTCATATATAGATTTATTTTGTTAATCCTGTTCCACTCTTGGCATGTGACTTTAATTTGAAGACTCACAGAATCCTTCAATCTGTTAAGATCCCAACTGTTTGATTATTAATGTTGTGTTTTTTCTCTACACCCACCTTCTGAAACTCCTATTGTGCCTGGGCTTAGTTGCTCTGTGTCTAACTCTTTGTGACCCATGGACTGTAGCCCGCCAGGCTCCTCTGTCCATGGGATTCTCCAGGCAAGAATACGGGAGTGGGTTGCCATGCCCTCCTCCAGTGGATCTTCCCAACCCAGGGATCAAACCCATATCTCCCCCAGGGCAGGGAGTTTCTTTCCCATCTGAGCCACCAGGGAAGCCCAAGAATACTGGAGTAGGCAGCCTATTCCCTCTCTAGGGGAACTTCCTGACCCAGGAATTGAACCAGTGTCTCCTGCATTGCAGGTGGATTCTTTATCAGCTGAGCTGTCAATTTATCCTTTATGTTTCTTTATTGTTGTTCTTTAGTCACTAAGTTGTGTCTGACTCTTTGTGACCTCATGGACTGCAACACACCAGTCTCCTCTGTCCTCCACTATCCCCTGGAGTTTCCTCAGATTCATGTCCGTTGAGTCGGTGATGCTCTCTAACCATCTCATCCTCTGCTGCCCCATTCTCCTTTGTCTTCTCTCTTTCTCAGCATCAAGGTCTTTTGCGGTGTGTTTACTCTTTGCATCAGGTGGCCAAAATACTGGAGCTTCAGCTTCAACATCAGTCCTTTCAGTGAATATTCAGGATTGATTTCCTTTAGGATGGACTGGTTTGATCTCCTTGTAGTCCAAGCGTCTTCTCCAGCACCACAATTCAAAAGCATCAATTCTGCAGTGCTCAGCCTTCTTTATGGTTCAACTCTCACATCCATACATGACTGCTGGAAAAACCATAACTTTGACTATACAAACCTTTGTTGGCAAAGTAATTTCTCTTCTTTTTAATGTGCTGTCTAGGTTGGTCATAGGTTTCCTTCCAAGGAATAAGTGTCTTTTAATTTCAGGGCTTCAGTCACCATCTCCAGTGATTTTGGAGCCCAAGAAAATAAAATTGGTTACTCTTTCCACATTTTCCCCTATATTTGCCATGAAGTAATGGGACCAGATGCCATGATCTTAGTTTTTTGAATGCTGAGTTTCAAGCCAGCTTTTTCACTCTCCTCTTTAGTTCCTATTCAGTTTCTGCCAGTATGGTGATATGAGGTTGCTGGTATCTCTCTCAGCAATCTTGATTCCAGTTTGTGATTCATCTAGTCTATTATTTCACATGATCTACTCTGCATATAAGTTAAATAAGCAGGGTGACAATATACAGCCTTGTCCTAGTTTTGAATCAGTCAGTTGTTCCATGTTCAGTTCTAAGTGCTGCTTTTTGACCCACATACAAGTTTCTCAGAAGATAAGTAAGGTAGTCTTGTATTCCCATCTCTTTAAGAATTTTCCACAGTTTGTTGTGATCCACACAATCAAAGGTCTTACTATGTGTCTTTATTATTATATAATTCACATATCATAAAACACACTCTATTAAAATCTACAGTTCAGTGTTTTTTACTCTATCTCCAAGGTTGTGTAGCCATCACCACTGTCTAATTCCAGGACATTTCCATCATTCCCAAAAGAAAGCATGAATTCCTTAGCAGTCACTTCCATTCCTTATTCTCTCAGTCCTTGAAATCTACGAATTTACTTTTCACCTCTGTGGATTTGCTTATTCTGAACAATGCATATAAATAGAATCATACAACATTTGGCCTTTTTTTTTTTTCTTTTGGTGTGACTTTTACTTAGTGTAATGTTTTCAAGGTTTATTTATATTGTAACATTAATCAGTACTTCATTACTTTTCATGAATGAATAATCTTTTATTACATGGATAATACCATATTTTGTTTGTCCATTCATCAGTTTATGGACATTTGAGTTGTTTTGGCTACTGTGAAAAATACCACTACGAGCATTTGTCTTTGTGTGAATAGATATTTGCAATTCTCTTGGTTATATACCTAAGGATAGAATTGCTGAGTCATACGATAATTTTATGTTTAACTTTTTGACAAACTGCCAAGCTGTTTTCCAAGATAGCTCCATTAGTTTATATTCCCACCAGCAGTGCCTGAGGGTTCCAATTTCTCCACATCCTTGATAACACTTGTTGTTATTTATCTTTTTGATTATTAGACATACTAGTGGGTGTAAAGACATACCACAGTTTCGTTTAAATATCTTTATATGTGCCTACTCTCATTTGTGTTTCTTCTTTGGAGAAATGTCTCTTCAAGTCCTCTGCTCATATCTAAGTTGGGTTCTCTTTTTATTGTTGCATTATATGAGCTCTTTATTCTTTATTCTGGATGCTCGATCCTTATCAAATATATGACTTGCAAGTATTTTCTATCATTCTGTAAGTTGTATTTTCATTTTCTTGATAATGTCTTTTGAAGTACAAAAGTTTTTAATTTTCATGAAGTTCAACTTGTTTTTATATTTTTGGTTGCTTATGCTTTTGGGGTCATGTGTATGAAACTGCTGTCTAATACAAGGGCATGAGGATTTACACTCTTTCCTTCTAAGAGTTTTCTAGCCTTAAATCTTCCATTTACATCTTTGATTCATTCTGAGGACATTTTTTACTTATGGTGTGAGATTGGAGTATAATTTTATTCTTGTTCATTGGATATTCAGTTGATCCAGCATCATTTGTTAAAAAGACTATTATTTTCACCCATTGAATTGTCTTGGCACTCTTTTTGGAATCAATTGGTCATCAATATATGGGTGGTAGACAAGAAAAGGACAGCTGCTGCTGCTAAGTCGCTTCAGTCATATCTGACTCTTGACTCCTCTGTCCATGGGATTCTCTAGGCAAGAATACTGGTAGCTCTTTCCTCCTCCAGGGGATCTTCCTGACCCAGGGATCAAACTGTGTCTCCCGCATTGGCAGGCAGATTCTTTACCACTGAGCCAGTAGCTGCTTTTCTCAGCCAGTGTTCATTCTCCAGGAGCTGTGTACCAGCCCCCTCCCTCACACAGTGACCCTGGCTGTCGTCTCTGCATGGGCACAGGCCACATTTCCTTGAAGAGACTGAATTCTGACTGAATTCTCTCTGTCCAGACCAGAGCTCAAAAGCTAGCCCTGTCAGCCCTACTCTGTTCTCTGTTTTCACTTACCTTCTCTTTTGATCTTCATGCATAGTTTGCTAGCTGGTATTTGTTTTGACTGATGAAAAAGATTATCTATCTGTGTATCTATCTGTCTACCATTTTCTGAATGCATGCGGGGTGTTTTCCTTTGTGTGCTTCTTTTTGTGTTTTGACCAGAAATACATAATATTTATAAATATTCCATAGGTTCTGTGTCAGGTATTTATTGTCAAAATAATGCTGTGAAACATCTATAAATCCACAGTTACGTGTAATAATAGCATGTATTGCTCATAGTTCAGGGATGGTTGGCTAGAACATTCTTCTGATTTTGGCGAGGCTTATTTGATGATCTGGAAGTTGGCTGGCTATTGGCTAATTTAGGCTGGCCTCAGCTAGGGTAACTGGGACTTTCAACCTCCAGTCAGCTAGCCCAGGCATTTTCTCATGGGGATGGCAGAAACAGAGAAGGCAGAAACACGATTTCAGTCCTCTACTATTTCTGTTAAGATAATTTTGGCTAAAATAAATTGCATGTCTATGTCTGTGCTGCCCATGTTGGGAGGGCACTGATGGTCATATGGAAAAGGGCAAATGTATGGATGGGTATGTGAAGAACTGGGGCCATCTTTGCAATACATTTACTATAGGAGTTTCAAAAGAATGTATTTTGTGACTCCATAAAGTATAGAGTGAATGGAATAGGAAAAGTTAGGGTGAGAAATAGAGAAAATAAGACTGGTACAGTCTTAACCTGTCAAAGCTGCTTACTCTATGTACTGCTCTCTATGGATATTTGGAAATTTTCCATGACAAAATTTAAAATATGCATGGTCTGTATTTCTAAGTATAAAGGTCTCTGTCTGCATCCATTATATCAAAACTATTGTTACATTCACATTTGTATATTCCTAGTTGTTTCTCAATTTGTTCTGTCATTTTCTAATATAGTTGTACCAAACTCTTTCACTCTAATTGTGGTCTCATCATGGGCAGACACATTTCTGGAGCATTTTTGTAAAGCCTAGAGGTAAGTAACATCTAGCCCTGGTGCCCCTTGTCACAGATTTCTCCTGGAAGGGTATGTGTTGAACAGGTTTGTCCTGAGATTTGTGGGTGTATCTGGAAATTGCATGTTACTAGTCATTTTTGTTTGGAGATGTTGAAGAAAATAAACTTGTCCAGCTTCCCTGACTGAAGATTAGAGGTCTGTGTGGTGGGATTAGGAATAAGATACCCATATCTGTTTCTATGATTTTAGCTTATGGAAGGAAAAGAAAGTGAAAGTATGAGTTGCTCAGTGGTGTCTGACTCTTTGTGACCTCATGTGTATAGCCCACCAGGTTCCTCTGTCCATGAGATTCTCCAGGTAAGAATACTGGAGTGGGTTGCCATTTCCTTCTCCGGGGGATCTTTGCGACCCAAGGGATCAAACCCAGGTCTCCTGCATTGCAGGCAGATTCTTTACCATCTGAGATACCAAGGAAGCTTGTGGAAGGAGGTCCTGTTAAATCCTGTGCCCTTGGGTATGCTGATGTTGTAGGTAGCCCCTGGGCTGTCTTGATGTAGTACATTTCCAGAGGGAATAAGTAGTTTATGGCTTACATGGATGCTATGAAAGGTGGATGCCCCTCAGTGGGTCCTGTGTGCCCAGGAGCAAAAAGGGGCCTAACTCATATTCTGGGTAATATTTAACTCCTTTTTATTTATGTTCTATTTTGTTGTTGTTCAGTCACTCAGTCATGTCCAACTGTTTGAGACCTCATGGACTGCAGCATGCCAGGCATCCCTGTCCTTCACCATTTCCCAGAGTTTGCTCAATCTCTTGTCCATTGAGTCGATGATGCCACCCAACCATCTCATCCTCTATTGCCCCTTTCTTCTCCTACCTTCAATCTTTCCCAGTATCAGGGTCTTTTCTAATGAATCAGCTCTATGCATCAGGTGCCCAAAGTATTGGAGCTTTAGCTTCAGCATTGGTCCTTCCAATGAATATTCAGGATTGATTGGCTTGATCTCCTTGCTGTCCAAGGGACTCTCAAGAGTCTTGCCCAACACCACAGTTCAAAATCCTCAATTCTTCATCACTCAGCCTTCTCTATGGTCTGACTCTCACCCCTTACATGACTACTGAAAAAAAAAACCATAGCTTTGACTATATGGACCTTTGTCAGCAAAGTAATAAATCTGCTTTTTAATAGGTTATCTACGTTTGTCATAGCTTTTCTTTCAAGGAGCAAGTGTCTTTTTAATTTCATGGCTGCAGTCATCATCTGCAGTGATATTGGAGCCCAAGAAAATAAAATCTGTCACTGTTTCCACAATTTCCCCATATATTTTTGATATATAGTTATTTTCTATATATAGTTTAAAATAATTAAAAATTTTAAATATATTTTTAATAACATATACACACTGAAAACTGTAATAATATTTTGTTTGAGGCAATCTTGTAAGAAGGATCTCAAGTCAGGTGATGACATATGAATTTATCAGAATATATTGGAAGTAGCATATCCATTACCATTATTGGTAAAGTAGAAGTGATAATATAGCAGAGATAGGTGACAATTACCTGTTGCTATACTCTGACACTGGCCATTCCTATTCATTACTGCCACTTTTTAATATACAACTTACTTAACAGATTGACCTCTGGCTCTTGAAGAGCTCTTTGTTTTCCCTTCTAATATCATGTTGGAATTTGAAAGAACAGTGGTTCTTTTGGTTCACTGCATTCCACTGGGACCCTTCCAACTCCAGCTCATTAGAAACACCCTGGACTCTGAGGACTAACTATGATGTCATATGTCATAGCAATGAAGTAATGGTGGCAGGCCAAGGCAAAGACCAATTTTATTTTTGCTGCTTTAAGAAATTTCTCATTTAACTTCTACCTTTCAAGTAAAAATTATTACTTGTAGATTCCCAGCGTCAAAGGAACAAGTGAAAACTTGTTAGATGGGGTCAGCTCAGAATGAGCTGAGGAGACTTTTGAATACATGACCAGCTTCTCTTGGTTAAGTTCCATCCTTATGACCTTTTCGGGTGTGTTTCATATCAAACATCTAATTCTGGAAAGATGTGAGAAGACTGCAAGGAATTCTGTGAGAGGCTCTATCATCTTCATATTAGTTTAAAAAGACAAGTCTTTATATCTTTTATCCTGCCTACAGCTCTTCCTTTTAAAGATAGGCTCAGACAGAAAACTGCTAATTTGGAATAGTTATACTGTTGTAAGTTTATATCAAATAAGAATTTTCTATTAAATCTTTCTCTGTATTCCAATTTTTGAGGAAAGCAACTCAAGCAATTTTTTACTCTCAAGCTTCTTTTATTCTCCAATGTACTTTTCAGTGAATAGATTGAAAATTAATGAATGTCATTATCTACAAACTAAACTACCACACAGTTGCACTCATCTCAAATGCTACCAAAGTAATGCTCAAAATTCTCCAAGCTAAACTTCAACAATACATGAACTGTGAACTTCCAGATGTTCAAGCTGGATTTAGAAAAGGCAGAAGAACCAGAGATCAAATTGCTAACATCTGTTGAATGATCGAAAAAGCAAGAGTTCTAGAAAAACATCTATTTCTGACTTATTGACTATGCCAAAACCTTTGATCGTGTGGATCACAACAAACTCTGGAAAATTCTGAAAGAGATGGGAATACCAGACTACCTGACCTGCCTTCTGAGAAATCTGTATGCAGGTCAGGAAGCAACAGTTAGAACTGGACATGGAGCAACAGACTGGTTCCAAATAGGAAAAAGAGTACGTCAAGGCTATATATTGTCACCTGCTTATTTAACTTATATGCAGAGTACATCATGAGAAACGCTGGGCTGGAAGAAACACAAGCTGGTATCAAGATTGCCGGGAGAAATATCAATAACCTCAGATATGCAGATGACACTACCTTTATGGCAGAAAGTGAAGAACTAAAGAGGCTGTTGATGAAAGTGAAAGAGGAGAGTGGAAAAGTTGGCTTAAAGCTCAACATTCAGAAAACTATGATCATGGCATGTGGTCCCATCACTTCATGGCAAATAGATGGGGAAATAGTGGGAAAAGTGGCAGACTTTTATTTTGGGGGGCTCCAAAATCACTGCAGATGGTGATTGCAGCCATGAAATTAAAGGATGTTTACTCTTTGGAAGAAAAGTTATGACCAACCTAGACAGCATATTAAAAAGCAGAGATATTACCTTGCCAACAAAGGTCCATCTAGTCAGGGCTATGGTTTTTCCAGTGGTCATGTATGGATGTGAGTTGGACTGTGAAGAAACTTGAGCACCGAAGAATTGATGCTTTTGAACGGTGGTATTGGAGAAGACTCTTGAGAGTCCGTTGGACTGCAGAGAGATCCAACCAGTCCATACTAAAAGAAATCAGTCCTGAATATTCATGGGAAGGCCTGATGCTGAAGCTGAAACTCCAGTACTTTGGCCACCTGATGCAAAGAACTGACTCATTTGAAAAGACCCTGATTCTGGGAACGATTGATGGTTGGCATCACCGACTCAATGGACATGACTTTGAGTAAATTCTGGGAGTTGGTGATAGACAGGGAGGTCTGTCTTTGTGCAGTCCATGGGATCACAAAGAGTCAGACACAACTGAGTGACTGAACTGAACTGAACTGAACTCACTCTCCCAAACAATGATCTTCACTGGTTCTTTCAAATAGCAAAGAGACACATTTTATAGCTCTCTTCTGAATCAGGAGACCCAGTCTTCCCTGTTCACAATCTAAATGCTACAGTCAGATAGCACAGATGTAAAGAAAGTTCTAACATCCAGTAGGGAGAAAATCAACAAAAGCCTTTTATTTTCTTTTTAATGCTTTTCTTAGTTTAGGGATTGTGAGACTATGATTTATGGAATGTTGTTTGCTGTTTTTTTTCAAGGAAGCATCCATAGTTTTCATAACATTCTTATCAGGGTATGTAACCCACAGTATATTTGGAACTCTTCTAAGAGTATAATGTTATTTACTATTACACATGCATAAAATTTAAAAACTACTATACATAAGGAATAAATGAAAAGAAAAACATAAATGTTTACTTAGTACATGAGTACATTATGGAAGTGACACATTCTTTAATCACCTAGTTTCTAAATTTCAAGGTAATCTGATTTTCTTTTTTTAATACATGTACTCACTATTAATTCCTTCTGAAAAGCAGTATATTAGTCAAATTTTGCTGCTGTTAATACCATACCACAAACAGCCTCAGATTCTCATGGCTTACACTAACAAACATATATTTCTTGCTCATAGATTTGGATTTGGGATATGAACAAAAATTAAATGAAAAAACCAAAATTGTCCTTTCATTCAACAGTTAATAATGTTGAAGAAGAAATGCAAAATTATGCCACAAGATAAAATCAGATTAAGTCCATGTGGCACTCCATCTTAGCTATGTTAATCTCTCTGGAGTTTCTCCATCCATTCTCAAAAACTATTCTCTTCATCCACTTGTTTATCAAATATTAGGCTTATGTTTAAGTCCTGTCCGACTCTTAGTGGCCCCATGGACTGCAACATGCCAGGCTTCTCTGTCCTTCGCTGTCTTCCACAGTTTGCTCAAACTCATGTCCGTTGAGTCAGTGATGCCATCCAACCATCTCATCCTCTGTTGCCCTCTTCTTATCCTGCCCTCAATCTTTCCCAGCATCAGGATTTTTTTTCAGTAGGTTGGCTCTTCGTATCAGGAGGCCAAAGTATTAGAGTCTCAGCATCAGTCCTTCCAATGAATATCCAGGGTTGATTTCCTTTAGGATTGACTGGTCTTCTTGATTCTCTTAGGCTTATGCCCTGGCACAAAAATCTCATCTGAAATAAAAGCCAGCATCTTCACCATTATTGACCTCTTTAACACTTTGATATCTACCAAATCTGTTCTTCCTCTTAACCTTATTAATAAATTCATATTTAACTAAAATTTCAGAATTATCTTCAACTCCTTATTTTTCAGTATTCTAACTCAACAATATATAGGATTCCCTTCACCATCTTTCACACATGATTGATTCCCCCTCCTGACCTCTTTAAAATATTATCAACACTCAGTTTTCCTCTGCTGCCTCATTCAATTCAGTTCAGGTAATTTTTACCTCTTTTTTTCATTTACCTGTCATTTTAGTTTCTTTCCTAGAATACTGAAGTTGTTTCCTGACTGGTCCCTTTGTTTCCAATTTCCCCTAACGTTTAGTCTGTTATACTCGTGATATAAAAATTTCCACAGAAATCAAATTCCTTCTTTTTGTCTTTCAAGGTTCTTAAAACTCTGGATCCACCTGAAGTTCAAAACTATTTAATGACTAATTGGACATCAAGTTAAAGGTGATCTCTGTCATATACTGGGTCACAATCTACATGAGAATTCAAGACACATGAAAAAAATAAGTGAGAGAAGTATAATACTTATCATGTTCTAGTGAATGTACTACATAGGACTTGGAAGAACATAATTTTATCTTAATGTGTATATATTCATTTTAAAAATTATGAATTATTTTAATATGCTCTAAAAATGGGACTAGTCCATTAAAATTATGGTTGCTTTGTGTTAGAGAGAAGCTTAAGTAAGAATAATGTCAGATATAAATCAACTTACAGAAAAATAATTAATAACAACAAGGATAAACAATTTGCAAAAATTGGGAAAGTGATATGAAAACTGACAAGTTTTGCATCTGATCTAGTAGTGATGGCTTGTAGAAAAGACGGAAAAAATAGGAGATAAAACTTGAAAGGCAAATCTATCAGGCCGATTTTAGTCTGTTTCTTCCACAATGGAGGAGCTCAAAACAGATAAAAATTAGTCTTAAAACAACAACCAGTTATTGTTTAACTGCTGATTCTGAGAGTCAGTAGTTTAGGCTTTTTCTCTGCTGGTGGTTCTTCTGGCCCTGGCTGAGCTTGTTCACCTACCTATGACCATCGCCTGGGCTGGCTGGGCCCCAGTGAACTAGGAAGGCATCCCCTGGAGAAGCTCATCTCTGCTGTCCTTGTCTCCATCTTCCTGCAGAGCAGGAAGTGGGCTTATTTAAGTGTGAGTTTATTCACTTGGAGAATAAAGGATCTCAGTGGAGAAGCAGCAGAAGCAAGGCCTTCAGGCTTAGAATTTACGCTTGGATGCTTTTGTGATGTCTATATATGTAAAATACCATCTTTATCTTTATCCTAGACAAATACTTAGGGTGTTTCCATATCTTGGCTACTGTAAATAATGCAGCAACAAACAAGGGAATGTAGCTCATTTCCTTCAGATATATATTTAGTTGTAAGATTGCTAGATCCCATGGTAGTTGTGTTTTTACTTTTCAAAGAAATTACATATTGTTTTCCATAATGTCTGTGCCAGTTTACATTCCCAACAACAGTGTAGAAGGATTCTTTTTTCACCATCACCATCCCTACCTTCACTTGTTTTTTTATTTATAAAAGTCACTCTAATACTTGTAATTTTGGCTTTGACTTGCATTTCTCTAATGGTTAATGATGTTAAACACCTTTTCATGTACTTGTTGGACATTTGTATGCCTTCTTTGGAAAAATGTTTATTCAGTTTCTCCTGAAAAAGTTTTCGCTGTTGAGTTGTGAGAGGTTTCTTACGTATTTTATGTATTAACTCCTTATCAGATACATGGTTTGCCAATATATTCTTTTTTTCTGTAGGTTGACTTTTCATATTGTTGATGGTTTCATTTGCTGTGCAGAGCTTTTTAGTTTGATGTAGTCCCATTTGCTTCTTTTTGCTAGCTTTTCCTTTTTGATGGAGGAGGTACAAAGTCACATTTTAAAGGGTGTGGTCATAAGAAGAATGAAAGATTGTGTTCAGACACAACATGCATATTTTAGGATGACTCATTCATTATAAACCATTAAATGCGAAATATACTATAGAATTAATGGGGATCAGGAGGGATCCAAGGCACGCTCACCATTGAGAAGATTAATATAATAATAGGCCAGGGAGAAATAATGTGAGACAGGAGCTGGGACAGTGGGTGTGTAAAGGATGTTTGAGGTTTTGTAAAGGAGAATCCCAGGATTTGCCAGGGTGGTATGATGAAGAGGCATGTGGTGTGGTGCACGGTGAGGATACACTGGATGATGATGCCAATTAGTTCAGATGAGAGATGGGAGCAAAGGTGCCTTGTTTAGGGTGGCTGGTAGGTGGAAAAGTTGAGATGCTCATGTGTTATATATGTGGCTGTGTCCAGAAAGAAGTTTGAATTTCGGATCTGGAGCTCAGGATACAATCAATAATAGAGACATTAAATTTGGGAGTTCTTAACATTTTGGTAAGAACTTGCATGCCTAGGAGTGAATATGGTGTGGAAAGAGCATGTGTTTTGTGCCCCCAACCACACTGTACTTTGTGCACAGTGGTTACCAGATTGATCATTGTCCGGCTATCAGCCGAAGGGAGTGCAGTCTCCTCACTTTCTTCAACACTCAAGGTCAGGCCATTCCATTTCTTTTTCTTTTTTTAAAAAATATTTATTTGGCTGCTTCGGGTCTTAGTTGCACCACACAGCATCTTTGATCTTTGGCATGTGGGATCTAATTCCCTTACCAGAGGTCAAACCTGGGCCTCCTGCATTGGGAGAGTGGCATCCATTGGACCACCAGGGAAGTCCAAGCCCATTCCATTTCTTGATGAGCTGATTGTAATGTAAGAATTATAAGAAAAGTCAATGAGGTGCAGAGCCTAATATATTGAATTTGGGGGGAACATAAACACTGTGGGTTTGTGAGCTATGCTCTTCTCTTCATGTATCTTACTAGTAGCCTTCTCAGTGGGGTACTCCTGTCTACCTCATAGATGAAGGGCCTGAGGATTACAGATTATTGGTGCTTCTGAATATTTTCCAGGTCCTGACCCACATGGAATGTGATACCAGTCGTCCTGACCACGGGAGGAAGTGAGGGAGGCTTAAGGTTATGGGTCCCCAGGCCAATCAACCCGTCCCTATGGCTAAGGACATCAATATCTTAGCACATGTGTTGTAGTCATATGCCGCCACAGCCTACCAGCTGGGAAATCTGGGTTAAATAAATGGCCAGAGTAGCAGAGCTAATAAGTAACAAAACTATCAGAAGAATTTGGTTTTGCTTGACTCTGAAGTTGAGATTCTTTCCTCTATTTCATGCAATGATTCTGCCTGGGTTTTAAGATTGAGAGACTATGGAAATAGTTTATCATTTGAGAGATAACTCGAGACTCTAAGATGCATGATGTCTTTTGTTTTTCAATCCCTGAAGTCAGTTAAATATTATGGGATAGGCAAACAATGATAATATTTCCTTTTCTTGCAATTTATATGGATAATTATTAAAACCACACCATATTGAGGAAATAAGCGATTCATTTTCCTTATACAGTATATGGACTTGTAGATACATCTTAGTGGCCAGCATATGTGTTTTTATGTTTTATTTTATTTCTGAAATAATGCTTTCCATTTCTAAATATCCATTAATTTCATTGAAATAAATTCTGGTTTAAAGAGATGAGGTGAATTACATGAACTATTATCAAACCAGGGATTTTTGATAGTTTTGAATCTCTGAGTGACAGATTTGTGTCTTCTCCAGGGCCAAGCCTGACTTAGGCATTGGCTGAGTCTGGACTAGGTGCTGGAAGGGGATGGCCCCCCGTGAGTTACATCCTTACTTCTCTGCCCTTAATACTTACTGCATTCTGTTGTGCCTTTGCAGATATGTGGAGAAAGTATAGTTACTCTGTTTATAGTGACTTTCTTCTTTTTATAGAACGGTCATGATTCAGTAGAACAGAGAAGCGTGGCCATAGACACATTTGGAGTAGAAATTTGCTTTCTTTGTATCTGTTTGATTCGGAGCACGTGAAATAACTTTTCTGAATTCCATCTGTAAAATGGGAAGTGGAATGCTCACCTCACAGACTTTCTGTGGGAATCAATAAAGGTAATAGTTATAACATACTTCCGCTAGCTCCTGGCTTACAGATACACTAGCCGTCGCAAAGAGGAAGTAGCGATG
Organism: Budorcas taxicolor; assembly: GCF_023091745.1. Classification (NCBI taxonomy): domain Eukaryota; kingdom Metazoa; phylum Chordata; class Mammalia; order Artiodactyla; family Bovidae; genus Budorcas; species Budorcas taxicolor. The sequence goes on from NC_068922.1 coordinate 4,625,646, forward strand.
GAGGTGGTGACGCTGCGGCTAGTGACAATAGAGGTGGAGGTGATGTGCTGGGGGCTGGCAGCGGGGGAGGCGGCCGTGACGGTGGAGGTAGAGGTGGTGACAGAGAAGGCGTGGAGGACGCCGTGCTGGAGGTGGTCGCGTCGGTAGTGGGCGTGCAGGTGTTGCTGGAATTAGTGGAGGTTGTGAGGGACATGGGGGGAGGCGGTGATGGAGGAGGCAGAGATCGAGGTGGTGGTGGCAGAGGAGGTGGATGTGGTTTGGGGGAAGATGGGGAACGTGGGGAAGGTGACGATAGTGGCGGAACTTGTGGAAGCAGAGGTGGTGGTAGTGAAAGCGGAGGTAAGCACGTTACCGGCGGAAGTGAGGGCAGGTGGAAGGTGGTGAGGTAAGAGACGTGATGGTGGTGGCGTTGATAAGGGGTGTTGATGGAGTAGGGGGAGGTGGCACACGGTGCGGTGGTGGTGGTGGTTGCAGGGTGGTGAGAGTGGAGCTGGGGACCAGGGGGAGGTGATGATGGAAGGGGATGGTAGTGGTCGAAGAGTCGTTGGAGCTGCCACTGGTAACAGCGGAGGTGGAAGTGAAGATGGTGGTGGGTTGAAGACAAGGAAGACGGAGGCGCTGGCAGAAGTGAAAGTGAGAGTGGGAGAGAGGATGATGGTGATGGTGACGGTCCTGCAGGAGGGACTGTTGGGAGTAGAGAGGGCAGAGATGGCAAAGCAGTGTGGCAATGCTTACAAGGATACTGGCAGCTGGCATGTGGCTAATATTCTTTTCTAAGAAACTGAGAACAAAAGGTGGATATTGTCCATCCTCGGGACAGCTTTGGTTTAATCAGGCGAGGTTCAGTTGACACTGGATGAACAAATGGTATCTTTTCCCAGTTAATCTTGACAACTGGCATCGTCTGAGAGTCAAGTCGACATTCCTTTTACTTTTGTGTTCTGCCACTAGCCTCTCCATTTAATTCCCTTCCTTTAAATTCACTGTTGCTTAGATAGTGAGCTCTTGCGTGTAGGTCATGGTAAACTCAGATTCCTTTTGTAAGCACTTTTCTGCTTGCGTGGCTCTCAATGCATGAATTCCTATGGTAAGATGCTTGATTAACTGAGCTAATATGGTCCTTCGTTGAACCTTTCATCATCACTAGGGTGTGCTAGCTTGACCCTCTGTGGATGTGGACCATCCAGTGTGTCTGATCTTCGTCCTACCTGTATCTAAAGCCACAGAAAACCCAGCCTTACAACTCTGAGTCCTGGCTTCTCGGTCCTTATGTTTAGTTCTTCTCTTTTGCTCTTAAAACTGTTGCTTCTTGGGCTGCCTGAGGCACTGACTTCTAGGTCAGTGATAAATCCCACTCAGTGAAGCCACATGTATCATTTCCTCTACCACTTTGCAAACAGCATTTCTTGGACTGTGCCAGCCAGCCATGGGCTCTGTCCCTGGCATCAGCAGAGCCCGCTCATTTCTGGCAATCTGCTGCCTTTGCCATTTCAGAAGGCCATGGCCCCAGAGCCCCAGCACCACAATCTTGTGAATCCTGGGGACCTGCCAGGCTGCCCAGCATTTTGTCTGAGCAGTGTTTGTGCTTGCCTTTCACATTGGCAGGTCTGAGAATTTCCACTGCTGTTGATCCACCTCACACAGCCACAAAACAGACCAGGACCTGTGTGTCTCTCCAGGCTAGGGGTGGCATGGCAAAACATTTCTGGTCCCAAACTGTGGCATGTGTGCCCTGCCAGGACCCAGGGCGTTTTGGGAAGTGCCTTCCTTGTCCCAATTAAAAGTGTTTAATTGTTCAGAGCCAGGCTACTCGCTGTAGCTCTTCCTTCATCAGCCTCACTTTGTTAAGCATTATTGCACTCACTAATCTTCTCTTTTTGACAGTTCCTGGCCAACAGAATCACAAGTTCAGGCTATGGAAACAAAATGCATTTTATTTATTATACTCCTAAGATGTTTTCAATAATGCAGACAGTGCCTGTTTCGCCAAGTGGGTGTTGCGACTTTCCAGAGGTTTGGCTAGTTAGCAGCCTGCCGGTGAGCACACATGCTGTCCTCCAGCCCTTTTCTGGATGTCCTTCACCCCAAATGGAGCCTCCCCCATGATCATGTTTGGCCTCCAGTGTAGACAGACAGAAATGCTTTGGACCAAGGCAAGCAGCTCCGTATAGTGACGCCATCTAAGGTGATTCATCTGGTCTGCACTTTGACTACTTCTGTCCTTCCCTTGGGAATAGTCATAGCAGCTAATGTTTATTGAGCATTTACTAAGTGCCAGCACTGGTCTGACAGCGTTATGTAGGTTATCACATTTAGCCCTCCAGCTGTGGCAGGGGGCAGGCACTGGTCTTATTTTTGTTTTATAAGTGAGGAAGTAAGGCACAGAGAAGTTAAATGACTTCCCCGAGTCACACAGCTGGTAAGGGATGCCTTTGGGATTTGAATCTACTTAACCACTCCATCAGACTGTCTCCCCGGTTTGGTGACTGAACGAGAGACAACAGGCAAACACAATAATTAAGTTAAATGATCAGTGAAGATCTGGTTATATGAGTAGAAGCATATCTCTTGGCTTTTCAGTCAAGGAAATGCTTTTTTTTTTTTTTTTTTTTAGAAATGATAGCGGAGATTCTCTCTGCCACCAACCTTATCTGCAGGGCAAGGAATAGAGATGCAGATGTAGAAAATGAGCTTGTGGCCCAGGGTGCTGTGGGGAGGAAAGGATGGGACGAGTTGGAAGAGTCGCATCGACATCCATATATACACAGTACTATGCGAAAAATAGGTGGCTAATGGGAAGCTGCTGTGTAGCACAGGGGGCTCAGCTGGATTCTCTGTGATGACCTAGGGGGTGGAGGGGAGAGGTGGGAGGGAGGCTCAAGAGGGAAGGGATATATGTATACATGTTGCTGATTCATGTTGTTGTACAGCAGAAACCCATACAATACTATAAAGCAGTTATACTCCAATTAAAACATAAATTTAAAAATAAAAAGAAGACTAGTGAAAGTCTCCCTACCCTTCTGGGCACAGTGCATGCTGTGGCCACAGCTCCGGGCCTGCAGGCTGCCCAGGTGATGCTCTTTGCAGAGGCAGTGTCTCTTTGATTGCCTGATTCTGCTCTCCTTTTCCCCCATGAAAGACTGACAGTCTGTTTCCGTGACGCTTTCCTCCTTTTTCCCTTTCGTGCCTTGTATGTTTCGACTTGTCCAGTTTGGGGTAGAGAGGCGGGGCGGGCATCAGATAAAGTCACTTCTTGAATCACCTTAAAGATGCCTCTTGATAAGTTCCAAGGGGCAGGGGGAGATTACTTCTGAAATCCTTAGGTGGGGGCAGCTGTGGACAAATTGATTTATTTGCAAGCTCAAACAGGTGTCTTGACCTCAGGCGGTCAAGGCAAGAAGTTGCCTCTCATGGCAATTTCAACCAGGTGAAGGGAAGGGAAAGTTGGTGTAGAACAGGCCTTCCCACAGTTAACTTCTTGTTGGATGGATTTGAACAGAAAATTTCCACTGCTATCCAGGGACTGTATGTGAAATTGATTAACATTTCTAGGACAAACCGGCGAACTGTATTCAGTTCTGAGATGCTTTAGATCTTGCAACAGGATACCTGGGAAGCATCTCAGAGAACACTGATGCCTTTCAGAGACATTATCGGGGTGCTTGTGATGCCAAATCACCATTGGTATTCATGGCAAAGAGAGTGCGGCATTGTCGCTAGTCCAGATCGTCTTACAGAAGGGTATTATTCCTCCGTCCCAGCGTCCCCTAGACACTTACACACAGGAGAACGTCACCATTTGAGTCACAGAGAGGAACTTTGAAGTTGAGTGACCTCAATAAAGCTTGCAGGAACAAGGAAAAGGTGCAGCTATTCTCAGGTTAAGAGAAAACATCAAAAGTTTGCAAAAAACTTAAGACACAAAGAAGCCAGCTAAGAACTAGGTTTTGCAATGTTCGAAAAAATAGAGTGTATGTCTCTCTACATGGTGGCTAGCCAATGTGTGAAACAGTCTCTCTGCTGTTTTTTGTTTTTCCCCAAAAACAGGTTAAAAAAAAAAAAAAAAACAAGGAAGAAATATCCAACAGCAGCAGATTTGGGTTCATCTGAACCAGATGCTTGTTTGTGGGATTTGAGTCTGGCAGGAAGCCATCATGGGGAGGTGACTGTTTGGTATAAATGTGGCTGTCTTTCCATAGCTTCAGTCTTCAGAATGTTGGCTTTCTTTATTTTGTCCCCGCTGAGGACCAAGGAGAGGAAGGAGGTGGCCCACAGGCTGTTTCCAAGGTCTCAGGACTGTCCTGGTTAGCGCTCTCATTAGGTAAATGTATATCTCTGACTGACAAGGACATTAGAGTGGTTTAACTCCATCGTCTCCACTGCACAGGGATACTGGTGCTTTGAATGAGAATTTCGAGGAATTCAAACTGAAGGCCTCGTCTCCTGACATTCCTAAGTCTGTGCCGTGTGGGTAAGGAAAGCAATTTTGCATAAAGTGTTTTTCCCCTAATATTCCAATCACACCTCTTAAATGACACCTTTATTTATCGCCAGCCCAAGGCTGATGCTGTAAGAAAATAATAAAACCCTAGCTTTTTGCTCTATGACTCTTTGGGGTGTCTAATATTATTATTGCTTTTCCCAGGACCTTGCATATGGCATGTACTCTGTAGTTTGGTTTGGTTTGACATGAATTAGAGGACACATCATACTTGGTCTCATAGATTTCTGGTCATACTTTCGGGGAGTTTTGTGACATTCTTACCACCTATAAATTCAAAAGGTCTGCTAGATTGTAAGATAATGTAGTGGAAAAGTGCACGTTACTTTAGAGAAAAAGATATTCCTGGAAAAGTCCTTTTCGGCTTTTGGAGTTGGAAGAAGAGAGCATGGTAAATGGCTTTATGAAACTAAGATGTGGGACTCAGATGAAAATCTGAATTTCCTCTGTATGTGACTTTGCTAAAAAAATATTCATGTGATAAAACGGTGTATCAAATATAATGCCTATTATAGATTAGGGAGGAGGCATTAGATGGTGTATGTTGTCAATTCTTACTGTGGGTGAGATGCCATGCTTTGGTTGTGTGAGTTTGCCACTATGATGTCAGAGAGTAAAATGGAAATATATTTGGTGAAAATCAAACTTGTTATCACTTACTATTCTGACAGAGAGTAATGAAGGAGGGAGGTGATTAGATCTGACGGTCAAAAGGGAAAGGGAACCTAATGAACACCGTTAGGATTATTTTTTTTCTTCCCTCCAGAGATTAGTGTCACCAGTACTTATTCTTCACACACGGGAGACTGAGCAAATGACAGAGTGCAAGGAGGGTGCAGCCTTATACGTGAGGCTGGACTCACCCCTCAGAGGCTGACTATATGTGTACAGAGGGTTTGGCAAAAAGAAAGTGCTTTTGAGCTTACTATTTTTGTTTTTACCAGAGAGGTTCATTCTGTGTCACCCATAACTGAGATATTAATTCCAGTGATATGCAAATAGTTTTTCAGCTTAAATAGAAATTTGGATTGTCACATTAGAATAGAATGCATTCTAGAGCCTCTGACATTCTGAAAAAGAATTTCAAGTAAATTAATCATCATTACTGCTAACTATTCCAACAAGAAGCTAAAATGAGCTCTCAAACAAGGATGAAAATGTTATCCTTCAGCAAACCCATTGTTAGCAAATTTTCTTTAAATCCACAGTCCCTCAAGGTTTATTAGCTGTCTTTAGCAGTGTTATTTTCAAATAATTTATTCAATTGGCTTTGAGTAGAAATAAGCATTTATTCCTTTGGGTTAAGATGATTATTCATCCTGTATTCCCTTGGCAGTTCCAAATGTAACTATTGTGTTATAGTTTTCCCATCGACCATAAAAATGTCTCAGTCTAGTATTTTTTTTATTCTCGTTGTTTCACACATGTGGAAGGGTCTGAATCTCACATCTGGAAGCAGCAGGGGAATCCTTTCCCGGACCACACCTTTCATTGGGATTGGGGGTGGGGGGTGTTCAAAGATAAGGGTTCCATTCTTAGACCACTTATCTGGGGAGCTGGGGAACAGGTGAGTGTATACTGAAGGATCGGCATGTCCATGCTGAGCTGGGCTAGAGATTTCTAAGAGCCGTGGAGCTGCAGTGCTCTTCAGTTGTCCCGCCTTCCTTACTGCATACAGTGGGATGCTATGTGTACACAGTGGAACTGCTCCAGTTCAAGACTCGTTCGCAGATGTCCTAGATCCGATTGGTAAACATAATTTATTTGTAGTGGCTTCCCAGGTGGTGTTAGTAGTAAAGAATCAGTTTGCCAATTCAGGAGACACAAGAGATGTGGGTTTGATCCCTGGGTCAGAAAGATTTTCTGGAGAATCTAATTTAGCAAGTATTTGTTGAATATCTATTCTATGCCAGCCATTGTTCAAGGCCTGTGGAGGTATGAGAACAAAGCCCTCCTTGTTGTGGAGTCTGTATTTTGGTTGGGTGAACCACTCCATACAGTCAATAAACAATTAATGTAATATGATGATGAGTATTCACTTAGGTCCAGTTCAATCACTCAGTTGTGTCCAACTCTTTGTGACCCCATGGACTGCAGCACACCAGGCTTTCCTGTCCATCACCAACTCCCAGAGCTTGCTCAAACTCATGTCCATCGAGTTGGTGCTGCCATCCAACCATCTCATCCTCTGTCGTCCCTTCTCCTGCCTTCAAACTTTCCCAGCATCAGGGTCTTTTCCAATGAGTCAGTTCTTCATATCACGTGGCCAAAGTGTTGGAGTTTCAGCTTCAACATCAGTCCTTCCAATGAATATTCAGGACTGATTTCCTTTAGGATGGACTGGTTGGATCTCCTTGCAGTCCAAGGGACTCTCAAGAGTCTTCTCCAACACCACAGTTCAAAACCATCAATTCTTTGGCCATCAGCTTTCTTTATAGTCCAACTGTCACATCCATACATGACCACCAGTGAAACCATAGCTTTGACTAGACGGACCTTTGTCAGCAAAGTAATGTTTCAGCTTCTAAATACGCTGTCTAGGTTGGTCATAGATTTTCTTCCAAGGAGCAAGCATCTACATTTCATGGCTGCAGTCACCATCTATAGTGCTTTTGGAGCCCAAGAAAATAAAGTCTGACACTGTTTCCACTGTTTGCCCATCTATTTCCCATGAAGTGATGAGACCGGATGCCATGATCTTCGTTTTCTGAATGTTGAGTTTTAAGCCAGTTTTTTCACTTTCCTCTTTCACTTTCATCAAGAGGCTCTTTAGTTCTTCTTCGCTTTCTGCAATAAGGGTGGTGTCATCTGCATATCTGAGGTTACTGCCATTTCTCCCAGCAATCTTGATCCCAGCTTATGTTTCATCCAGCCCCACATTTCTCGTGATGTACTCTGCATACAAGTTAAATAAGCAGCGTTACAATATACAGCCTTGATGTACTCCTTGTGCTATTTGGAACCAGTCTGTTGTTCCATGTCCAGTTCTAACTGTTGCTTCCTGACCTGCATCCAGATTTCTCAAGAGGCAGGTCAGGTGGTCTGGTATTCCCATCTCTTTCAGAATTTTCCACAGTTTGTTGTGATCCACACAGTCAAAGGCTTTGGCATAGTCAATAAAGCAGAAATGGATGTTTTTTTGGAACTCTCTTGCTTTTTCAATGATCCAATGGATGTTGGCAATTTTATCTCTGGTTCCTCTGCTTTTTCCAAAACCATCTTGAACATCTCAGTATGGTTCTCATACTGTTGAAGCCTGGCTTGGAGAATTTTGAGCATTACTTTGCTAGCGTGTAAGATGAGTGCAATTGTGCAGTAGTTTGAGCGCTCTTTAGCATTGCCTTTCTTTGGGATTGGAATGGAAACTGACCTTTTCCAGTCCTATGGCCACCGCTGAGTTTTGCAAATTTGCTGGCATATTGAGTGCAGCACTTTCACAGCATCATCTTTTAGGATTTGAAATAGCTCAACTGGAATTTCATCACCTCCACTAGCTTTGTTTGTAGTGATGCTTCTTAAGGCCCACTTGACATCACATTCTAGGATGTCTGGCTCTAGGTGAGTCATCACACCATTGTGGTTATCTGGTGAGTGTAATGCTGATAAGTATAATAAAAGAAAAAAGCTCAGTCGAATACAGGGCTGATATTAAGGGAAGAGCTCATTTAGACAGGATGGTTAGGAAAGACTTTTTCTATTGAGATGACATTTGAGCTGAGACCTAACATAGTGAAGAAGGAATCCACATGGATCTATGGGAGAAGCGGGGGCGGGGGGGTGGGGCGGCAGGGAAAGGATGAGCTACTATAAAGAAGGGAAATTGACATCTTCCAGAAACAGCAAAGATGTTACCCTGTCTGGGCTAGACTAAGCAAGGAAAAGACAGAGGGAGATTAAGATCCATGAGGCTGTGGGGTTAAGCTCATTTAGGGCCTAGTAGGGTTCAATGGTAAGTGTCCTAGAAGCCACTGCAGTAACTGGATGGCCAGAGCTGCCATTTACCAAGGAGTAGGCTCCAGGTGGAGGGACGCCAAGCTCTAGACCAGGTGAGCTTGAAGTGCCTCTATGCTTCCAGCTGAAGTCTTAAAGAGGCTGTTTATTCTGTAAGTTTGGAGTTCAGAAGTATGGATTGAAATGGCTATTTAAAAGTCCCTGATATGAAAATGGTAACTAAAACCAAGAGGTTGGATGCAATCAAATAAATAATGAAATAATGAAATAAAGGAGACTTATTTGTGAGTTCTTGGTTAAGAACCTATGTATGGACTGATACAGGTTTATATCATGGGCTGGATTCTTTAGATTGTGAGGAGGATCACCACACTCATCCCTTGTGTAAAATCCAGTTCCTCTCGTGCCCTTACTATGTCCTAAGGAAGAGAAAAGAGGAAAGGTGATGTTTATACTCTCATATGCTGATCAGAATGCTCTTCACTGTGGGGCAGGGTTCCTGTGCTTTAAAAGGCATGTACTCATAATTCAATTTTCTCTTTCACTACCTCTTTTCCGAATGGTTCATTCTGAAAGATTGGTCTTATTCTTTGAGGGCAGCTAACTGTATTTCCACTTTTTGCATGTTCTCCCATGTGGTAGCCTTGTCTTTGCAAAGGGGTTGGCTTAACCTTCAGCAAGGTAGTCTAGGTCAGTCTAGTCAAGTTTTCTTTGCTCGTGTTCCATCTCGGGTAGTGGAGGCATTCCCACAACTGATTGGCTAATTTGAATTGTACTCTCTTTGGGAAATCAGTATTTCTGGATTTAAGGAAATGGAATAGAATCACTTATCTTGGCCAAGAATCTAGGTCCTTGATTGCATTTTTTCACCAGAAAGCCATGCATTGAGCACCTTTGGCTGTATACCCATGGCTCTTTTTCCTGTTTTATCCATTGTTCCTTGTGTGTAGCTCCTTGGGGGCATCTCAGAGGGGAAGATGGATGAGGGGTAGGGTTTAGGTACCCAAATCTGAACAGCGTGCCTTTTTAAAGACCCTGCTAGCAAAGAGTGCCTTTTTAAAGACCCTGGGAATGAAGAAACACCTTGAAGTAATATGCATTTTGTGGGTTCCTTTGACTCTTCCTCTCTGCCTAGACAGGGATTGCATTTTGTTTCCAGATGTATTCCCAATGACTAACATGATCCCTGGCATATGGGAAGCACTCTGTGAAGCTTGTTGAAAGAGGAAAGGAAACAGGGCCCCTGGCATTATCTATTTTCCCTGAAAGGGGGCAGGACCATGTTTTCACAATGAGCCATTCCTTCCTTCTTTGTTCCACAGCAGGAGAATTCACCTCTCTGCCACTGATTCTGTTTCCAACTTCCTGAAGGTACCTGGGATTCTGAAGGTCATTTGTTGCTTTGGCTTGGATATTGGAACAACCATATAATGAAGCTTCCCATCTCTTCTTGAAATTCTGAAACAGTCTGTGATCCAATGTAGGATTATTTCCCTCTACTTCTTCAGGGGTTCCTGACCTCTGGGATCTAAATGCCTGGAGATCTGATGTGGAGCTGTGTAATAATAATAGAAATAAAGTGCACAATTAAAGTAATATGCTTGAATCATCCCCAAACCATCCCCCTGCTCCCTGGCTCATTGAAAAATTGCCTTCCACAACACTGATCCCTGGTGCCAAAAAGGTTGGGAACCACTATGCTACTTCACCGTCTAAACTGCCTGCACCTGCAGTGTGGTCAGCGTATCGCCCCGGGACCACCTGAGGATTCTGACCCCCTCCACCCCCCAAGCACACGTGGTCACACACTTCTTTTGGCAAGGGGAATTGGAGGCCCATCTTCTTCCTGCTCACTCAGACCTTACCTCTCCTTAGTGGCCCAAATCCAGCAAACTCCTAGCACGACTTTCTCATAATATGGATGGGGCTTGGAATCCGCGTGTCACTCACTTGGCACTAATTGTTTCCTTTCTTCGTTACTATACACTAATACACAGGCTCTCAAACATTAGCATTTACCAGAATCTCCTGAAGGGCTTGTTATAACAGATTCCTGGGCCCCACCCCCCAAGTTTCTGATTCAGTAGGTCTAGGGTGGAGCCTGAAAGTTTGCATTTTTAGCATGTTCTCCGGGGAGGTTGATGATGCTGATTTCGGGACAAGGTATAGGAAATGACGAGGCTGGTAGCTCTTCATCCTGGCAGCACGTTGGAATCACCTGGGACAAATTCTAATCTCTGCAATGCTCAGGTCCCAGTTTAATCAGAATCGCTGAATGTGGAACCCACACATTGATAGTTGTAGGGGAAACCATTCTTTCCTCTCCTGGAATTACTACAGGTCTATAAAATAGACTCTTCTGCCTTCTTGGCAGTATTGGGGACAAATATGTCCCTGAGATGGTGTACTTTTAAGAGGCCAATAGACCACGTTCCTTTCTAACGGTGATTCTCAAGGTGTGGTCCCTGGAACAGTTCTTTTCCAGCATCACCTGGGCCCCATTCTGGACAGATCTGATAACTCAGAAACTTGGGTTGTGGAGCCCAGCAGTCTATTTCACAGCTCTGTAGGTGATTCTGATGTGCCCTCAATATTGAGAACTACAGTTCTGTTAGATGGATATGGGGGGTTGATAGTTCAATCAATCATTCTCAACCACAGCTATGCAGTAGAGTAACCTGTGGAGCTCTGACATCTGGACATTCTCCAACCTCAGATATTCTCATTGAATTGTCCCTGGTAGGCATCCATTATTTTTAAAGCACCACATTTGATTCTCTTGTGCAGCCAGGCTTCTGTGATGACTGATATAAATATTACTTTGTAACCAATTAACCTACTGTTTGTGGTGGCTGTGGTTCTATTCCCACATGAGCCAGTAGATCTTCTGGCTGAGCAGATTTGTCATAAATGGATATGATGGTCAAAGTAACTACTGTAGACTGAATGTTTGTGTTCTCTCAAAATTGAAACTGAAATCTCAGTCCCTGAGATGATGGGGCCATGGGACCTTTGGTAGTTGATTAAGTCAGGAGCACAGAACCCACATGAATGGAGTTAGTGCCCTTATGAAACAGATCCCAAGAGCTCCTCCACCCCTTCTACCATGTGAGATCAGAGAGAGATGATAGTCTCCATAAACCAACCTCCCACCAGACACCGAATCTGCTCCCACCTTGATCTTGGACTTTCCAGTCTCCAGAAGTATGGGAAGTAAATTGAGGTTGTTTATTAGGCTCTTAGTCTATGGTATTCTGTTATAGCAGCCTGAATGGACTGAGATAATCACCAGCACCTTGCCCTGTGGGGACTTGGGGGAGGTTGCATGGGAAGTGTCCTGTGTGGGATGTACACTGATAAACACTGAGAGAGTGAGAAATGTGACCAAGTCTTTGAGGAATTACAGTACAGAAAGGGACAGAGGTTGTGATAAGTTAACTGCAAAAATGGTCATGCACATATGCAATGTGTCTCTGCCACTCTGAGCACCAAGAGGTTGCTTTATTTCCTGATCCTTGAACCTGGACAGACATGTGCCTTGAATGGATCAATAGAATGCAGCAGAAGTGACGTGGTGCCTGTCTTCTGATTAAGCCTCCAAATGCCTGTGTGCATATATGTCTCTCTTTGGTGTATGGTGAATGATGTATGGTCAGGCCATTCAAGGTGGCTGTTCTCTTGTTGTCTGTATACTCCCAGCGTGAGCAGTCCCTGCTGTACTCACATGACTCTCCAGTCCTCTTAATTATAGGGCTTAGTCCCCTGATAACTAAAGAGCCCACCTGATGTCAATTCCCCTATACAGAGTAGCATCCTACCCCCAAGGAGCTAAGACTTCTGCCTTGTCCTGCCCACTGTCTGCCACATACAGCAAGAGGCCGCTCTCAAACCCTTTGTTCAGTAAACCTTGGATGTCTCTGTCACGGTCTCTTGGGCTCTTTCTTCGGTCTTGAGACTGGGCCCCTACAAGGCTTGCAGGCCTGTGGAGTGCTGCCCAATAGACCCCCACGGCCATTATGAGAAAAAGTTCAGTGTAGGCTTCTGGACGATGAAGGACCACCTAGGACAGAGCTGATCCCAGCTGAGGCCATCCTGGGTCAGCAACCTTCATCACTCCAACAGCTGATGTGGACACATGAGAGAGCCTAGATGAAAACAAGAGAACCAACCAGCTGAACTTAGCCTAAATTGCTGACCAGCAGAACTGTAAGCCACATAAGTGAGTGTTGTTTCAAGTCACTAAATTTGGGGTAGTTTGTAAAGCACTAATGCCTAAATGATACAGATAGTCTAAAAATAATCTGTGTTGTGCTCAGTCGTGTCTGACTGTGACCCCATGGTCTGTAGCTCACCAGGGGAATCCCTCTTTCCATGGGATTCTCCTGGAAACAATACTGGAGTAGGTTGCCGTGCCCTTCTCCAGGGGATCTTCCTGACCCAGGGGATCTTCCTGACCCAGAAATCGAACCCATATCTCCTGTATTAGGAGGCAGGTTCTTTACCCACTGAACCACCTGGAAAGCTTAGTGGTTTACAAACAATTGCACTTAGGGGAAGAGAGAGAATGTGTACAGTGCCTGGAATTAGCATTCATTCCTCTAACAGCTTAGGATATCAAAATCAAAACCTTTAAAAACCACATATTCAACTAAGAATAAAAAATTGTTTTTGTCAGGAAGGGAGGGGATCTTTAGTAATTCAGAGGAGACGGGAGACCAGTGTTTCTTTGGTAGCAGAAAACCTGTGATACTGAGCAGGAGAGAAGAGTTATAAAATTAGATTAGTGAACTTTAGAGCTATATAAAGAGGGCCTAGGAGAAGGCAGTGGCACCCCACTCTAGTACTCTTGCCTGGAAAATCCCATGGATGGAGCAGCCTGGTGGGCTGCAGTCCATGGGGCCGCTAAGAGTCGGACACGACTCAGCGACTTCACTTTCACTTTTCACTTTTCATGCATTGGAGAAGGAAATGGCAACCCACTCCAGTATTCTTGCCTGGAGAATCCCAGGGACGGGGGAGCCTGGCGGCCTGCCGTCTATGGGGTCGCACAGAGTCGGACATGACTGAAGCAACTTAGCAGCAGCAGCAAAGAGGGCCTATAACTTATTCAAAGAGGTCATAAAATTTCTTGGGGATAGATATTAAGTGAAAGAGTTTCATTAGTCTGCCTAGCCTCTTAATCTTCTCTTTAACTGTAGGATACCCCTCTTTGTGTATTACAACAGTTTTCTTCATCAATGCAGATTGATTGATTTTTCTGATAAAATCTGTAGCTCTCTTTTGGTTCTGAAAGGAATTATCGATGGCTAAGCTCTACCCCAAGTTCAAAAAATCCATAATCCTAAAATTAAAAACATACTATGGAGAATGATAAATATGCAGAGTGCAACCAAGTCCTTTAAGGATGTTGAGAAGCGATTTGGGCCATTAATAGAAAAGGCCTGTGCTGCGCTAAGTTGCTTCAGTTGTGTCTGATGCTTTGTGATCTCATGGATTGTAGCCCGCCAGGCTCCTCTGTCCGTGGGATTCTCCAGGCAAGAATACTGGAGTGGATTGCCATGCCCTTCTCCAGGGCATCTTTCCAACTCAGGGATAGAACCCACATCTCTTATGTCTCCCGCTTGGCAGGCAGGTTCCTTACCACTAGCATAACCTGGGAAACTCCAGAAAAGGGCTACTAAGTGTACTAAGTGCCAAATATTTTATGTATGTCATTTTACTTTTGAAAAATACACTACAAAGTGGTTGCCGTTACGTTCATTTTTTTTAGATGAGGACACTAAAACGGAAGATTGGGAAGACAGTGAATCAGATTACTTTGATTTCAAGAAACAAAACCAAATTCCGATGTCTTAAACAATATTAAGAGTAGATCATGTTGTTGAAAAGTGGTGAGATGATACAAGCTTCAGGTTTAATCAGGGCTTTGACTCCTTTGATGTGAGATTCTTTAAGTTTAGCCATTCTTTCCGCGTGGCTTCGTCTTTCAGGTATCTCGTCTTATGGTAGTTTTTAGAGCTTCACGTTTCTGAGCTGCATACCACACCACCCTTAAGAAAAGAAAACAATCGATGTATGAGAAGTTTAAGATCTACTGGGCTTGAACAAACTTAGGTCACATGTTCACCTTTGGTCAATCACTATGGCTATAAGAAATCATATGTTAATTGGCTTAGGTTGGGCTGCCTCCATGCCTAAAAGACACAGTGACAACAAGCTTATATTGACTGGTTTAAATGATCATGAATCACCCCATGAACCATGGTCAAGGCCATTCACATCTGAAATCCTTAGCTCCCGTGCAAATGGCAGGAGGAACAGATACTGATATTACCCACCTTGACTAGTAAGTGGAAGGGAAAGCATTTGAATCCCTTTTTACTCCAAGTCCAACCCCATGTTCTTTTCTGAATGCCTACCCTGTCTTTATGCAGGAAGTAAGACTTGAACTAACTGGGCCTTCAGGGTTGGACCTAGGGAGGTGATCTGCTTTTGAGGTCTGGGAATGAAAAGCATGATTGTGTGTGAACTCAGAATTAACAGTATGGGCTGTGCCTCCCTCCATTGGTAGGGTTATTAGAAGACTAGCAGTCATTTGTTCTACTATCCTGACAATTTAGGGAATTTTCATAAGCAGCGATTTTTGTAAAGGAGGGGTTAAAATGACTTCTTAGACATTGAGGATCCATCTATAATAATGCATGTTGGCAGAAGGGAGACAAAGCCACGATTCAGCTGCTAGGTCTTGGTGATGTCATAAACACTTATGACAGCAGTACAACTTCGAGATTGAATTACCTTCTTTGTACCCACTGAAGGAGTGAGCCTTGCTGTGTATAACACATTGTGTAAGCTAAACAGTGTTTTTCTGGTTTTCACATGGTGCTTGGGAAGAAGGGAACTTGATCTGTGAACCCAGAAGATCATGAATCTGATATGCGGAAAGACAGTTTAACCTCTCAAATTGCTTTGGTCTCTGATATGTATTTCTAAAATTAAATAAATTAATATGTGCTGACATTTCCCTAACTTAATCTTAAGGCATCACAGTTTGACTAATCTAATGAGGAGTTCCAAATTGAGCACTTCATTGTATAACTAATAATGCTATAGTTTAAGATCATAGACTCAGTTAATGATTCAAATCCATTAAAAAGTATTGCTTGAAGTGCTCATAGTAGGCAAGGGGATTGAATCAACTGTTTGTTTCTTTTTTCCTCTCTCTCTTAGCAATGGAACATTTTGTAGAAATATTACCAATTGAGTATTCCAGGTATACTCATGGCCAGTTTATATAGGATTTGACTTTACAAGCCAAACATAACAGATTTTCAAATCAGAAAGACTGTGGACAATAGATGATGAAAAATCCCTCCCAAGCCAAAGAGAAAATGGGGTTAACAGAATAGATTACTGGAAAATATTAAATAAGCTTTTAAAAATCTTTTTACATTTTTTATACTCTTATTTTTAGTCAATATGGAAGTTTTACTTTAAAAGTAAGATTTATTTGTTTCTCCTTACCTGTTTTTTTCCAGACAATTCAGGGTGACTAAGAAATTGAGTCAAATTTTGCCTTAATTCATATACTGTTGCTTAGAAGACGCTTACTTCAATCATCAACAAAAGATCAAAACTTGTTTCAGTTACAGTTTTATAAATTGTTACTGAAAAAAAAATTTTTAAATCTGTAAAAGCACTTTGGCATATCTGTGGTTGCTTACAATAGAGCTGAATATGAAATTAAACCCGAAAACCGAAGGACAGTACAAAGATTCACCAAGAGAACACCCGAATCACTGCTGGCAAAATGCTCTTAGGTGTTAACTACTCTTAGGAGGTTAATGCTCAAGATTGAAAAATGCTATGTGCTTCATTAATTTAAATCACATACACATAAGAAAATCATATAAATAAAAGATTATCTATCTTCAAGATTGCTATACTGAGTATTTAATGTTAGTAGATTGATTACTCCAGGGCTTGATGCTATCAAAAATAATTAAGACCTTTCCTTATATAAACTATTCTTTCTTTTTATAATTTTTGCCTGATTAATTCTTATATAATATAAGTAAAAAGCATTTAACCCACTCAGATGTGCACAGGGATTTCATTCCCCAATTAACTTAGACATTAAAAGAAAAACATTGTTTGACCAATTCTTACACCACTTTTGAGTAATGATATTCTAACATATTCATTGCAGGGATGGTTCAAAAGAGCAAATACGAAAATATGAAAGGCTTGTACCAAATATGAAATATTCCCCAAATATGAAAACAAGGAAAGGCTTTTTTTTTTAAACAATCATTTATTGTTGGACATTTAGATTGTTTCTGATTTTCACTGTTGTAATCAATACTCCTAATTAAATATTTGATACTTATTTTCATAAAAAAAGGCAAGGCTTTTTAATGACAAGTTCTTGTTGTATTGACTCACCTTTTCAAGACTTGCGGCTTCTTCATATGTGACAACTCCCTTTCTGTTTACTTCCCAACAGTTGTTTTTTTTTCACCAAAGGTAGACTTTTGGCTTGCGGTGAACCGAACTGGCTAGCCTAAGCTTGGCTGCACAGTGGTGCCAACCCAAACAGATAAAACCTGTGAATTTTTCCCCAGCCCACAAGTCCTTATCTAGTGTGACTGGAATGCAGAGATTATTAATGATGTACTTTGAAGCCTCTTGCCCTGAGGGCACTGATTCAAATCCTGCCTATACCTAAGATGTTAGTCCTGAAAAATGTTATTGCAGACTGAGAACTGAGCAGTCAATTATGTGAAATGAGTTGATGGTTTGAGTCAAGAACTCAGTTGATCAGAGTCCAATTCACAAAAATCACCAATACAATTTATACCCTTGTTGGCAGTGTCTTCAAGAGAGTGACTTAATGCCAAGTGGCTCAGTGGCCAGCTTCTCCTCTGATATTGCTTGTGCAGCTCACACACACAAAAAAACTTGCTTTTTGGCTAATTCTGATGTTCCTGCTTAGAAGAAATGAAAATGCTCACTTCCATGAAGTTGATTTTCAGAAGAGTTTTATTAAAATAAAGATGCATTTTATAAAGCAACTCCTTGGCCTAGAGAGATTGCCTGTAGGCTTTAAAAAGAGTTCAGGTTTACACAATTATATAATAGATTTTGATACATGATCAGATATTGGGGGTGGGGTGGAGAAAAGCTACAGGTTTCTAGCTCAGCTGAAATCCAGTCTTCAAGCAACAATGAGAAATAATTATCTGTCTTTAAAAGGTAATTTTGAATTTAGAATCTGATGGATGCTTGAAATTAAAAGGAAGAAATCAATATTTAATACAGCATAGCTGTGACGGAGTTATTTTATTTTACAAAGTGTAAGTACCTCTGACTACCATCACATAAGAAACAGAATCACATGTAGAATTCAGTTTCTAAAATACTCCTGTTAAGTGTGCTTCCTTCCTCTGAACTACCTTCCTTTTCTTCTATTTTACCTTCCTCATTTAAAAATTAAAACAATTAAAAAAAAAAAGAAGAAGGAAAACTCCGATCCTGAGATCAGACCACATCTGATGCTTGGAAGAGAGATCGAGGAAACACTACTGATTCAGGCCAAAGCAAACTGAGGTTCTCCCATCTATAGTTCTGCAGTTTTTTTTGTTTGTTTGTTTTTGGAATTAGAGTTTATTCTTCATTTAATTTTTAAAACACTTCTATAGTCGAACACTAAAAACAGTAGCAAGCAGTGAGTATATTAGGATTAGAGTCCTTTGCTCAATCACTACTGCAAATGAAATGCCGATGGTGTTATTCACTGGTCCATTAAAAACTCTGACACTGAACACCTCAAGGCCATCCCTGGGAGGCAGATGAGCCACCCGAGCTGTGTGCGGTGACACAGGGCCAGAGAGAGCAGTGCCTGCTGGAGCCTGGGACGGGGCGGCTGGGACGGGGTAGACACAGTGGTGCTGACGGGCGCAGGGTGGGAACTGCTCTGCGTACACCTTTACTAAAAAATCTTTTCTTTCTCTCAGATATCAGCATCACACACACACACCCACACACACACACACAAGTAACTCCTTTTGGTTTGTTCGCCTCTCACCTCAACCCCCTTCCGTTCTAAACTCCTAGCATCTCTCTGCAGCACCTTGACTCCCAGGTACCTTACACCTAAGACAAGAGCAATCTGTGTGCTTCCTTCATTTTTGTCCAGAATCCCATTTCCCCCAAAATGTAACACAGCTATTTATACAATCAATAGCTTCTACAAAACATGGTCTATTGAAGAAGGAAATGGCAACCCACTGTAGTCTTTTTGCCTGGAGAACCTCCATGGACGGTATGAAAAGCCAAAAGATAATGACACTGGAAGATGAGGCCCCCAGGTCAGAAGGTGTCCAATATGCTACCGGGAAAAGTGGAGAGCAATAACTAATAGCTCCAGAAAGAATGGCGCCGCTGGGCCAAAGCAGAGACGATGCTGAGCTGTGGATGTGTCTGGTGGTGAAGGTGAAGTCCAGTGCTGGAAAGAACAGTATTGCCTAGGAACTTGTGGTGTTGGAGAAGACTCGTGAGAGTCCCTTGGAGCAAGATGAAACCAGTCAATCCTAAAGGAAATCAACCCTGAATATTCATTGGAAGACCTGATGCTGAGCTCCTTGGCAGGCAGATTCTCTTCCTCTGTATTACTGTGTCATCACTGCCCCGCCCTCGGAGAGAGGAGGGCAGAGAACAGCCGCCACAGCCACGAGGAGTGTCCATCCAGAGGGGGCTGCCCTGATGGGGGCAAGGACCTTCGGTCTAGGAACGACCCCTGAGATGACCTTGAGGAGAGGGAGCCGGAAGGCTCAGTCCCTCCTTCACTTCCCCCTTCACCCCTTTTCCTCCAGGGCTCATTGGGTGAACTCAACTGGTGGGTGAGGGACCGTATATAGAGCAGAATGTGGTCTGGAGGGGCAAATATAAGACAGTTGCTAGCAGATAGGAGATTTGACAGGACTCTTCTACCGGTGTGGTTGTAGGCTCTTGTCTACTTCCATCTTCCGACTCTGGAAGCCTAGTGGAGTGTTTCCTTTTGCAATTCTCTTTCACCCAAAGTAGAAAGATTTCCAATTGCCTTTGTAAGAAGTGTGGATAAGAGGCCAGGAGATGTGGTGGAGAAAAATGCAGATTGTACCTACTTGTCAAAGGAGACCAGAAATGAAATGAAAGTCTAGAATATAACATTGCCTTAAGATTTTGGAAATTAGGAAAATGTTCTAATAAGCAAATGCATAAATACAGGATGAATAATTGGGTTTCTTTTAAGTGGGCAAGAAAATAATCTTAGCCATCATGGATCAAATATTGACTATGAGTCAGCACAAATGAGCAGTTGTTACCAGAGAGAGCAGAAGGCAGAAAGTAAATTTTGGAATCTGTGTTGAGAAATAAAAGTCATGGTTAAAAGGCATGTTTAAGTACTGGGTAAAGTTGAGAGAACTTGGAGAGCATCCAAATGTGAAACGAGTTGCTTTAGAATATGTATTATGCCGTTTGAGGTTGAGTTTTGAATTTCATGTTATATCAGCTAACACCTGCTGCTGATTCTAGTTACCTACTTAGTAGACTGCATGTGAAATAAACTAGGTTTAGAAACTTGGTCACTGAAGCAGATCAAGCTTTACAGGATAAATTTATATCTCTTCCCATATAGTTCCACTATGCTTTTAATTCTAGGTACCTTGCATTTATGAACTTTTTTGACTTATTTTAATTAGTATCGAGATAATGGGAGATCAACTTGGCATCAGGCTGACATTAATAATTAAGGATGTACTGGATTTAAGTCATCTAATACAAATTCTTACTAAAAAAAATAGCTGCTTTTAATTTGCAAATATCCTTCACCTCCACTCAGTAGACCAGGTAGGCTTTGAGAGTCATCATAACCTATTGCACAAATTGTCTATTTTTATTTTGGAAGGCTTTAAAATTCACACTTTTCATCTAAGAGGCTATACTGAAATAACTTTATAGTCTCATCAAAATCTTTATATAGTAAAATGTTTAATTTACTTTCAGCTAAATGCCAGAAGTTTATAAGCAGGCGAATGGAAAGCATTACTCTTTATGAACACTGCTAAGAAGGTGAGGTTGGCAGAGCCTCTCCGAGGTTCCTGATGCTAACTGAGCAAAGCATGATGGGCATTTCCTATGTTCTATCTTACATTTTTTTAATGGGCAATACTATTACTAACGTTGTCCATGTCTGCAAACTACTTTCAAGAATTATTAGTTATAAAAGAAAAATAAAAGATTGAATCTACCCTCCATATGATGTTAAATAGTTGGTTTAATGGATTTTAAATGAGTTGTTTTGGAAGCATATTTAAAACACAATACCCAAAAAATGTATGTGGTATATCCACATCAAGCATTCACATTTTTCAAAGAAATGTCCACACGTTTTCACTCTATTGAAGCTATGTCCTATCAAATGTTGCCAGGCTGAGATTTAAAACCCATGTGTAACAGAGATTTCCATTAGGATGACATTCACGTATGTCACTTATTTTAACAATTCTCTGTTGAAAAGAAATTAAGCACTAGCATTGTTTACTATAGCCCTGAGCCAGACTGCCATGTATATAACTGCTGTGGTGATAATGAGTCTAGTGCCAAGGAAATAGAGATATGAAAAATTCTAAAGAAGAAAATGCCTCAGTATGGGAGAAGACAAATGGCATAAAAGATCATCCAGCTACATGACAAAGAAGAACAGACTCATTTTTCCCCTGCAAACCTTACCTAATTTGTTGGCAGCTGAAATTTTGTAAATATGATGTGTTTCAAACTGCTATTCTAAAGATCTTTAAAATTTATCTTTCTGTGTGTTGGTTACAGCAAAACACTTCTCTATCCTAAAGAACCTTAATATATTACAATGTAACTAGTGATGAGGAACTTTGATTTCTGAAGATGATTGATATTGATTTATAAACTTCTATACAAGTTTCAAAGATACATCTGGTGGACCTGTTCATGATATTACAGGGATTTTCCAAAATCCTACCCTTCTTTTTCCCCAAAGTTACCTGGCTCTTTCTCTCAAATCCACGCCCCACCCCCCTTTCTGTCTCCCTCTCAGTTGTTACTATCACTAGTTTTTCTTTGGCAAGATTTGTTCCAAATCTTCATCTATGCTTAAGAACAAGACCAATAATGACCCATGGAAAACAATCGGGGAAAAGGTATATATGTCTTGATTGTTGCTGTTGTTTAGTTGCCCAGTCATGTCCAACTCTTTTGTGACCCCATGGACTGTAGTCTGCCAGGCTCCTCTGTTCATGGGGTTTTCCAGGCAAGAATACTGGAGTGGGTTGCCATGTCCTTCTCCAGGGGATTGAACCCAAATCTCCTGCTTGGTAGGTGGATTCTTTACCACTGAGCCACTGGGGATGCCCAGGTCTTGATTGTGTAGATGCTAAATAATGCCAGTTATTTATTGCTGCCTTTTTCTGAATGCAGGATTATAGCTAACAATTGAGGTTGAGGTCATGGGACTTGGGCCAATGTATGCATAGACTGCTACGACTCTGTTCCCTGAGGTCCCTGAGCTGTCTCCTCAAGATCCAGGCCTCTCAGGAGATGCCTGTCTGTTTCCTCTGGAGCCATTGATTCAGGTCCAGTTAGACACCTACTTGGTTGTACACAGGGGAAATGAAGAGCTGCCTAGTTGGGTAAGCCCCTCAAGGCAGACTCATGATGGGAAACAACAGCCCACGACCGTAAGAAGCAACTCCCCTAACATGGCATAACTGGCAAAACACTTGTAGTTTGGTGATCCTTGTCCCAGCCTTTTGAAGTGATTATTATTAGCTTCATTTTATAAATGAGTGAGAATGAGTCTCTGAGCTATTATGTGATCTCACCAAGGTCACTTAGTTGCATAAATTTCAGCCACTCATTCATCATCAATATTGCCATGGATATTTTAAAATTAATTTTTATTGGATTATAATTGCTTTACAATGTTGGGTTAGTTTCTGCTCTTCAGCAAAGTGGATCAACTGTACGTGTACATAGATCCCCCTTTTTTGGATTTCTTTCTCATTTAGGGTGCTACAGCAGTGAGTAGAGTTCCCTGAGCTGCACACTAGGTTCTCATAGTTAACTGTTTTATACATAGTATCAATAGTGTATCAGTTCAGTTCAGTCACTCCCTTGTGTCTGACTCTTTGTGATCCCATGAACCACAGCACGCCAGGTCTCCCTGTCCATCCCCAACTCCTGGAGTCCACTCAAACACATGTCCATTGAGTCAGTGATGCCATCCAACCATCTCATCCTCTGTCGTCCCCTTTCCCTCCTGCCCTCAATCTTTCCCAGCATCAGGGTCTTATCAAATGAGTCAGCTCTTCGCATCAGGTGGCCAAAGTATTGGAGTTTTAGCTTCAGCATCAGTCCTTCCAATGAACACCCAGGACTGATCTCCTTTAGGATGGACTGGTTGAATCTCTTTGCAGTCCAAGGGACTCTCAAGAGTCTTCTCCAACACTACAGTTCAAAAGCATCAATTCTTTGGCGCTCAGCTTTCTTTATAGTCCAACTCTCACATCCATACATGACTACTAGAAAAACCGTAGCCTTGACTAAACTGACCTTTGTTGACAAAGTAATGTCTCTGCTTTTTAATATGCTGTCTAGGTTGGTCATAACTTTCCTTCCAAGGAGCAAGCATCTTTTAAATTCATGGCTGCAATCACTATCTGCAGTGATTTTGGAGCCCAAAAAAATAAAGTCAGCCACTGTTTCCCCACCTATTTGCCATGAAGTGATGGGACCGGATGCCATGATCTTCGTTTTCTGAATGTTGATCTTTAAGCCAACTTTTTCACTCTCCTCTTCCACTTTCATTAGGAGGCTCAGTAGTGTATATGTCAGTGCTAATCTCTCAGTTCCTCCCGCCTCCCCTTTACCCCTTGGTGTCCACGTGTTTATTTTCTATGTCTGCATCTCTATTTTTTATGCAAATAAGTTCAGTGACACCATTTTTCTAGACTCCACATACATGCATTTTTTTTTTTTTACTCTTTTGAAAAAAAATTAAATTGAAGGATAATTGCTTTACAGAATCTTGCGGTTTTCCATCATATATTAACAAGAATCAGCCATGGGTACACCATGTCTCCTCCCTCCTGAGTCTCCCTCCCTTCTCCCTCCCCGTCCTACCCTTCAGCCTGTCACAGAGCCCCTTTTGATAGACTCCACATATATGCTTTAATGTACACTATTTGTTTTTCTTATCTATGAATTTTTAAAGAAATAAAAACTCGCTCTAAGGTGAAAACTACTTTTATCAGAATTTAGACCAAAGAAGAAACAATAGCATTTAACTTAAAAGCAAAGCAAAGCAACGTTCGCATCTGCTTGGAGCATCACTTGGCTAAGCTCAAAGGAAAGTGGCCACACAAAAGCTGTCATATTCACAGGCGGCCTGATCCCAGACGGCATCATTGCTTCCCTGTAAGTCCCCTCCTAATGAAGTTTTAATGAGTGATTTTTCGTTCCACATTTACTCTATGTGTATAATCCTTTGGAATAATGTTAGGTATATGCTGGCACCCACTGTAGTGTTTTCGATATCTTCAGCTTGTTTAATTAATTTTCTTTCTATGAATGTTCACATAACATCAAAAATATCCAAGTGGAAAATTAAAAATTAAGCTAGACACCTGGATATGCCTAAATATGTAGATATTTGGAATGATAAACACATGTGTTGAGCACATATCCATGTAGATAATATTTGTAGCCTGTGTGACTACTTGTGGTCCAATTTTATGTTATGGAATTAAAACATGATTTTTTTAAAACAATAGACTCAAATATTAATGCTATCATAAAGGTAAACCAGTGAGTTTCCTGAGCAACATTTTTTTATTCAGTAGATAATTCAACTGAGTGAACATATGTATGTGTGTATGTATGTGTGTGTATATATATATATATATATATATATATATATATATATATACATTTTCCCATGAGACTGAGTAAAGGTGTTTTAACTTGAACTGGAAAACAAAATCCCAGTTTTAAATATATTTGCATTTTATAAATTGGTCTTTCTAAACAAAAAGTATCTTATTGATATCAATGAGTGATGGGATAATGAGTGATGGGATTTTTGCTCTACATTTAAATATCTTATTAATACCCAGACATAAAACATCCTTGTTTGTTTCACATAGAAACTGTAAGTTTACTTTGTTTGAAAAATGGGGAAATAAACTCCAGTTTCAGACTTCTCTTTGTTGTTCTAGCTGTGTGTCATTGACACTGGCGTGACTTGTCATGGGAAGGGGTAATGAGGCAAGACTGGGATTGTAACAATTATTAACTTGCAAATCTGCTGTGGCAAAGTCAATTCCAGCTAGAGTGACATTTCTAAGTATCTCAGGAAATAGTACTCTTGTTTGAACTCCTCACTTTATTAATTTGATTTGATGAATATGGGAGAGATGAAGAACTTTTAAATATAAAGAGTGGCCAAGTGTCATTAATT
This sequence comes from Budorcas taxicolor, assembly GCF_023091745.1. Classification (NCBI taxonomy): domain Eukaryota; kingdom Metazoa; phylum Chordata; class Mammalia; order Artiodactyla; family Bovidae; genus Budorcas; species Budorcas taxicolor. Next base: position 4,650,635 of record NC_068922.1, read on the forward strand.
GTGCATTCCACATGGATCCATAGATCGGACGCTGTGCCTCCCTCCCGGCCCCCTGTCTCTTTGGTGGTAATTTATTTAGCTGGGAAAGCTTGGGTTTGGTGTAGCATCTGGTTTTCAGTGATATCCTGCTGGTCTTATCCAATTTTCCAGCTGGGAGCATGAGGCATAGGGAGGTCGAATGACTTGCCTAAAGGTCACCTGGTAGCTCAACTGGGATTATAACTCAGAATCTTTCTGATTTTCCCATCCTTTGCTCACTGGACCACAAAACTCCCTTGATCCCATCTTCTCAAGCTTGCCTGAGCAGGAAGTAATGGTTAGGCCTGGAAAAAACAATCCCAAATTAAATACTGGCCACTATCATCTTCTTTCAAACATGTTTCAGACTTGCACTGATGTAACTCTAAGGGAATCTTTCTTTTACATTCTAACACTGAAGGAGATTTCTATTCATGGGAATGTTGTTTTTCCCAGTAGTAAACTTGTGAAGGTTTATAGTTATTGTTCAGATGCTGATTGTGGTTGAAACGTTTTGAGAATGCCAGTGACTTAATGCTTATGGCAGGAGAATACAGTTACTTATATGAATAATCAGCCTTGTTCATTACACTCCCAACACATGGTACTCGCCTATTAAGTTAAAAAAAAATCCACCTGGCTTATCCTGTCTTAGAACTTGTAGACTTACCATTCTCTCACCCTGGAAATCCTCCTCATGATTTTCTATGGCACCTTTTTTTTTTTTTTTTTTAATCATTTAGATCTTAGCAGAAGTGGTACCTTCTCAGAGAGAAGCTTCTTTATCTATCCTCTTAATGTAATGGCTTTTTAAAAAAATCTAATGTCTCCATATTTTTCTTCATTGCATTTATTACTGTTTACAACATTTGTTAATTTTTTTTTCTTGAATATAAGAATCTAATCTGTCTTGGTTATGTATTGGACAATGTTGGATGTATAGAAAAAAACTCAATAAACATTTGTTGAAAGAATGAGAAGCCCTTCCTGATGAAAGAAGGGATCTCTTCTCTCTCTCTTTTTTTTTTTAAATTATCATTCAAGGAGTTTCCACAGAGAAAGCGCGAGGGAGATGACCCTTAGTCATCCACCCAGATCAGGTGAATTAACCCTGAAGGTCAACAGGATGACAGATGACAGCTGTCCCTGTCAGATCACCCTCTCATCCATAGCTTCAACCTTGGAATTGCCCTCAGGCTTGGCTTGTGATCAGCAGAGGAAAATAGGTTGTGTTATATTTATAGTCACAGTTCATTTTTGATCTAAATTTGTACTTTTGCCCACATTAATCACTCACCTTATTTACCCAATTGATACTTAATGATGTGTGTTCACTTCCAAAAACCACATTCATATTGAAAGGCTGACCCATATACAGAATATTGAAAAAAACTATCTGACCCCTGAAAAGGAATTTCCAAGTTTTTGTATCAATAGATAGACTGTGCTGGAATCTCTGAGGGTGTTGAGTTTATATAAAAAAGGCTTGAAAAAACGTTGCAGGTCAGTATTTTTAAGAATGCAGCAGATAACTTTCCAGACTTGCTTGATGTATACTTATTCATGACTTTTGAGAGGCAATGAAATTGTATAGTACCTAAGTTCTGCTGCAGGTGACTTTACATGTATGCTACCCTGCATTTATAACTTAGTATTTATACCTCAGCATCTATAACCTAGATCATCACTTTATGGGAGAGGAAACAGGACCACAGAGTGACTTTCTCAAAAAGGACCTTGAGTCACTCTGGCTTTCCAGTGTGTGCCTAGCTGCAGGTGTTATTGAAGAAGGGTTCAGGCACTTGTTTGCCCTGAGCTCTGTTAGAAAGTCATTTCTGGAGGATCTGGTCATTTTGCCAGCCACCACTATAACTCTGGATAGTAATTGCATGGTATTCTGGGTGGTTGGGTTGAAGACCTGGATGACAGGGGTCTCAGGCAGTGAGAAGTTTCCTTCTCACTTGACAAGGAGTACCCTGGGGACATTTTGAGGTTAATATGGGGGAGTATGGGGCTTCCCTGGTAGCTCATCTGGTAAAGAATTTGCCTGTAATGCAGGAGACCTTGGTTCAATTCTTGGGTTGAGAAGATCTCCTGGAGAAGGGATAGGCTACCCACTCCAGTATTCTTGGGCTACCCTGGTGGCTTAGACGGTAAAGAATCTGACTGCAATGTGGGAGACCTGGGTTCGATCCCTGGGTTGGGAAGATTCCCTGGAGGAGAGAGTGGCAACCCACTCCAATATTCTTGCCTAGAGAATCCCCATGAACAGAGGAGCCTGGCAGGTGGCAATCCATTGGATCGCAGAGAATCGGACACAACTGAGCAGCTAAGCACAGAGCAGCACCTGGGGGAAATTTCAAGGTAACTTAAGGTATCTGTGTGACCATTATTTAGTGAATTTTGTTACGCTCATAAAACCTGCTGCATTCCTTCACTGATTCGATTTCAACCTTCCAGCCCTCTTGGCTGAGAGATGCCTGGTTAAGAGAGATGGACAAGCCACAGTTACCATCCCCTCAACTCTTCAACTGCTGCGATAATGTGTAACTACCTGGGTGAGTCAGCTTGAGCCCCTCATTCATGGTACTGTTAAGAAGAAACATTAACAAACTACTAGAACTGAGACAAACATTGAAAATGAACTTTTCCCTTGATCTGCGCATTTTGGGACAGGTGTTCAGATTCTTTCACATGGTTTCTCAGATAGACTGTATGCTTTTGTTCTAAAAAATATGATGAAGAATTCACTGGGTTCTTGAATGGCCCAGTAATCATCTTGGCTTCCAACATTCATTTTCTTTTTATCACTGGAAAATATTTAGATTATATTCTAACTCTTTTCTAGAAAAGTCAAAATTTGTTCATTAATATTGAGAAAATGGGGCATTTCTCTGTTTTGAGTTGACAGAAATGTGATCTTTTCCAGAGCTGATATTAAAGACCCTCCTAGTGTTCCAGGTCCCCAGAAAGTCATATATTGGCATCATTAAACCGATGATGGGGAAACCTATCAGGGGATTGTGTCAAAACAGACGCAAATGCCTATATCTAGAAAATAAACTCCATACACCATTCAAACAGAACACACTGGTAAGTGTAATATAGCCACAAAAATTCTTGAGACTTTTCCCATTATCATTACTTGGACCTCATACTTTATAATTTCATTCTGAGAGATGAGTTTGTGTGATACGTCAATCTGTTCATAACAAACTGCCTTTTGGAAAAGGAACTGATAACTACTTATAGAACTGACAAGTATCTTTCCTTTTCCATCCAGATCAATAATTCTGTGGACCAGTTTCCTATTATTAATCATGCTGACATTAGAAGGAAACTCAGATGAAAGGGAGTTTGTGAACAGGGTACTGAATGGCAGCTAAGTTGAACCATCAAGCACACATTTGGTCAGCTCCTAATGGATGATCTTTTGAAGCACACTGTCTGCCTGACATCATGGGAAAAATCTTCTTTTTCTTTTCTGAGTAAACAGTCTGATTCCCTGGGACATATTTTATATTACCTTCTCTTCTAAAGAACTTAAAGAAGGAATGTGTTAGAGCCAATTAAATTTATAAGACATGGTCATGAGGTACAACTGAAAAATAAAAAACTCCTGCTGGTCTGACTCCTTTTTACCTATTCATTCATTCAGTAATATTACGGATTATCTATTATGCGTAATTGTGCAACAGAGAATATTGTGTTACTTAAATAGCAAATGATGATGTGTTTGGGGATTCTGGGGGATTCTATTTTCAATACTTTTAAAAAATGTTTGTTATTTATTATCTGTGGCTGTGCTGGGTCTTTGTTGCTGTGTGTGGGTCTTGTTGCTGCGAGAGGAGCTCCCTTCCTTGTGCTATGCGGGCCTCTCATTGGAGGGGCTTCTCCTGTTGCGAAGCACAGGCTCCAGGGCACGCAGGCTTCAGTAGCTGCACGTGGGCTCAGTAGTTGTGGCTCATGGGCTCCAAAGTGCAAGCTCAGTAGCTGTGCCCCACAGCAAGTGGGATCTTCCCAGACCAGGGATAGAGCTGGTATCCCCTACATTACAAGGTGGATTCTTAACCACTGGACCACCAGGGAAGCCCCATCATTCTTTCTTGAAAGCAGTAAAAAGTGAAAATGAAAGTAAAGTCACTCAATCGTGTCCAACTGTTTGTAACTCTGTGGACTGTAGCCTACAAGGCTCCTTCATCCATGGGATTTTCCAGGAAAGAGTACTGGAGTGGTTGCCATTTCCTTCTCCAGGGAATCTTCCCAACCCATGGATCGAACCCCGGTCTCCTGCATTGCAGGCAGATGCTCTACTGTCTGAGCTACCAAGGAAGCCCATTCTTGAAAGCAAAACTAGCAGCAATTATGGTGTAGTTATATCTAGAATTTTGACTTGTAATGATGCTCCAAACTTGGCATCTCATGAAACAAAGTGGCCCTGAACAGCAATGATCTCTTCCAGGGAGGAAGAAGGTACAGATATTTAAATGTCAAGATGACTGTGATAACTGATACTGCTTTTTACCTCAGATTCCCATAGAGAGAGGGCAGGGGAAAATGAATTGGCCACACAATGTTATCTATTTCCATAGGCCAAAAAACAAAAAAAAAGAATTAGGACAGAGGTCCTTCACTTTTTTGCTATCTTGAAATGTCAAGAGAGAGAGACATCTGAAGGGGATAGGAAAAGGGGGTGAGTAGGACAGAAACTCAAACACTAATGGGGAATAGAATTTCTCTTGCACTGGCCACAATACATATGTTTGTTATAAAGCAAGAGGCGGGGAAGACATGCATGCCTGATGTTGAAGAAAAGCCTGTTTGTGCCTCACACACTGGAGAAATTGTTCGAGAACAGTTCATCCATGTGAAAATATGACCCATGTCATTTTGCCAGGGTCATTAAGACACTGAGCTGCTGAGTAAGGCCTGACTGGGTAAATTCAAGATCCTGGGGGTAGACATACTTCCTAATGCCCAGTTTTTCTAAGATTGAAAAAAAAAAAAATGTCAGTGGAAATAAGGTTATGGAGTGCCACTTGCGTGGGTGAGACAGGGTCTACATAGGGTGGGAACCAGCTGCTCTCAGACATGGCCCATTCTTTTAGATTCTGCCCCATTTTCTTAGTGGGCAAAATGAGAAAAAGAGAATAAATCCCCAGCACTGGTGGCCAGAAGAAAACAGTGGTATTTAAAGATGGGGAAGGGAAAGGTTACACATCATTTTGAAATGAATTCCCATTCTCTTTTGACTATTGTCATATTCGTGTTTTGCAAACTCTTAGAATGTCTGGAGATAAAATTGAGATCATTTGTTGTGAAAACAAATGACCTCATAGAAGAGCTCAGAAGACATGAAAGCTATATTTGAATGAACAAATATTCAAAAGTAGGCAGGAAATCTGGAATAATAGAGATTTTTTTCCTTGGTAGAATTGTATGAAGTTTGAGGGCATCCTACATGAAGCAAAATAGCTCACTGGAAAATAAAAATGAAAAAAAAAAAAATCCTTCAACTGTTTCAGTTTTAACTAGGCTAGGACAAATAAGCAATTTAATCTCAAGTGTTAAATTTTTTAAAAATTGTTGACAGTTCTGATTATTCTGGTTTATTTACAGTGTCCCAGTTTCTTTTATTCAAGAGAGTGACAGAGCAATCATATAATTCATTCAATAAATAGCAAATTCTTACTAATTTACAGTGGATCAGAACTTTAAATTCTCTGGGCCTTAGTTGCTTTACCTATAATCTGATGGATTATAACTAGTTAATTTTCAAATTTTGTTTTGTGGACTGTATTAGTGTTTCCCAGCTTTAATATTTTAGTAAGTGTGTGGGTGTGAAAGTCATTTAGTCATGTCTGACTCTTTGTGACACCGTGGTCCATGGAATTCTCCAGACCATTCTCCAGACCCCATGGAATTCTCCAGACCCCATGGTTCATGGAATTCTCCAGACCAGAATACTGGAGTGGGTAGCCTTTTCCTTCTCCAGGGGATCTTCCCAACCCAGAGATTGAACCCAGGTCTCCCACATTGCAGGTGGATTCTTTACCAGCTGAGCCACAGGGAAGCCCAAACAGAATTATTACAGTAAAAGGATTTATGATTTGGATATGGGTCTTGAAACTATTCATATTTCTAGAAAAATAAAATATAACAACCCCATTATATTATGTTCTTTTTTCAGTGCCACCTAAATATGTGAGAGAAGAAAAATTCCTGGATTTCTTCTTATATTCTAGGAGTTATTTTCTTTGGCCGGGGTGGGGAGGGGGGTGGTTAATTTAATAGACATTTACTTTTTTAAAAAACCAGTAATAGAGCTGAGAATTGGGCAGGATAGAACTTACATTGAACCTATGTGGGCTATTCTGTTTTAGTGTGATAAGTTTCAAAATCTTCCCAAAATTAAAGGCAGAGGATTTATTTTAAAGGACTTCTTTGAAAGATGTGTATATATATGAAGCAAAGCCTCTTTGCTTTAAGCTTCTTCAAGCCTGTTTCAAGTGCCTTAGATTAAGCAGCTTGAGATCTGCTAGTTATAAAAGTATTTTTTTTTTCCCAAGAAAGATGTGCTTTTCAAATTGGCAGGTACTTACAGAACTGTTACTCTGAGCAAAGGAGTGGAAACATGAGACCCTTGTAAAGATTTCACCGCCATTAGGAAGTTTCTTTTGAGACACTCCTATCAGCTCACTGATAAAATATCATAAAATAACTGCCATCTCCACCTTTTATAGGAGTAGCCCTTGAATTAGTCAGAGCTGCTGGATTGTAATAAGGAAACGCGTGTTTAAAAAATGAATGAAAGGAAAAGATGACCTTCAGGTTACTCTGGTCTGTTGATGGGGTCAGGGGAAGGAATTCATAACCTGAGAAGGACGGGGTGAGTCTGACTCTGGATGCGAAAGTTCACAAGTCTGCATTATAAATAATATATGTAGGAAATGAGTGTTTACTCCTCTCTAATATTGGCAAACTGGAAGGATAAGATGGCTTCCTTTTGACGCGAAAAAAGATCTAAATGTAAGATGCTATTTTAAACACCAAACAGCTGTTTCATCTTGAACTGAAAAGAACAAAGAAAACACCCTCAAGTCCACATAGGATATTTTGTGCTTTCCCTTGCATGTGTGTGTGTGTTTTCCCTCCTTTTTTTTCACTTAGGATAATTGAAATGTCATTTTATCTTGGGATGTTTTCTTTACCGACCAGGGACTTGAAAAGTTAAAATATTGGAGAATTTCCTTTTCATCATTTTCAACATAAACAACTTTTCGTTGCTTCAATATGAAATGTTTTCTTTGTTAATCCAACAGAGATTAATGCCTGGAATGCTAAACTGTATACTTAAAGGAAAAATTATGATGGTCCATGGATAATATATTTTAGGCAAGACCAAGCAATAGGCTGGCATTATATCACAGTCTAAGAGGTTTTTCTTGCTCTGGAGAATAGTTAGAAACATAAAGGGTAGCCTGAGTCACTGATTCAAAAGATTTTATTTATCCAGTTAATGCCTGGGAATCCTTGAATCACATTTACAAAAGAGTTTAAACGTTTATGTTTGGATGATTCAGAAAATGAATTTCTGATTTGCAGAGCATGCTTCTTGGGAATTTAACTCAAATCACCTCTTTGATTGATATGAAAAGATATATGTCTTTAAAAGTTTGAATTAATATGTAAAGTCATTTGCCTTGGTTTGGATTTTATGGTGAAAATTGCTCAGGCTGAATGCATAGAACAAACTTTTACATATTCAGTAAATAGCAGGTTTATTTACTTCTTAATTCTTCATAGATATTTATATTTGCCCTCCAGCTTTAATTTTTGGGAAAATAAAGAGTCATTAGAATATATTCTATTCTCCCAGATAAAGAAACACACACATATACTTAGTTCATTTTACCTGGAAACTTGTTCCATTAAGCAGGCAAACACACATTGAAAAGTTTAATTCTTTACTTATCTACCTCTAAAAGTCTGGCCCATAGGCTTGTGGCTTTTTTATTTTATTTTTTAATTGGAAGGAACAACGTTAGCTTTGTTGGTTATGTGGCTGCAAAACGTATGTCTGCTTCTTTATACTATTTCTAGCTCTCTTTCTTTTTAACTCATGAGACAATTTTAGTTAACTTTTCCTGGGGCTTAATTCCTTCTAATTTTGTTTTTAAAATAAAAGATGAGTTTCTTTAACTTAAGAACAGGAAATTCTAGGCCAGAAACTGCTATTTCTCTTCCTTTAGATAGAGATCTCAAAGGTACTAACATCTTGTAAAAGTTTAAAAAAAAAAAAAAGGAAGAAGAAAAAAAATCTGTGCCAGACCTTCTTTTTTAATCCAGACTTGGTTATATAGCACATTAATAAATTGTCCTGTCAACCTTTAGGACATGGGTTCAACTCCAATTGGTTTAATGGTCACAAATGTTTCCTTAGAAGGATTCCGGATTTCTGGATGGAGGCAGAAATGCCAGGGATTCTCAGGGCAGGCTTGAGATCCCCCACCCCCCGCAGAAGGTGGTCCTGGGAGGTAATCACACCCTGCTGATAGGATTTGGCAGTTAAAATAGATGGAGGTCAGCCTGTCATTTTGTCTATTTAAATAAGTCACTTGTGATTAAGGATAAGCAGTATTTTTTTTTTTTTTCTTCTTTTTCTCTCTCTCTCTCACTTTTGGGTCCTTACAGGCTCTCATGTGTTTCTCTGATGTTTCTTTCCCTCTGGAGGACTTCTCTCTCTTATTCTCTCTTGCCTTTTACATGGAAAAATGCTTATGTCACCTCTGTCTTTCCCCCTTGGAGACATAGACTGGGGGACATGATAAATGACTATTTATCATTTTATTCCACTTAAGTTTCAAAAATTGGTAGTCCAATCATAACTCTTATTTTCTACCAGATGTTCTATGACATCTGGAGAGAAATGAAATGTAAGACAGTTGTCTCTGCTATTTCCCTCTTTGCTAAGAGAAGTCAGTAGCATCTGTGTTATGTAATTGAGTTCATAGTTATTTCTCCATCTGCTTGGGTACTTTGGTACATAAGCTAATTTGTCTGCCTTTCGAAAAAATTAACTAATGTGTATCCTTTTATGCAATCCATGAGGACTGTCTTTGTTGTTAAGACTTTTTGTGACTAAGAAGTAGCAGAACCTTGTAAAAATTGTGCACTTTTTCTTAAAAGTATTTGGCTGTTAACAAAATGTAATCAGAGATACAGAAGTATTTGCATTCGCCAACTCATTTACTGAAATTGTTTGCCAAATGTCATTCTGAAATACTGCTTCTGTTTCTCGGAGAATTTCATCCAGTGTTCTTCCACTGCTGCGAGCCCTGTGTAAGATTCTTCCTGCTGCCCAGGCTATTCACCAGGCATGGTGTGTGACAGGGGAAGGCTTTGCTGAGTGAGAGCAGATGTGACCCGAACCCCGCCATCTCTTGGGCACTCTCTCACACCCTCAGTCCACTTTCATCTCTAATCATCTCTGACACATCTGGCTTTGTGAAGGTTTAATTTGATGGTATCCACTTCAGCTACATCACATAGTTTTTGCTTCATGCCCTGGGGCAAAAACCTCAAAGGACTCAAAGCCTCCCTTGCCTTGAAGGGCCAGAGGATGACCCCCCCCCCCCCAGGGGGCAGCCCTTAGCCAGTGGTGGACAGGAGTTAGTGCGTCCTGTGAGCAGGCCGTTCTGAGACCCTTTCTATCATCTCTTCAACCTTTGCCAGTAGGCTTGCGCCCCAGGTAGTCAAAGCAGTGATCAGTACACTGTGGAACAAAATTTCCCAGTTTTCTGCTCCCATTCTTGGTATCATTTCCCCAAGTAAACTATTTGCATACAGGTTCTCGTCTGAGGTCCTGCTTTCTAGGGAAACCCAGCCTCCCATAAAATAACACAACAGATGTGGATGAACCTAGAATCTGTTATACAGAGTGAAGTCAGAAAGAGAAAAACAAATACAGTAAATTAATGCGTGTATGTGGAATCTAGATAAATGGTTCTAATGAACCTATTTAGAGACATGGAGAATGGACTTGCGGACCCAGGGGAAAGAGAGGGTGGGAGGAATTGAGAGAGTAGCAGTGATGTGTGAATTAGGTGCTAGTGGGAAGCTGCTCTATAGCACGGGGAGCGGAGCTCTGTTCTCTGAGATGACCTAGATGGGCAGGATGGGCGCGGGGCAGGGAGGCTCACAAGGGAAGGGATGTATGTAATACACAGAGCTGATTCACATGCAGCAGAAACTAGCATCACATTGTAAAGCAATTATACTCCAATTAAAAACAACACAATACAATACCGTGCAAAGCAAAACAAAATCCCAAGAGATCATCCTTCTAGCATGACTTGCTGCCTCATATCATGGTTACGTAGGTATAGTTCTTTGAAAAGTGGAAGTGTTAGTTACTCATTCGTGTCTGACTCTTTGTGACCTGTGGACTGTAGGCTGCCAGGCTTCTCTGTCCGTGGGATTCTCCAGGCAAGAATACTAGAGTGAGTTGCCATTCCCTTCTCCAGGAAAGTCGTCCCAACATAGGGATGGAACCCATCTCCTGCATTGGTAGATGGGTTCTTTACCACTAGCGCCACCTCTCCTAAGAAAAATGTTTGCCTTTGAAAGTTGGGACAAATGTGATAAATCCCTCTTTGATAGCAAGCTCTCTTTCAAGAGGGTACAGCATGGAAAAAGAAGACACTGCTCCTAGGAACAAGTCTGCAGTCTAGCTCTTACCCTCTTTGGATATTTCACTATAGAAGCACAGCAAATCATTTTTAAAAGTAGCCAAACGATGCTTCTCAAATTCATATAGAACTCCTCTGGTTAAAAATGCTATATACCTTCATTACAGGACATTGTAAATAACTTTTTGCATAAAAAATCCAGATGCTGGGAGAATCAAACAGGAAACCAGGAGGTGAAGTGAATTGAGGAATGTTTTCTCCAAGAGGGCTCTTCAGAGAGGTTTTATAAGAGGTGAAAGTCCTAGGCTGACAGAGGCAAAATACAATGGCATTTCATGGACTGAGAATGCGCAGAGAGAGAGAACTCAGGATTCAAGAACATAACTAGGTAAATGTGGACACACAAACTTTTACTTTCCTGTGATCTTGCAGAATTTAACATTCTGTGATAGGTAGACACAGTTCGGCGATTAAATAAACTGGAAAAATATTCATGTTACATTCAGACTTGAGTTCATAGCATACATTGAAGATCCTTGGAAGTACGGCTATTTCTAAAAATTAACCCCTCAAAACAGCAAACTTGAGGAACTGAGCATTTCCTAAACTTCTGTGACTATGAAATCTTGTAGGACACTATTCAGTCATCTTGAGGCACACTCATGTTCCACAGAATGGATCTTGGAAAAAGTTGATGGGGTCTGGGGTGGGGCGGGTACGGCAGTGAACCTCACATAATACCTATATATGTTTGGATTTAATATGTCAATCAGGTGCTACAATCTCTGTCCTGAAAAAAAGATATATGGCTCATTGCAAAATAATTTAGCACACCAAAAGTCACATTTTCAACGTCATACTGACATTACCACCAAACTGTTACCTTTACCCCGCCCATTGTTGGGGAAGGAGATAACACAGGATGTTGTAGCCAGATGTACGTCTGCTTGCCAAGTCACTTCAATCATGTCCAACTCCTTGCAACTCCATGGACTGTAACCCACTAGGCTCCTCCGCCTGTGGGATTCTCTAGGCAGGAATACTGTAGTGGGTTGCCATACCTTCCTCCGAGGGCTCTTCCAACCTAGGGATTGAACCCACGTCTCCTGTGTCTGCTGCCTTGCCCTGCAGGTTCTTTACCACTAGCGCCACCTGGGAGCATTCAAATCCAATTTCTCTTCTTCCCATGTGACCCTGACCCTGTGTCTCCCTGCTTCTTTTTCATTCAGTTCAGTTCAGTTCAGTCCAGTCGCTCAGTCGTGTCCGACTCTTTGCGACCCCATGAATCGCAGCACGCCAGGCCTCCCTGTCCATCACCATCTCCCGGACTTCACTCAGACTCACGTCCATTGAGTCTGTGATGCCATCCGGCCATCTTATCCTCGGTCGTCCCCTTCTCCTCCTGCTCCCAATCCCTCCCAGAATCAGAGTCTTTTCCAATGAGTCCATTTTTCGCATGAGGTGTCCAAAGTACTGGAGCTTCAGCTTTAGCATCATTCCTTCCAAAGAAATCCCAGGGTTGATCTCCTTCAGAATGGACTGGTTAGATCTCCTTGCAGTCCAAGGGACCCTCTAGAGTCTTCTCCAACACCACAGTTCAAATGCATCAATTCTTCGGCACTCAACCTTCTTCACAGTCCAACTCTTTTTCATTACCTACAATGAATATGGACGCAATGATAATGGTGCCTAATTCACAGGGTTGTTGGAAGGATTAGATGAGATAAAACAATTAAAGCACTTAGTAGAGTGTCTAATATGTGACCAGTAAGATATAACACATGTATTAATAGTATTGTATAGTGGAAAATATATAGGCTTGAGGACAGGCCTAAGTTCAAAGCCTATCTTTATCACTGTCACAAAACACCTCTGGGTTTACCAAACCCTATGCATTAGTTTTTAGTTATTACTGTAAAGAAGGGAATGATAATACATATCTTACCAAGTTACTGGGAGTAATACTAATAAAGTATAAAGGACATAGAATCTTCTGCTGCTGGTGTAGTTATTGTATTTCTATGGTATTCTACCATTTCTTCTTAGGAGCAGAAGGATCCTCAACCTTTCTATAAAATTGCCTGACTTTCTCCATTGATGCCTTATGCTGGTTATTGGAATAAAGAGAATTATTAAATATTTGCTAAATAAATGAATGCATAAATTAGTATTCCTATAATTGGAGATTTCACCCAGTGGAACACTGATAGGAAATATGTGATAGCAAAGCTGAATGGCGTGATAAATCATGCTCTGTGAAGTCAAAATGAAAATAGTTCTATTTTATCCTTGCTTAATGGAGAAGGAAATGGCAACCCACTCCAGTATTTTTGCCTGGAGAATCCCATGGACAAGAGGAGCTTGGTGGGCTACAGTCCATGGGGTCACGAAGAGTCGGACATGACTGAGTGACTCAACATACATCCTTGCTTAAAAAACAAAGAAGCTAAAATCTAAGAAAGTTATTAGTCATTCATTTTGTTCTTATGGATTAAATTTAGACCTAGACTCACTTTTTTTTTTTTAATGTTTACTATGTCTTTTAATGGAACGATAGAATGGGAATAAAATACTAAAATTTTTTTCTTTGGTGTCTGCATTGTCTCCTTGGGATTTTGTCAGGAGGCAGATTTAAATTTTCATTTAAAAGAAGATGCTGTGAGGGAAACCTGGCGTGCTGCAGTCCAGGGGGTAGCAAAGAGTCAGACACGACTTAGAAAGTGGACAACAACAACTTTGTAAAAAAATATTTTATTCTGAGACATTTCCTAGTGTAAATCTTAAATTTACAAAAGGAGGGCTGTTTTTCCCATAGTGATATCAAGCAAAGATAGAATTCCCAACTTCCCTTTTATTTTCCTATTATTTTTTTGGATTAATGCCTCATCAGGTTTTAATTCAGATCAATCCTAGAAGGATTAGTTAGGCAGAAGACATGTAGCTTTTGATAAAGTTGTGTGTAATATGCTCTTTCATATGAAGTCTTTTGTGGGAATCTTTTTTAAAAGAAACACTTAAGATTTCTTTTATAGTCCGTTTGAATGTGCCACCTAAGGCACATGACTATCAATACCTTTCTTAAAGGAGTATCCTCCCATGGGATGAATATTTTATAAAAACGGAGGCAGAATATATGGTTATTTTGTTCCACTGAATGACATTTCTCTAAAAGACCAAGGATGAATTAGCCAACTACAGAAGCAAAACACCTTAGTTTTAAAATTTGGTCATGAGTAGGTCCTCATCTCAAAATGCTTTTTGTCAGTGTATTGAGATTTTGAATTATTATAGCTCTAAAGGGATTAAAAGTAATTCCCCCTATCTGTGAGTTTTTTTAGAGTTTATGAAGCATTTTCATGCACCTCATCCTTGTTGAAGAGTTCTTCACATTTCAGGGGATATGGGTATTTAACTAAAAACATCAAATGTGTGTGTTTTTCCAAGCTCCTGATTTATCCCTCCATGCCACGATTCCCCTTTGCTAACCATGTTTGCTTTAGACATCAATAAGTCTAGTTCTGTTTTGTAAATAAGCTCACTTGTATTTTTTCTAAAAAATAAGATTCTACATATGAGTGATGTCATATGATATTTGTCTTTCTCTGACTTATTTCACTCTAGGTCCAAGACAGATAACCAACAAGGACCTGCTGTATAGCACAGGGATCTCTCCTCAATATTCTGTGATAACTCATGTGAGCAAAGAATCTAAAAAAGCATGAATATATGTATACGTATAACTGAACACTTAGCTATATACCTGAAACTAACACAACATTGTAAATCAACTATGTGCTGATAAAATCAAGATAAAAAATCATCAAATACCATGGCAAAACAGTCAACACATGTGTTTTATGAACCATTCAGTTCAGTTCAGTCACTCAGTCATGTCCGACTCTTTGCAACCCCATGAATCGCGGCACGCCAGGCCTCCCTGTCCATCATCAACTCCCAGAGTTTACCCAGACTCACATCAATCGAGTCAGTGATGCCATCCAGCCATCTCATCCTCTGTCGTCCCCTTCTCCTCCTGCCCCCAATTCCTTCCAGCATCAGAGTCTTTTCCAATGAGTCAACTCTTCGCATGAGGTGGCCAAAGTACTGGAGTTTCAGCTTTAGCATCATTCCTTCCAAAGAAATCCCAGGGCTAATCTCCTTCAGAATGGACTGGTTGCATCTCCTTTCAGTCCAAGGGACTCTCAAGAGTCTTCTCCAACACCACAGTTCAAACGCATCAATTCTTCAGCGCTCAGCCTTCTTCACAGTCCAACTCTCACATCCATACATGACCACAGGAAAAACCACAGCCTTGACTAGGCGGACCTTAGTCGGCAAAGTAATATCTCTGCTTTTGAATATACTATCTAGGTTGGTCATAACTTTTCTTCCAAGGAGTAAGCGTCTTTTAATTTCATGGCTGCAGTCACCATCTGCAGTGATTTTGGAGCCCCCCAAAATAAAGTCTGACCCTGTTTCCACTGTTTCCCCATCTATTTCCCATGAAGTGATGGGACCAGATGCCATGATCTTCATTTTCTGAATGTTGAGCTCTAAGCCAACTTTTTCACTCTCCTCTTTCACTTTCATCAAGAGGCTTTTGAGTTCCTCTTCACTGCCTGCCATAAGGGTGGTGTCATCTGCATATCTGATGTTATTGATATTTCTCCCAGCAATCTTGATTCCAGCTTGTGCTTCTTCCAGTCCAGCGTTTCTCATGATGTACTCTGCATATAAGTTAAATAAGCAGGGTGACAATACACAGCCTTGACATACTCCTTTTCACATTTGGAACCATAGTGTGCCTAATTTCCCACTTTCACAGTTGTTTCTAATGCATACTCCCAACTTCTAACCCTGTAAATCAGGCAAATGGACACTGCTATGGATAGTTGGAACCTGCTTGGACAAGAGAGATTTAAGGTTACAAAGTAACACAGGGTGGGATTAAAAAAGAGTCCATTCCTTGCTGTTTTCCTATTTGCATATAGACTAATTTCTAAAAAATCACTTGATTAGGATACAGAATGATTCTTAGAACCTTTGATGTCTTTTAATTTACTGTATGTAATAAGCACATGGAAGAAGAAATTCTGGGTTACAGCCTTAGCAATTTGCAAAAATTCCAAGTGTTTTTAGTCTGTGTTGTTTTTTAAAATGCACACACACACACACACACACACACACACACATATATATATAGAGAGAGATACATACAAACACACAAGCAGAAAGGAAAGGAAAAATAAATATCTGGCAGTTTCCTGTGATGAAGGACAGATTAAAACTAACCAATTTGGGATGTTATTATACTTGGGAATTTTCAAAAGTAGGAGCCAGAGTCTCTAAAGATGGAAATTGGACCATCTTATTGATCTCTAAGGCAACTTTTGGTACATATTTATATTCTAAAATAAGAAAAATCTGTTTAGGGCAAGGAATGAGAATTCCAAATAGGTTGTTTTACTGTACAAAACTTGATTTTTCAACCCCGATTTTACAAAGTTTTATAATGGGCAGTATTACTATTTTTCTACTTAATGGTAGCAGGCATGGGCAAAATCTCTTTGAAAATATGTATCTTGTTTGATATTTATCTAAGACATGACATAACTTAGAGCTCCTTGACAAATACATCGAATCATATTGTTCTGACTTATTTGCTGGGAGAAAAATAAAAGTGGAGGAGATTGGTACTGGGAAGGGAAAAAAGCAGTCTTCGGTGACAGAACTGGCTTCTACTCTGGCAGAAAAACAATATCATTAAAATCTGAGAAGGCACTTTTAAGTCTTATAATAATCAGCAACCAAAAGAAAGAAGAGATCTAAAAATAGAGATGGATAATTAACAGTCTAAAAATAGACATGGCTAGCCATATGGAAGTCATTACACTCTGAAGGTTAAATGCTCTGAGGAAAATAAAAATCCAATCAAATATTATTGCATATTAAACTCACTACCTATAAACATAGTCTGTAAATGCTTTATAGGGTTCAGCTTCATCTAAGATAATTTGGTACAAGAAAAATATAAAGGCACAAATTATCATTTCCTAATTCATCAAAGAGTTTTTCTTGGGAAGATGCCTTTGGCTCTAATTCAAAACATTCTTTCTGGCTTAAGATGTGCCTGTCATGCTATTGACATCATGGGGATTCTGTCTTCCACAACAGGAAAAATAGTGATTTTCAGATCACTTCTTATATTTATAATAAACAGTAATATTTCCAATATAAATAGCATTGCCCTAAGAACAAGTAATTATGCAAAAAACAGAGACTATCAACAGAGATGGATCTAGTATGGGCCAGCATAAGCTAAAGGCTTCTTTTTTTTTAAGATTAAAGCATCAGTGTGTAATTTTCTCTGTTTTTATTGTTATTTGGGGAAGATTCAGGAACTCTATATGTTAAGGGGATGCTACAACCTCCTATCAAGGCTGTAGAGTCTCTAGGTCTTTTAACACCTTTACCGGCTCCTATCCTTCTCGTTGCCTGGAAGGCTGTGGAGGAATCTAAAATCTGCTTGTTGTAGTTTTGAACAGGGTTTTAAAAAAATGGATCCGTGAAGGAGGGATTGGAGATGACTAAAATAGAAAGCCGCTTACTAAATGGAAAGAACATAGGTGTGCTGTGTGAGGCAGAGACCCAAACTGGAGATCAGTCGCTGCCTTCTATCCTTTGTATGACCTTGGCCAAAAGATTTATTTGTCTGAAACTTGTATATCTTATTTGCAAAATGAGAATGATGGTTTCTTGGTATTTATGTTGGGTATTCTAAGTATCTTATATGTAAAATCTCTAGGCACCCAAGGCCTTGGTCCACAGCAATGTTTTAATAAATGATAGTAGTTTTCAATAATATCCATCAGTTCAGTAATAGTTAATAAGCTCTTAAGATGTTGACAAGACAGAGATTGCAAAATTCACCAAAACAAGAAACTTTATGGTTAAGAAAGATTGTGTTCTAATTTGCAGCCCTGCCATTCAGATTTCAGAAATGTCTCTTGATTCTCTCTATTGATTTTAAATGATTTTTGCTTTCTTAAATATGGCCATTCATTCAAGATCTATTTTTTTTTATTCTTTTGATATCAAAATACTCTCTTTGTTGTAGTTCAGTTGCTTAGTCTTGCCTGACCGTTGCAACTGCATGGACTGAGCACACCAGGCTTCCCTGTCCTTTGCTATCTCTTGGAGTTTGCTCAAACTCATGTCCATTGAGTTGGTGATGCCATCCAGCCATCTCATCCTCTGATGCCCCCTTCTTCTCTTGCCCTCAGTCTTTCTCAAGAATCTTCACCAGTACCACAGAGCACTCATGTCACAGTTCTTATCTGTGTTTTGATTCTATTTTTTATCTTCCTATGAACATGACTGCTTCTGAGTTATAAATAAATGATGAAGCCTAAATAATTTTAAAAGTGGATGCAAAAATCAAATCTTCATAAAAGATCTTGCATATTTCTTCTTTCTCAGATAATTTATATTTTCTGTTGCCATTGTTCATAGGATTTTTCCAATAAACTTTCTAAATGGTTGCTATTTATGAATATGAAGGTATTAACTTCCATGAAATGATACTACTTTACTCAATAACCTTTTCAATTATATCTTTGAGTTTCATGTGTTATTTAGTCAATTCATCTGAAAATTCATCTCCCCTCTTTTTTCAATTTGTAGTCTATTTTTTCCTTATCTAACCATATATAAAATAATTATAATGAGAACCTACAGTAGAATGTTAAATATTAGCAGTAATAATGGACATCTTTGTATTTTTCCTGACATTTTGGGGAATGTTTCTAGAGATTCCCTGTCAAGTATTGTGCCAGCTTTTGGACTGAAATAGTGCATTTTATTACATTTGGAAATTGTCCCATCTGTTGGTATTTTGCTGAGTTTTTTTATCAGAAGGGATTTTGAATTCTGGTAAATTTTTAGTAGCTTTTTTTTTCATTTTTAGAACAATTACTATCACAATTTAATTTTAATTTATTAAAATTAGTCACTTTAAAAAAATCTAAACTTGATATATGAACACATATATTTTCTCATAGTATTCATCTTTTGAAAGTTTGTCTGTGTTTGAGAAATCTGTACAAAATTATTTTGGATTATGTTTGAAAAATCTGTACTGAGTTTTTCTGGATGACATTTTTATTAAGTTGTAATGCAGTCTTTTTTATTGACTATTTTATGAACAGAAACACTAAATAGATTATTTACTATAAGAAATATATGTAGCTTGATAAAATGTATTATTGTGCCATTGTGTTTTTTTCTTTTTGTGCTATTTTTTGGCTCAGTAATACATCTGTTGTTTTGTTGTTTAGTCGGTAAGTCATGTCCGACTCTTTGCAACCCCATGGACTGTAGCCCGCCAGGCTCCTCTGTCCTTGGGATTTCCCAGGCAAGAATACTGGAGTGGGTTACCATTTCCTGCTTCAGGGGATCTTCTCCACCCAGGGATCGAACCCTTGTCACCTGCATCAGCAGGTATATTCTTTACTGCTGAGCTACCAGGGAAGCCCCATTAATACATTTATGAAATTCAAAAAGAAAAATACTAGAGATATATAAGGAAAATCTCATTTTTACTTCTACAACCATCTTCTTAGCCCTTACCTTTCACCGTTCCACAGGTAACCACCAAAACACTCTTAGCTTTTGCATGTCTTTGCAGAGTGTACATATGGGTACAGATCACTGTGAAAAAGGCACTTATTCTTGCATCATTGTTTTTACAATAGATAGAATAAGACACACATTATTGCACTTTATTTCTTTATCAGCAATATATTTTAAAGATCATTCCATCTCAATAGAGTAAAATTTCTCATTCTTTTTATTGTTCATTATATGCTATATCATAATTTATATCATTATTCTATTTAGTGGATATTTAGAATGTCTCCAATATTTCTCAGGGGCAAACAATATTGAAATGAAAAAATTCCAAAGAATCAAAATCTGTATTAGTAAGACTGATAAACAAGCATTTTTTTAACCTTGTTAGAGGGATTATAAATTGATGTAGTCATTCAGACAGTAATTTGAAGGATTTATTTGGCAAAAACAGAACTATGTTCAGCAACATGCACCTGAACATTATTTTTCATACAAAGTTAAAAGCACATTGTATTTCCATCCTGACCACCTGCTCAGATGGTAGAAAACCTGCCTGCAATGCAGGAGACCTGTGTTCAATCCCTTGGTTGGGAAGATTCCTGGAGAAGGAAATGGCAACCCACTCAAGTATTCTTGCCTGGAGAATCCCATGGACAAAGGAGCCTGGCAGGCTACAGTCCGTTGGGTTGCAGAGTTGTACATGACTGAGTAACTCTCTCACTCACTATGGAAGGCATTTAGTGACCGCTAACAAAATTACAAATGCCTGTTCTCCTTAAAACAACAAATTCACTTCTGGGAAGAGATTCTGTTTTCTGTTTAGATTTCCATAGTGGTTGGTTTAAAAACAGGGAAGAGATTCCTGATTTAAAAGGCCTTGTACTCTATTTGCAGGATAATATATTCTGAAGACTTTAAAGAACAGAATAGGTGCTTACTAGGAGATCTATATAGCCATCTACCAACCTTCTGTGACCCCTTTAAGCATCATTTTTTGTTTTTATTCATGTGCTATCATCAGAAATAGATTTCTGTCTTAGACTGAATAATTTTACACCTACACCCCTTGTGATTTCGAGTGCTTTCTCTCTGGTTCGTACCAGAACATTTCCATTATACTTCTCCCTTCTGCCAACTCATTACCTGGCCTCACTTTTATTTCTTTTCCTACAGTAGAAAAAGTAATTGAATTGGCAGAAAATTATCTAATCTTTTTGTATTTCCTTCCTCTATTCCTTTCTCAAAAGATCCCCTGTGAAAAGGTGAATAGACATTTTCCTCTCTTGGCATTCCCCTCCTTCATCCCTCTCCATTCTGTAATTTTAAAATGTCATTTGTATACTAATTTATAATTAATTTTGTCATATCACATGCTAACACTCAAATAGAATAGAAGGGTTATCCTGAAAAGAATCTGATCCTCCCTTACAATTAACCCCTCTCCTAGTTTAATTTCCCAGAGGTAATCTCTTTTAAAATTTCTGTTCAAGTGTTACCCAGTGTTTACTTTCATAACTTCAAATAATGTGGTCATACTGCTATTCTTGAATTATTAAGTTTAAACTTTCTATTTCTTTTCTTGTATGAAAGATAAGGGTTTATCTTTTACATATCACCCTACTCTTCCCATTCCCTTCTTCTTGATAGCTATTTAATTTTTATCTAATTCCATTGGCTAAGTACATATACCTTCAATTAGTGCACTTGAACCTTTTTGCTTTTTCCATAATTATGCATATTTCTTTGATTCTATGTAAGATATGCTACTTTTTGGCTTTACTCTGTCTACCACCTTTCCCTACCACTACTGTTTCCTACTTCTGAGAGGTAGTTGTCAACTTTGATAACATTTATATTATATTCTGAAACAATAGTCAAGTTTTCTTTACTTTTTAGGGATGTTGAGTCTACAGGTGGAAACCAACAACACTTAATTATGATGTTATTCTTGTTCATGATAGAACCAAGTAATGAATTATAATTAAATTGCCCCTCTATTAGTACAAGGTCTTAAACTCATTTGGAACTGCTGTTTGGAGAATGTTTGTAGTGCCAAGAGGCAGAACAGCTCCCTGCTTTTTATGCTAAATTGGGTGTTCTAATCTATGCTTCTTCATGAAAAAATGTGTTTAATTAATTTGTTTATTTTATTTGGAGGATAATTACTTTACAATATTGTGATGGTTTTTGCCATACATCAACCTGGATTGGCACAGGTATACACTTGTCCTCCCCATCCTGAAGCCCCCTCCCACCTCCCTCCCCACCTCATCCCTCTGGGTTGTCTCAGAGCACCGGCTTTGGTTGCCCTGCCTCATGCATCGAACTTGCCCTGGCCATCTGTTTTACATATGGTAATGTCCATGTTTCAACACCATTCTCTCAAATCGTCCCACCCTTGCTTTCTCCCACTGAGCCCAAAAGTCTGTTCTTTATGTCTGTGTCTCCTTGGCTGCTCTGCATGTAGGAACATCAATGACATCTTTCTAAATTCCATATTTATGCATTAATATGCAGTATTTGTCTTTCTCTTTCTGACTTACTTCACTCTGTATAATAGGCTCCAGGTTCATCCACCTCATTAGAACTGACTCAAATGCATTCCTTTTTATGGCTGAGTAATACTCCATTGTGTATATGTACCACAATTTCCTTATCCATTCATTTGTTGAAGGACATCTAGGTTACTTCCATGTCCTAGCTATTGTAAACAGTGCTGCAATGAACACTGGGGTACATGAGTCTCTTTCAGCTATGGGTTCCTCAGGGTATATGCCTAACAGTGGGATTTCTGGGTCGTATGGCAGTTCTATTTTTATTTTTTTGAGAAATCTCCACACTGTTCTCCATAGCAGCTGTACCAGTTTGCATTCCTACCAACAGTGTAAGAGGGTTCCCTTTTCTCCACATGCTCGCCAGTGCTTATCGCCTGTAGACTTTTTGATGGTGGCCATTCTAACTGATGTGAGATGAAACCTCATTGTGGTTTTCATTTGCATTTCTCTAATAATGAGTGATGTTGAGCATCTTTTCATGTGTTTGCTAGCTGAAGAATTGATGCTTTTGAACCATGGTGTTGGAGAAGACTCTTGAGAGTCCCTTGGACTTCAAGGAGATCCAACCAATCCATCCTAAAGGAAATCAACCCTGAATATCCATTGGAAGGACTGATGCTGAAGCTGAAACTCTAATACTTTGGCCACCTGATGTGAAGAACTGACTCACTGGAAAAGACCCTGATGCTGGGAAAGATCGAAGGCGGGAGGAGAAGGGGACGACAGAGGATGAGATGGCTGGATGGCATCACCGACTCAATGGACATGAGTCTGAGTAAGCTCTGGGAGTTGGTGATGGACAGGGAAACCTGGTGTGCTGTAGTCCATGGGGTTGCAAAGAGTTGGATGTGGCTGAGTGACTGAACTGAACTGAACTGAACCACAGCTCTGCTTAATATTATGTAACAACCTAAATGTGAAAATAATTTGAAAAAGAATAGAAATATGTATATTTATAACTGAATCACTTTTTCTGTATACCTGAAATCATCACAACATTGTTAATCAACTATCCTCCAACATAAAATAAAAACTTTAAAAGAAATCTGTCTTCTTCATGAAGCATGTCCACTGTGATACCACTGAGGCCATCTATCATGGTACAAGATAAATGTCTTCATAGTTAATATGATAAATCTGTATATTGATTATGATTAACACTAGATGGTTTTACTTAGACATAGTGCTAGTTTTGTTGATTATATTTTGTGTTTCCTCAGGTGGTCACTATATCCACATGCTCTTGAATAACTGTTTTTTCACCTCTTGTGCTACGTATTCTTTACTCCACTCTAATGCTTAAAACAGTTTGAAGCTTCCTGTGGATTGCAATTTCCATTATTGAAAATCCAGCTTCTGAATGAGATCTATATCTTGGGTTATTCCATAGTTATTTTGATTCATTCTACAGGGAAATGACCAACTTGAAGTATATTAATGGAATCACTGGTTCAGGAATTCCAACTGTATTTCCTGGGTTGATCACAGATACCTCCACCCCTCCCAACTCTATAGAGTCTTGTCCAGGGGCATCTCTTAGATTCCTTTCTCTTATACTTTATGTACCTTTCTGATATTTATTTCTTTATATTCCCAATACCACCTTGGTTCAAGCCTTTATCTCCTCCTTAGGTTTAGGGTTAGCTCCTAACTGACCTCCTGCTTTCAGAGGTATTACCCAAACCCACACTGGCAAAGCATTCCTTGGGTCCTAAGATATCCAGTGATTCTTTATAATCTAGCAACTGCATTTCAAACTTTTAACTTTAACACTTAAATTCCTCTATGATCTAACTACATGTTCCCAAATGCCCCTAAACAATAATAAGCCTAATCTAATCCCCCAATAATAGTTTAAAATTCTTTAATAGTTTTAGATTCTTTGAATACATATTGTCTCCTCACCAACTTCACTTATGTTAGTCTCTCTTTTTGGAATGCCCATTTCCAGTCTCTGCATGATTAGTTTTTCCTCAATTTTGAAACCTTTTCCAAATTTAATTAGAGCCAATGAGTTTCTCTGATGCCTTAAAGCCGAAATGTATCTCTTTCCCCATTTCTTCTTCTAGAACTTCCTTGACATCAATTCTTCAGTTTTAAGAATCTCTTGCCATGCACTGATCTTTTTATGTTATTCTCCAAACTAGATGTGTCTTCTTTGAGAAAAGGCATGTGCTAAGCATATTTTTTGTTCCTCAATGAATCCATTATTGTGGGAACTCCAGAAATAGGTAGACTACAAAATTGAATCTGTAACATGAAATCAGTCATTCTCATGGACCTGCCTAATTTGGAGGAAGCAGTGCGCAAATATATGGAACTGTTCTAAGATGTAGTTTGGTTTTATTTTTTCATGAACAGATAAGAGACTATGCAGATGGTATTCAGGATGGATTTCAAATAAATAAGTGGGGCTGAAGACTGATTGAGCTTCCCATTTTTAGTGGAACATGATGTAGGATGTTTCATTTTTGCCTGGGGAAATTAAGACAAATGAAAGAGCCGACTGAAAAAATGTCAAAATATATTTTATAGCCATGTGTAAATTCAGACATGAAAGCATTTAGTCATTCATATTACAGGCTGAAAAGTCCTCCTGGCCTGGCTTTAGAGGAAGAAATTGTATGTCTTAATTATCTGTGGGCCTTATTAAAACTGCAAGCTTGTTCGTCTCTGCTGTGTGTACTGAAAACCACTTCTCACAGTTCCATAAATAATAATGGCATAATGATCAAGAGATGTGCACTTAGAAGTTTTAGGAGAAAATAGCCCATGGAACAGCGGGTATTTATATATGGGAAAGGAATTTTCCCTCACCTGCCAACATGACTTAACTATATAAGCAGATAGCAATTTGCATCTTTCAGGGAGTTTGGAAAGTTCACATGTTGGCATTGCAGTTATATTCCTGCAGTAATGAAAATGAAGTCAGGATTATCTGTAAAGATTTTATAAAATGTCAAGTTGTAGTAAAATATAAGGGAAACACTAACGTGGTTAAATAAGTAGCCTGGGGGTACAGGGAAGAAAGGAATGGGCAAATATCAATTTCAGACTAGGATAGATTAAAATTAGCATATCAGGTAAGGATCATCCATTCTAATTGTTTTATTTTGTAGGTAAAGGGATAAGTGAAAGTGAAGGTTGCTCAGTTGTATCTGACTCTCTGCGACCCCATGGACTATACAGTCCACGGAATTCTCAAGGCCAGAATACTGGCGTGGGTAGCCTTTCCCTTCTCCAGGGGATCTTCCCAACCCAGGGATGGAATCCAGGTCTCCTGCACTGCAGGTGGATTCTTTACCAGCCGAGCCACAAGGGAAGCAGGAAATAAAGTCACTGCCTCTACTGTTTTCTCATCCTCTGTACAATATGCATTTGTGAAAAGTAGACTTTATGTGCTTGATCCCTCTTGTCTTGCAAACATTAAATATTTTTCTATTCCCAATAACTTTGTAAAACAAATAGTTCTGCTCTTTCTTTTAATCACAGGGATGGTGAGAACAAAAATATTGTCATTAAAACAGTTATGTGCTTCAGCTCTATCAGGAGCTGGTACAATGTCAAGTGCCTTCAACCTGGTAAGTATAGGACCTGAGAGGGTCTATACACAGAATTCAGGGGACCTGTGAATCAGAAATCACGTTTCTATTCTCACTAAGTTCTATCCAGAATAGAAAATTTCTTTCAGTAATGAATGTGAGCAACAATCACAGTCAGTTCAGTTCAGTTCAGTTGCTCAGTCGTGTCCGACTGTTTGTGACCCCGTGAATCGCAGCACGCCAGGCCTCCCTGTCCATCACCAACTCCCGGAGTTCCCTCAGGCTCACGTCCATCGAGCCAGTGATGCCATCCAGCCATCTCATCCTCTGTCGTCCCCTTCTCCTCCTGCCCCCAATCCCAGCAGTACCAGGATATAAATATCCTTAAGTTTCATGACAGTGGTTACAATATGTTAAAATCTCATATATTTTTGTCACCACTTTGAAAATGTAGTAGCTAACAGATGCATTTAACTTAATAGTTACATATTAATTCATTAATTAAAAAAAACTGCCTTTTACTCTATCACAAATCTTTGTGTTTAACCACATTCATACAATTGATTTCCTTTGTATTCTTATGTATTTTTTTCTGATGTTTTAAAAAATACTTTGAAAAGAGTCCATAGGCTTCCTCAGATCCAAAACTCAGGACACAAAAAGAATTTTGAACTCCTATACTGAATAACAGCTTCATATGTTTAGGTTTTAATCTTTATTTCTTTTCAAGGGTGTAGTTTTGAAATTAGTTTTGAAATTAGTCTTAACAATGTTTTCATTGTAATTCAGTCTATCATGCTCATTAACATTGATTTTCTATTTTAGCCCCCTTCTGGTGGGCTGCCGTCTATGGGGTCGCACAGAGTCGGACACGACTGAAGCGACTTAGCAGCAGCAGCAGCAGAGAGATTAAGCTTGAATTTCTTGTAGGGATTTTCACTGCCACTTTTAAAATGATTAGAATGGAAAGATCATATTTTTTAAGAATAAATTTAATGTCTTTTCAATAAATTTAATGTCTTTTCAAAATGGGCCTTAAAATGAGATTCCAAAACTTCTAATTTAATACTGGAGTTATTCTCGTACTTCACCAACTATCGAGACAAGAGTTGATAAAATAAAGACTTCAAACAACACCACTCTTAAACCTGGAATAAAACATGTGGAGACATATGCATTTTCCCCACTTTATCCCTAAGTAGATGAATTTGTGGCTGATTGTGAATTATGCAAAATGACTCATATATCTAAAAGTTCCCTAAAATGACATGCTGTTGTTCAGACACAGAATGCTTCTTTTCTTTATTAAAAAAAAAAAAAAAAAAATGAGACTAAGGAATTGTTGCCAAAGGGAATTAGGATTTAATCTTAGCAAATAATATCCAGGATACTATGAATTAAACATGTAAAATGATTTAAAAGTTAAGAATTATCTCTCAAACAGCATTTCTCATTTATGTTGAATTTTTAACAACTTGCTTGGTTTTATCTATACCTTTCTAGAGATCAAATGTCAGGGCCTGGAAATTGGGGCCAGATGGCGCTAGCCAAGTTGAAATATGCAAATGCAGCAACACTTATCACACTACTTGCTTTTTACCCCTGTTGTGCCTGCAGGTTGGGTGGGAGGTCTTATACAAATTTTCCAGAGGCAATCCTTTATAAAGGCACCGTGTAGCTGTCAGGGCTTCGGTTCTTTCCATTTCAGTTTCAAAAAAACACTTTAAAGTGTTTTGTGTTTTTTTCCTGAGGTCACTGCCGATCATCTAAATATGTGGTAGCGGTGACACAGTAGTGGCAAAGTGATCACACATCATTACATAGTGCACACGTGATTATTTATGCCTTCTCAACCACAGTGTAAGTTACAAGCAATTATTTTTCCGTCTCCTCCATGTAATTACACTGTAATCTACTGGGACATGTAATTGCATGGACGGCTTCTGCACTGAATTACGCAGCTCTCAGGGACCATGTGAGACCCCTGGAGCCTTTTACCAGCTAGTAGCTGGGCGGTCTCTTTGTGTAAACCTGGTGGCCTGAATATAAGGGCTATCCTGGAGGGAGATTTGCAACCCAGATGTAGTCCTGGGCCACCAGGTAAAGTGCCTATGGGAGGGAGAGCCTGTGTGTTTGACATCCAGCCTCAGCAGATGGCCTCTTGATTTCCTATCCTCAGATTATGAAATGTCTCTGGGAAAAAGGCAGCCTTTGTGGAAGCAAAATTTTTATTGGTGGGAAATTTCTTTAGGATTTAGGGATCTTTTATCAATACTTGCCATTGTTAGACTCTATGTGTTTAATGAATGTTCAGTGCTTTAAAATATACAGTTTTATGGAAATGTGTGTGCTCAAAGAAAGTGATAAATTGCTTGACAAAATGCAAAATAAATATACCATCACCCAAGAGAAAGAGGAAATGCTTTTTCTTTCTTCCCTCCTTCTTTCCTTTTTTCTTTTACCTTCCTTTCTCCCTCCATCACTCATTTTTTTCTTTTTTTTCTCTCATTCTTTCTATAAGGTACAAATGTAAAAGTAGCACATTAAGTAAATAATCTGATTTTGTGATAATTTGCTACTATTTCTACCATGTTTATCTAAGAAAGAGCAATTTTTAATCGTTTGCCTATTGATTTATCAGGGTGCCTTCTCAGACAGGCTCTGAGAAGCCATAGTTTGTCCAAGTGGGAATCAGGAAAATCCCCAAAGAGGCTGTGCTAGAGCTTGGCTCCTCTGGGAAGAAAGCAGGCATTAGATGGGTGTGATCCTCTATCTTTGTCTCACTGGCCTCCCAGGAAAGGTCAGGCTTTCCTCAGCTTCACTGCTGAGCTTGGCGATTATCCAGGTTTGGCACATGCCACACACCAGACAACCTGTTGCGTGTCTCCTGTGGGTACACGTATTTCACTGCATGCTAGGATTCTTACAAGATGAAGTTGTTGGGTACAAGTGTATCTTCAGCTAAATAGAAATTTTCTGGCAGAAGTCTGCAGAATCAGAGCTAAAGCAATAATGTTCGATTGAATCCTGTGATCAGAAAGGCAAAATCCTTGCTTGATTAGCCTTTAACAATAACTTTCAATTAAGTATGTAGTTATATTATTCATCACTAGATCTTCCAAATGCATGTGAATTCTGGAGTCATTTTTCTTGAAGTGACTTGAATAAAAGAACTATTTGAAGAATTTTAAAAACAGTCTTGCTCAAAAAAAGGCTATTTTGAAAATGTGTCTCTCAAATGGATCTTCCCCGACCCCTATGTTTATTGAGATAAATCGGCCGTTTTTAAATGAGGAATAATTATCTATCATCTATCACATTTTTTCTCCAAAAAATAAAGTTTTATTCAGCAAATATATTTTTTACTATTTTACTCATGTATATGTAGATTAATATTTTTCTAATCTGTTCATATGCACTCTAGTATAGTTTTATGATTTATATACTTGAGAATGAACATACATAGGTAGCTTAGGGCTTCCCAGGTGGCTCAGTTAGTAAAGAATCTGTCTGCAATGCAGGAGACCTTCTGCAGGAGACCTGGGTTCGAGCTCTAGGTTGAGAAGATTCCCTGGAGGAGGGCATGGCAACCCACTCCAGTATTCTTGCCTGGAAAGTCCCATGGACAGAGTAACCTGGCAGGCTAGAGCACACGGGGTGGTAAAGACTCGGACACAACTGAGCAAGGTAATGCATACATAGGTAGACCCATATGTAGGTGGATATATAGATATATAAATACAGTGGAATGATTGATTTTCACTGCTGAACATTTATAGGTGCAAATCTTATAAACTGTATACCTCAAAAAATTCTCTGAAATAAATGAACAATCAATGTGTATCCTCACATTTAGATACTTGGATGATTCAGTTCAGTTCAGTCATTCAGTTGTGTCCAACTCTCTGCGACCCCATGGACTGCAGCACGCCAGGCCTCCCCATCCATTACCAGCTCCCAGAGTTTACTCAAACTCATGTCCATTGAGACTTGGATGATTAGTCGTCACCAATAGTTCTAAACATGTGGTTGACATTACCTTACAAGCCTTTAATTTCTTGTCTAATGGTTTCCTTAGAGTCACTCACTAATAAGTCATGTGTTTTAGATGATTACAAATTTGATTTGTTTCACTTTTGGCTCTCTTTCACCACAGTGCACACACTTGTGGGGTAGAGGCTACAGTTAATTTTTTGTTGCCTATGAAAATGCTAATTTGTCTTCCTTTGACCTAGATGCTAAGTTTTCCTTATGTCATCAAGGATTTTTGACTTTGCAAAATACTTTGAGATTTCAGACATTTTTTTTTTTAATGTCACCACCACATTCAGGGACCTCCAGTGAAATAAATGAGAGATTCAGATGAATCTGCTTGTAGTTTTGTGTGGTATATAAAGGTGAGTGTTCAAAGGGCAACCCCTTACCACGGGGAATGCAAGTACACTCTAATTAGAAGAGGCAAAGTGCTCTCTGTCTGTATGAGTACCACTAAGGACCAAGCTAAATGGTTCCCCACCCCCCACCCCCAAAATCATACTATTCAGTAACTATATCACTATTGTAACTTGTGGAATTTATTGAGTTATCAACAGAAAGAAAGATGTTTAAAACATTTGCCTATTAACTGATAGCTTCAAAAACCTTAGCTGCACAACTATTCTATTACAGTGAACCATTTATTTGCTTGCCCATCAGAGGTTCATTCCTAATTTTATTAAAGCTTTCAACTATAAGAACTTGAATTCAATATACAATAAATCCACTTTCTAAATTTGTGTGAGGTTTCTCATGTTTCCTTTTAGAGTTAGACTTCATGTTACTCTCACTTGGTTGTTGCCTGGGAAAATCCCATGGACAAAGGAGCCTGGAGGGCTACAGTCCATGGGGTTGCAAACAGTCGGATGTGACTGAGTGACTGAGCACAGACACCATTTGGTTACATTAGCCCAAACCAAAGTGATAGTAAAGAAAAATTGAAGGTGCCCTAACAGTCAACAAAAGGCTGGGCATGTCTTGGGGAAGCTGTCTAATAGGAAGCCTTGTGAGAGAAGACCTGTGGTCCAAACGTCAGCTGTCCTGAGCAGGAACTACCAGCCACCTCATGGTAACCGAGTACTTGAAAGGCAGTGGGTCCAAATGGAGATGGACACAAATTGAGAAGTTTTCAATGTTAAAAGCATATCTATTTTGAAGATTTAGTATGAAAACAAGAAAGTATACTATTGCATTAATAATTTTTACAACATAACTTGTTGGAATGATAATACTTTGGACATATCAGCTAAATCAACTATAATTTAAACATGATTTCATCTGATTATTGTTACTGTTTAAATGTGGCTACTGGAAAATATTAAACCACATACATGCCTTGCATTATATTTCTATTGAACAGTGCTGTCTAGAAGTTAAATCAATGGGCTTTATTGGAAGCCCTTGATTCTCTTGCCAGCACAGTTTGGCTTTGGATGATACATAGAATCATAAAAGCCCTCAGTTTCTTCATCTGTGAAATGGGGATAATAACACTTCCCACTCACTGACGTCATAGGGGAGTAACTATAATATTTAATGATCCAGAGCTTGTAAATGTTGAGTTCTTTGGATCTTCTAAAGTGAAACTAGTTTTTTTTTTTTTCTTTTTTAAATTCCCTGAGGACTAGACTATGTGAATAAACAAATAGAGTGCATGGGAAAACACCCACACACTCACATAGCTCTGGCCCATTTTCCTTTTGGTGAATTTATAGTGGCTACAGACAACAGGGGAAGAAAAAAAGAATCATGTTCTTAAAAATGCCAAACGGACTGCTGTCAGGCATGTCTAAACTTCATATGGCCTAAATATCTGTAACTCTAAAAGTGTCCATACTGGACTGGTAATTTTTGAAGCTGTGGGGACATGGGGCATGGAACTTTATTATATGTTTGTGTGTGTATGTATATTTACATGTGTGTGTATGCATTTGAAATGTTCACAATTAAAATGTTTTGAATAAATAACTAATGACCATTCTGCCCTATCTCATCTCTTGAAAATTTAAAAAATTTCCTTTATGCTTTCCATGACATTGTTGTAGGCTGATGCTCTCCTTCACAATAATTTTACATTTGCAACCATTCTGCCAAAAGAATATTTTTGCCCTGAGCTCAAGGTTAGATGAAACCTTTCTTTTCCTCATGACTTCAGAGCGAAATGATCCTAACATAAGCAGGAATAAATGAACCAGGATGAGTCAATGAAAAACTCATCCTTCTTCTTCCTCCCTAACTTTGTGGTGTTTTAATAGTTAATAATTTAATTCTCTTGATGTCTCTTTCCCCCAGTGGAATCAAAGTTTTTTTTCCCTACCCCCAATCTCAGAACTGATCGTGTGGATATGAGGGATGCTTGTTTTTAAGCACCACGGGGTTTTTTGTTGTCAAGATGGACCCGGGTTTTTCCTGAAACACAGGAAGCATGAAATATTTTCATCCTCTGAAGAAGCAGCCTCCTGACCCGCTGGAGCCAGTGCAGTCATGCTGAGTGGTCTACGTTTTCCTGTTCCTTTGCTTTGTACAACACGGAAGTCTTGTTTGATGTCTAAATATGAGGATGCTGGAAATTTGGCATGCCAAAGCTTCACTTTATATCCGTAATTTTCACATCCTTTATTGAGAACTACACACTTGCACATTGTGGTAGGCTTTGGGGGGGGTGGGTAAATAGATGTCAGCAATTATATTTATGTATCTACTTCAGGTGTACAGCAAAAATGTCCTTCAAAGGATGACTGCATTAGACTGGGGGAGGATATTGTGTGTGTGTGTGTGTGTGTGTGTGTGTGTGTGTGTGTTTGATTGAAACTAGAACAATAACGTGAAATATCATTAGGTGCTGAAAATCATAAACCTTAGCCTATGGCTCTGATAAAACCCAGGAGACAATCTTCTTGTTTCCTTTATCATTCTGTAGGCAAGTAACTTTTATCCCCATTTTATCAATACAAATAAAAATTCTAAAGCCTGGGGAATTAAATAACATGATTAAGCCACACAGGTCATTGAGGGTAGGAGTGAGTGGAGGGGAAGAATACCAAATGTACTTTGGAGAGAATTAGTCACTTAAGAAGAGTAGTCATTTGAAGTGGAGAATGATAGCTATCGATTGAAGTCATCCTTTGCCTAATCTTTTGAAGGAATGATGGTGTCTTAGAGAATTTAAACTGAACAAGTGTTTCACTGAGTGGGAAAACTCAGGGCCTTAAGCAGTTCCCAGTAGGCATCTTGGAGCTGCAGCAGCCTGGAGACCCAAGGTTTGAGCAGGGGGCTTGAAAGGCCAACCATGGGTACCAGTCTAGCTGCTCTGCCTGGTGGGACAACGTGAAGGGGAGTTGAGCCTGATGAGGGAAGCTGTGCCTGGAGGAGTAGGCTTGGGTCAAGGGGAAACACATGCTCATGAAGCACAATAACACCAAGTCCCCCAGAATCCCACAGCAGAGGAGCCAGTGTAGACACGTGTGTATGAGCACAGGTGACATTCTACCTGGTTGGATGACCGCTTTGCAGGGCCCTAGAGGAAAGGCTGGGGAATGTGTGTGATAGCCAACCATTGTGTCTGCTTGTGATAACTGAAACAGCTGGGATAAATACAAGGTTGGAAAGTAGCAAAGAGAATAGAAATACCTTAAGGGGTGGGAGGGAGTGCTCCAGACTTCCAGGGATGGTTTTATAGAAAAAGGTACATCAGTTTGTTGTCTCCTGAGAGCGGAACCTGAGGTAAGGATCTAGGTGCATTTTGGTTTAATTGGAAGCACGTCCCAGGAGGCATCAGGGGGTCAGGGATGAGGGAGAGCTACCACAAGGGTGTTTTATCAAGGATCCCCTGTGGGCAGTGGGACTTGGTTCCACCGGGACGTCCTGAAAAACAAGCACAATGCCTTCCAAAACTGTCCACTTAAAAGACAGGAAACTGGAGTACTTAACCACTGGCTCCTGTCTGCGCTGGTGGAGAGTTCCCTCCGGGGACTATGCATGCATATGGGAGCTGCACAGGGAAGCTTGTGAGCCAGAGGACTGGAAGATGTCTGCTGGGGTTCTTGAGGTGGAGCCGCGTGGTGTGACTTAAATCCACATGCACTTGGAAGCCTCCAAGGTAGGTTCAGCTGCGACTGGTGCTGGGCTGAGGGATGCAGCCATGGAGGCATTCGCCAGTGGAACCTGTGACTCTACGTTGATAAAAGATTGGAAAGCCAAAGAGACATGTAGAAGAACATTCGCTAAGCTCCATGGTATAAAACAGCAAGACTGCTTTTAGAAATTTAAGGAAGTGAGTCGAGATAAAGTTGGGTATTCTACACAGAAGACAAATCATAGAGACAAGTCATTCTATGGAGTTTCAATTTTGTATTTTTAGAGTCCGGCATCTAGATCAACAGTGTCCGAAGTAGACATTCCTTTTTTAAAAAACTTTTTTCATGTAGACAGTTTTAAAGGTTTTATTGAATCTGTTATAACATTGCTTCTGATTTATGCTGTGGTATTTTGGCTGCGAGGCGTATGGGATCTTAGCTTCCCGAGCAGGGATCATACCCATGCTCCCTGCATTAGAAGGCGAATTGTTAACCACTGGACTGCTAAGTCCTTTCTTAATTATGTATTTTTTAATCCTAAAAAGGAAAGAAAATTGAACTTGATAACTGTTTAATACATGGCTGGGCCACAGCACTGGCATTCAGTCCTGGTAACACAGAAAATGTCGTACACGGTGTGGGAGGAAGCGCGTAGAAAGCGTGGGAGTGCCTCCTCCCACCAGGCAGTGCGGCGGTAGCAACACTGCCTCGTTTGCGCTCATAGCCTGTTGCAACGTGTTGTTAGTTAAGTGAAGCTGGTTGGATAGAATCATGGACTTAATTAAGGGGTATTCACTGAACTTCTTCTCACAAAATGGACAAGGGCATTAAAGGAGATTCTTGAAAAGAACCATCACCTTGAAGAGAATACCAGTTAAGACATGGTGAGAAAACAGAAGTGTGAGCAGCATTGACTTTATCCTGTTCTTACAGCAATTGCTTCATCCATCCTGTCATGCGATAACAAACAGTTAAATAATAATAAGTAGGCCCCCCACAAAAAAGCAGAAAAATAGAAATAATTAAGAAGACTTGGGACTTCCCTGGTGGTCAGGTGGTTAAGACATCGCCTTTCAATGCAGGGGCTGTGGATTTGATCCCTGGTCAGCGAGCTAAGATCTCAGGTGCCACATGGCCAAAAAAACCAAACATAAAACAGAACCAGCATTGTAACAAAATCGATGAAGACTTCTCAAAAATCTCTAAAAAGGAACACTGAAGTGTGGGCTTAAAACCATTGCTACTAAAAATATAGTCCAGGTCACACCTTAAGAAGACACTGTTTCTTGAGATGTTAGCTACTGTAAAATCACTTTGATTTGTAAGCTTTTTGGAAATAGTATACTGTTTCATATTCTTTCTTATATTTCTACTTCTTGCCTTTTTTTTTAAACTACACATAAGGAGTATTAGTACAGTATATGTGTATAATGTATGGACAGAATCCATATACGTATGTATGTACATGCATGCACATATATACATATATATTTAAATATGCATGTGTTATTGATAAAGGCTAAAATTCTCTCCCCTTATTATCAGACTCTGAAACAAGGACCAGGGCAGGTAATTTGCTTGGGAGGTGATTTCAGGAAAGACACAAGAGGGTGAGGAAGTGACACAGAGAAGAGAGAAATGCCAATAATGGGTGTGAGTACAGCGGACAGCTAGTGCTCAGTTCAGTTTGGGACCATCTAAGAATCACATGAGTGCACCCTAAAATTGCCCACTGAGAGCTAGGATTGTTGGGCTAATTTCCACTGATTCATATCCCTCATTTGTTGAGCTTTACCCACGGAGGCACTTAATAGCCAGATTTTCCAATGTGCCCCTCTGTGTGCGTCATGAGGTCCCTCTGTCCGAGGATGCAGGCCCCTGGAGAAGGGGCAGTGATCAGAGGACGCACGCACCCGTGGGGGCAGTTGTGTCAACATGCTGGGTACTGTTTCCTAAATCATGGGTGGAAACAGAGTTGTGGTAAGTGGATATAAGGCAGGACTTTGAGAGCGTCAGTTATTATCTCCATCATAAGTATTAGAAGATTGGTGTTCTAGGTAGAGGGACGAGATGTATGCTTGATGGAGGTGTTCAGAATTGAGGTTCAGAAAGGTGACTTGGGGAGCAGTGTGATAGTGGATATTTTGGAGGCACAGGAGATAGGAGACTGGAAGACCTGTCTTCCTGATGCTGCAGTAATCCAAGTGACCAGCGAAGGTGGATCTGAGGAGTAAAGTCTACGGGTGTGTTTGGCCTAAGTATAAAGATCTTGGTGGCTGATCTGATGTTAGTGAAAGAAGAAACCATAGGTTGATCCCCAGACTTTGCCTTGAGTTACTGGATTGACAAACACCAAGAAGAATAGAAGAGAGGGAAAGGGAGGTGGTGTAATGGTCTGTCTGAGCAGCTTCAGTGTCACATGTCTGAGGGATAAATAGCTAGCAGAGAGGCAGATAGAGTGTTCTGGAATCCAAGAGGGAGAGAGTTCAGTGAAAAACACTTTGGGAAGTATAGGTTAAAAGCACTTCCAGAAAAGTATCTAGGCAGCATCACTAGATTAGGAAAAGCATTTACAGATGTTTAGAAGGGTGTCTCTTAAATGTAATGTGCACAGAAACTACTGTATTATCCTGCTAAAATGCCGATCTTGGCTTAGGGCATCTGAGGTGAGGCAGGAGTGTCTGCATTTCTAACCAGCTCCAAGGTGATACTGATGCTGGTGGCTTTGGAACATGGTGAGTAGCAGAGATTTAAAGGATGAGATGAAAGAAGGTTCTAGAAGTCTGACCATTTAAAATTGACATGGAGAAAATAAAGCAATACCCCCTGAAATCTGCGCTCATAACATTCGACAGATTAATAAGGAAAACTTGTCTATAGATTCACCATGGAATACTTGCTAAGAATGGCTCAGTGACCAAAGTCAGTGCAGATGTTCTTGACTGCAGACAGGATAACATATATAGATATAGCTGGGCAAAATGAGGTGGGTAGGTTGTGGAGGAGTAATTCTCTGAAGCCTTATTCAATTTCTTGCTTAGGAAAGCAGGAGTCAGTGGAAAAAGTTGATTTTCTCTAAGAAAGTATATGTAAGAGATAGCAGAAAGAAATGACACCCCACTCTAGTACTCTTGCCTGGAAAATCCCATGGATGGAGGAGCCTGGAAGGCTGCAGTCCATGGGGTTGCTGAGTATCAGACATGACTGAGCCACTTCACTTTCACTTTTCACTTTCATGCATTGGAGAAGGAAATGGTAACCCATTCCAGTGTTCTTGTCTGGAGAATCCCAGGGACGGGGGAGCCTGGTGGGCTGCCGTCTATGGGGTCGCACAGAGTCGGACACGACTGAAGCGACTTAGCAGCAGCAGCAGCAGCAAAGAAATGAAACCCAGAGAATTCAGTTTTCTCCCTTGCTTGGTTGGTCCTTTGGGAGATGCTAACCAAATGAATACCCAGAAGTGAAGTAGGGGGGTTGTAGACGTGATGTAGAGAGAGTGCAGGTATATTAATGACAATGAATATTAATGACAATGAAGCCATTGAGAAAGACAATCAGACACAGAACCAGAGGGGGGAAAAAAAAAAGAAAATGGAGGGAAGCAAACTCAACACTAAATAAAGAATAAAAGTACCTTGACTGTGGTGATGGTACCATCTGTGTTAGCCTATGTCCAAACTCATCAAATTCTATACATTGAATGAGTACAGGTTTTTTGCATATCAATTATACCTTAATAAAGCTGTAAACAAAGTTTAAAGAACCACAGAGAAAATTGGGGTTATGCTGTCCAAGTGACTACCAGATCCACAAACACAGCAAAACAATATGGAAATAAATGCACTTCAGTTCACTACATGCTGGAACACAAATGGGAAAATGTGAAAGTCAGTTTTGATCAAGAAGTTAATTGAGATTGTCAAGCTTTAAATTAAGAATTTAGAACAGAGACAGAAGAATTCAGAACTTATACCCAAGTAATTATGGGAAAATATTTATTACAGAGTATGAGAAGTAAGTGTGGGCCTTGCTATTCAAAACATTTGAATTGAACTTTGAAGATGTCTGGCTATGAAGAAAAGTAAACGGTAAAGGCTGTTACCTTCTTTGTCAGGTGTGAGAATCCTTTGCTGGTTATGTCTGATGGATTTCTTTCAAATCCTTGTTCTGCATCTAGGAACATGCTCCTGTAAAAATATGAATAGCTGAAGTCCCTCAAGCAAATTGTCCCCTTCAGTTCAGTTCAATCACTCAGTCGTGTCCGACTCTTTGTGACCGCATGAACCATAGCACACCGGGCCTCCCTGTCCGTCACCAGCTCCCAGAGTCCACCCAAACCCATGTCCATCAAGTCGGTGATGCCATCCAACCATCTCATCCTCTGTCATCCAGTTCTCTTCCTGGCCTTAATCTTTCCCAGCATCAGGGTCTTTTCAAATGAGTCAGTTCTTCACATCAGGTGGCCAAAGTATTGGAGTTTCAGCTTCAGCATCAGTCCTTCCAAAGAACACCCAGGACTGATCTCCTTTAGAATGGACTGGTTGGATCTCCTTGCAGTCCAAGGGACTCTCAAGAGTCTTCTCCAACACCACAGTTCAAATGCATCAATTCTTCAGTGCTCAGCTTTCTTCACAGTCCAACTCTCACATCCATACATGACCACTGAAAAAACCATAGCCTTGACTAGATGGACGTTTGTTGACAAAGTACTGTCTCTGCTTTTTAATATGCTGTCTAGGTTGGTCATAACTTTCCTTCCAAGGAGTAAGTGTTTTTAATTTCATGGCTGCAATCACCATCTGCAGTGATTTTGGAGCCCAGAAAAATAAAGTCAGCCACTGTTTCCATTGTTTTCCCATCTATTTGCCATGAAGTGATGAGACCAGATACTATGATCTTCGTTTTCTGAATGTTGAGCTTTAAGCCAACTTTTTCACTCTCCTCTTTCACTTTCATCAAGAGGCTCTTTAGTTCTTCTTCGCTTTCTGCCATAAGGGTGGTGTCATCTGCATATCTAAGGTTATTGATATTTCTCCGGCAATCTTGATTCCAGCTTGTGCTTCCTCCAGCCCAGCATTTCTCATGATGTACTCTGCTTACAAACATGCATATTTGTGTGAATGTATTTTCTTACTCATCTATACTGAAATCTTTCTGAAATCTTATAAGTAATGGATGTCACAAAGAAAAAAATACCATCAGCTGGATCTTAACTATCACAACTTTAGACAAGAACTTCTAAAAAATTTTTAATTTTTTAAAAATTGACATGTAGTTGATTTATAATATTGTGGTAGTTTCAGATGTACAGCAAAGTGATTAAATTATACATATATGTTTTATCCAGATTCTTTTTCATTATACATTACTACAATATACTGTATATAGTTCCCTGTGCTATACAATAAATCCTGTTTGTCTATTTTATATACAGTGACATACTGTCAGTGTAGATAAGAATTAAAAAAAAAAACTTTTAACTTTGCACTGGGGTATAGCTGACTAACAAATTATGTTGTGATAGTTTCAGGTGAACAGTAAAGGGTCTCAGCCATACATATACATGTATGCATTCTCCCCCAAACTCCCCTCTCATCTAAGCTTCCACATAACATGGAGCAGAGTTCCCTGGGCTATTATAGAGTAGCTTCTTGTTGATTATCCATTCTAGATATATCAGTGTGTACATGTCCATCCCCAACTCCCTAACTATCTCTTCCTACCTTTCCCCTGGCAACCATAAGTTTGCACTCTAAGTCTGTGAGTCTCTTTCTGTTTTGTAAGTGACTTCATTTATATAATTTCTTTTTAGATTCCACATATAAGGGATGTCATACAGTATTTCTCCTTCTTTAGACAAGAACTTCTAAATGAACATTTAACTTAATATGTATAGAAAGTCATTTAAAAACACAGTAAACATTAAATATTTTAAATAATGATAATTTCTAATGTCTTTCCAACCAATATTTGAAAATATTTTTTTCTCCACATTTCAAAGACAAGTAATCATTCATTTCTCTGTGTGCAGAATAACAAAATTATGTAATTGTTTTTCTGGAAACTGATTTATTTATATTGTGCCATTTACTATTAATTTCTCTTATTAATATGTCATGTACTTCCCTTTTTTTTCTTCCAAGAAATAACTAACACAGCATTATATGGTTTAAGGTGCACACATAATGACTTGACTTCCATACATCATGAAATGATTACCATAATAAGTTTAGTGAACATCCATTATCTCAGATAGATACAAAGATAAAGTAAAACCATATATTTTTTTTCTTCTGATGAGGACTCAGGATTTACTTTTCTGTAGCTGTTCAGTTGCTCAGTCATGTCCATGACTCCATGGACAGCAAATGTCATGCTTTGCTCTCCTTCACCATCTTCACTCTGCTTGAACTGCCGTCCACTGAGTTGGTGATGCTATCCAACCGTCTCATCCTCTGTCATCCCCTTCTCTGCCTGCCTCCACTCTTTCCCAGCATCAGTGTCTTTTCTAATGAATCGGCTCTTCCCATCAGGTGGCCAAAGTACTGGAACTTCAGCTTCAGCATTAGTCCTTTCAATGAATATTCAGGACTGATCTCCTTTAGGATGAACTGGTTGGATCTCCTTGCAGTCCAAGGGACTCTCAAGAGTCTTCTCCAACACCACAGTTCAAAAGCATCAATTCTCCAAGTATCAGCCTTCCTTATTGTCCAACTCTCACATCCATACATGACTACTGGAAAAACCATAGCTTTGACTAGATGAACTTTTGTTGGCAAAGTACTGCCTCTGCTTTCTAATATGCCGTCTAGGTTGGTCATAGCTTTTCTTCCAAGGAGCAAGCATCTTTTAATTTCATGGCTGCAGTCACCATCTGCAGTGACATTGGAGGCCAAGAAAATAAAGTCTGTCACAATTTCCACTGTTTCCACATCTATTTGCCATGAAGTGATGAGACCAGATGCCATGATCTTTGTTTTTTGAATGCTGAGTCTTAAGTCAGCTTTTTCACTCTTCTCTTTCTCTTTTCTCAAGAGGCTCTTTAGTTCTTCTTCACTTTCTGCCATAAGGGTGGTGTCATCTGCATATCTGAGGTTATTGATATTTCTCTGGCAATCTTGATTCCAGCTTGTGCTTCATTGTGATTCCTGGCATTTTGCATGATGTACTGTGCATATGTTAAATAAGCACAGTGACAATATGCAGCCTTGATGTACTCCTTTCCCAACTTGGAATCAGTCTGTTGCTTCCTGTCCAGTTCTCTGTTGCTTCTTGATCTGCATGCATAATCCTCAGGAGGCAGGTGAGGTGGTCTGCTATTCCTATCTCTTTAAGATTTTTCTATAGTTTTTTTGTGATCCACACAGTCAAAGGCTTTAGCATACTCAATGATGTAGAAGTAGATGTTTCTCTGGAGTTCTCTTGCTTTTTCTATGATCCAACAAATGTTGGCAATTTGAACTCTGGTTCCTGTGTCTTTTGTAAGTCCAGCTTGAACATCTGGAATTTGGAAGTTGTGCTGATGAAGCCTAGCTTGAAGAATTTTGAGCATTACTTTGGTCGCATGTGAGATGAACACAATTGTGTGGTAGTTTGAGCATTCTTTGGCATTGCCTTTCTTTGAGATTGGAATGAAAACGGACCTTTTCCAGTCCTGTGGCCACTGCTGAGTTTTCCAAATATGCTGGCATATTAAATGCAGCAGTTTCACAGCATCATCTTTAGGATTTGAAATAGCTCAGCTGGAATTCTATCACCTCCGCTAGCTTTGTTTGTAGTGATGCTTCCTGAAGCCCACTTGACTTTGCCTTCCAAGAAGTCTGACTCTAGCTGAGTGATCACACCAGCCTGGTTATGTGGTCATGATCATGATGACCTTTTTGTACAGTTCTTCAGTGTATTCTTGCCACCTCTTCTTACTATCTTCTGCTTCTGTTAGGTCAAAAGTTTTCTGTTGTTTATTTTGCCAGTTTTTGCATGAAGTGTTCCTTTGGTATTTCTAATTTTCTTGAAGAGATATTTAGTCTTTCCCATTCTATTGTTTTCCTCTATTTCTTTGCATTGTTCACTTACGAAGGCTTTCCTATGTCTCCTTCCTGTTCTTTGGAACTCTATATTCAAACGGGAATATCTTTCCTTTTCTCCTTTGCCTTTCACTTCTCTTCTTTTCTCAGCTATTTGTAAGGTTTCCTTAGACAACCATTCTGCCTCTTGCATTTCTTTTTCTTGGGGATATTTGTGATTACCTCCTCCTTTGCAATGTTATTAATCTTCATCCATAGTTTTTCAGGCACTCTGTCTATCAGACCTAATCCCTTGAATCTATTTGTCACTTCCACTGTATAATTGTAAAGGATATGATTTAGGTCATACCTGAATGACCTAGCGGTTTTCCCTACTTTCTTTATTGTAAGTCTGAATTTGGCAGTAAGGATTTCATAATCTGAGCCACAGTCAGCTCCCAGTTTTTGCTGACTGGATAGAGCTTCACCATCTTTGGCTACAAAGAATATAATCAGTCTGATTTCGGTATTGATCATCTGGTGATGTCCATGTGTAGCGTTGTTTCTTGTGTTGTTAGAAGAGGGTGTTTGCTATGCCTGGTGTGTTCTCTTGGCAAAACTCTGTTAGCCTTTGCCCTGCTTCATTTTGTACTCCAAGGCCAAACATGCCTCTTACTCCAGGTATCTCTTGATGAAAGTAGAAATACTCTTGCATTCTGGTCCCCCATGATGAAAAGGGCATCATTTTTAGGTGTTAGTTCTAGAAATTACTGTAGGTCTTCATAGAACCATTCAACTTCAACTTCTTTGGC
The DNA here is from genome assembly GCF_023091745.1 of Budorcas taxicolor. Lineage (NCBI taxonomy): Eukaryota > Metazoa > Chordata > Mammalia > Artiodactyla > Bovidae > Budorcas > Budorcas taxicolor. The sequence goes on from NC_068922.1 coordinate 4,692,998, forward strand.
ATTAGTGGTCAGGGCATAGACTTGGATTACTGTGATATTGAATGATTTGCCTTGGAAATGAGAAATCATTTTGTCATTTTTGAGACTGTACCCAAGTACTGCATGTCGAACTCTTTTGTTGACTATGAGGGCTACTCCACTTCTGAGGGTTCTTGCCCACAATTGTAGATATAATGGTCATCTGAATTAAATTCAACCATTCCATTCCATTTTAGTTCACTGATTTTCCTAAAATGTCTGTGTTCACTCTTGCCATCTCCAGTTTTCTGGCAATTCCAATTTACCATGATTCATGGACCTAACATTCCAGGTTCCTACAGGATATTGTTCATTACAGCATCGAACTTTACTTCCACCACCAGTCACATCCACAACTGGGCATTGTTTTCACTTTGGCTCAGCCTCTTCATCCCTTCTGGAACTCTTCTCTGCTCTTCTCCAGTAGCATATTAGGCACCTACTGACCTGGGGAATTCATCTTTCAGTGTCATATATTTTTGCCTTTTTATACTGTTCATTGGGTTCTCAAGGCAAGCATTCTGAAGCAGTTTGCCATTCCCTTTCCCAGTGAACCACATTTGTCAGAACCCTCCACCATAGTTTTTTTCTTGTGATGAGGATTCAGGATTTACTCTCTTAGCAGCCTTTATATATAAAATCCAGCAATACTAATGATATTAATCATGTTGTATGTTACATTCCTAGTACTTTTATTTATCTTATAATTGGAAGTTTGTACTTTTTAACCTTCTTCATTTAAATCTCCTTCCTCTCCCCCACCTGCCTCTGTTGACCAGAAATCTGATCTCCTTTTCTACAAGTTTGTTTGTTTGCTTGTTGGAGGGTGTCCCTGATGGCTCAGATGGTAAAGAATCCACCTGCAATGCGGGAGACCTGTGTTCCATCTCTGGGTTGAAAAGATCCCCTGGAGAAGGGAACAGCTACCCACCCCAGTTTTCTGGCCTGGAGAATTCCATGGACTGTATAGTCCATGGGGTCTCAAAGAGTTGGACACAACTGAGCATCTTTCACTTTCTCTTTGGTTGTTAAAAGTATAATTGACCTACAATACTGTGTCAGCTCCTGGTGCACAGGATAGTAATTTGATGTTTTTGTACCTTTCAAAATGATCTCCACAATAAGTCTACTTAACATCTGTCACCATACGAAGATATTACATTATTACTGACTATATTCCCCATTCTGTACTGTACATTCCATTCCCATGACATTTATTTTGTAACTGGAAGTTTGTACCTCCTAATTTCCTTCATCTATTTCACTCATCTCACTACCCTCCTCCCTTTTGGCAACCACATGTAACTATGACCATGTTTTTGTTTTGTTATGATTGTTCGTTTGTTTTGTTTTTTAGATGCCGCATATAGTGAAACCGTTTGGTATTTGCCTTTCCCTGTCTGATTTACTTCACTTAGCATAATACTTTCCAGGTCCATCCATGTCGAAGATTTCATTCTCCTTTCAAAGATTTCATTCTCTTTTATGACTGATTAATATTCCGCATCTTATTTATCCATTCTTCTATCAGTGGGCACTTAAATTTGCTTCCATCTCTTGACTATTGTGAATAATGCTGCAGTAAATATAGGAGTGCATATATCTTTTCAAATTAGTGTTTTATTTTCTCTGGGAAAATACCCAGTAGTTGAATTGCTGGATCATATAGTAGTTCTATTTTTAATTTTTTTGAGGCATCTTCATACTGTTTTGCATAGTGGTTGCACCAATTTATATTCCCACCAAAAGTGCATGAGAGTTCCCTTTTCTCCACATCCTTGCCAACACTTGTTATTTGTTGTCTTTTTGATAATAGCAATTTGATAGGTGTGAAGTGATATCTCATTGTGGTTTTGACTTGAAGTTTCCTGATGATTAATGATGCGGAGCATCTTTTCATGTGTCTGTTGGCTGTCTGTATGTCTTCTTTGGATAAATGTTCATTTAGGTCCTCTGCCCATTTTTTAAATCAGGTTGTTTGTTTTTTGATGCTAGGTTGTATGAGCTCCATGTATAGTTTGGATATGAACCAATCTTTTATTAATGTGTCATGTATTTTAATATGATAACTAGTAGAAAGGTTTTGTTTGTTTTAGGACAGAACAATGATGGAAATTTTGATATTTATTTTTTAATATATATTTCTTCAGAATCATGAAGTGTGTTTAAGTGCTCCCAAGGTTATGGAAAAACTGTTTGAAACTTTCATAAAATTAACTTTGAAGAGTTCATATGGAAAATTCCCTCAGATTAATATATATTTTCAAAATGTGCAATATATATGAATGACAAATATCTCTTAATTTTCCCTCCTATTTTCTCATTTTGGTCTACTTTGGTCCAGATTGTAGTGGAATTAATAGTGTGTATACTCTAACAAGTTAAAAGGAAAAGCTTATCAGTTTTATCATCTCATCTCGTGTGAATTGATTAAATAATTTCTTGTGGGCATTGCTGCGTCAGGTACTTTGCAAAATAAGTTAATCATTCATTGGCCTGATCAGATCCTATAATCGGCTGATAGCAATGTGTTCTACAACCTGGAAACAGAATGGGTCCAAAAATAATTCTGCCCTAAACATTGGATCAAAGTAGTACTTACCACTGAGTGTGCTTAGCCCATTGGTTCATTCATGAAACACTGGCAGTATACTTGCATCAACATTCTGTGAGGCTATCACATAAGAAACAGTCCTGTGATGAGTTCATATTTTAATGGGATTAATATACAAACAAATAATTAGGCTTAAATACCTTAGGAACTATAAGTTATCTATAAAATGCTGAGAAAAGTCTATGAAACATAACTCCATCTGGCAGAATCCTTCTCAAAGGATATGCATTTGAACTAGTCTTGAAAGGTAAATAGGGATTTTTTCTGGGAAAAAGAGTGGGGGAGGAACAAAACCTATGCAAAGTCACAAAAGTGTAATAAAACATTCACTGTCAAGGTCTGAAGGGAAGAGTAAGTGTGGGTGCAGAATAAAGAAGGGAAAGGGAAAGTAATACAACCAAGAGGTTACAGAGAACCTATAAATTTATGTTATACTGAGTATATAAATCAGAGTTCTAAGTTGCAAACAACAGAATTCAAAATCAATGTCATGGAAATCCAGAGAGGGAAGACTTTCAAAGAGATGGGAGTGGAAAAGTATGAGATTAAGCAACGTGAGGACTGGAATTGGACCACTGAACTCATCAGCTACTAAAGTTGCTATAGCAGTAAGAGACTATTCTCTAGGGCAGGCACAGATGTCAATAGCATCAACATTATTTAGAAATTTGTTAGAAATACAGAATCTAGAGCCTGACCCAGACTTACTGAATCAGAAAATTAGAGATAAAATCCATCATTTAGAGGATTCTTACACAAGCTGAAGTTTGAGAATTGCTGCTGGGGTGTGCCTAGGAAAGAAGGGTTTTTGTGGGTTGGAGGTAAAAATAATAAGTGCAGAAGAATAAACTGTCCCTTTGTGAAGTTTGTTGGGAAAAAAAAGAAGGAAAAGAAAAAAGATGGTGGTTTTGGATGAGATAGGATTAAGGAAGCATAATAATTCATCATGAAGTTTATTTATTAATACTTTTACATTTTCTAATGGTGTTTTTTTAATTTATTAAAATTTTAACTTTTTAAATAGTCAGATCTTGTGAATTTGTGTGATTATTTTCCATTGCAAACTTATTCACATATATTTCCATATTTTCTATTACCTTACCATGACTTACTTTCTTTCATCTTACATTTTAAAAATATGTCTGGAGTTTATTTCAGCAAATACTGGGTTGAATGACTCTCAAGTGAAATATTTTTCCTTCAAAAGCCAGTTTCCTCAAAGTTGTTGATTTACTCTTCTGTCCCTAACTCTGTGTTATGAGTCTCTTCCTTTCTCAGATATTAAATACTTAAACACATATTTAATGAAGCGGCCCCTGCATGATGTATCCTCCCTTTTTAAAATTAGCTTATATTTTAATTTAAGGATAATTACTTTACAGAATTTTGTTGTTTTCTGTCAAACTTCAGCATGAATCAGCCATAGGTATACATATATCCCCTCCCTTTTGAACCTCCCTCCCATCCCACCCCTCTAGGTTGGTACAGAGCCCCTATTTGGGTTTCTCGAGCCATACAGCAAATTCCCATTGGCTATCTAGTTTACATATGGTAATGTAAGTTTCCATGTTACTCTTTGCATACATCTCACCCTCTTCTCCCCTCTCCCCATGTCCATAAGTCTATTCTCATGTCTGTTTCTCCATTGCTGTCCTGCAAATAAATTCTTCAGGACTATTTTTCTAGATTCTGTATATATGCATTAGAATATGATATTTCTCTTTCTCTTTCTGACTTCACTCTTTAATAGGTTCTAGGTTCATCCTCCTCATTAGAACTGACTCATCCTTCTGAGGAAAGACACACCCCAGTATTGCCTCCTGAGAAGTTTATGATTAGTTAAATCTGCAGATTATCTTTAAACTAATTCTTTCAAGACAGGTCTCCCTTGTTCAATCTCCCTTATTCAATTCTTATATGGACATCAGTGGAGATGTAGATTACAAATATAAAATTTTCTCAACATTCAGAAAACTAAGATCATGGCATTCAGTCTCTTCACTTCATGGCAAATAGTTGGGGAAACAATGGAAACAGTGACATATTTTATTTTGGGGGAACTCCAAAATCACTGCAGATGGTGACTATAGCCATGAAATTAAAAGACGCTTGCTCCTTGGAATAAAAGCTGTGACCAACCTAGACCGTATACAAAGAAGCAGAGACATTATCTTGCCAACAAAGGTCCATCTAGTTAAAGCTATGGTTTTTCCCAGTAGTCATGTATGGATGTGTTGTACTATAGAGAAAGTTGTACTATAAAGCAAGCTGAGCACCAAAGAACTGATGGTTTTGAACTGTGGTGTTGGAGAAGACTCTTGAGAGTCCCTTGGACTGCAAGGAGATCCAACCAGTCTGTCCTAAAGGAGACCAGTCCTGGGTGTTCATTGGAAGGACTAATGTTGACGCTAAAACTCCAATACTTTGGCCACCTGACATGAAGAACTGACTCATTTGCAAACACCCTGATGCTGGGATGATTGAAGGCAGGAGGAGAAAGGGACAACAGAGGCTGAGATGCTTGGATGGCATCACTGACTCAATGGACACAAGTTTGAGTGAGCTCCTGGACTTGGTGATGGACAGGGAAGTCTGTTGTGCTGCAGTCCATGGGGTCGCAAAGATTCAGACACAACTGAGCAATTGAACTTTAACTTTATTCTAACCCAATTTCAGGCTAACAGTAGAGATCAGCTCTAGATCAGTGGTTCTCAGAGTCCCAGCCTCCCATTGTACTTCAAGGAGCCTGGACCTCAGTGTCCTATATTAATTCTTCTGGTAATACTGTTCTACACCAAAGTTGAGAACCATCACCCCAGTTCAGTTCAGTCGTGTCCAACTCTTTGAGACCCCGTGAATCGCAGCACGGCAGGCCTCCCTGTCCATCACCAACTCCCTGAGTTCACTCAGACTCATGTCCATCGGGTCAGTGATTCAGATTTTATCTTTTATACAACTGAATGGAGTTAAAACACTGAATGTAGTATTCAAATCAGTAAGACCCAGGTATACTCACACAAGGGCTTCTCAGGTGCCACTTAGTGGTAAAGAATCCACCTTCCAATGCAGGAGATGCAAGAGACCTGGGTTCGATCTCTGGGTCAGGAAGATCCCCTGGAAGAGGGCATGACAACCCACTCAAGTATCCTTGCCTGGAGAATCCCATGGACAAAGGAACCTGGCGGGCTACAGTCCATGGGGTTTTGAAGAATCGGACATGACTGAAGTGCCTTAGTGCACATGCACGCTCACACCTAGACCACCATATTGGCGCAGAGAGGTGATTCTTGGACCGAGTTATCCAGAGAGCGCATTCATTTTTTACCTCCCATGACAGTAGTGTGCTGCGTAATGCTAATGGTTTTTTCAATTTGAAAGTGTTAGCATTCATGAGCAGATCAACATACTGGAGCAACTGGTTTACCATTGCTCTGACAATTAAATGTTGAAAGATGGATTCAGTTTGGACATGGTTCTGCGTTTTTAAAATCCATGAAATTAAAGTTGCCTTAAATGTAGGATTTGAGTTCTGTCCACATCGATATTTTAATGAGTAGCACAGTGCTTATCTCTTATATATATGTGTATGTGTGTGTGTGTTTAATTGAAGTATAGTTGATTTACAATGTTATGTTAAGATGTTCCTTAAATTTGTGTTCACCATGGGTAGGTGCCAATATTTATTGTACAATGTGTGGGTGATATATTTGATTTAAACTTATATTTTTCTTCTTTGCTAAAGATCAGCATTCTTTTTAGTTTCTATTAAAATTATATTCCATGGTAGGAGGAAATTACCTGCTGTAGAAAGACACTGACATTTCAGATTGGCTAACACTTCAAATATTTCTCAGGTGTAAATCTTTTAGCAAAACTTCATCACACTTGACCAAACACATTATTTTCTCTTTGAGTATGTTTAAACCCAATATATTTTAAAGCAAAATTAATTCATCTCTTTCTTATTTGTTTACAGTAAACTAGTAAAATTGCCATTTTAAAGAATTATCTAATCGTTGTTAAGTCCTTTGAGCATTTTTATTTTTTATGAGAAAGTTAAAAAACACCTTTGAACTTAAAATTGATAATAAAGAAAGCATTAAAGACTGTAGATTGGACCTTGGAAACCAAGGTATTGTTAACATATAAACACAGGGTAGGGACGTGGGGGAGGAGCTGGGAAAACCCCTTCATCGAGCTTCCTGAGAATGTCTAAGTATTATTTCGTCTTTGTATAAGGTAGCGACAACAGATATTTTAAATTAGAGCTCTGCCCAGTCGCAACATTAAGTTTCTTTTCTTATCTTAATTTTTCAAATAAAGCATTTCTTCCTTTACTCTACCTTTCTTGGATGAATTCCACAATAAGATCTTCTGGGAAGTTATCCTTCCTCCAGTCCTCCTAGCCCTCCTACCAAAAGCCTAACCCTTCACCACAAGATAGACGTAAAGGGTCAGGTAGCAGAAGGTACCTGAAAAGAGAAATCCAAAAACTGTGGGTTCACATTATTATTGAGGAAAAAGATGAAAAAATTAGAGAAATGTTTCATGTTTCTGAAAGAGTACAGATTTCCAAAGTGATTGCCCATAAACTTTGTCATTAGAGTGCTCTAATAATGGCTACTGATGTGTGATTCAACTAGTAGGATGTTTCAATGGAAATTGAAAGACAGTTTTAATATGTGGCCCATCATTCCATAGTGTTACACTTGGCAAATAGTATCATCAACTATAAAGTCTATGATAATCACATTATTATATCAGATTGGAAATCCTATGTCCCTTCATCAGGGGAGCCCTGTTGCATGTCTATTTCATCTTTGTAGGTATATTATAGTGGAAATTGTAAAAGTGTTAGTCAACTCAGTCATGTCTGACTCTTTATGACCTTGGGACCTGTAGCCAAGCTTTTCTGTCTGTGGCAAGAATACTGGAGGGAGTAGCCATTCTCTTCTCCAGGGGATCTTCCTGACCCAGAGATCAAACCCTGGTTGTCTGCATTGCAGATAGATTCTTTACCATCTGAGCCACCAGGGAAATCCACATTATAGGAGTTATTAGTTACATTATATAGTAGGTATATTATGTTATATTAGGTATATTATATCTTTGTGTCTATTTCCTATGCATAGGAACCTGGAATGTTAGGTCCATGAATCAAGGTAAATTGGAGGTGGTCAAATAGGAGATGGCTAGAGTGAACATTGACATTTTAGGAATTGGGAAACTAAAATGGACTGAAATGGGTGAATTTAACTCAGATGACCATTATATCTACTACTGTGGACAAGAATCCCTAAGAGGAAATGGAGTAGCCATCATAGTCAACAAGAGTCTGAAATGCAGTAATTGGATGCAATCTCAAAAACAAAAGAACGATATCTGTTTGTTTCCAAGGCAAGCCATTCAATATCAGAGTAATCCAAGTCTATGGCCCAACCAATAATGCTGAAGAAGATGAAGTTGAACTCTTCTTTGAAGACCTACAGGACTTTCTAGAACTAACACCCAAAAAAGATGTCTTTTTCATCAGAGGGGACTGGAATGCAAAAGTAGGGAGCCAAGAAATAACTGGAGTAACAGGCTAATTTGGCTTGGAGTACAGAATGAAGCAGGGCAAAGGCTAATAGAGTTTTGCCAAGAGAATGCACTGGTCACAGCAAACACCCTCTTCCAACAACACAGAAGAAGACTACATGTGGACATCACCAGATGGTCAATACTGAAATCAGATTAATTATATTCTGCAGCCAAAGATGGAGAAGTTCTATACAGTCAGCAAAAAGAAGCTGGGAGCTGACTGCAGCACAGACCATGAAATCCTTATTGCCAAATTCAGACTTAAAATGAAGAAAGTAGGGAAAACCACTAGGCCATTCAGGTATGACCTAAATCAAATCCCTTACAATTATACAGTGGAAGTGACAGATAGATTCAAGGGATTATAACTGAAAGAGTGCATGAAGAGCTATGGATGGAGGTTCCTGACATTGTACATGAGGCAGTGATCAAGACAATCCCCAAGAAAAAGAAATGCAAAAAGGCAAAACAGCTGTCTGAGGAGGCCTTACAAATAACTGTGCTCAGAAGAGAAGTGAAAAGAAAAGGAGAGAAAGAAGTATATATCCATTTGAATGCAGAGTTCCAAAGAATAGCAAGGAGAGATAAGAAAGCCTTTCTCAATGATCAATGCAAAGAAATGGAGGAAAACAATAGAATGGGGAAGTCTATAGACTCTTCAAGAAAATTAAAGATACGAAGGGAATATTTCATGCCAAAATGGGCAAAATAAAGGACAGAAATGGTATGGACCTAACAGAAGCAGAAGATATTAAGAAGAGGGAGTAAGAATACACAGAAGAACTGTAGAAAAAAGATCTTCACAACCCAGATAATCATGATGGTGTGATCACTCACCTAGGCCCAGACATCCTGGAATGTGAAGTCAAGTGGGCCTTAGAAAGCATCACTAGGAACAAAGCTAGTGGAGGTGATGGAATTCCAGTTGAGCTATTTCAAATCCTAAAAGATGATATTGTGAAAGTGCTGCACTCAATGTGCCAGCAAATTTGGCACTCAGCAGTGGCCACAGGACTGGAAAAGGTCAGTTTGCATTCCAATCGCAAAGAAGTTCATTTCAGTTCAGTCGCTCAGTCGTGTCCGACTCTTTGCAACCCCGTGAATCGCAGTACGTCAGGCCTCCCTGTCCATCACCATCTCCTGGAGTTCACTCAGACTCAGGTCCATCGAGTCCGTGATGCTATCCAGCCATCTCATCCCGGGTCGTCCCTTTCTCCTCCTGCCCCCAATCCCTCCAAGCAACAGAGTCTTTTCCAATGAGTCAACTCTTCGCATGAGGTGTCCAAAGTACTGGAGCTTCAGCTTTAGCATCATTCCTTCCAAAGAAATCCCAGGGTTGATCTCCTTCAAAATGGACTGGTTGGATCTCCTTGCAGTCCAAGGGACTCTCAAGAGTCTTCTCCAACACCACAGTTCAAACGCATCAATTCTTCAGCACTCAGCCTTCTTCACAGTCCAACTCTCACATCCATACATGACCACAGGAAAAACCGTAGCCTTGACTAGACGGACGTTAGTCGGCAAAGTAATGTCTCTGCTTTTTAATATACTATCTAGGTTGGTCATAACTTTTCTTCCAAGGAGTAAGCGTCTTTTAATTTCATGGCTGCAGTCACCATCTGCAGTGATTTTGGAGCCCAAAAAGTAAAGTCTGACACTGTTTCCACTGTTTCTCCATCTATTTCCCATGAAGTGATGGGACCAGATGCCATGATCTTCGTTTTCTGAATGTTGAGCTTTAAGCCAACTTTTTCACTCTCCTCTTTCACTTTCATCAAGAAGCTTTTTAGCTTCTCTTCACTAACTGCCATAAGGGTAGTGTCATCTGCATATCTGAGGTTATTGATATTTCTCCTGGCACTCTTGACTCCAGCTTGTGTTTCTTCCAGTCCAGCGTTTCTCATGATGTACTCTGCATAGAAGTTCAATAAGCAGGGTGACAATATACAGCCTTGACGTACTCCTTTTCCTATTTGGAACTAATCTATTGTTCCATGTCCAGTTCTAACTGTTGCTTCCTGACCTGCATACAGATTTCTCAAGAGGCAGGTCAGGTGGTCTGGTATTCTCATCTCTTTCAGAATTTTCCACAGTTTATTGTGATCCACACAGTCAAAGGCTTTGTCATAGTCAAGAAAGCAGAAATAGATGTTTTTGTGGAACTCTCTTGCTTTTTCCATGATCCAGTGGATGTTGGCAATTTGCTCTCTGGTTCCTCTGCCTTTTCTAAAACCAGCTTGAACATCAGGGAGTTCACGGTTCACATATTGCTGAAGTCTGGCTAGGAGAATTTTGAGCATTACTTTACTAGCATGTGAGATGAGTGCAATTGTGTGGTAGTTTGAGCATTCTTTTGCATTGCCTTTCTTTGGAATTGGAATGAAAACTGACCTTTTCCAGTCCTGTGGCCACTGCTGAGTTTTCCAAATTTTCTGGCATATTGAGTGCAGCACTTTCCCAGCATCATCTTTCAGGATTTGAAACAGCTCAACTGGAATTCCATCACCTCCACTAGCTTTGCTCATAGTGATGTTTCCAAGGCCCACTTGACTTCACATTCCAAAATGTCTGGCTCTAGGTTAGTGATCACATCATCATGATTATCTGGGTCGTGAAGATCTTTTTTTGTACAGTTTTTGTGTACGGTTCTTCTTTTGTACAGTTCTCTTCTTAATATCTTCTGCTTCTGTTAGGTCCAGACCATTTCTGTCCTTTATCGAGCCCATCTTTGCATGAAATGTCCCCTTGGTATCTCTAATTTTCTTGAAGAGATCTCTAGTCTTTCCCATTCTGTTGATTTCCTCTACTTCTTTGCATTGATTGCTGAAGAAGGCTTTCTGGTCTCTTCTTGCTATTCTCTGGAACTCTGCATTCAGATGCTTATATCTTTCCTTTTCTCCTTTGCTTTTCGCCTCTCTTCTTTATGATAAGTGTTGCAAGAGGGCATCAGAGGGCAGACACACTGAAACCATACTCACAGAAAACTAGTCAATCTAATCACACTAGGACCACAGCCTTTTCTAACTCAATGAAACCAAGCCATGCCTAAGGGGCAACCCAAGACAGGCGGGTCATGGTGGAGAGGCCTGACTGAATGTGGTCCACTGGAAAAGGGAATGGCAAGCCACTTCAGTATTCTTGCCTTGAGAGCCCCATGAACAGTAGGAAAAGGCAAAATAATAGGATACCAAAAGAGGAACTCCCCAGGTCATTAGGTGCCCAATATGCTACTGGAGACCAGTGGAGAAATAACTCCAGAAAGAATGAAGGGATGGAGCTAAAGCAAAAATAATACCCAGTTGTGGATGTGACTGGTGAGAGAAGCAAGATCCAATGCTGTAAAGAGCAATATTGCATAGGAACCTGGAATGTCAGGTCCATGAATATAGGCAAATTGGAAGCGGTCAAACAAGAGATGGCAAGGGTGAATGTCGACATTCTAGGAATCAGCGAACTAAAATGGACTGGAATGGGTGAATTTAACTCAGATGACCATTATAGCTACTACTGCGGGCAGGAATCCCTCAGAAGAAATGGAGTAGCCATCATGGTCAACAAAAGAGTCTGAGATGCAGTACTTGGGTGCAATCTCAAAAATGACAGAATGATCTCTGTTCGTTTCCAAGGCAAACCATTCAATATCACAGTTATCCAAGTCTATGCCCCAACCAGTAATGCTGAAGAAACTGAAGTTGAACGGTTCTATGAAGACCTACAAGATCTTTTAGAACTAACACCCAAAAAAGATGTCCTTTTCATTATAGGGGACTGGAATGCAAAAGTAGGAAGTCAAGAAACACCTTGAGTAACAGGCAAATTTGGCCTTGGAATGCAGAATGAAGCAGGGCAAAGACTAATAGAGTTTTGCCAAGAAAATGCACTGGTCATGGCAAACACCCTCTTCCAACAACACAAGAGAAGACTCTACACATGGACATCACCAGATGGTCAACACTGAAATCAGATTGATTATATTCTTTCCAACCAAAGATGGAGAAGCTCTATACAGTCAGCAAAACAAGACCAGGAGCTGACTGTGGCTCAGATCATGAACTCCTTATTGCCAAATTCAGACTTAAACTGAAGAAAGTAGGGGAAACCGCTAGACCATTCAAGTGTGACCTAAATCAAATCCCTTATGATTATACAGTGGAAGTGAGAAATAGATTTAAGGGCCTAGATCTGATAGATAGAGTGCCTGATGAACTATGGAATGAGGTTCGTGACATTGTACAGGAGACAGGGATCAAGACCATCCCCATGGAAAATAAATGCAAAAAAGCAAAATGGCTGTCTGGGGAGGCCTTACAAATCCCAAAGAAAGGCAATGCCAAAGAATGCTCAAACTACTGCACATTTGTACTCGTCTCACACATTAGCAAAGTAATGCTCAAAATTCACCAATCCAGGCTTCAACAGTACATGATCCATGAACTTCCAGATGTTCAAGCTGAATTTAGAAAAAATAGCGGAACCAGAGTTCAAATTGCCAATATTGATTGGATCATCAAAAAGGAAGAGAGTTCCAGAAAAACATCTATTTCTGCTTTATTGACTATGCTAAAGCCTTTCCCTGTGTGGACCACAACAAGCTGTGGAAAATTGTTCAAGAGATAGGAATACCAGATCACATGACCTGCCTCCTGAGAAATCTGTATGCAAGTCAGGAAGCAACAGTTAGAACTGGACATGGAACAACAGACTGGTTTCAAATTGAGAAAGGAGTACATTGAGGCTATATATGGTTACCCTGCTTACTTAACTTATATGCAGAGTACATCATGAGAAATGCTGGACTGGATGAAGCACAAGCTGGAATCAAGGTTGCTGGGAGAAATATCAATAATCTCAGATATGCAGATGACACCACCCTTATGGCAGAAAGCGAAGAAAAACTAAAGAGCCTCTTGATGAAAGTGAAAGAGGAGAGTGAAAAAGTTGGCTTAAAGCTCAACATTCAGGAAACTAAGATCATGGCATCTGGTCCCATCAGTTCATGGCAAATAGTTGGGGAAACAATGGAAACAGTGACAGATTGTTTTTTTTTTTTTTGGACTGCAAATGATGGTGACTATAGCCATGAAATTAAAAGATGCTTGCTCCTTGGAAGAAAAGTTATGACCAAACTAGACAGCATACTAAAAAGCAGAGACATTACTTTATACCAACAAAGGTCTGTGAAGTCAAAGGTATGGTTTTTCCAGTAGTCATGTATGAATGTGAGTTGGAAAAAAAAAAGAAAGCTCAGCACTGAAAAATTGATGCTTTTGAAGTGTGGTGTTGGAGAAGACTTTTCAGAGTTCCCTGGACTTCAAGGAGATCCAACCAGTCCATCCTAAAGGAAATCAGTCCTGAATATTCATTTGAAGGCCTGATGCTGAACCTGAAACTCCAATACTTTGGCCACCTGATGTGAAGAACTGACTCATTTGAAAAGACCCTGATGCTGGGAACAATTGAAGGCAGGAGAAGAAGTGGACGACAGAGGATGAAATGGTTAGATGGCAATACTGACTCAATGGACATGCATTTGAGTAAATCTGGGAGCTGGTGATGGATAGGGAGGCCTGGAGTGCTGCAGTCCATGGGATCACAAAGAGTTAGACACAACTGAGTGACTGAACTGAACTGAACTTATGTCTATTTCATCTTGGTAGGTATATTATAGTTAGGTATATTGTTATAGTGACATTGTGCTGAAAGCACTGAATTAATGCATGAGTGACTTATACAATTCCTCATAAAATCACTGTTTCTGAGTCAGAAAATTAGAAATACCCTTATTAACAAATACTTCATAGGTTAGTGGTACCTTTTTAAACTAGCAATTTGATATTTTTATAATTATGTTTGCATATATATATATATATATATATACAGATCAGTTCAGTTCAGTTCAGTTCAATCACTCAGTCGTGTCCGACTCTTTGTGACCCCATGAATCGCAGCATGCCAGGCCTCCCTGTCCATCACCAACTCCCGGAGTTTACTCAGACTCATGTCCATCGAGTCGGTGATGCATCCATCTCTGTCATCCCCTTCTCCTCCTGTCCCTAATCCCTCCCAGCATCAGAGTCTTTTCCAATGAGTCAGCTCTTTGCATGAGGTGGCTAAGTATTGGAGTTTCAGCTTTAGCATCAGTCCTTCCAATGAACACCCAGGACTGATCTCCTTTAGAATGGACTGGTTGGATCTCCTTGCAGTCCAAGGGACTCTCAACAGTCTTCTCCAACACCACAGTTCAAAAGCTTCAATTCTTTGGTGCTCAGCTTTCTTCACAGTGCAACTTTTACATCCATACATGACCACCGGAAAAACCATAGCCTTGACTAGATGGACCTTTGTTGGCAAAGTAATGTGTCTGCTTTTTAATATGCTATCTAGTTTGGTCATAACTTTCCTTCCAAGGAGTAAGCATCTTTTAATTTCCTAGCTGCAATCACCATTTGCATATGTATATATCAGACACTTGTGCTTACTGTATTATACTGATGAAATTCCTGGTACCTACCGTGATGGATTTTAACAAATACATTTTCACTTGTTTAACTGAAATCCATCCTCGAAGCCCCGAGAGAACCATGGGGTCTCCTACGCTCACTGACTGACTGTGATACGCAAGTAGACCAATATCCAGTATGGCCATTTCCCTTTTCTGAAGGTCACCTTGTAAATAAAACTATTTAGTTGGAAAGGACATTGGAAATATATATAACTCTCTGATAAGGCAGGGAAAACACTAAACAGCAAAAGGTTATGGCTCGCATAATAGAGTAAATGTCATGAGGTCAATATTTAAATACTCATTATTCCTGTTGTATTACACTTGCAGGAAGTGTTTCGTGAACATTTCACTTTTTTTGGTAAGTATAAATAAAAGTTTTTAAAATAAATATAGTTATCAGTGATGTAAACTCAAAGAAGGAGAAAGTTATGTATAAAGTTACAGTTTTCACTTAATAGAAGTTGTGACTTTGGCTTGTAATCAGGATCAATTACTCAACTATTAGTTCTCCCTGCAGAAGCATGTTCTCCCCTCTGTGGCTGGTCAAATCCAAACTTAAAATATTTAAGCAAGTCTGATGCCCTAACCTTGTGTTGCTCTTAGTAAACAGAGGTGATATAGAGTTATTTCTCAGTAATGATGGCCTTTTGGGAATAAGAAAAAAAAAAAAAAAACACCTAAGTCAACTAAAAATGCTGTTTTTAAATTAAACTATCCAGTTTGGGATATTGTGATATACACAGCTTCGGACAATCTCTTACTTTTGTATGCATTTGTTGAACTTTTTTCTGTAGGACACAGGAAACCTTCATGATGGTAGAAGATTTTCTCCCTCCTTTCAAAAGCTTCAAGTTCAGTTCAAGTATAAATTAAGAAGTCCCCTTCAAACTTAGTTGTAAGATTTGAATATTTATAATATCTGTGATAGTAATGAGGCTTATTATTTTCCACTTCATTACTATATTTGTATTGTCATTTAAAATTTTCAGTTTAGAAACTTTATACAGATTTAAAGACTATGGTTATCACTTAAAACACCTGTGACTTCCTTCTATAAAATTCTATTTTGTCTTGGATATGAGCAGTTTATCAGCCTGTAAACTGTAAAGCAAATCATCGTCTAGAGGGGAGATTTTACCTTTGGAAAGAGGTGACTGTGAAAAACCTGGTGACCAAACGGGGAAGTGATACTCTTTTTTTTTTTTTTTTTTGTAAAGAAGTAAATTCCTCTATGTTTTCCCTGTGTGTTTTCTATGAGTCTATAGCTCATACTGAGATCCCAGACTGATTAGGAACTCTATTAGCATTTGAGCAAAAATACATTGATTTTTATTCTCAGTAAACTCAGAATGAATGAATAAATGAATTCAATGAATATTGATTAAATATCTAATATATGTCAGGTACACTTTTAGATGTCTAGTAAAGTTCTGTACAAAAATATTTATACTCCTGCTATTTACATCCTAGAAAGTGAGAAATATATATAAATATATATATATATATGATAAATAAATAAGCTTAAGAGTAGGTTAAGAGAAAGATTAAGTATGGAGGGAAAATGTCATGTTAGGTTACAATTTTAGATATTGTGGTCAAGGAAAGTCAGTCTGAAAAGATACTACTTGAGCAAAGACATGACAGAAGTGAGGGAAGGGGCATGAAGACGTCTGAGGGGAAGAGCATTCCAGATGGAAGCAACTGGTCCATGATAGGAGCTGTGGGAAGAGATCCTGCTAGATGGGCAGAGTAAAAACAGGAGATAAGGCAGGAGCAGAACCTGTAGGGCCTCTGGGTCAACAAGAAGACTCTGAGTGGGTCAGGAAGCCATTGAGTTCAGTTTAGTTCAGTCGCTCAGTCATGTCCGACTGTTTTTGACCCCATGAATCGCAGCACACCAGGCCTCCCTGTCCATCACCAACTCCCGGAGTTCACCCAAACTCATGTCCATCGAGTCGGTGATGCCATCCAGCCATCTCATCCTCTATTGTTCCCTTCTCCTCTTGCCCCCAATCCCTCCCAATCCCCCCCAGTATCAGAGTCTTTTCCAATGAGTCAACTCTTCACATGAGGTGGCCAAAGTATTGGAGTAAGACGGTAGGTGTTGGGAGAGGCATCAGAGGGCAGACACACAAACCATAATTACAGAAAACTAGTCAATCTAATCACACGGACCACAGCCTTGTCTAACTGAATGAAACTAAAGAAGCCATTAGAAAATTTTTAATAGTCTAATATATTTATATGACTTATACTTTAAAAAGATCATTCTGGCAGCTCTGTTAAGAGTAGAGTAGAGGCAGACAATGGAGAAGGCAATGGCAACGCACTCTAGTACTCTTGCCTGGAAAATCCCATGGATGGAGGAGCCTGGTAGGCTTCAGTCCATGGGATCACTAAGAGTTGGACACGACTGAGTGACTTCACTTTCACTTTTCAGTTTGATGCTTTGGAGAAGGAAATGGCAACCCACTCCAGTGTTCTTGCCTGGAGAATCCCAGGGATCGGGGAGCCTGGTGGGCTGCTGTCTATTGGGTTGCACAGAGCCAGACACGACTGAAGTGACTTAGCAGCAGCAGCAGCAGCAGCATCAGTGGCAGACAAGGGCTAAAGAAGTGAGACCAGTTACAAGGTCATTACAATAATAATGGTAGAAGATGATGGTGGATTAGATTAGGGAGAGTTATTGACCAAGATCCCAATAGGAAACAGGTGACACAGTTAAATGTTAATAATTCAAAGAGAGAATTTTGTTAGTTGTTTCACAAATGGGTAAATTATAAGGTGTGGGTGGTGTATAGGAGAAACAAATGGGATGGTGTAGTAACCCATGATGAGTAATTCTTACTAAGCCTGGGCCAAAAAGGATAAAGAAAGAGTTCCAGAACCTGACGAAAGGGTAGAGTTGTGTAGAGAAGGTCCTCTTGAGAGGGGCAGGGACACAGCCATCCCAAATGACCTCACAGAGTGAGCCAGTGTGATAGATAATATGGCCTCACTCTCTTGCATTCACCCAATTGCCCTTAAAGGCTCTCCATCGGCTCAACCCAGTCAAGGGTCAGAGAGCAAGGAAACCTTCCATGTCCTTACATGGTCAGTCTCCTGGGGCAGAAAGCAAACTGGAAGCTGGGGAACACATGGACACCCGTGGTGGATTCATGCTGATGTATGGCAAAACCAATACAATATTTTAAGTAATTAGCCTCCAATTAAAATAAATAAATTTATATTTTTTAAAAAAAAGTAGATCTGAAGAGACAGATAGAAGTTATCCACCAGAATCTCCTACTCTTGCCCTCAGCTTTTTTTCTTTTTTCTTTCTTCTGGCTAAAAAATTTGTCTTCAACCTAGGGAAAGCAAGAAATTCCATCAGATATCATAATACTATGGATGTTGTCTGTACAGTAATTCTCCTAACTACCATTTTCCATGATAAGCACCATTTCTGTTATTCATATAAAGTGGTAGAAAAACAAGAGAAAGAATTAAGTGATATAAAACAGAGCTACTACAGCGTTTGCTTCTGTATTTGATCATGAGCCAAAATTGGTACTCACAATTACCTTCTACAAATCACTGTATATTTTTCTCTTCCTTGGCCAGCAACCACATAGTCAGATTCTTTACTTGGAGGAATACATGACACTTCACTCGTACAAGATATAAGCCCTCGATGCTTTGTCTTTTTTTGTCTTGCCACATTTTTCCACTGGTGAAATACTTCTGGTTAAAGCAGTACTCATGGTACCCCCCCACATGCATGGGTCCCTAAAGTAATCCTCTTGCACCCATTATGTAGCAGTGACTCATTTAGAGATCAGGCTCAATCTAGAACAACCTAAAACAAGGACTTGCTTCTCTCACTGTTGGATCAATGGCACAAGGAACATAAAATGACAAGGGTGAAGTCTTGGTTTCCAAATTGTTAAATCCACAGTAATATTTCCTGATGGAAGCATTTGAGGTGGACACCAGGGCCTCAAAACACAGGAGTGTTAGATTGTGAAGATGGAAAGAAAATATTTTGTCAAGTGGTTTATTGATAAAATAGTGAGAGAGATCATTCTACCACTGGGTTCCTTGATGATGTTACAAAAATGAAGGAATGGGTATTGGCCATATATGTAAGGCGTATATTACATCTATCACTTTGCACCCAATATACCTTAGACTGGCACTGCATTCCATGCTAAGCCGAATAGGCATGATGCCACTACTTGCCCTGGATATCTCTTGTCCCGTTTTTTCCTTTTCTATATGTGCAACTCAATAGCAGAGTCTCACTTTGAAGGTCTATTTCTTGTTACTTTTGGTAGCAATTACTGCCATCTGAGTTCTCAATCAGGAAACAAATGCCCTATGCAAATTAGGATAATTTAAAGGTTTATCTACAAAGTGACTATTTACAAAAGTGTAGGTGGAATATAAAAAACTACAGGGGACAGTGTGATGAGTTCTTGTGACTATCGGAGAACTTGTTACCACTCCTAGGCCAGAAGAAACTGAACCCAGAAGCAGACAGTAGTGTGAAGGAGGCTTCCTTGGGAGGAATCAGTTCAGTTGAGTCGCTCAGTCATACCTGACTCTTTGTGACCCCATGAGTCACAGCACATGAAGCCTCCCTGTCCATCATCAACTCCCAGAGTTTACTCAAACTCATGTCCATTGAGTCGGTGATGCCATCCAGCTCGGTTGTCCCCTTCTCCTCCTGCTCCCAATCCCTCCCAGCATCAAGGTCTTTTCCAATGAGCCAACTCTTCACATGAGGTGGCCAAAGTACTGGAGTTTCAGCTTTAGCATCAGTCCTTCCAATGAACACGCAGGAATGATCTCCTTTAGAATGACTGGTTGGATCTCCTTGCAGTTCAAGGGACTCTCAAGAGTCTTCTCCAACACCACAGTTCAAAAGCATCAGTTCTTCGGTGCTCAGATTTCTTCACAGTCCAACTCGCACATCCATACATGACCACTGGTAAAACCATAGACTTGACTAGACAGATATGTGTTGGCAAATTTGGCTTAAAGCTCAACATTCAGAAAACTAAGATCATGGCATCTGGTCCCATTACATCATGGGAAAAAGATGGGGAAACAGTGGAAACAGTGTCAGACTTTTATTTTGGGGGGGGTGGGTGGTGATGGGGGGCTCCAATATCACTGCAGATGGTGACTGCAGCCATGAAATTAAAAGACGCTTACTCTCGGAAGGAAAGTTATGATCAACCTAGATAGCTTATTGAAAAGCAGAGACAGTACTTTGCCAACGAAAGTCCATCTAGTCAAAGCTATGGTTTTTCCAGTGGTCATGTATGGATGTGAGAGTTGGACTGCTAAAAAGCTGAGGGCTGAAGAATTGATGCTTTTGAACTGTGGTGTTGGTGAAGACTCTTGAGAGTCCTTTGGACTGCAAGGAGATCCAACCAGTCCATCCTAAAGATCAGTCCTGGGTGTTCTTTGGAAGGACTGATGCTAAAGCTAAAACTCCAATACTTTGGCTACCTCATGCAAAGAGTTGACTCTTGGAAAAAGCCTCTGATGCTGAGAGGGATTGGGGGCAGGAGGAGAAGGGGACGACACAGGATGAAATGGTTGGATGGCATCCCCAACTCGATGGACATGAGTTTGGGTGAACTCCGGGAGTTGGTGATGGACAGGGAGGCCTGGCATGTTGCAATTCATGGGGTCACAAACAGTCAGACATGACTGAGCGACTGAACTGAACTGAACTGAACTGAATGTCTTTGCTTTTTAATATGCTATCTAGATTGGTCAGAACTTTCCTTCCAAGGAGTAAGTGTCTTTTAATTTCATGGCTGCAATCACCATCTTCAATGATTTTGGAGCTCAAAAAAATAAAGTCAGCCACTGTTTCCCCATCTATTTGCCATGAAGTGATGAGACCAGATGCCATGATCTTAGTTTTCTGAATGTTGAGCTTTAAGCCAAGCTTTTCACTCTCCTCTTTCACTTTCAACAAGAGGCTTTTTAGTTCCTCTTCACTTTCGGCCATAAGAGTGCTGTCATCTGCATATCTGAGGTTATTGATATTTCTCCCGGCAATCTTGATTCCAGCTTGTGCTTCTTCCAGCCCAGAGTTTCTCATGATGTACTCTGCATAGAAGTTAAATAAGCAGCGTGACAACATACAGCCTTGATGTACTCCTTTCCCGATTTGGAACCAGTCTGTTGGTCCATGTCCAGTTCTAACTGTTGCTTCCTGACCTGCATGTAGGTTTCTCAAGAGGCAGGTCAGGTGGTCTGGTATGCCCATGTCTCAGAATTTTCCACAGTTTATTGTGATCCACACAGTCAAAGGCTTTGGCATAGTCAATAAAGCAGAAATAGATATTTTTCTGGAACTCCCTTGCTTTTTCGATGATCCAGCAGATTTGGCAATTTGATCTCTGGTTCCTCTTCCTTTTCTAAAACCAGCTTGAACGTCTGGAGTTTCACAGTTCATGTACTGCTGAAGCCTGGCTTGGAGAATTTTGAGCATTACTTTCCTACCATGTGAGATGAGTGCAATTGTGTGGTAGTTTGAGGATTCTTTGGCATTGCCTTCCCTTGGGATTGAAATGAAAACTGACCTTTTCCAGTCCTGTGGCCACGGCTGAGTTTTGCAAATTTGCTGGCATATTGAGTGCAGGACTTTCACAGCATCATCTTTCAGGATTTGAAACAGCTCAACTGGAATGCCATCACCTCCACTAGCTTTGTTCATAGTGATGTTTCTAAGGCCCATTTGACTTCACATTCCAGGATGTCTGGGCCTAGTGAGTGATCACACCTTCGTGATTATCTGGGTCGTGAAGATCTTTTTTGCACATGTCTTCTGTGTATTCTTGCCACCTTTTCTTAATATCTTCTGCTTCTGTTAGGTCCATACCATTTCTGTCCTTTATCGAGCCCATCTTTGCATGAAATGTTCCCTTGGTATCTCTAATTTTCTTGAAGAGATCTCTAGCCTTTCCCATGCTGTTTTTTTTCCTCTATTTCTTTGCACTGATCTCTGAGGAAGGCTTTCTTACCTCTTCTTGCTATTCTTTGGAACTCCTGCATTCAGATTCTTATATCTTTCCTTTTCTCCTTTGCCTTTCACTTCTCTTCTTTTCACAGCTATTTGTAAGGCCTTCTCAGACAGCTATTTTGCTTTTTTGCATTTATATTCCATGGGGATGGTCTTGATCCCTGTCTCCTATACAATGTAATGAACCTCTGTCCATAGTTCATCAGGCACTCTGTCTATCAGATCTAGTCCCTTAAATTTATTTCTCATTTGCACTGTATAATCATAAGAGATTTGACTTTGGCCAAACCTGAATTGTCTGGTGGTTTTCCCTACTTCAATTTCAGTCTGAATTTGGCAATAAGGAGCTCATGATCTGAGCCACAGTCAGCTCCCAGTCTTGTTTTTGCTGACTGTATAGAGTTCTCCATCTGTGGCTGCAAAGAATATAATCGATCTGATTTCAGTGCTGGCCATCTGGTGATGTCCATGTGTAGAGTCTTCTCTTGTGTTGTTGGAAGAGGGTGGTTGCTACGACCAGTGCATTCCTTTTGCAAAACTGTATTAGCCTTTCCTCTGCTTCATTCTGTACTCGAAGGCTTCATTCTGTTACCCCAGGTGTTTCTTGACTTCCTACTTTTGCATTCCAGCCCCTATAATGAAAAGGACATCTTTTTGGGGTGTTAGTTCTAAAAGGTCTTGTAGATCTTCATAGAACTGTTCAACTTCAGCTTCTTCAGCATAACTGTTTGGGACATATACTTGGATTACTGTGATATTAAATGGTTTGCCTTGGAAATGAACAGAGATCATATTGTCATTTTGGGGATTGCATGTAAGAATTGCATTTTGGACTCTTTTTTTTTTTTTTTTTGACTATGATGGCTAATCATCTGAATTAAATTCACCCATTCCAGTCCATTTTAGTTCACTGATTCCTAGAATGTCAATGTTCACTCTTGCCATCTCCTGTTGACCACTTCCAATTTGCCTTGATTCATGGACCTGACATTCCAGATTCCTATGCAATATTGCTCTTTACAGCATCGGACCTTGCTTCTATCAACAGTCACATCCATAACTGGGTATTTTTTTTGCTTTGGCTTCATCCCTTTATTCTTTCTGGACAATTCTTTCTTGAGAGTAATAGGAACCTTCAATAGAGACATGCCAAGCTGAGGGGGTCACAGGAGAGAAGCCAGACATAATCCTCTGAACTCAGCCTCTCTTCATCCTCTGCAGTCCTTATCTATGCTTCTGCACCTCACTGGCAGATAGGAGGTAAGAACTGATTTAGAGAGCTGGGTGGAGAAGGGTGGAGGAGGCCAGCAGGAGACACCTGGATGGCAGTGACAGAAGTGCTGAAAAGAGTCTAGTGAAGGACAGTGACGTTGCTGTAAGGCAACTCTGTGGACTGTAGCCTGCCAGGCTTCTCCGTCCATGGAATTTTTCAGGCAAGAGTACTGGAGTGGGTTGCCATTTCCTTCTCCAGGGGATCTTCCTGACCCAGGGATTGAACCCGGGTCTCCCGCATTACAGATGCTTTACCTTCTGAGCCACCAGGAAGCTGAAAAGAGTTTGGATTCTCTCAATTTGAAGGCAGAGCAGATAGGATTTGCTGATGGATTAATTACGGGGTATGAGAGAGAGAAACTAAGGGTGACTATAGTTAAAAATTATCTACATAATGTAGGTAAATAACACCTTTCATCTGAAAGGTGAAATCAACATTTACTGAGATGGAGGAGAATGTGAAAAGAAAAAGTTTAGGTGGTGTAAAATAGAGATGCTTAATTGGTGATCTGTTCAATTCTGATGCCTATTAGACATCCAGGGTGTTTGATGTATCACCCTAGGGTTCTGGGGAGAGATCCAACTTAGAAATGCTTTAAGTTATGAGTCTTGATGTGATTACCATAAAAAGTGAATAGAGGAAACTCTTAAGGGCTTAGCCCAAATACGGCAATGATTAGAGTTTAGGATGATTAAGAAGAACAGTAAAGCTGATTGAAGGGACAATGGAATAGAAGAAAAGCAAGTTTGATATCCTGGAGGCTAAATGTAGTGGGTATTTCTAAACGATGAGTTGTCAAATGATACTGACTAAATAGGTGAGGATTATTAACATTGCTTTAGAAAATGTGAAGTCATTGATAACCTTCGTGTTTAGTAGACTAGTTGGGACAAAAGCTTGAGTAGAGTGAGTTCAGGAGAGAATGGAACAAGCAGAAAATTTTCTATAAAGGGCAGAAAGAGTATGGTGTTTTTCTGGAGGGGAAGATGGGGTTCTTAGTTTCTGTTGTTGCTATTGTTGTAATGATGGGAGATATCAAGTGCTTGGTTACATGATGAAAGAAATGATCCTTTTGTAAAAGAGGAACCGTTGATGATTTAGCAGAAAGAGAGGTGAATTGGCAGAGAAATATCCTCTAATAGGTCAAAATGGGGTAGCTGGTCTTAACTAGATACATGACAGTTTATTATTGCACTAGGAGAGAAAAATAGACTATATGAGCTCATGGGAAGCTAGGAGAACACTTCTGGTGAGGAGACCTTAGGGAGTCCAATCTGATTCCTTCTATAATCTCCCTGAAGTTGGAGTAAGGTTATCAACTAACAGTGAAGATAAAGGAGGAAATGTTGGACATTCGAGGAATGGAGCAGGAGAATGAATGGACTAAGGAAATATAGGGTGTTTTCTGGATAGTGTTGATGCACTGCATAAGGTTCTTTAAGAACAGTCTTCAGTTCAGTTCAGTCACTCAGTCATGTCCGACTCTTTGCGACCCCATGAATTGCAGCACGCCAGGCCTCCCTGTCCATCACAAACTCCCAGAGTTCACGTCCATCGAGTCACTGATGCCATCCAGCCATCTCATCCTCCATCGTCCCCTTCTCCTCCTGCCCCCAATCCCTCCCAGCATTGGAGTCTTTTCCAATGAGTCAACTCTTCGCATGAGGTGGCCAAAGTACTGGAGTTTCAGCTTGGTGCATTCAGCTGTGTGGGTACAGATTGGGAGTAGACCCATATGGAGTTGCAAAGAGTTGGACACAACAGAGCAACTGAACAACAAGGACTGCAGTTTAGCCAGCAAGTTTGGAGAAGTCTAAAGATAGATGTCATCCTCTGGCTAAATTTCAGTGACAGTAAGCAAATGCTCTTTGTTTCTAATACTGTTACCAAAGGTAATTATTAAACTATAAGCTTCACTGTGGAATACAGTCATGTTTTTCAAGGTTAACTTTAATACAACATCAGGCATTTCAAGTCATATAATTAAATTTAATTAAAATATTTATGTGCTGCTACTGTTAAGAAATCAAAAGATGGAATCTAGGCACATTTTACCATGGCATGATAAAAGCATTAAATTAGTTACTTTTGTAAAGTGTTGCTTTGATTTTGTATTAGTTATGGAGTGATCTTTAGTTGTCATTTCCAGACAAATTATGGAAAGATTATGCTTAAGAGAAGTGAGATGGTTCTTTCATTCTGGGTTTTGACCATTAGATCTGTATGTTAGTTTCTAGTTTGTAAAATGAGATGTCAGTTCTACATTATACAGTGGAATGAATGAATGGGAGTTCTGCCCTTCAGTGTAGTTATGAAAGTGAAAGTGAAAGTCACTCAGTTCAGTTCAGTTCAGTCGCTCAGTCGTATCCAACTGTTTGCGACCCCATGAATCGCAGCACACCAGGCCTCCCTGTCCATCACCAACTCCCAGAGTTCACTCAGACTCATATCCATCGAGTCTGTGACGCCATCCAGCCATTTCATCCTCTGTCGTCCCTTTCTCCTCCTGCCCCCAATCCCTCCCACCATCAAAGTCTTTTCCAATGAGTCAAGTCTTTACATGAGGTGGCCAAAGTACAGGAGCTTCAGCTTTAGCATCATTTCTTCTAAAGAAATCCCAGGGCTAATCTCCTTCAGAATGGACTGGTTGGATCTCCTTGCAGTCCAAGGACTCTCAAGAGTCTTCTGCAACACCACAGTTCAAAAGCATCAATTCTTCAGCGCTCAGCCTTCTTTCCAGTCCAACTCTCACACCCATACCTGACCCCTGAAAAAACCATAGCCTTGACTAGACGGACCTCAGTTGGCAAAGTAATGTCTCTGCTTTTGAATATACTATCTAGGTTGGTCATAACTTTTCTTCCAAGGAGTAAGCATCTTTTAATTTCATGGCTGCAATCACCATCTGCAGTGTTTTGGGAGCCTCCCAAAAATAAAGTCTGACACTGTTTCCCCTGTTTCCCCATCTATTTCCCATGAAGTGATGGAACAGGATGCCATGATCTTCATTTTCTGAATGTTGTGCTTTAAGCCAACTTTTTCACTCTCCTCTTTCACTTTCATCAAGAGACTTTTTAGTTCCTCTTCATTTTCTGCCATAAGCGTAGCATCATCTGCATATCTGAGGTTATTGATATTTCTCCCAGCAATCTTGATTCCAGGCTGTTTCTTCCAGTCCAGGGTTTCTTATGATGTAATCTGCATATATGTTAAATAAGCAGGCTGACAATATACAGCCTTGACGTACTCCTTTCCCTATTTGGAACCAGTCTGTTGTTTCATGTCCAGTTCTAACTGTTGCTTCTTGACCTGCATACAGATTTCTCAAGAGGCAGGTCAGGTGGTCTGGTATTCCCATCTCTCTCAGAATTTTCCACAGTTTATTGTGATCCACACAGTCAAAGGCTTTGGCATAGTCAAGAAAGAGAAATAGATGTTTTTCTGGAACTCTCTTGCTTTTTCCATGATCCAGTGGGTGTTGGAAATTTGATCTCTGGTTCCTCTACCTTTTCTAAAATCAGCTTGAACATCTGGAAGTTCACAGTTCATTTACTGCTGAAGCCTGGCTTGGAGGATTTTGAGCATTACTTTACTAGCGTGTGAGATGAGTGCAATTGTGCAGTAGTTTGAGCATTCTTTGGCATTGCCTTTCTTTGGGATTAGAATGAAAACTGACCTTTTCCAGTCCTGTGGCCACGGCTGAGTTTTCCTAATTTGTTGGCATATTGAGTGCAGCACTTTCACAGCATCATCTTTCAGGATTTGAAACAGCTCAACTGAATTCCATCACCTCCACTAGCTTTGTTCCTAGTGATAATTTCTAAGGCCCATTTGACTTCACATTCCAGGATGTCTGGCTCTAGATGAGTGATCACACCATTGTGATTATCTGGGTCATGAAGATCTTTTTTGTACAGTTCTTCTGTGTATTCTTACCACCTCTTTTAATATCTTCTGCTTCTGTTAGGTCCAGACCATTTCTGTCCTTTATTCAGCCCATCTTTGCATGAAATGTTCCCTTGGTATCTCTAATTTTCTTGAAGAGATCTCTAGTCTTTCCCATTCTGTTCCTTTCCTCTATTTGCACTGATTGCTGAAGAAGGCTTTTTAATCTCTTCTTGCTATTCTTTGGAACTCTGCATTCAGATGCTTATATCTTTCTTTTCTCCTTTGCTTTTCACTTCTCTTCTTTTCACAGCTATTTGTAAGGCCTCCCCAGAAAGTCATTTTGCTTTTTTAATTTCTTTTCCATGGGGATAATCTTGATCCCTGTCTCCTGTACAATGTCATGAACCTCATTCCATAGTTCATCAGGCACTCTATCTATCAGATCTAGGCCCTTAAATCTATTTCTCACTTCCACTGTATAATCATAAGGGATTTGATTTAGGTCATACCTGAATGGTCTAGCGGTTTTCCCTACTTTCTTCAATTTAAGTCTGAATTTGGTAGTAAGGAGTTCCTGATGTGAGCCACAGTCAGCTCCTGGTCTTGTTTTTGTTGACTGTATAGAGCTTCTCCATCTTTGGCTGCAAAGATTTCAGTGCTGACCATCTGGTGATGTCTATGTGCAGAGTCTTCTCTTATGTTGTTGGAAGAGGGTGTTTGCTATGACCAGTGCATTTTTTTGGCAAAATTCTATTAGTCTTTGCCCTGCTTCATTCCACATTCCAAGGCCAAATTTGCCTGTTACTCCAGGTGTATCTTGACTTCCTACTTTTACATTCCAGTCCCCTGTTATGAAAAGGACATCTTTTTTGGATGTTAGTTCTAAAAGGTCTTGTAGGTCTTCATAGAACCTTTCAACTTCAGCTTCTTCAGTGTTACTGGTTGGGGCATAGACTTGGATAACTGTGATATTGAATGGTTTCCCTTGGAAATGAACAGAGATCATTCTGTCGTTTTTGAGATTGCATCCAAGTACTGCATTTCGGACTCTTTTGTTGACCATGATGGCTACTCCATTTATTCTGAGTGTCTTACACTTTGCGACCCCATGGACTATGTAGTCCATGAAATTCTCTAGGTCAGAATACTGTAATGGGTAGCTATTCCCTTCTCCAGGGGATCTTCCCAACCAGGGATTGAACCCAGATCTTCATTGCAGGCAGATTCTTTACCATCTGAGCCACCACGGAAGCCCAAGAATACTGGAGTGGGTAGCCTATCCCTTCTCCAGGGGATCAGCTCTACCAAGGAATCGAACTGGGGTCTCTTGCATTACAGGTGGATTCTTTACCAGCTGAACTACCAGGGAAGCCCCTGTCTGTTGCTTAGGGGTATCCAATTCTTCCCTTATTTGAGGTCCCTTCCTTGGAGGTCATCTTGGTATCTACCTTTTCTGCCATTATTCTGTACTTAGAATTGAAGCATAACCTCATGGAGGATATGTACGATCTCATCTGTTACTCATAAGTGATAATACAAAGTCCATTTGTCCCAATCATCATTCATGCTTGGTTGGTTTATCATCACTAACAGGGAAGAAAGTGGAGCCTGGAGTCTATAGTGCACGTGTAATGTGAGTTTTGACCAAGGGAGGGAATTGAGGGCTTCCCCTGACTCAGTGGTGAGGAATCCACCTGCAAGGCAGGAGAGCCAGGTTTGTTTCCTGGGTTGGGAAGATCCCCTGGAGGAGGGCATGGCAACCCACTTCAGTGTTTTACCTGGAGAATCCCATGGACAGAGGCACCTGGTGGGCTACAGTCCATGGGGTCACAACGAGTCGGATATGACTGAGTGACTGAGCACACATGCAGGGAGGTGAGATTGAGTTCGTTTCTTCAGGAGACCATGTCTTGGTCACTTTTCTATTACCTTGAGCGGTTACCTGAGTTGTGTTGCATTTGCCAAACAAGGGCAAGGGCATCCCTCAAGGACACGAGGATAAACTGAAGATTGACTCCTAGACAGCCTCTGGGTTCCAGCATCTATCTAAAATTGATAGTTTTAAATATCAGTTCAGTTCAGTCACTCAGTCATGTCTGACTCTTCACGACCCCATCAATCGCAGCACGCCAGGCGTCCCTGTCCATCACCATCTCCCGGAGTTCACTCAGACTTACATCCATTGAGTCTGTGATGCCATCCAGCCATCTCATCCTGGGTCGTCCCCTTCTCCTGCCCCCAATCTCTCCCAGCATCAGAGTCTTTTCCAACGAGTCAACTCTTTGCATGAGGTGGCCAAAGTACTGGAGCTTCAGCTTCAGCATCATTCCTTCCAAAGAAATCCCAGGGTTGATCTCCTTCAGAATGGACTGGTTGGATCTCCTTGCAGTCAAAGGGACCCTCAAGAGTCTTCTCCAACACCACAGTTCAAACGCATCAATTTTTCGGTGCTCAGCCTTCTTCACAGTCCAACTCTCACATCCATACATGACCACAGGAAAAACCATAGCGTTGACTAGATGGACCTTAGTCGGCAAAGTAATGTCTCTGCTTTTGAATATACTATCTAGGTTGGTCATAACTTTTCTTCCAAGGAGCAAGCGTCTTTTAATTTCATGGCTGCAGTCACCATCTGCAGTGATTTTGGAGCCCAAAAAAACAAAGTCTAACACTGTTTCCACTCTTTCCCCATCTATTTCCCATAAAGTGATGGGACCAGATGCCGTGATCTTCGTTTTCTGAATGTTGAGCTTTAAGCCAACTTTTTCACTCTCCTCTTTCACCTTCATCTAGAGACTTTTTAGTTCCTCTTCACTTTCTGCCGTAAGGGTGTTGTCATCTGCATATCTGAGGTTATTGATATTTCTCCTGGCAATCTTGATTCCAGCTTGTGTTTCTTCCAGTCCAGCATTTCTCATGATGTACTCTGCATATAAGTTAAATAAGCAGGGTGACAATATACAGCCTTGACGTACTCCTTTTCCTATTTGGAACCAGTCTTAAATATAAGTTTATCTTATCTCTTAGAAGAGCTAAAATGATAACATTCAGGGCTTCTCCTGTGGCTCAGTGATAAAGAATCTGCCTGCATTTCGGGAAAAACAGGTAAAACTTATCATGCACTCAGGGACTATAGCCCGCCAGGTTCCTCTGTCCTGGGGATTCTCCAGGCAAGAATACTGGAGTAGGTTGCCATGCCTTCCTCCAGGGAATCTTCCCTACCCAGGAATCAAACCCGGGTCTCCTGCATTGCAGGCAGACTCTTTACCAACTGAGCTATGAAGGAAGCCCACACATAAGTGATAGTGAAAGTGAAGTCACTCAGTCGTGTCTGACTCTTTGCGACCCGTGGACTGTAGCCCACCAAGCTCCTCCATCCCTGGGATTCTCCAGGCAAGAATACTGGGGTGGGTTGCCATTTCCTTCTCCAGGGGATCTTCCCGACCCAGGGATTTAGCCCAGGTCTCCCACATTGCAGGCAGACGCTTTAACCTCTGCACCACCAGGGAAGCCCTTAAATACAAGAATCCAAGTACTAACATCAAAGATATCAAGGGAGGAAAGGAAGCCAGGTTGAAAGAAGAAGGGGGAGGAGGTAGGAGAGGGGGTGAAAGAGGTGGCCTTACAGACGTCTCCTGCCACCTACAGATGCCCAGGCGTTATGGGACTGTTCCCTGGGCCTCCAGAGAAGGGAGGACTGGAACTAGGCCCTACCAGAAATCAGACCAGACCAGAACCAAAATTCGAGTTCTCTGCCAAGAGAGGTGATCAGTCTCCAATCCTCAGCTCAGGCTGAGGGCCCTTCGACCAGATTCCTGCATCCAGGACCGGGGGACTAGAGAAACAGGGAAGGATAGGAAGGGTTAAGGAGAGGAAAGAGGGAGGGAAGGGGAGAGAGGTCAATAAAGTCTCTTGTTCCTTACTGGTCGGGGCACTCTGGCCAGTTGTCCACATCAGGAGGAGACCAGGGACAAAAGTGTCCTAGTTGTGGCCACTGGGTCTGGTCCATTGGCAGGCAAGCTGGCCCCTGAGTACCCCGAGTGGTCAGGATGTCAGTCTCAGCAAAGAGTCCCGCCAGAGCTGCCAATTTTTGCAGGAAGGTGGACCCCTTCCAGGGCCCCAAACTGGGCTCTTGTCTAACACTCGGAAATAAATTGTCCGAGGAGACACATGTGCTGACAAAGCAAGAGATTTTATTGGGAAAGGGCACCTGGGTGGAGAGCAGTAGGGTAAGGGAACCCAGGAGAACTGCTCATAAGTGATAACATAAGTGATAATATAGGCTATTTATTGTTCTCTCTCTGACTTATTTTACTAAGCATAATGCTCTCTGGGTTCATCTATGTTGTTGCAAATGGTAGAATTTCATTATTTTTTAAATAGATGTATATTTTTATTTATATATAGTACATACTTGTGCTACTAAACTAATTATATATATATATATATATTTTTTTTACTTTACCATATTGTATTGGTTTTGCCATATATCAGCACGAGTCTGCCAGGAGTGTACAGGTGTTCCCAATCCTGAACCCCTCTCCCACCTCCCTCTCCATACCATCCCTCTGGGTCATCCCAGTGCACCAGCCCCAAGCATCCTGTATCCTGCATCAAACTTGGACTGGCGATTCATTTCTTATATGATATTATACATGTTTCAATGCCATTCTCCCAAATCATCCTACCCTCTC
The DNA here is from genome assembly GCF_023091745.1 of Budorcas taxicolor. NCBI lineage: Eukaryota > Metazoa > Chordata > Mammalia > Artiodactyla > Bovidae > Budorcas > Budorcas taxicolor. Next base: position 4,724,597 of record NC_068922.1, read on the forward strand.
CCTCTCCCTCAGAGTCCAAAAGACTGTTCTATACATCTGTGTCTCTTTTGCTGTCTCACATACAGGGTTATCATTACCATCTTTCTAAATTCAATATATGCGTTAGTGTACTGTATTGGTGTTTTTCTTTCTGGCTTACTTCACTCTGTATAATCGGCTCCAGTTTCATCCACCTCATTAGAACAGATTCAAATGTATTCTTTTTAATGGCTGTGTAATACTCCATTGTGTATATGTACCACAGCCTTCTTATCCATTCCTCTGCTGATGGACATCTAGGTTGCTTCCATGTCCTGGCTATTATAAACAGTGCTGTGGTAAACATTGGGGTACATGTGTCTTTTTCAGTTCTGGTTTCCTCGGTGTGTATGCCCAGCAGTGGGATTGCTGGGTCATAAGATAGTTCTATTTCCAGTTTTTCAAGGAATCTCCACACTGTTCTCCATAGTGGCTATACTAGTTTGCATTCCCACCAACAGTGTAAGAGGGTTCCCTTTTCTCCAGACCCTCTCCAGCATTTATTGCTTGTAGACTTTTGGATCACAGACATTCTGACTGGTGTGAAATGGTATCTCATTGTGGTCTTGATTTGCATTTCTCTTATAATGAATTATGTTGAGCATCTATTCATGTGTTCGTTAGCCATCTGTATGTCTTCTTTGGAGAAATGTCTATTTAGTTCTTTGGCCCATTTTTTGATTGGGTCGTTTATTTTTCTGGAATTGAGCTGCAGGAGTTGGTTGTATATTTTTGAGATTAGTTGTTTGTCAGTTGCTTCATTTGCTATTATTTTCGCCCATTCTGAAGGCTGTCTTTTCACCTTGATTATAGTTTCTTTTGTTGTGTAGAAGCTTTTAATTTTAATTAGGTCCCATTTGTTTATTTTTTCTTTTATTTCCAATATTCTGGGAGGTGGGTCATAGAGGATCCTGCTGTGATTTATGTCGGAGAGCGTTTTGCCCATGTTCTCCTCTAGGAGTTTTATAGTTTCTGGTCTTACATTTAGATCTTTAATCCATTTTGAGTTTATCTTTGTGTATGGTGTTAGAAAGTGTTCTGGTTTCATTCTTTTACAAGTGGTTGACCAGTTTTCCCAGCACCACTTGTTATTCTTGCCTCCTTTGTCAAAGATAAGGTGTCCATAGCTGTGTAGATTTATCTCTGGGCTTTCTATTTTGTTCCATTGATCTATATTTCTGTCTTTGTGCCATTACCATACTGTCTTGATAACTGTGGCTTTGTAGTAGAGCCTGAAGTCAGGCAGGTTGATTTCTCCAGTTGCATTCTTCTTTCTCAAGATTGCTTTGGCTATTCGAGGTTTTTTGTATTTCCATACATTGTGAAATTGTTTGTTCTAGCTCTGAAAAATACCATTGGTAGCTTGATAGGGATTGCATTGAATCTATAGATTGTTTTGGGTAGTATACTCAATTTCACTATATTGATTCTTCTGATTCATGAACATGGTATATTTCTCCATCTATTAGTGTCCTCTTTGTTTTCTTTCACCAGTGTTTTATAGTTTTCTATACATAGGTCTTTAGTTTCTTTAGGTAGGTCTATGCCTAAGTATTTTATTCTTTTCGTTGCAATGGTGAATGGGATTATTTCCTTAATTTCTCTCTCTATTTTCTCATTGTTAGTGTATAGGAATGCAAGCAATTTCTGTGTGTTGATTTTATATCCTGCAACTTTACTATATTCATTGATTAGCTCTAGTAATTTTCTGGTGGAGTCTTTAGGGTTTTCTATGTAGAGGATCATGTCATCTGCAAAGAGTGAGAGTTTTACTTCTTTTCCAATTTGGATTCCTTTTATTTCTTTTTCTGCTCTGATTGCTGTGGCCAAAACTTCCAAAAATATGTTGAATAGAAGTGGTGAAAGTGGACACCCTTGTCTTGTTCCTGACTTTAGGGGAAATGCTTTCAATTTTTCACCATTGAGGATAACGTTTGCTGTGGGTTTGTCATATATAGCTTTTATTATATTGAGGTATGTTTCTTCTATTCCTGCGCTCTGGAGAGTTTTTATCATAAATGGATGTTCAGTTTTGTCAAAGGCTTTCTCTGCATCTATTGAGATAATCATATGGCTTTTATTTTGCAATTTGTTAATATGGTGTATTACATTGATTGATTTGTGGATATTGAAGAATCCTTGCATCCCTGGGATAAAGCCCACTTGGTCATGATGTATGATCTTTTTAATGTGTTGTTGGATTCTGATTGCTAGAATTTTGTTAAGGATTTTGCATCTATGTTCATCAATGATATTGGCCTGTAGTTTTCTTTTTGGGGGCATCTTTGTCAGGTTTTGGTACTAGGGTGATGGTGGCCTCATAGAATGAGTTTGGAAGTTTACCTTCCTCTGCAATTTTCTGGAAGAGTTTGAGGAGGATAGGTGTTAGCTCTTCTCGAAATTTTTGGTAGAATTCAGCTGTGAAGCCGTCTGGACCTGGGCGTTTGTTTGCTGGCAGATTTCTGATTACAGTTTCAATTTCCGTGTTTGTGATGGGTCTGTTAAGATTTTCTATTTCTCCCTGGTTCAGTTTTGGAAAGTTGTACTTTTCTAAGAATTTGTCCATTTCTTCCACGTTGTCCATTTTATTGGCATATAATTGCTAATAGTAGTCTCTTATGATCCTTTGCATTTCTGTGTTGTCTGTTGTGATCTCTCCATTTTCATTTCTAATTTTATTGATTTGATTTTTCTCCCTTTGTTTCTTGATGAGTCTGGCTAATGGTTTGTCAATTTTATTTATCCTTTCAAAGAACCAGCTTTTGGCTTTGTTGATTTTTGCTATGGTCTCTTTTGTTTCTTTTGCATTTATTTCTGCCCTGATCTTTACGATTTCTTTCCTTCTAGTAACCCTGGGGTTCTTCATTTCTTCCTTTTCTAGTTGCTTTAGGTGCAGAGTTAGGTTATTTATTTGACTTTTTTCTTGTTTCTTGAGGTATGCCTGTATTGCTATGAACTTTCCCCTTAGCACTGCTTTACAGTGTCCCACAGGTTTTGGGTTGTTGTGTTTTCATTTTCATTCATTTCTATGCATATTTTGATTTCTTTTTTGATTTCTTCTGTGATTTGTTGGTTATTCAGCAGCGTGTTGTTCAGCATCCATATGTTGGAATATTTAATAATTTTTCTCCTGTAATTGAGATCTAATCTTAATGCATTTTGGTCAGAAAAGATGCTTGGAATGATTTCAATTTTTTTTGAATTTACTAAGGCTAGATTTATGGCCCAGGATGTGATCTATCCTGGAGAAGGTTCTGTGTGCACTTGAGAAAAATGTGAAATTCATTGTTTTGGGGTGAAATGTCCTATAGATATCAATTAGGTCTAACTGGTCTATTGTATGATTTAAAGTTTGTGTTTCCTTGTTAATTTTCTGTTTGGTTAATCTGTCCATAGGTGTGAGTGGGGTATTAAAGTCTCCCACTATTATTGTGTTGTTGTTAATTTCCCCTTTCATATTTGTTAACGTCTGTCTTACATATTGCGGTGCCCCTGTGTTGGGTGCATATATATTTATAATTGTTATATCTTCTTGGATTGCTCTTTTGATTATTATGTAGTGGCCTTCTTTGTCTCTTTTCACAGCCTTTGTTTTAAAGTCTATTTTGTCTGATATGAGTATTGCTACTCCTGCTTTCTTTTGGTCTCTATTTGATGGAATATCTTTTCCCAGCCCTTCACTTTCAGTCTGTATGTGTCTCTTGTTTTGAGGTGGGTCTCTTATAGACAACATATATAGGGATCTTGTTTTTTATCCATTCAGCCAGTCTTTGTCTTTTGGTTGGGTCATTCAACCCATTTATGTTTAAGGTAATTATTGATAAGTATGATCCTGTTGCCATTTACTTTATTGTTTTGGGTTCAAGTTTATACACCCTTTTTGTGTTTCCTGTCTAAAGAATATCCTTTAGCATTTGTTGGAGAGCTGGTTTGGTAGTGCTGAATTCTCTCAGCTTTTGCTTGTCTGTAAAGCTTTTGATTTCTCCTTCATATTTGAATGAGATCCTTACTGGGTACAGTAATCTGGGCTGTAGGTTATTTTCTTTCATCACTTTAAGTATGTCTTGCCATTCCCTCCTGGCCCGAAGAGTTTCTGTTGAAAGATCAGCTGTTATCCTTATGGGGATCCCCTTGTGTGTTATTTGTTGTTTTTCCCTTGCTGCTTTTAATATTTGTTCTTTGTGTTTGATCTTTGTTAATTTGATTAATATGTGTCTTGAGGTGTTTCACCTTGGGTTTATCCTATTTGGGACTCTCTGGGTTTCTTGGACTTGGGTGATTATTTCCCTCCCCATTTTAGGGAAGTTTTCAACTATTATCTCCTCAAGTATTTTCTCTTGGTCGTTCTTTTTGTCTTCTTCTTCTGGGACTCCTATGATTCGAATGTTGGGGCGTTTAACACTGTCCTGGAGGTATCTGAGATTGTCCTCATTTCTTTTAATTAGTTTTTATTTTTTCCTCTCTGATTCATTTATTTCTACCATTCTATCTTCTACTTCACTAATCCTATCTTCTGCCTCTGTTATTCTACTATTTGTTGCCTCCAGAGTGTTTTTGATCTCATTTATTGCATTATTCATTGTATATTGACTTTTTTAATTTCTTCTAGGTCCTTGTTAAACCTTTCTTGCATCTTCTCAATCCTTGTCTCCAGGCTATTTATCTGTGATTCCATTTTGTTTTCAAGATTTTGGATCATTTTCACTATCATTATTCAGAATTCTTTATCAGGTAGATTCCCTATCTCTTCCTCTTTGGTTTGGTTTGGTGGGCATTTATCCTGTTCCTTTACCTGCTGGGTATTCCTCTGTCTCATCATCGTGTTTATATTGCTGCGTGTGGGGTGGCCTTTCTGTATTCTGGCAGTTTGTGGAGTTCTCTTTATTGTGGAGTTTCCTCACTGTGGGTGGGGTTGTATCAGTGGCTTGTCAAGGTTTCTTGGTTAGGGAAGCTTGATTCGGTGTTCTGGTGGGTGGAGCTGGATTTCTTCTCTCTGGAGTGCAATGAAGTATCCAGTAATGAGTTATGAGATGTCAGTGGTTTTGGAGTAACTTTGGGCAGCCTGTATATTGAAGCTCAGGGCTGTGTTCCTGTGTGGCTGGAGAATTTGCATGGTAAATCTTGCTCTGGAACTTGTTGGCCCTTGGCTGGTGCTTGGTTTCTGTGTAGATATGGAGGTGTTTGATGAGTTCTTATTGATTAATGTTCCCTGGAGTCAGGAGTTCTCTGGTGTTCTCAGGATTTGGACTTAAGCCTCCTTCTTCTGGTTTTCAGTCTTATTTTTATATTAGTCTCAAGACTTCTCCTTCTATACAGCACTGTTGAATAAACATCTAGGTTAAAGATGAAAAGTTTCTCCACAGTGAGGGACACCCAGAGAGGTTCACAGAGTTACATGGAGAAGAGAAGAGGGAGGAGGGAGTTAGAGGTAGGATTAGGTTAGATAAGGTGGGATCAAAAGAGGAGAGAGCAAGCTAGCCAGTAATCACTTCCTTATGTGTGCTCCACAGTCTGGACCACTCAGAGATGTTCATGGAGTTATACAGAGAAGAGAAGAGGGAGGAAGGAGACGGGGGTGGCCAGGAGGATAAAAGGGTGGGGGGGGGGGGGGGGGGATGAAAAGGAGAGAGACAGATCCAGCCAGTATTCAGCTCCCTAAGTGTTCTCCACCATCTGGAACACACAGAGATTCACAGAGTTGGGTAGAGAAGAGAAGAGGGAGGGATGAGACAGAGGCAACCTGGTGGAGAAAAAGGAGAGTCCAAACGGGGAGAGAGCAGTCAAGCCAGTAATCTTGCTCCCAAGTAAAAATAGGTACCGAAGATTGGGTTTTTAAAGGTACAAAATTGATAACAAATACCAAAAAGTAAAGATTAAAAATCTAGAGTAGAGGTTGGATTTTCAAAAATACAGCATTAAAGAAAAGAAGAAGAAAAAAAAAGTCACAAAAATTATCTTAAAAAATATATATATGAAGTTTGCTTTAAAATATAGGGTCTTTTTTTTTGGAAAAGTAATAGTAGGTTATAAGTTCAGTTCAGTTCAGTCACTCAGTCATGTCCGACTCTTTGTGACCCCATGAATTACAGCACACCAGGCCTCCCTGTCCATCACCAACTCCCGGAGTTCACTCAGACTGATGTCCTTAAAGGAGCAATAGAGGACTTAAAATTTTTAAAAATTAAAAAAAAAAAAGGATTGTAAAAATGGTAAAAATATATCTAGGACTTTCTGTGGTGGTGTTGTGAGCAGTGTGGGGTCAGTTCATTTTTGGATAGTTCCTTGGTCAGGCTTATATTTCTCAAGATCTATAGGCCCCTTCCTATGTAGTCAGTACTAACTACAGGGTTTTAATCTATTGCACCTGTCACTTCCAAGGCAGTTCCCTCTGTTTTAACTTCATCTGTTTGCTGGTCTCTTTAGTGTCTGATTTCCACCCTGACACAAGGTGGGCAGTGGTGGACATTTTTTTTAGGTTCACTTGTTCAGTCACGCTGTGGGGAGGGAAAGATGCTGCAAACAAATAACACTGGCGTGTGTTCGTAGTGCCTCAGCCACACTGGACCTGCCCCGCTCACCGCGCGTGTGCCCTCCCTGCATATACATATATATACATATATATACATATATATACATATATATATATACATATACATATATATACATATATATACAGGTGTCTAACAGGCACATTCCTAATCATCAGCCACTATGCTAAACAGGATGGAATTTACTAAAAAAATAAAATAAAATAAAATAAAAAACCCAAAACTAAAGATAGGACTGCCATGTGTATGTGTGCTTAGTAGTGGTCCCAACTCTTTGGGACCCCATGGACTGTACCCTGCCAGTCTCTACTGTTTATGGAGATTCTCTAGGCAAGAATACTGGAATGGGTTGCCACTCCCTCTTCCAGGGGATCTTCCAAACCCAGGGACTGAATCTGTGTCTCTTAAGTCTCCTGCATTGGCAGTTGGGTTCTTTACCAGTAGCACCACCTGGGAAGCCCGGGCTACAGTTCATGGGTTGCAAAGAGTCAGATACGATTTAGCAACTAAGCAGCAACAAAGCTACTGTACATGTTTCATTTTTCTAAGTCTAACAGTAACCAATGAGGTACTGCTTTGCAGATGAAAAAACCAAAGCTTAAATAACTTGCCTAACGTCTTAAGATTAGTGGAGAGTCTAGACAAGATTTTGGAGAAGATCTACCTGACTCCTTATAATAAAAAAATCACAAGAGCAAGCATCCTTCTTGTATCTATTACAGTGCCTTGTGTACAGTGTGCCACCGATCAATGTTTATTCATTCAGTGAAGAGGACTTCCCTTCATTAGGTTTTGACTTATCCCACAAATGCAAAATAAAGTGGAACATTGCAAAGCTTTGCAGAGATAATAAACTCTGCATTAAGACCAAATTAAAATCCCATCATGTTTTCTCTTAGTCTGATCAGTTCAGTTCAGTTCAGCCATGTCTGACTCTTTGCAACCCCATGCACCATGCCAGGCCTTCCTGTCCATCACTAACTCCCAGAGTATACACATACTCATGTCCATTGCATCGGTGATGCCATCCGACCATCTCATCCTCTGTCGTCCCCTTCTCCTCCCGTGTTCAATCTTTCCCAGCATCAGCATCTTTTCCAGTGAGTCAGTTCTTCACATCAGGTGGCCAAAGTATTGGAGTCTCAGCTTCAGCATCAGTCCTTCCAATGAATATTCACTGATTTCCTTTAGGATTGCTGGTTTGATCTCCTTGCAGTCCAAGGGACGCTCAAGAGTCTTCTCCAACATCACAGTTCAAAGCATAAATTCTTTGGCACTCAGCTTTCTTTATAGTCCAATTCTCACATCCATACATGACCACTGGCAAAACCATAGCTTTGACTACATGGGCCTTTGTCGGTAAAGTCTCTGCTTTAAAAAAAAAAAAAAAAACTAATTAACTTATTTTAATTGGAGGCTAATTACTTTACAATATTGTAGTGGTTTTTCCATACATTGACATGAATAAGCCATGGGTGTACATGTGTCCCCCATCCTGAACCACCCCCCACCCAACCTCCCTACCCATCCCATCCCTCAGGATCATCCCAGTGCACCAGCCCTGAGCACCCTGTCTCATGCATTGAACCTGGACTTGTGATCTGTTTCACTTATGGTAATATACATGTTTCAATGCTATTCTCTCAAATCATCCCACCCTCGCCTTCTCCCACAAAGTCCAAAAGTCTGTTCTTTACATGTGTGTCTCTTTTGCTATCTTGCATATAGGGTCATCATTACCATCTTTCTAAATTCCATACATATGCGTTAATATACTGTATCAGTGTTTTCCTTTCTGACTTACTTCGTCCTGTATAATGGGCTCCAGTTTCATCAATCTCATTAGAACTGATTCAAATGCATTCTTTTTAATAGCTGAGTATTATGTACGTGTACATCCATTGTGTATGTGTACCACAGCTTTCTTATCCATTCGTCTGCCAATGGGCATCTAGGTTGCTTCCATGTTCTGGCTATTGTAAACAGTGCTGTGATGAACATTGGGGTATATGTGTCTCTTTCAATTCTGATTTCCTTGTTGTGTATGCCCAGCAGTGGGATTGCTGGGTCATGTGGCAGTTCTATTTCCAGTTTTTCAAGGAATCTCCACACTGTTCTCCATAGTGGCTGTACTAGTTTGCATTAACATGTTGTCTAGATTGGTCATAAATTTTCTTCCAAGGAGCAAGCGTCTTTTAATTTTATGGCTGCAGTCACTATCTGCAGTCATTTTGGAGCCCCGCCCTCCCCTTTCCCCCCAAAAAAATCTGTCACTGTTTCAACTGTTTCCCTACCTATTTGCCATAAAATGATGGGACCAGATGCCATAATCTTAGTTTTCTGAATGTTGAGCTTTAAGCCAACTTTTTCACTCTCCTCTTTCACTTTCATCAAGAGGCTTTTTAGTTCCTCTTCTCTTTCTACCATAAGGGTGGTGTCATCTGCATATCTGAGGTTGTTGATATTTCTCCTGGCAATCTTGATTCCAGCTTGTGCTTCTTCCAGCCCAGCATTTCTCATGATGTACTCTGCATATAAGTTAAATAAGCAAGGTGACAATATACAGCCTTGATGTACTTCTTTCCCAATTTGGAACAATTCTCTTGCTCCATGTCCAGTTCTAACTGTTTCTATTTGACCTACATACAGATTTCTCAGGAAATCTAGTATTCCCATCTCTTTAAGAATTTTCCACAGTTTCTTGTGATCCACACAGTCAAAGGCTTTGGCATAGTCTATAAGGCAGAAATAGATGTTTTTCTGGAACTCTCTTGCTTTTTCCATGATCCAGCAGATGATGGCAATTTTATCTCTAGTTCCTCTGCCTTTTCTAAATCCAGCTTGAACATCTGGGAGTTCACGGTTCAGTTACTGTTGAAGCCTGGCTTGGAGAATTTAAAGTATTACTTCGCTAGCGTGTGAGATGAGTGCAATTGTGTGGTAATTTGAACATTCTTTGGCATTGGAATGAAAACTGACCTTTTCCAGTCCTGTGGCCACTGCTGAGTTTTCCAAATTTGCTGGCATATTGAGTGCAGCACTTTCACAGCATCATCTTTTAGGATTTGAAATAGCTCAACTGGAAGTCCATCACCTCCACTAGCTTTGTTCCTAGTGATGCTTTCTAAGGCCCACTTGACTTCACATTCCAGATGTCTGGCTCTAGGTGAGTGATCACACCATCGTGATTATCTGGGTCATGAAGATATCTTTTGTATAGTTCTTCTGTGTATTCTTGGCACTTCTTAATGTCTTCTGCTTCTGTTGGGTCCATACCATTTCTGTCCTGTATGGTGCCCATGTTTGCATGAAAATTTCCCTTGGTATGTCTAATTTTCTTGAAGAGATCTCTAAACTTTCCCATTCTATTATTTTCCTCTATTTCTTTCTACTGATCACTGAGGAATGCTTTCTTATCTCTCCTTGCTATTTTTTGGAACTCTGCATTCAAATGGGTGTATCTTTCCTTTTCTTCTTTTCGTTTTACTTCTCTTCTATTCAAAACTATTTTTAAGGCCTCCTCAGACAACCATTTTGCCTTTATTTTTCTTGGGGATGGTTCTGATTCCTGCCTTCTGTACAATGTCACAAACCTCCATCCACAGTTCTTCAGGCAGTCTGTCTATCAGATCTAATCCTTTGAATCTATTTCTCACTTCCAGTGTATATAATCATAAGGGTTTGATTTAAGTCATACCTGAATGGTCTAGTGGTTTTCCCTACTTTCTTAAATGTAAGTCTGAATTTGGCAATAAGGAGCTCATCATCTGAGCCATAGTCAGCTCCTGGTCTTGTTTTAGTCTGATTTAGTTGAGCCTAAAATGCTTTCTGACACAAAACATCACATGGCTTCATGTCTTTCATAGGACATATTTTTTTAGTTGTGCAATTTCTGCTAAACCTGCAGGTATACTTTTGTTGTTGAGATCATTTGAGAAGTATTGCCTAACCTTCATATTCTCTAAGGCGTCCATGTGAACATGAGGACCACCCTAAGCAATATGAGATATCTGGCTTCATTCTGATAACTCTGTTTTCCACTGTAACTAATTCCAAGTTACTTGCCAACAACTTCAGACATCAGCTGAACACTTGCTGGAGGGGAAAAGCAGTTTAGGGAGTGGAGATATATTTTAAAGTATATTGAAGAAGATTAGTTTTTGTAATTGGGAAGTAAGAGGCATTGCTCTGGGGGGTATGGCTGTCCTGCAGAACTGGCTCAGGGCAAGGTTTTAAATGGCTCTCCTTTCTGTATCCATTCAATTCAAAGATTTCTGGGTAAATCTATGGAAGGAAATTCAAGCAGGAAAGAGGGTGGAGATGGAAAAGAAAGTTCATACTTCAGTCACCGTCTATGGATAAGGAGGAATTTGAATATTAATATACAACCTTGAGAATTAAATTCCCTGTCCAGCAACCTTAAGAGCTGGCAGCTGGCAGGAGGCTGATAAGGAATGCTGGGTGGAGGGGTAGGTCCTGGGAGGAACGCGTTCCCAGGGAAGGCTCTCATCCCTGGCTGGCATCAGAAAGAATTACAAAGCATGATTCAGAATCTAATTTTTTCAGCTGATGATTGGCTCCCACAAGGCTCTGGCCTCACAATGTGTTCTATTAAGTAATGGGAATTGGGCTGTGCCCTTTTTCTGTTTCACGCCTCCCACCCCATTTTTCTTACAGGGCTTCTCATGTCTCCATCATGAACTTAGGTGTACTTGTTCCCATATGCATTCCAAAAGGCATTTTAAAATGTCTCTGCAATGCACGGATGTTAACACACACAGAAGGATGCCAACACGACAGTGGGTTTTTTTTTTTTTTTTAATTTAATTTCAAGTTTTTCGGCTGCATTGGGAATAATACTGTGGTTGTGCCAGGATGAGCAAAAGTCAGATGGGAACGGGGCCAGTTTAGATGAAACTCCCCCATATCCTAACCCTGCTTTGGTGACTCTACATGAGACAGGCTTTTATCATGGGTAAAGAGAAAACTTCCATGCAGAAATACCAAATACACCTACTGTGTGAAAAATCATTTGGTTTATGTTAACTTCGCAGAACAGGAAATGAATGGAAATTGACCCTGGAACTCGCTTTTTTTGTATCCAGATGCTAGGTACCTGTCAAAACATCTGTTTACCTTTTACAATATGATTTACATCATCAATGATTAACCTAAATTTAAAGGTAGTAATGTATACATCTATTAATACAAAAAGGTGGCATTATACATTCAGAGGACCTGCAATATGAGTTATTACTCTCCCACATAATCTAACAGGAATTAGTTTCTTAAAGAGTTGTGTAACAGGACCATTTCCCCCTCCATTTTAAGATTTGAAAATTTTGTTATTCTTCCTGGTTTCCAGAACATACAAAAATATAATTAGTGAGTGAGGGTGAAGTGTTCATTGGATAGAAAATGTTAAGCTCAATAAACATTTCTAGAATATTTTTTTCTTAAAATTAAATCACAGGACCCACTCTTTCTCATTGAAATGATTACCATAAACCAAGATTGATAGATCCCCTCACAAAAAGTTCAACAATCTTAGTTCTCTGCTGTCCTTTCTTATCTTCAACTTATGCCTGTTTCAGATTGAAAAAGGCAGCCATTTATTAAAGAAAAGGTCCTGGTAAACGATACTAGAAGACCAGGACTCTATTTTTGTTCTGGCACAAACGAACCATAGCCATTTGACTAAGTCACTTTCTGGACCAATTTTCTTATTTGCAAGAATGAAGGAAATGGCTAGTTCAGAAGGCAAACACTCTTGGCTGGCAGGCAGCTTCCAGATGGGTTTCCCATGGCAAGCACAGCTTTCTTTTTTAAAAAAATCTATATTTGAATTTCTTTGAATAGGTAGACATCACCACAGTTCACCATTCCCCACAGTACTCAGCATTCCTTATTACCCTGTCTGTATATATGTGTATACCTGTGTATCCATTAGCTTTTGTCATGTAACAAAAACCTGCAAATCTGAGAGCTTAAAAGTATAAGTATTTGCTGAGCTCAGTAGTCTAGCATCAGTCATTTAGTGGGCTCATTGGGGCAGTTAGTTCTGTTGGTGTTGCCTGGGCTCACTTACTCATCTGTGGTCAACTGCCATTTAGCAAGGTGACTCTGTCTCTGACTGGCTGTCACCTAGGGCAGTAAATATTTCTGAGACAACTCATCATCCAGCAAACTAACTTGAGCTTTTTCCCATGGCAGCCTCTGAGTTTCAAGGCCACAAAAACGGAAGCTACAAGGCCTATTGTGGCCTAAACTTGGAACTCTCACATCACTTCTATTGTATTCTCATATCTAAAGCAAGTCACAGACCAACTTGGATCCAAAAAGTGGAGAAATAGGCTTCATCTCCCCAAGGAAGGGGCTGCAAAGTCATTTTGGTCATTTTTGCAATCGAGGCAACCTTCCCATCAACATTTAAACTTGCAAAATATGGGCTGCATAGCCCTGAATTCATTTCCAGACTAAAAACAAAGCAAATAATAACCCAAGCAAACAAACTACCTCTCTAGCAGGAGCATATTCAATGCTCAACAAGATACTCAAATAAAAATCACTTTAGAGCAGTATTGGAAAGTACCTTACCCGTTGAACCACAAGTCTCCAGCTGGTTGGGGATTTCTGCCCTTGGTGACCAGACATTTATGCCACAAGCTACTGGCAGCTTCTGAACTTGGGTTATGTGCTCGTCATAATAGGGAGTCACAGTTCAATGGTGGTCAGCCTCAGGGATGGGAATTCTGACTGGAACAAGGAAAGCCTCCAACTGTGTCCCTGCATGTCCCTATAGCAAAACAATCTGAATCACTTTAGGGGATTGGAACTCAATTTCCAGACACCCTGCTTTGACTCTTTCCCAGAATACACTTAGTTTGAAATGATGATTTAGGGAAATTTCCTTTAGAGTGGAGAGATGACTTGACTATATTTTAAGCACAGTGTGGAATGAAGGAAAGGCAGGCCATTTCTGAAATGAAAAGATAGTAAACTTTATAAAGCACATACTTGACCTGCCTCAGGCTCATTTGTAAGCTCTATGTGTGAAGGTAAAGTTATAAATGTAGAAAGATATATATAGTTATAAATATCATATAAAGATATTATGATATATATTCATTAATTGCCCATGTCAGTTCAGTCGCTCAGTTTTGTCTGACTCTTTGTGACCCTATGAATCACAGTACACCCAGGCTCCCTGTCCATCACCAACTCCCGGAGTTCACCCAAACCCATGTCCATCGAGTTAGTGATGCCATCCAGCCATCTCATCCTCTGTCTTTCCCTTCTCCTCCTTCCCCCAATCCCTCCCAGCATCAGAGGCTTTTCCAATGAGTCAACTCTTCACACGAGGTGGCCAAAGTACTGGAGTTTCTGCTTTAGCATCATTCCTTCCAAAGAACACCCAGGACTGATCTCCTTTAGAACGGACTGGTTGGATCTCCAAGGGACTCTCAAGAGTCTTCTCCAACACCACAGTTCAAAAGCATCAATTCTTCGTCACTCAGCTTTCTTCACAGTCCAACTCTCACATCCATACATGACCACTGGAAAAACCATAGCCTTGATTAGATGGACTTTGCTGGCAAAGTAATGTCTCTGCTTTTGAATATGCTATCTAGGTTGGTCATAACTTTCCTTCCAAGGAGTAAGCGTCTTTTAATTTCATGGCTGCAGTCACCATCTGCAGTGATTTTGGAGCCCCCCCTCCCTCGCCAAAAAAAAAAATAAAGTCTGACACTGTTTCCACTGTTTCCCCATCTATTTCCCATGAAGTGGTGGGACCAGATGCCATTCTCTTTGTTTTCTGAATGTTGAGCTTTAAGCCAAATTTTCACTCTCCTCTTTCACTCTCATCAAGAAGCTTTTTAGTTCCTCTTCACTTTCTGCCATAAGGGTGGTGTCATCTGCGTATCTGAGGTTATTGATATTTCTCCTGGCGATCTTTTCTTTTCTTTCTTTTTTTTTTTTTTTTGTCTCCTGGCAATCTTGATTCCAGCTTGTGCTTCTTCTAGCCCAGCGTTTCTCATGGTACTCTGCATATAAGTTAAATAAGCAGGGTGACAATATACAGCCTTGACGTACTCCTTTTCCTTTTTGAACCAGTCTGTTCTTCCCTGTCCAGTTCTAAGTGTTGCTTCCTGACCTGCATGTAGGTTTCTCAAGAGGCAGATCAGGTGGTCTGGTATTCCCATTTCTTTCAGAATTTTCCACAATGTATTGTGAGCCACAGAGTCAAAGGCTTTGGCATAGTCAAGAAAGCAGAAATAGATGTTTTTCTGGGACTCAGGTGGTCAAACAGGAGATGGCAAGAGTGAATGTTGACATTTTAGGAATCAGTGAACTAAAATGGACTGGAATGAGTGAATTTAACTCAGATGACCATTATATCTACTGCTGTGGGCAAGAACCCTCAGAAGGGAGTAGCCCTCATAGTTAACAAAAGAGTCTAAAATGCAGTACTTGGGTACAGTTTCAAAAACGATAAAATGATCTCTTTTCATTTCAAAGGAAAAACATTCAATATCACAATAATCCAAATCTATGCCCAATTACTAATGATGAAGAAGCTGAAGTTGAAAGGTTCCAAGAAGACCTACAAGACCTTCTAGAACTAACACTAAAAAGATGTCCTTTTCATCATAAAGGACTAGAATGCAAAAGTAGGAAATCAAGAGATACGTGGAGTAAAAGGAAACTTTGGCCTTAGAGTACAGAATGAAGTAGGGCAAAGGCTAATAGAGTTTAGCCAAGGGAATGCACTGGTCACAGCAAACACCCACTTCCAACAGCACAAGAGACAACTCCACACGTGGACATCAGTGGATGGTCGATAGTGAAATCAGATTGATTATATTATTTGCATTCAAAGATGGAGAAGCTCTACATAGTCAGCACAAAAACAACACTGAGCTTACAGTGGCTCAGATCATGAACTCATTTCAAAATTCAGACTTAAATTGAAGAAAGTAGGGAAAACCACTAGGCCATTCAGGTATGACCTAGTCAAATCCCTTATGATTGTACAGTGGAAGTGACAAATAGATTGAAGGGATTAGATCTGACAGATAGAATGGCTGAAGAACTATGGATGGAGGTTCATGACATTGTACAGGAGGCCATGATCAAAACTATCCCCAAGAAAAAGAAATGCAAAAAAGCAAAATGGTTGTCTGAGGAGGCCTTACAAATAGCTATGAAAAGAAGAGAAGCAAAAGGCAATGGAGAAAAAAAAAGATATACTATCTGAATGCAGAATTCTAAAGAATACCAAGGAGAGATAAGAAAGTTTTCCTAAGTGATCAATACAAAGAAATAGAGGAAAGCAATAGAATGGGAAAGACTAGAGATCTCCTTAAGAAAATGAGAGATACCAAAGGAACATTTCATGCAAAGATAGGCACAATAAAGGACAAAAATGTTATGGCCTAGCAGAAGCAGAAGGTATTAAGAAGAAGTGGCAAGAATACACAGAGAACTATACAAAAGAAACCTTAATGACCCAGATAATCACGATGGTGTGATTGCTCACCTAGAGTCAGATATCCTGGAATGAGAAGTAAAGTGGGCCTTAGGAAGCATCACTACAAACAAAGCTAGTGGGGGTGATGGCATTCCAGTTGAGCTATTTCAAATCCTAAAAGATGATGCTGTGAAAGTGCTGCACTCAATATACCAGCAAATTTGGAAAACTCAGCAGTGGCCACAGGACTGGAAAAGGTCAGTTTTCACTCCAACCCCAAAGAAAGGTAATGCTGAAGAATGTTAAAACTATCACATCCTATTGCACTCATCTCGCGTGCTACCAAAGTAATGTTCAAAATTCCCCAAGTGAGGCTTCAACAGTATGTGAATTGAAAACTTCCAGACGTTCAAGCTGGATTTAGAAAAGGCAAGAGAACCAGAGGACAAATTGCCAACATTGATTGGATCATAGAGAAAGCAGGAGAATTCCAGAAAAACCTCTACATTTGCCTCATTGACTATGCTAAAGCCTTTGACTGTGTGGATCACAACAGACTGGAAAATTCTTAAAGAGATGGGAATATTAGACCATCTTACCTTCCTTCTGAGAAACCTGTGTGCAGGTCACAAAGCAACAATTTGAACTGGACATGGAACAATGGACTGGTTCCAAATGGGAAAGGAATGCTTTGAAATTGTATATTGTCACCCTGTTTATTTAGTGTATATGCAGAGTAAATCACGAGAAATGCTGGACTGGATGAAGCACAAGCTGGAATCAATACTGCTGGGAGAAATATCAATAACCTTAGATAGGCAGATGACAACACCCTTATGGTAGAAAGCAGAGGAACATAGGAGCCTCTTGATGAAAGTGAAAGAGGAAAGTGAAAATGTTGGCTTAAAACTCAGCATTCTAAAAATGAAGATCGTGGCATCTGGTCCCATCACTTCATGGCAAATAGATGGGGAAACAATGGAAATAGTGACAGACTTTATTTTCTTGGTCTGCAAAATCGCTTTAAATGGTGACTTCAGTCATGAAATTCAAAGATGCTTGCTCCTTTGAAGAAAAGCTATGACAAACCTAGATGGCATATTAAAAAGCTGAGACATTTCTTGGCCAACAAAGGTCCCTATAGTCAAATCTATTGTTATTTCAGTAGTCAGTATGGACGTGAGAGTTGGATAATACAAATGGCTGAGCACTGAAGAATTGATGCTTTTGAACTGTAGTGTTGGAGAAGGCTCTTGGGTCCCTTGGACTGCAAGGAGATCCAACCAGTCCCTCTAAAGAAAATCAGTCCTGAATATTCATTGGGAGAACTGATACTGAGGCTGAAACTCCAGTACTTTGGCCACCTATGAGAAGAGCCAATTCATTAGAAAAAACCCTGATGCTGGGAAAGATTGAAGGAAGGAGGGAAACTGGACGACAGAGCACTAGATGGTTGGATGGCATCACCGACTCGGTGCACATGAGTTTGAGCAAGCTCTGGGAGATGGTGAAAGATAGAGAAGCCTGGTGTGCTGCAGTCCATGGGAGTCGCAAAGAGTTGGACTTGACTGACTGAACAGCAAAAGCAACAGAAATAGCCATTCAAAATTTTAATTTTTTTTATTATAATCAGCTCTTTGCAGTGATAAACTTAAGTGTGTATTTTCACAGCACCTGGTCTGTGCATAATACACAGGAGTGACTCATTGATTGTTTGATGAAAGTAAGAAAGAATAAATGTTTCTCTCATCTTTGGTTGTACACTGAATGCTTCTCAATGTCCCATCTATTTTCTTCAGTTGGCAGAATTTAGCATGGTTTTGTTTCAATGCATAATTTAATTTTTCAATTTATATTTGTCTCAGGGCAACATATAGATACAGACAAAAGTACTTTTAAAATGCCCAATGAATAAAAATACCTGTTCCCTACTCTTTATTTTCCCATTTTCATCTCTTTTGACTTTTCCTTCTACTTTTAAGGTATATATTTCTAAATAATATGCTTCCCCTGAAATGTGTTTATTGATTGTAAATATTATCTATTGATTTGCAGTTATACTTGGTAGGTTAATGGCTAGCTTTGTCCAGTACAGAAGACCATAATTGGAGGTCAAGCAACAGAGTTTTGTCTACACAGAGCCAGTTGATTCTCAAAGAGATTGAGCCTGTGACTTGCCTTGTGTTGGCCCCTGGCTCTACACTTAAAAGAACTGATTTCTTAGCTTAACTGATATGGCCATTGTCTTAAGTACTGGGGCCATCTATAGAGTCCACTGTAATGCAAGCTTCTCCACCAAGCTTTCAGTTGATGCCTGGGTTCAAACATTAGCTTAAGATTAATTTCTTATATTAGCACTTATTAAATGCAATAATATTGCATTAAAATTTTGGCAAACACTATCTATATATCATCCATGCATCTGTATATTTCATCCATGTATCTCCAGGCATTCACTCGTACAACTTTTGGAAAATGCCAGCGCCATTTCCCTTTTGCAAACACATGTGAATACAAATTATGCAGAAATAACATCTGTAAAGCACAATTTTTCCTTTGAAACTTCTCAAGAAAATATTATATATGATAGTAGCCATATCAATATTAAGCAAAATTAAACATGAATTTCAGAGCAATTCAGTACATTTCTAAGAAAAGACTCATGAAGGTTAGTTTCTATTTTTTGTCTTCCAAATACAGCTTCATAACTCAAGGGAGATGGTGTCAAACATAAGCTGTGTTTGTCCTAGACATGTTCATTTAGTCAGAAGAGGTCAATCAAAGGCTAAGATATGTCTTGAAGCTTTTCTTCTTATATCTTGGCCAAGAATGTACAACAAGGATAGAGATAAGGTAAAGAAAGCAAAAGCAAGTGTGGTCTAATCCTAGATGGTCTATGTTTAGGAAGAATGTTTTAATTGTTAAAGTGCAGAGCCAGGTAATGCTTCCTATCACTGTGTGGTCAGATTATTAACAGTGGTGCTGTCATCAGCACATCATTATTGTGTCTGAGCCGTGTGTGTGCAAGCCTGTTAGTGACTCAGACTGATATCATCAGTGTAGGCCAGGGGGGATACTGGTAAAGACAAAGACTGCATCCAGTAGAGGAAGAGCCAAAGAAAGTTAGCTTTTGAGTCAACATTGATGTCTACAGTCTCTCAGCCGGGGAAAGCCCAGAGTGTCTCCATGGCCAAAGCCAAGCAAATAGAATTTTTATGAAGGTAAAAACTTTATTAAATAAATCAGCTTCTATGCAAATTTTAAATGAAGGGAAACAAATTTCATGAAATAAAATACTATTGCATTGTCCAACATGTTTTCAGAAGTCAATCTTGGGGTGAAGTGACTTCTAGGTTTCTTTACTAGCTATGGTTTCAGAGTGTGATGTTTTTCATCCAGTATGTTTTTATCTATTGCTTTCTTTGTGGGGTTTTGAACAGGATAAAGACAGACATTACTCAGATTGAGGACAGACTCTATCTGCTTTCCAGTAACAAAGCTTTGTTTTAAATGTCTGTTTTGCTGCAAATCTTGTTGTATGGGTTTGTTTTGAAGTGTGCATGTGAATGTATAATAAAGAAATCTTAGGATTCTTATCAGTAGATGATATGAACTAACAAATCTATACAGAAATTCAGATTCCTCAAAGCTTGAACATACCTTTCCAAAGAATAAATTATAAGCAATAGAGTTGCTTCTTTGATGTCTGAAACAGCCATGAAAAGTGCATTTTTTTCAGAACTGGAGCATTTAAGCAACCTCAAATCATTGTTTTTCATTAAAAAAAAATCACATTTTATAAACAAAACATTTGTTACATGTATATAATTTGATTACATACATCAAAGAGCTCATGACTAGCTATTTTGCCATTATTATTTTTATAATACATATTTAAATAAGATGTAGTTCAGTCACTAAGTTGTGTCTGACTCTTTGCCACTCCATGGACTGTAGCATGCCAGGCTCCTCTGTCCTCTACTCTCTTCTGAAATTTGCTCAGATTCATGTCTGTTGAGTCAGTGATGCTATCTAACTTGTCTCATCCTCTGCTTTCCCCTTTTCCTTTTGCCTTCAGTCTTTCCCAGAATCAGTCTTTTCCAATGAGTCTGCTGTTCCCATCAGGAGACCAAAGTATAGGAGCTTCAATATCAGTCCTTCCAATGAATATTTAGGGCTGATTTCCTTTAGGATTGACTGGGTTGATCTCCTTGCAAGGCTGTGATATATGAAAGGTCTATATATAATGACAATCCTGCATTTAGCCAGAAAAAAATTAACTTAGTTAATCTTATATATTACTTCCCACATGCTTAAATAGAAAAGAATGAAAATCCTCTTTCAAAATAAGAGACAACTCATCTTTCTTGCACCTGGAGTCTGATATGAATCAAAGAAAAATGTTAATTTGATTTATATGTGAGCAGTTCCTCTGTATTAAATGACTTATCTCTATATCTTTTCAGTACTGTCTCTATATCAAATGATATAATTAATTTACCCTATTTTTTAAATCTATGTGTAGTTTTAAAAATTTATTGTAATACCCAGCAAGATGTAACACTATGTGCTGAATTATAAATCAAGAGACCAGAAGTTACTGTGGAGAACGGTATGGAGGTTTCTCAAAAAAACTAAAAATAGAGTTACCATATGATTCAGCAATCCCACTGTGTGCATATATTCAGAAAAGAAGGAAATTCTAATTAGGAAGATGTAGTCACCCCAAAACTCATAGCAGCACTATTTATAATAGCCAAGACAAGAAAGCAACCTAAGTGTCTATGAAAATATGAATGGATAAAGATTATACACACACACACACACATAAAATGGAATACTACTCATTCACAAGAAGAATCAGTTCAGTTCAGTTCAGTCGCTCAGTCTTGTCCAACTCTTTGTGACCCCATGGACTGCAGCATGACAGGCCTGCCTGTCCATCACCAACACTTGGAATTTACTCAGACTCATGTCCATTGAGTTGGTGATGCCATCCAACAATCTCTTCTTATGTCGTCCCCTACTCCTCCCACCTTCAATCTTTCTGAGCATCAGGGTCTTTTCAAATGAGTCAGTTCTTTGCATCAGGTGGCCAAAGTATTGGAGTTTCAGCTTCAGCATCAGGCCTTCAAATGAATATTCAGGACTGATTTCCTTTAGGATGGACTGGTTGGATCTCTTTGCAGTCAAAGGGACTCTCAAGAGTCTTCAGCACCACAGTTCAAAAGCATCAATTCTTCAGTACTCAGCTTTCTTTATAGTCCAACTCTCACATCCATACATGACTACTGGAAAAACCATAGCCTTGACTAGATGGACTAGTCAGCAAAGTAATGACTCTGCTATTTAATAGGCTGTCTAGGTTGGTCATAGCTTTTTTTCCAAGGAGCAAGCGTCTTTTAATTTCATGGCTGCAGTCACCATCTTCAGTCATTTTGGAGCCCAAGAAAATAAAATCTGTCACTGTTTCCATTGTTTCCCCATCTATCTGCCATGAAGTGATGAGACCAGATGCCAAGATCTTCGTTTTCGGAATGTTGAGTTTTAAGCCAACACTTTCACTCTCGCCTTTAACTGTAATCAAGAGGCTCTTTAGTTCTTCTTCACTTTCTGCCATAATGGTGGTGTCATTTGCGCATCTGAAGTTATTGATATTTCTCCCGGCAATCTTGACTCCAGCTTGTGCTTCTTCCAGCCCAGCGTTTCTCATGATGTACTCTGCATATAAGTTAAATAAGCAGGGTGACAATATACAGCTTTGATGTACTCCTGTCTCAATTTGGAACCAGTCTGTTGCTCCATGTCCAGTTCTGACTGTTGCTTCTTGGCCTGCATACAGATTTCTCAGGAGGCAGATCAGGTAGTCTGGTATTCCCATCTCTTAGAATTTTCCACAGTTTGTTATGATCCACACACTCAAAGGCTTTTGCATAGTCAATAAAGCAGAAGTAGAAGTTTTTCTGGAACTCTTTTTCTTTTTCAATGATCCAGTGAATGTTGGTAATTTGATCTCTGGTTCCTCTGACTTTTCTAAATCCAGCTTGAACATCTGGAAGTTCACAGTTCATGTACTGTTGAAGCCTGGCTTGGAGATTTTTGAGTATTACTTTGCTAGTGTGTGAGATGAGTGCATTTATGTGGTAGTCTGAGCATTCCTTGGCAATGCCTTTCTTTGGGATGGGAATGAAAACTGACCTTTTACAGTCCTGTGGCCACTACTGAGTTTTCCAAATTTTCTGGCATACTGACTGCAGCACTTTCACAGCATCTTCTTTTAGGATTTGAAATAGCTAAACTGGAATTCCATCACCTCCACTAGCTTTGTTCCTAGTGATGCTTCCTAAGGCCCACTTGACTTCACATTCCAGGATGTCTGGCTGTAGGTGATTACACCATCATGATTATCTGGGTAATGAAGATCTTTTTTGTATAACTTGTCTGTGTATTCTTGCCACCTCTTCTTAATATCTTTTGCTTCTGTTAGGTCTATACTATTTCCGTCCTTTATGGTGCCCATCTTTGCATGAAAATTTCCCTTGGTATGTATAATTTTCTTGAAGAGCTCTCTAGACTTTCCCTTTGTATTGTTTTCCTCTATTTCTTTGCATTGACCACTGAGGAAGGCTTTATCTCTCTTGGTATTCTTTGGAACTCTGCATTCAAATGGGTATATCTGTCCTTTTCTCCTTTGCCTTTTGCTTCTCTTCTTTTCATAGCTGTTTGTAAGCCTCCTCAGACAGCCATTTTGCCTTTTTGCATTTCTTTTTCTTGGATGGTCTTTATCACTGCCTCCTGTACAATGTTCTTCAGGCACTCTGTCTATCAGATCTAATCCCTTGAATCTATTTGTCACTTTCACTGTATAATCGTAAGGGATTTGATTTAGGTCTTTCCTGAATGGCCTAATGATTTTCCCTACTTTCTTCAAATCTGAATTTGTCAATAAGGAGTTCATAACCTGAGCCACAGTCAGCTCCCAGTCTTGTTTTTGGTGACTGTATAGAGCTTCTTCATCTTTGGCTGCAAAAAACATAGTCAATCTGATCTTGGTATTGACCATCTGGTGATGTCCATGTGTAGTGTCTTCTCTTGTGATGTTGGAAGAGGGTGTTTGCTATGACCAGTGTGTTCTCTTGGCAAAACTCTATTAGCGTTTGCCCTGCTTCATTCTGTACTCCAAGGGCAAATTAGCCTATCACTACAGGTATTTCTTGACTTCTTACTTTTGCATTCCAGTCCTCTATAATGAAAAGTACATCTTTTTTGGGGTATTAGTTCTAGAAGGTTCTTGTAGGTCATTGAACCATTCAGCTTCAGCTTCTTCAGTATTACTGGTCAGGACATAGACTTGGATTACTGTGATATTGAATGGTTTGCCTTGGAAACGAACAGAGATCATTCTGTCATTTGTGAGATTGCATCCAGTTACTGCATTTTGGACTCTTCTGTTGACTGTGATGGATACTTCATTTTTCCCAAGGGATTCTTGCCCACAGTAATAGATATAATGGTCATCTGAGTTAAATTCACCCTTTCCAGTCCATTTTAGTTTTCTGATTCCTAAAATGTCCATGTTCACTCTTTCCATCTCCTGTTTGAGCACTTCCAATTTGACTTGATTCATGTTTTTAACATTCCAGGTTCCTATGCAATATTGCTCTTTACAACATGAGACAAAAAGAATGAAATCATGCAACTTGCAGCAACATAAATGGAACTAGAGATTGTCATACTAAGTGAAATGGCAGACAAAGACAAATGATATCACTTGTGAAATCTAAAAAAAAAATGATACAAATGAAGTTATGTACTAAACTGAAATATACTCACAGAGATAGAAAACTATTTTATGGTTACCAAAGGGGAAGGGTGGGGAGGGATAAATTAGGAGTTTTGGATTAAATATAAATTAGATAAACAACAAGGACCTATTGTATGGCACAAGAAAGTATATTGGAAAAAACCTGAAATTGAATATATATATACATACATGTATAAATGAATCACTTTGACTACACCTGAAGCTAACACAACACTGTAAAACAACTATACTTCAATTTAAAAGAAATCAGGAGATGAATGAGTAAGAAAGTTGAGGTACATATACACAGTGGAATATTACTCAGCTATAAAAAAGAACAGATTTGTGTCAGTTCTAATGAGGTAAATGCGAATGTAGCCTATTATACAGAGTGAAGTAAGTCAGAAATATAAACATTGATACTGTATATTAATGCATATATGTGGAATTTAGAAAGATCTAAAAGAATTTAGATGATCTTATATGCAGGGCAGCAAAAGAGACACCGAGGTAAAGAACAGATGTTTGGACTCTGGGAGAAGGCGAGGGTGGGATGATTTGAGAGCAAAGCATTGAAACATGTATATTACCATATGTGAAACAGATCACCAGTGCAAGTTCAACGCATTAAGCAGGGCACTCAAAGCCAGTTCTCTGAGACAACCCAGAGGGATGGGGTGGGGAGGGAGGTGAGAGGGGGCTTCAGGATATGGGGGACACATGTGCACCCATGGCTGATTCATGTCAGTGTATGGCAAAAATCCATCACAATATTGTAAAGTAATTATCCTACAATTTAAATAAATTAATTAAAAAATCAAATCACATCTAGCCAGAAAGGGTAAGACATTTTAAAAAGTCACAATATAGTGTCGGTTATTTTAAAAATTATCAAGAGACCAGTACTGTGGCTGTAACTTGGCCAGAGATTTGCTCTGTGGGTTTAGGTCTAATCAGGTGATCACTTTAGGTGTCAGTACCAGCACGTGGAGGAATCTATCGGGGGCTGAATATAATAGTGCCCAAGCCTCCCCTTGGCTTCTGAATTAAGTAAAGGCCTTTGGTCAGAGTTGGTGTGCATTTTATCTTGGCCATGATAAGTTTTCCCTGGTGTTACCTCAGAGCAGTACTATGTAAGGAAAGACACTACACAACATTCCCCTTCCCCAGAGTCAAACTATTTTCAAGCTCCCTTGCAGCTGGGAATGAAGAGCTCACCCCACAGGGGCATATGTTTTCCATTTTGAAAACAGATCTGGGGAGGCCATTCTAATCGGGATTGTGCACCTTTCTTTGAACTTGATGGCTCAGGAAACAAAACAATACCTCCAAACTATTCCAAACACCAGCATGAGCTGCCACCCTTGATAAGTTAGTGTGTGAATCTCTCTTTCCTCTTTACTTTTATTGGAAGTGACATGTAGTATTTCTGCATCAAATTAAATCTGGCCCACATGGAGCTCTTTTATACAGAAAATGCGAGAACATGGGTTGTTGGCAGATGTAAGGTAAATATAGAACCTCTGATGGTGTTTGGGTGCTATGAAGTTTATTCCCTGCCACAGACCAGCAGTGACTACATAGTTCACAAGTGGTGAGGCTGTAATAAAGTTGTGCAATTCTTCCAAAAGTTGTGGTTTTAAAATTTATACTAATCACCCTCCTGCCATTTTTATTCATGTCTACATATCTATCTAACTGTGCTAACATGTATGGACTGTTTTGCTCCTTTCCATTCCTTTTCTTGGTTACCATGGAAAGGATTGGCTCATTACTTCGGGCGGAGGAAGAGACAATGGCAGCCAGTCTTGAGTCTGAAATGCATTCTGGGGTCTGGTAAAAGTGGGGTTTGAAAGCATTCTGAACTCAGTTGAGTATTCAGTAGTTTAAATGAAGCTTTACTAAACTGAATCTCCTGAACTGGCAAACATGAACTGAAGACACGTTAGTTCCTTATGGGAGAGCACACTTATTACCTTTGGCAGTGAAAATATGACTAGCTGTATTTTGTTCAAAACATAATAAACAATGTTATGATAGTATAAGTTGAAGCATCACTTGATTTTGAATATAAAGCTTTTGAGTATATATCGGCTGACTTCAAGACTTCTTAGCTTACATGCCCAACTTAGACTGGTGTATGATATTTAATCAACAGGAAATTAATGAGGGCCTATTATGTGCTAGGTACTTTGCAGACATTAGATATATAAATATAGCTCAAAATTGACTGGAATTCTGGGAGTCATGTGGTTTAGATATCATTTACTTTCTTTTGGTTTCTATATAACAGTTAACCTCTGAGGTTATCTGTGAAAGCCATTCTGATGACTTCATTATTGTATTCAGAGAGAGAATTCTTGGCATACATAGGTCCATCCCATATCTTGAAAATCAAGTGTGGTCCCCTGAAAGGTTCTAGAAACCCAGTATTGATATTTGCTAATGAATCTAGCATTCAATTCTTTTCATGAATCTTAAGACCCATGGTCTCAAAGTCTTTTCACCTATGATTAAAGAAGAGGCAATTAAAGAACATTTTTAAATTGTTACTTTTTAGGTTTATTTTGGGCTGCGCTGGGTCTTTGTTGCTGTGCAGGCTTTCCTCTAGTTGTGGCAAGCGGGGCCTCCTCTCTAGTTCTGGTGCACGAGCTTTTCATTGCAGTGGCTTCTTTTGTTGCAGAGCATGGGCTGGGTTCTACGGCTTCAGGGATTGTAACACGTGAGCTCAGTAGTTGCAGCTTGTGGGCTTTAGTGCACAGTATCAATAGTTGTGGTGCGTGGGCTTAGTTGCTCTTCAGCATGTGACATTTTCTCAGATCAGGGATTGAACCCATGTCCCCTGCATTGGCAGACATATTCTTTACCACTGAACCACCAGGGAAGCCCCAAGAAGAGGCAATTTTGAGGAAAACAGCAAAAAGTTAGGTTTAGGTGGAATGGGATTGAGAGTTTACTGTCCGTAGATGTTTTTTGGATCTTAGCAGGTGATCAGGAGACCAGGGACTCCAGGCTTTATGGGAAGCTAGGTCAAAATTCTTAAAACCTAAATAATACATTTATAAACATATTTTCTATTTTTTCATTCATTCATTTTAATATTGTGTACCTCTGCTTATATATTCACTTCCTGTCAATTTTCAAATTTGCTAGAATGAAATTATTTATATCCTTATTATTTATTAATATCTTAGGATCTTTAGTGAAGTTTCCTTTACATTACTGACATTATTTGTTATTAATTTGATTATTTGCCTTTTTTCTCCTTCCTTTCCTCTGTCTGTTTCTGGTTCTTTTTTTCCCTCTCTCTATTTCCCCCCATCAGTCTCTTCAGTTCAGTTCAGTTCAGTTGCTCAGTCGTGTCCCACTCTTTGCAACCCCATGAACCGCAGCACGCCAGGCCTCCCTGTCCATCACCAAATCCCGGAGTCCACCCAAACCCATGTCCATAGAGTTGATAATGCCATCCAACCATCTCATGCTCTGTTGTCCCCTTCTTCTCCTGCCCTCAATCTTTACCAGCATCAGGGTCTTTTCAAATGAGTCAGCTCTTCACATCATGTGGCCAAAGTATTGGAGTTTCAGCTTCAGCATCAGTCCTTCCAATGGACACCCAGGACTGATCTCCTTTAGGATGGACTGGTTGGATCTCCTTGTAGTCCAAGGGACTCTCAAGAGTCTTCTCCAACACCACAGTTCAAAAGCATCAATTCTTCACTGCTCAGCTTTCTTTGTAGTCCAACTCTCACATCCATACATGACCACTGGAAAAACCAAAGCCTTGACTAGATGGACCTTTGTTGACACGCTAATGTCTCTGCTTTTTAATATGCTGTCTCGGTTGGTCATAACTTTCCTTCCAAGGAGTAAGTGTCTTTTAATTTCATGGCTGCAATCACCATCTGCAGTGATTTTGGAGCCCCAAAAAATAAAGTCAGCCATTGTTTCCCGTCTATTTGCCATGAAGTGATGGGACCAGATGCCATGATATTAGTTTTCTGAATGTTGAGCTTTAAGCCAACCTTTTCACTTTCCTCTTTCACTTTCATCAAGAGGCTCTTTAGTTCCTCTTCACTTTCTGCCATAAGGGTGGTGTCATCTGCATATCTGAGGTTATTGATATTTCTCCTGGCAATCTTGATTCCAGCTTGTGCTTTTTCCAGTCCAGCGTTTCTCATGATGTACTCTGCATATAAGTTAAATAAGCAGTCTCTTCAGTGGGTTACTTTAAATAGTCACCATTTAGCTTTGTATTTCCACTGTTTCATTAATTTTTCATGCTTATTATTTCTTTTTTCTATTTTCTTTATATTCACTATGCTGTTCTTTTTCTAAATTCTTGATACGGATACTTCGAGATTATTGACTTCTAATCATTCTTCTTTTCTAATATGTACACTTAAGGCTATAAATTTTCCTTTAAACACAATTTTAGTTACAGTTTATAAGTTTTGATATATAATATTTTTATTTTAATTCTGTTCAAAATATTTTCTAATTTTCTTTGTTTCTTTTTGACTCATATGTTTACTTAGAGATGTAATGCTTAATTTCAACGCAGAGATTTCCCAGTTAACTTTTTCTTATGATCTCTAGCTAAATTCCACTGTGATTAGAGTATATCCTTTATGTTATTTCAGTTCTTTGAAATTTGGTGAGATTTTCTATATATTCTGACACGTATCATTTTGGAAACGTCTGTAAACATTTGAGAAAGCTTTGATTTCTGCAGTTTTGGGAATGCTGTGTGCTAACAGAATGAGGCCAGCCGCACTGATCATGTTGTGTATGTCTGCTCTCTATTTTCTAATTGTTTGGTCTGCTTGTCAACTAAGAGTTTTTTATTATAAACTTCTGCCACTTACATCAAGTATTATTTGTACATCTATTGAGCTGTTATATTACTTTCTCATTTATTCCATTAACATGATAAATTATATATATATATTTAAATATTAAGTGAAGTTTACACTTTAGCATTGATGAATCGTCTTTTTTTAAATGGGCCTCTGAATTTGTTTACTAATATTTTGTTCCTCTTGAATTTGTGCCTTGATGTCTTTTGTCACCTTAGAAAACTCCTAATTATTATCTTTCAAATATTATGCTGTCACCTTTTTTGGTGGTGGCGGGTTAGTGTGTGGGGGAAATTCCAAATACTTTTATGTTAGAACTTTTAATGACTTTCATATGGTTTTCACTTTTTTCCCTGCAGTTTTCATTAATTTTTCTTTTCAAGTGTCAGCGTGTATATTTCTTCCTGGTACATGTTCAATTTCATTAATTCTCCCTTCAGCTCTTAACAACGTTACCACAATCATTCATTATTTTCTTAATATCTGTTATTGTATTAATTCTATAGTTTTTATTTTAAAAACAAATTTCTATTTTATTCCAAAATTTGTCTTCCTGTTCTTTAAATTTTTTTTTTAGTATTTCACTAATAATTAATTTCATGTCTGACATTTTCAGATTCAAAATATCTTGTGGGTCTGTTTTTATTTTCCATTAATTTTGGGGTCTTTTTTCAGCTATCTTACCTTTAATATGGAGAAGTAAATGGCAACCCACTCCAGTACTCTTGCCTGGAGAATTCCATGGACAGAGGAGCCTGGAGGGCTACAGCCCATGGGATCACATTTTGTTTAGGTTTATATATATATATGAGATACCGTATTCAGTTATTTTTAGAGGTGTTTTATAGCCCTGGCTGATTTTTATATTTCTCCATAGAAGATTTCTCTTTGTTTCTGGTAGAGAGCTAAATTGTTGTTCAGTCGCTCAGTGGTATCTGACTCTGCAACCCATGCACTGCAGCACACCAGGCTTCCCTATCATTCACTGTCTTCTGGAGTTTGCTCAAACTCATGTCCATT
Source organism: Budorcas taxicolor (assembly GCF_023091745.1). Lineage (NCBI taxonomy): Eukaryota > Metazoa > Chordata > Mammalia > Artiodactyla > Bovidae > Budorcas > Budorcas taxicolor. Next base: position 4,754,315 of record NC_068922.1, read on the forward strand.
TAGCCTATGGTGCCATCCAACCACCTCATCCTCTATCATCCCCTTCTCCTCTTTTGAGGAGATGAGAAGAAAGAGAGCTAAATTAGTCACTAACAATTCAATGTCACTTTACTCCAATTGGGATTTGAGATGGTTTGAACCTAGGTTCAGTCTCTATGAGGTCTGGGCTACTTCCAGTTCAACTTTCTTCCTTAGGTGTGCTCTTCTAGTTACCAGCCAACAGACAAAGATTTTACAAAGTATCTTCTTTTTCGGTATACAGTGTAGTCCCATTTTTGTCTCTCTTAACAATATAAATCTAGCAAAATCTCTGATCAGCTTTTTGGCTTCTCTTCATCCATTTTCAAAATGAGCAAAAATCTTGAGGAGAAAAGTGGAAAACAAACACCTGGATCATGTCTCTGGACTTCCCTTTGTTTTATGGAGTATGTACCACTCAAATCTTCACTGCCTCAGTAACTCTTTAATGCCTTTAAATAAATTTGAAACTAGTTCTTTCTGTTGTTTTCAAGGATGTAGAGATGGGTCAAAACTACTTAATTCATTTTTCCTTGAAGCTAAATTTAAAACTGAAATCTTAATTCAGTGCACCTATTCTTTCACTCACAGTCTTCTCTCTTTTAGGAAATATGCTTAATTCCTCAAGCATGAAATGTATGAATCATCCTTTATTTGTCACTTTCTCATAGATCTCACATCCAGTTCCCAAGTGTATACTGCCAATTCTCCTTCTAGAATGTTCTCTGACTCCATTGTTACCTCCATGTTCTCTCTCATCTAGTTTATTGAAATAATCCTTATATCAGTGTCATTCCTACTATTCTTTCTTTACAAAAAGCACAAGCTATATTCTAGTAAACGACCTCCTCCTCTTTAATGTAAATGACCTCAGAGCAGACTGCATTTAGAACAAAATCCACTTTTTAGCATAGATACCAAGATCTTCCATGACCTGGCCGCTGACAGTTGTCCAATCTTTTCTCAACCCCATTTCTTCATTTAAGCTACATGTCAACTACAATGGCCTTTTACATTTTCATAAACGAAATTCTTCAAGACCTAGTTTCTTTTTTACAAAACACAAAGTTGTTCCTTCCCCTTTCTCTACCCACAGGTTGTCACAGGATCTTTGCACAAGCTATTTCCTCTCTGTGCTCTATGAGCTAAGTTCTTTTCATCTGACTTACATATCACATTAGAGAGTTTGCCCACATTATATCATTCCATAAAAATGTAGATAGAGGTAAGGTAACTAAAAGTGAGGAAATAAGTAGGCAGGAAAAGATTTGGGGGAATGTAAACTGGAACATAGGAGGAACATAAGCATATGGCTGATGTCAACCTTTGGGAGTAGCAACCTCTTGCTCTCAATAAGAGCAAGAATAGAAAACACACTTGAAGACATAGAGTATATCATGTTATGAAGAAACTTGAAAAGCAGCAGGAGAATTTTAATTTGACATATAGGACAAGCAAAAGAAGAAAAAGGGAAAGAGTGATGGGATGAAAGCATGGGTTAAAGAAGATTAGGCTGCTAGTAGTGTGTACGTGGCCTAGAGGTTAGGAGAAATCAGTAAGGTGAGCTTAAAGGCTGCTCTTGTAATCCAGGTGTGAGATGGTGAGGGGCTGGATAAGGGTGATAGCAATCGAGATGAAGAGGTTATGGATTTCAAATACACTTTGGCAAGACTTATTGATGGATGAGATATAAGGAATTAAGAGGACAGAGTTGTCAAAGGTGTCCCCAAGATTTAGTGCCTGGAAGACTGGGAAGTACGGAACTGAGAGGGAGAGACAGTAAATTCATTATATTTAAATGTCAATTTAAAAATAAAAATAAATTATTTCAAGAATTTCCCTAGAAGAAGTGAACAATGAGGTTGTTTTGTATTCAAAGCAGAGGATAAACTTCAAGGCGTGGTCATAGACCCCAGTGTCTAAGAAATTAATCTCAAGGGCCACTCTTCCACTCAAAGACTCAGCAGCCAGACAGACTGAAACCACAGTGTCTGGCCTTAGAAAGTGGGCTGTCAGGCTGAGCAAAATCACCTTACTCATCTGTTTTTTAACTTCTTTTTTCTGAGAGAAGATAGTGAAGACATTACTGACCATGACAAAGATAAGGGAGGTCATATTTGGAATCCTCTTGTCATGATTTTGTAACATATTTGGCTTATAAAGCCCTATGTGTGTTTTTGCCCCAAGTCCTTTTCTTATTTTTTAAATCCATATGCATTTTTGAGTCAATTTAATCCATATGTTTCTGATTAATTTATGCTTAGCTCATCAAAATGTTGTTTTAAGAAGAAAGCTTATAAAAAAACAGTCATGCTTCACCAGCCACTGATGAAATCAACTCCAGAAGACTGTAGCTTAGTCAGAAAATCAGACAGGCTAGGGGTAGAGTGGGTTGTAAAATTTGGAAACTCATTGCTATAACCCCAGTGAAACAGAGTATGTTCAACACTTGAGGAAAAAAAATAAATCTTAGGTTTTTTGTTTTGTTTTTTTCACATGTGCTTGTTTTTGATTTCTGAATATATGGATTTGGCCTCTGGATTAACTATGATTTCTTTACTTAGTTGTTTAATCAGCTTCCAGTTGCTATTCATATAGCCAAATGGGGAGGAAGCTGGGAGATATTATAAAGTGATGAGTTTGTTTTCATGGAGAGTATATGGGATACTTGTCAGTTTTTTTTCAGTTGAAAGAAATCTCTGCAGTACAGGCCATAGAGGTTTAATAGAAAAATCTGTATATTGTATCTGCTTGGGTAATAGAGGCAGTAGAATTATGAGTGTGATTCTATCAATGCATTCAAGGTTTAGAAACAAATAGTTTTAAAACTAATTCATTCTGAGATTACCTGTATCTCAGAAAAATCCTAAAAAAAGGAAATTACAAACACTTCATTCCAGAGTTAAAATTTACATTATTTTCCTAAAATGACAACATTTGCATAGAAATCATAAGTAGACATCAACAAAATATGATCATTTTTATTTGAACATTTGTGTACCATCACTGATAATTTAAAATTAACTCTACTCTCCATTTCCTTCTCTATCCTCTTTGCAAATACAGTTTCACCTACTTTCTCCCTCAGTGTTGGTTTTAGCCTTATATTCTTCCTATCTACTCCTCACACATTTGGGTGATCTTAGTCACTCCAATCTCAGTCACTCTGGAATCAAGATTGCCGGGAGAAATATCAATAACCTCAGATATATAGATGACACCACCCTTATGGCAAAAAGCGAAGAAGAACTAAAGAGCCTCTTGATGAAAGTGAAAGAGGAGAATGAAAAGTTGACTTAAAGCACAACATTCAGAAAACTAAGATCATGGCATCTAGTCCCATCACTTCATGGGAAATAGATGGGGAAACTGTGGAAACAGTGGCTGACTTTATTTTTGGGGCTCCAAAATCACTGCAGATGGTGACTGCAGCCATGAAATTAAAAGATACTTACTCCTTGGAAGAAAAGTTATGACCAACCCCAGAAAGCATATTAAAAAGCAGAGACATTACTTTGCCAACAAAGGTTCATCTAGTCAAGGCTATGGTTTTTCCACTGGTCATGTATGGATGTGAGAGTTGGACTGTGAAGAAAGCTGAGTGCTGAAGAATTGATGTTTTTGAACTGTGGTGTTGGAGAAGACTCTTGAGGGTCCCTTGAACTGCAAGGAGTTCCAACCAGTCCATCCTAAAGGAAATTAGTCCTGGATATTCATTGGAAGGACTGATGTTGAAGCTGAAACTCCAATACTTTGGCCACCTGATGTGAAGAACTGACTCATTTGAAAAGACCCTGATGTTGGGAAAGATTGAAGGTGGGAGGAGAAGGGGATGAGATGGCTGGATCACATCACCAACTCAATGGACATGAGTTTGAGTAAACTTTGGGAGTTGGTGTTGCCATCCAACCATCTCATCCGCTCAGGCCTCCAGGGAGACCTGGCGTGCTGCAGTCCATGGGGTCGCAAAGAGTCAGACACGACTGCGTGACTGAACTGAACTGAACTGAGTCACTCCAAGGTTTGATGGTCATCCATATATTAAAGACATTCAAACTCATATTCAGATTTCAGCTCATTTCTCATGTTCTAGATTGATGTATCCAAGTGTTTCTATATGAATGTCCAATGGTGTGAAAGGATGGATACACCCAAAACAAAACTCAACTTTATTTCTCAGCTTCCTCGTTCTTCTCTTTGTCTTGTAATTTCTATTCTGGGTTTGTAACCAGTATCCACCTTATGACCTGCACTGAGAACACAGCTGTCAGCCAAGATCCTTTCCTCTTGTTTCCAACCCACACCTAATCAGGCACAAACCTTCCAATTCTACCTTTTACACGACTTTCACATTTTTCTCTTTTCTCTATCTCCATTTCTAGGAGGCAAGAATCTCTTGGTTGATATAATTTTTTCTCATCTGGGTCTTCTCTAATTAAATCTTTTTACTACCACTTCCACCATTTCAAATTAGAAATATGATCTTTCTGCTCAAGTGCTTCAAGTCTTTAATATTCCCTATTTTCTACATGATGGAATTCAGACCACCAAGCATTGTTTCTAAGGTACAACATGATCTTCTCCATTTACCCCTTCAAGCTCATTTGCTCTCACCTCAAATTCTGCCATATTGGATTTCAAGTTCAAGTTCTTCAAACTCACCATTTTCTTATTTAACTCTATGCTCGAAATATTCATTCTATTCTGCCTGGATCATGCCTATTTATCTTTCAGTTGTGGGTTTAAATATAACTTCTTCTAAAAAACCCTCTCTTACTTCCCGTATCCCCATATTCTGTAGGAGCCTCTCTTTTTCTATCATAATACTCAGAATACTTTATTTCATTCTAATTGCTTGTTTAATCAGAAGCCCCACAAGGATATATGCTCTCTGAGAGCAAGTTTATTATAATCCTTACTTATCTCTGAACCTCCAACTTTGAGCACAGTCAACACCTGGCACATAATATGTTTCCAATAAATATTTGTTGAGGAGATGAGTGAAAAGCTTTTTCATATCTCTATACTTTCATGCATATGATTTCTTCTGTCTTGAGTGCCTTTCTTTGTCTTGTGTGATCCGTGAATTCTTACCTTTGCTTTAACAATTTATTAACATCCTACAGAACTAGTCTCTATAATACACACTCTGGGAAATGCTGATGTGGTGCATCTCTCTCCTTTGACACAAAAGGACACTGAAACCTGGGGAAGTAGTGAATTAATGAATGTCAGACAGCTGTCTATAAAGGGAAACCAGGATGCAAGTATATTCCCTCATACGCTATACATTTTAGCCGATGATAACTCAGTCTCATTTGTAAAATGAGTCTTGCCATTTTTCTAATGACATGAAATCACTTCTCCATTTGCCAACTGCCAACAAGGACACACTTCATTCATCCACTTCTGCTTCATCCAATAACAAAAGAAAACTCAGACAGGAATGGATGAGTACTTGTGTGTCATTGACAATGGGAGAATGAGAACATGAACAAAAGAATGAAGTGGGCTGCACTCTCTGAGTAAATTTTTCCACAGTAATAAAATGATCAGTGCTGCATATCATCAGAATTTGGAGTCTCTCCTTGGGAATTTGGTGTTTATTTTAACCAATACTTTTTAAAAAAATATGTTGCTCCTCCCTAAAGATGTAAAATTTCACCATTTATTAAGTTTCCTTGGCTGAGTTGAGGATTGTTGCATTCACATTCTCACATGCAAAGCATTTCCTAATCACAGTAAATGTCTCACATCTGCTCTGAGTAACTGGCCAGAAACCAAGAAATACAGGCATTCTTAGAGGAGCTCTGTTGATCCCCAGCCAGTCTCCTTGACTTTGGAGAAGAACTAGAGGGAAAGGGATGCCTCCTCCCCCCACCCTCTTTCTGCTCCCCAGCTGTTTCTTCTTTTGGTTACTTGACGACACCTCTGTATGGAAAGCACACTCCTCTATGCTAATATCTAGGAACTGGGCCAGAGTTCCAGTTGTGTTTTTAGTTCTGTCTACCCTTTCCATGCCCATTGGACAGCCAAGAACAGATCTATGTGACTTCCAACTCCTTTTTGGCTACTCTGGTCTCACTTTACCACATGGAAATTCTTTACCCGTGCTAATCAAACTTAACTCCAATGCTTACTCAACACTCAAGTGATGATTTACAAAGATCCAATTAATATCATATTCATCTTCTTAAGAGTTCTGCTCTTATTTATTGGCAGTATTTTCTACAGTGGTCTTGACTTCCTCACTTCATTCTGTTGTACTTTTGGCTAATCTATCAGAGCAAATAAGAGGAGAGTTTCGTGTCTATCTCCAGAGAGAAGAGGAATGGGTTTGTCCCAAAGATTATTCACATCGGAAATGAGTGTGTGCTTTCATTTTGATCCAACTTCCTCTTTTTATTGGAAGCTGAAGTTCATAGTAGATGTCATAGTTATGGGCCATTTTCATTACCATCACCTGCTTTCCAGGCATAACTCAAAGTGGCAAAGTGAGACCACTGCTGAGAAAATTTTAGATAGGGATGAAGCACTGATGCGCAAATGAAGATTTTTATACACAACGTTTTCGATGGCAATAACAGAAAACCTAACATGGGTTGGATGAAAACCTCTCAGAATGAAGCTAAAAAGAAGATGCACTGGCTTAGAACTGAAAAGATTAAAGGTGGTTTGGCTTCAGGCATGGCTACAGCCTGACAATGTCATCAGTGTTAGGTCTCCCGCCATTATTGCTGTTTCTTCTGTGTTGGTTCCACTCTCCAACAGACTCTCCCTCCATAGTAGCACATTGGCTTCCAGCATCTCCACATGTACATTTCATCATTTCAGTTACCTCAGTAGAAAAGAGAGCGCTTCTTACCAGTTGTTTTCTTTTTTTTTTTTAAAGAAGTAAAAGTAACTACGAGTGCAGTGATTTGAGTCACATGCTTTCCCTGAACCAGTAATAGTGGGTACATGTGGAATATGCTGATTGGTCAAAACTAGGTCTCAGATCATGGCATCCGGTCCCATCACTTCATGGCAAATAGATGGGGAGACAATGGAAACAATGAGACCCTTTATTTTCTTGGGCTCTAAAATCACTGCAGGTGGTGACTGAAGCCATGAAATTAAAAGACACTTGCTCCTTGGAAGAAACGCCGTGACCAACTTAGAAAGCTTATTAAAAAGCAAAGACATTACTTTGCCAACAAAGGTCTGTCTAGTGAAAGCTATGGTTTTTTTCAGTAGTCACGTATGGATGTGAGAGTTGGACTATAAAGGAATTTGAGCGCCAAAGAACTGATGCTTTTGAACTGTGGTGTTGGAGAAGACTCTTGAGAGTCTCTTACACTGCAAGGAAATCCAACCAGTCAATCCTAAAGGAAATCAGTCCTAAATATTCATTGGAAGGACTGATGTTGAAGCTGAAACTCCAATACTTTGGCCACCTGATGCGAAAAACTGACTCATTGGAAAAGACCCTGATGCTTGGAAAGACTGAAGGTGGGAGGAGAAGAGGATGACAGAGGAAGAGATGGTTGGATGGCATCACAAACTCGATGGACATGAGTTTGAATAAGCTCTGGGAGTTGGTGATGAACAGGGAAGCCTGGCGTGCTGCAGCCCATGGGGTCGCAAAGAGTCGGATAGGACTGAGGGACTGAACTGAACTGAGGTCATATGCCTTCTCCAATTTGCACAGAATAAGAGTAAGATTAAGATGGTCTCACACAGAATTATCAGGTTCATATTACCATAATAAAGGGGGCAAATATACTTAGCAGAATAAGATAACTTATTTCCACCAAAGTATTATATTGATACATGATCCTACTGATCTCAGTAGTAGATTTCATCTATATGCCCAATGTTTTTTTTTTCCAAATGAACAACCTGTATAGAAAAAAAAAAAAGAATAAAAATATCCTGAGGGAAAGATTTAAAATCCTTTCATATGACTGTCCTCATTGAAGACAAATCTGATCACTGATGATTCAACTGCAGACTCAGAGACCCTTGAAGGAGATACTTACCAGAAGCTGATCACTGCTTGGCAATGAGATGACTGTATTCACAGGTGGGTTTGGGAGGAGTGGAGTCATGTCTGTGGACAGAGATATAGTTCTCACCTGTGAGAACAAAGCAGAATAATGCCTAGATTATTGCAAAGGAAAACCACCTTTATTTCCTCTATTTATTTTTAGTTGTTCAAAAGGCACACCTGGGGATTTCCAAGGGGATATGGTGAGAGCCAAGTGACTATTAATGTGCTTCCTGAGACTATGTGGAAGTAAGACCCACTGCCTGCCTCTGCCTAGATCATCAGGAAATTGCATGCTCTCTCCCTGGGGTTAGGGCAGGCTGGGTTAGGGTGAGGGCCAGGGTCTGGGAGTAGCATAGCTTTGGAGTGTGTTTCCACTCTTTTCCAGCTTCTAGTCTTTGTGTAAGGGGACAATGCGAATACAAGGGATGGAAAGCAAAAAATGAGGGGTCCCAGGGAGGCACCCCCAGTGTGAGTCAGCATGGGAGTGTGTCTGCAGATCACACTGGTTGGGTCTGCAGTTGTTGCCCAGCTCAGGCTCACGTGGAGAACTGATGCCCTGCCGGTGAATCGTGGGAGTTTTAGGCACAGTTAGCAATGCAGCCTTTTCTCTGCTCCATTATTCCCTCCTAGACTCCCCACTCCTGGAACTTTGGGCTTTTTTTTTTCCTTTTCTTTGCTGTCTTTGAACTGAAGGGCAAACTCCCTCCCAGGCAGCTAGGAGACATTTTTTCCCTTGAGTAATAACTGTGTTGGACATGACTAAATTTGTTCAAGTCTGTAATGGAAGCATCGTCCCCAGATGCCCTCAAGGCTGTGAAGGGATGAAGGGAAGCATGAGCCCACATGTGTTAAAATGGTCTGCGTCTTTATCATGGGAAACTTCCACCATAGAGAGGAACCCTGCACCTAGGCAGCCCTTCAGCCCAGAGTCAGCGTGTTGAGGTGGTTCACCGTGTCCTTGGATGGAATGAGGAACCGCTGGGCCTCTGCCAACATACCTTTCCCTTTCCTCGGCTCCTTCCTTTGGCTGAGCCTGGGCTTGTCCCTGACTGCTTCCTTTGTTCCATTTCTTCTTTCTCATCTTCCCTCAGGCCTCTGTGTCTGGAATAAGCTCTCCCTTGCAGTCTGCCAATCTGGCAGGCTCCTTTGCTGACCTGCTCTCAGTGCTTTATCTCTGAAGACACTGCGTTAGTTGCTTCTCTCCACTAAGGTCAGGGATGTGGAGAAAGGAGGTTCGGGGCAAGCGTCAAATTAGGAGACAATGAAAATAATGATGTCTTTGTTTTTGGATCCACTCACTTCCATATCATTTTACTGTTATTTACGTGAGTTGTTTCTTTTAAACTAATACCAAGACTGTTGTTGCAGACTGAAATCTAGAAAGGTTACATAAAATAATCTTTTTTTTTTTTCTTTTTATGTTTTAAAAATGCACCAGGATTTCCCAGGCAGTCCAGTCGTTAAGAATGCCTGCCAGTGCAGGGGGCATTGATTCATCGGGAAGATTCCCCATGCCATGGGGCAACTAAACCCATGTGCCATAACTACTAACGCCCTCTCATTCTAGAGCTCCTCAACAAGAGAAGCCAGTGCAGTAAGAAGTCTGAACACTGCACTAGAGAGTAGCCCCTGCTCACAGCAAGTAGAGAGAGCCCACACACAGCGGCGGAGATCCAGCTCAGCCAAAAAGAAAATTAATTAGTTCAGTTTTAAAAATGCACCAGATCTTGAGTCCTCAAATTCCTGGCCTGCCATTTCATGTTCTGTATTCCCCATCAGGGCTGTGAGTATAAATGACAACTCTCATATGCTCTCCAGAACAGAGTATGCCTGCTATCCTATCCATTCTGCTTTCAGTGGCTCCTGGTTTTACTTAAGATACTCTTAGTTTGTGCCAAACACCCAACTTGTCCTTGCTTATTTGAGGTGAAAAAGCTGATTCCCAACTGATGTAGCAAATAGCTAAAATTGCTTATGTATATGCTTTCTACACGGGCATCAGTATTGCCTTTCAGTGTTTGCTCATTTTGGCATTCATTTCAAGGACTGGCAACTAAGGATTTTACTTTGATTTTCATTCTATTCAGTCCTCATGGCAGGAAATGGTATTCAATAACACTGTGAAGGCTTTTTAAACTTCCATTTGGAAATTTTTTTCTTATGTAGTGGACAAGTAATTTCTGCTAAACTTTAAGTAAACACTTTATTTAATTTACCCCTCTAAGTAGCCCTACATAGACATATAAGGAGAAATGTGAGTAATGACATGTGAAAGAAACATTTTACATGTGTTACTTAAAATGCACAGGCTGGTGAAACAAAATTGCTGAAACTTTGCAAAATCCCCTAGGTCAAAAGCACACTTATGTGCTTCCTGAGTTTTCAAATTGGAAAGTATATGGAGTTTCATGGTTTACCCAATACTTAGAAACTAACAAGTGATTATCGAGTAAGGCAGAAGGTTTAGTTCAGCAGGTAAACTCATGGAAATAACTCTCATGCTCCTCACAATGTATATGTACCTACATGGAATCCACGGGACAGTCCCACCAGAACCGGAGTAGTTAAATCCTTGTGTTATTTCACAGCTTTTTCTAGCTTCTGCCAAGGTTAAAAACTGAGAGAACTCTTGGTAGATCAAGATGAAGATTGGAAGAGACCTGGAGGTAGATGTATTTTAAAGATAGAGATAGTTATGCAATATGGATTGACTGAATGTCAAAGAAGGGCTGTCTACACCTCAAAATGAAGTGTAAATTGTCGGGAATAGTTCATTCCTTGTTTCACTTATGCTGGACAAAATTTAAGAATCGTTTGTGAAATGGCGTAAAGGAAAACCTAAGCCACACAGCAAGTGGTAAATAAACATTCCTTGGGGTAGAGATTATTCAAAATGAAATATATAGAAGAAACACTATGGTTTGACTCATTTAAAACTTGTCTGGACAAAGAAGGATGAAGAATAACATAAGGAACACTATTTCTTCAGTGATGAGTAAAGAGCTATGTGGTTTTATGTTGTCCGTAATTAAGTGTTTGGGAAACAAGGCTAAAAAAAAAAAAAAAAAAAGGATTCACTAATTCAGATGCTTGGAGAATGGGCTAACTCTTGGGAGACTGATGCAAAAGAAACACCACCACCCATCAACTCTTGTGTGGACGTAGAATGATCCCAAGAATGGCTAGAGCATCTTGGGAGTTGTCCTTGCTCCCCTAAATCAGCTTGTCCTTTCTGCAGTCCCACTTCTAGAGAAAAATTCAAAACTTTTTTGAATTCAAAAAAATTCAAAAATTTCAAAGAAAAATGAACAGTTATCTTAAAGAGATATCTATGCTTCCGTGTTCATTACTGCATTACTCCCCAAAGTCAGGGAATGGACATGGCACGATGTTTAGCTAAAGAAGATGTGAAATACACACACATACACAGAGGAATACTATTCGGCCTTAAGAAAAAAGGAAAACCTGTTATTTGTGACAACATGGATGAAGCTGAAGGGCGTTATGCTAAGTTACATAAGTCAGACCCAGAAAGACCAATGCTGCATGATCTTGCTTATGTGTGGAGTCTATAACGCAGAACTCAGAGGAACAGAGCAGAATGTTGGTTACCAGGAGCTCAGGGAGTGGGGGCAACGGAGTGAGGCTGGTCATGGGTGCAGACTTCCAGCTCTAAGATGAATAAGGTTTGTGGATCTAATACAAAACATTGTGTCTATATACAACTGTATATATACAAAACATATATATACAGTTGCTAACACTGTATATATAATTGAAATCTGCTAAGAGAGTAGAATTGAAATGTTCTTACCGAAGGGAGAAAAAAGGGTAACTATGTGAAGTGACAGATGTTAATTAACTAGATGGGGGCCATTCTTTCACAATGTACACACACGTCAAATCATCATGCTATGCTGCTGTGGATATATCTGCTAATATTTCCATGCCTTAATTTTCTATCTTTATTTCACCTTCCTGGCAGAGATTCTGGGAGGCTTAATGGTGTAGCTTTAAATGGCTTACAATTTTGTTTGTCAGTTATACCTTAATAAAGTTGGGGGAGGGATTCTCTTTATCCTCACATGAGCCAGTTGAACCTGGGAGGAAAGAAGCCAGTTGTTAACTTGTGTGTCAGAAAAGCATGCAGTTTCAAAAAAAAAAAGAAGAAGAAAGAAAGAAAAGGAGAAAGAAAGGGATAAAGAGAAGGAAAAAAGAGCAACTAGTTATCATTATTTCATTTTTCAATGCTTGCACTTTCATCTTCAGAACACTTATTTTGATTTTGATTTGATTTGTTCCTTCTCATCAGGATTGAAACTCTATAAACAGTAACAAGTATGGAAATATTAGAAAAATATCCCCACAGGCTTCTCTGAAAACTGTGCTACTTTTATGTAAATAGATGATTGAATGAATAAATGTCAAGTTTCCAAGGGAATGGTACACTACACCCATCCCTGCTTTTTCTGACAACACTCAGTTTTCCCAGAGGAAAATTAGAAACTCTCATTATAGAAAACCTACATCCAGGCTCCAGCTCCAATATCAGAGTTAAGTTTCTTCCCTTAGCATCAGTGTGTCAGCCTAGAGCTGGCAACCTTGTCTTTGTCCTTCTGTTGCCATGAAAACCACATGGGAGTTGACTTTAGCAGACCCTACCCCATGAATGTTAGTGCCGGTGAGGGTCAAGTGTGGAAAAATCCCCTCTCCCCTCAGCAGATGCAAGTGAGATCTGGATTAAGGGCTAGAAAAATGCTTTTCAGGACATGTTGGTAATTACAATTTAATGGAAAGGTACAAGTAGACATGTCTTTGAAAGGAGTTGTCAGAATGTTTCTTTGATTGCTGGGGGGAATTTGAAGGTGCTTCCCTACATATTGCTCTCAGTTCGGCTCAGCTCAGTTCAGTCACTCAGTCATGTCTAACTCTTTGTGACCCCATGGATTTACCTTGCCAGGCCCTCCTGTCCACCACCAGCTCTCGGAGTTAACCCAAACTCATGTCCATTGCGTTGGTGATGCTATTCAACCATCTCATCCTCTGTCATCCCCTTCTCCTCCCTACTTCAATCTTTCCCAGCATCAGGGTCTTTTCAGATGAGTCAGTTCTTCACATCAGGTGGCCAAAGTATTGGAGTTTCAGCTTCAACCTTGGTCCTTCCAATGAATATTCAGGACTGATTTCCTTTAGAATGGACTGGTTGGATCTCCTTGCAGTCCAAGGGACTCTCAAGAGTGTTCTCCAACACCACAGTTCAAAAGCATCAGTATTTCAGCACTCAGCCTTCTTTATAGTCCAACTCTCACATCCATACATGACCACTGGAAAAACCATAGCTTTGACTAGATGGACCTTGGTTGGCAAAGTAATGTCTCTGCTTTTTAATATGCTGTCTAGGTTGCTCATAAATTTTCTTCCAAGGAGCAAGAGTCTTTTAATTTCATGACTGCAGTCACTATCTGCAGTGATTTTGTAGCCCAAGAAAATAAAATCTGCCACTGTTTCCATTGTTTCCCCATCTATTTGCCATGAAGTGATGGGACCAGATGCCATGATCTTTGTTTTCTGAATGTTGAGCTTTAAGCCAACTTTTTCACTCTCCTCTTTCACTTTTATCAAGAGGCTCTTTAGTTCTTCTTCTCTTTCTGCCATAAGGGTTATGTTCTCTGGGTATCTGAGGTTACTGTTACTTCTCCCGGCAATCTTGATTCCAGCTTGTGTTTCCTCCGGCCCGGCATTTCTCATGATGTACTCTGCATATAAGTTAAATAAGCAGGGTGACAATATACAGCCTTGACGTACTCCTTTTCCAATTTGGTACCAGTCTATTGTTCCTTGTCCCGTTCTAACTGTTGCTTCCTGACCTGCATACAGATTTCTCAAGAGGCAGGTCAGGTGGTCTGGTATTCCCATCTCTTTAAGAATTTTCCATAGTTTGTTGTGATCCACACAATCAAAGGCTGTGGCATGGTCAATAAAGCAGAAGTAGATATCTTTCTGGAACTCTCTTGTTTTTTTTTGATGATCCAGTGGACGTTGGCAATTTGATCTCCGGTTCCTCTGCCTTTTCTAAATCCAGCTTGAACACAGTTCTCATACTGTTGAAGCCTTGTTTGGATAATTTTGAACATTACTTTACTAACATGTGATATGAGTGCAATTGTGTGGTAGTTTGAGCACTCTTTGGCATTGCCTTTATTTGTGATTGGAATGGAAACTGACCTTTTCCAGTGGCCACTGCTGAGTTTTCCAAATTTGCTGACATTTTGAGTGCAGCACTTTCACAGCATCATCTTTTAGGATTTGAAATAGCTCAACTGGAATTCCATCACCTTCACTAGCTTTGTTCATAGTGATGCTTCCTAAGGCCCACTTGACTTCACATTCCAGGATGTCTGGCTCTAGGTGAGTGATCACACCATTGTGATTATCTGAGTCATGAAGATCTTTTTTGTATAGTTTGTCTGTGTATTCTTCTTCTTAACATCTTCTTCATCTTAATATGTTAAGATTCTTCTTAAATCTTAGCATATTGTTCTAAAGAGATATGAAGCAGCTTCAAGGCATTTCTCTTCTTCCTGAAATGAGGTTTTTCCTAATGTTCCCCAAAATAGCCTCATATTCCTCTTTGGCTGCCGATTACATTGCTCACTTTGCCCTGGATGCAGTCCTGTAATCCTAAAGGCATCTTCTTGTTATAGGTGACAATGCATGTGTCTACTCTGGTGCACAGATCCTATGCTTTGATGAGGAGATAGTCCACCCCCTGGCTTTCCATTTAAGGTTTGCCCCATATTTTGAGGTCTATAGATTCTAAGCAGTGGTGAGAAGTGATTAAGAGTGTGGACCACGGAGTCAGACTGGCTAGTTAAAATCCTCATCCCACCACTTACTTGCATACAGATTTCTCAATCTGTATGAGACTGAGATACATCTGTGAATATATCTCTTAATCTTTCTGTGCCTTAACTTCATATCTGTAAATGAAAGAAAACAGCTTTATTTTACCTTCTTGGCAATGAGAGTTTCTAATTTTCCTCTGGGAAAATTGAGCATTGTCAGAGAAACCTAGAACAAATATAGTATACCTTTCCCTTGGAAGTTTGATGTTCATTCATTCATTTGTGTATTTATACAAACAAAGTTGTTTCCTAGTGCAGGCTGACTGTGACTATGAACTCTAACTGTGGAAGCCCAGTATTCGTGGACTGTGTCTAGGATATTCCATGAATAAAGCCAGGGAAACACTTCTCAGCGTTTCTCTGAAATATGTCTTTTATTGTCCTGGTCCTTCCTCATTAGAAAAAACCTTATTTCTGTACCACAGATGTACTCACAGATGTGGTCATCATCTCATACTGGCCTCCTAGATAAAGCCAAGAGGTTCTGCTGACTGTTCATGGATATCAGTCATTCAACTGAACTAGAGAGTTTTCAAGGGCTGTGATGACTCAGTGTTGTCATGCACATTATCCTGGTTGATGGGCAGAAGATTCCAGCAATTTCAAATATCCTGGTCGTTTTCTAACACTTACTTAAAATTACATTCAGAATGAGGAGGCAAAGGAACAACACATGTTTCAGTTGCACATAATTATTTTTATTTAAAAAGCATAGACTAGAGACGTCCTGATTCTAGAGCATTATCTACCTGCACCAGTAATTATAAACAGTGGAAGCTTTTGAACAACTATCTACTGAAATGACTATTATCTTTGCAACAATGCCTGTGCTGATTTTAAATGGCTTTGCAAAATTTATTTACTCATTTTTCTTTCCATTAACTTATTAACTAAGGCATGTGAATCATATCACTTATTTTTGGAACTAAAAGAAAGTCATGCTATAATTTATATCAAGGAATGTAAAATAATTTCTGTTCAAAAATAACATAAGTATCATTTGTCAATATTTTAGGTTCAGAAGGCTATTGAGCTTCTTGGCAAATGTTTATAACCTCATAATTTTGCCATATTGCCATCCATCAGGTACATTTTCTAGATAACATATCTTAAAATTCTAAAATATTGGGAGAAAATTTGGAAATCATTTAGTCCTGCCCCTCTTTGATGATTAAATTTCAAACCAGACACTTTTTTAGGTGACTGATTGACAGGCTTTCTGCTCTTCTTTACAAATAAAGGGTTTTTTTCAAGCTCCTTTAAATCATCTTCTTCCCATATTTACTAAAAGCAGGGATGAAGTCAAAGGTCACTGAGCAGGTTGTTCTGAGCAGATGCCTGTAGATATCAGATTCCTAGGAACACCAAACTACAGCTTTGGGGCTCAGATTCCTTAAGAGTGACCACATTTATTTCCAATTTCTTCAGCCCTGTGAGCTCAAACAAAAACCTTCTACTGACGATATTTCTCTTTTGCTCATAGTCATCTTGAGTAATCCTTGTGATAGCTGTCCAGTTGCATGCATTCTTTGCTTCTAACCTTATCTACCCTGTCTTGTGCTTTAGAAATATCCTATGTGACGTAGTGATTTTTTTCATATTCTTTGGAGGGTGGTAGATGGCTACAGACTTTGGGAGATTGGGCAAAGCAGATATCTCAAAGGTAAAAAACCATTGCAAATATCACTTCTTCCAGGTACAAAGGTGTCCCCTTAATTAGATGGTGGTGGTCACCTGAGAAGTCCCCTCCTCTGCTGCTGATAAGCAGACCTTGGACTCAGAAATCCTTCCAATCTGGTTTTGAAGCTGAGTTTCTTCATTTCCTAGTTTCCTGACCTTGGACCATGTTGACCCTCTGGGAAATGATAACCAGGGTGCCAAGTTCAATGGGTGTTATGATATTCCCCTGAGATGATATAAAATATTATGGGTTGTTGTTGAATCTGACACATGGGAGGCATTCTGCATCCTCAGAGCCCTTGGGAATGGGCTCATATTAGAAGTTCTAAAAAATTTCTAAATGAATCCTACACTATTTGACCCTGCTTGGACACCAAATAAGAAACAGACAAGCCTCCTTCTTACCCTATGGGTGGGCTATCACCCGTCTATATACTGATTCTTTTTCATAGGAAAAGGACATCTTGAATGTGGTAGGAAACCAAGACCACATGGCGGAAAGTCACAGAACTCAAGATCCTCTTTATTACATAGCATGATTCTGTACCAGAGATGTGCTCACAGATGTGGTCATCAGCAGAGATAACTAGTTTACAAACCCTCCCTGGAAACTCCTCACAGTTCTTAGTAGAAAAGTGATTCTCAGCCAAGTTCTGCACTGAAGCTCAGCCTGTGATGAAAGCATTTCCAACTGTTCCACATCACAAAGAATCAGAGAGGAGAACAGGTCCATGGTGCCTTTCCAACCACAAAGAGAGACCAGGGATCACCTAAGAGGCTAAAGTGCTTCCCATGTGGCTTGGTGGTGAAGAACCCACCTGCCAGGGCAGGAGACTTGCAGGAGGCACAGGTTCAATCCCTGGGTCAGAAAGATCCTCTGGAGGAGCAAATGGTGACCTGCTCCATATTCCTGTCTGAGAAAGTCTATAGGCAAGAGGAGCCTGGAGGGCTACAGTTCATGGGTCACAAAGAATCAGACGTGACTGAGTGACAGCATGAAAAGGCTAAAAGCCAATAAAATAAGTGTCTATCATGGCCTCTTCTTTCCGTTATGTCTTTCTGTCTGTCCCTCCTTCCTTTTCTTCCCCTCTCCCTTCTCTCTCCCTGTCATTTTCCTCTTTTCTTTTATTCTTTTCTTTTTCATTTCTGTTCCTTCTCCCTTCTTCATCTCCTTTTTTCCTAATGGAAAAGGTATCACTTTACATCAGGGAAACATTAGACATCACCTGTTCACTGTTGCATACATTTCTGTGGGGGAGGCACATGCATTCAAATGTGAACACTGTAATGACTTTATTAATGTTATTGGTGATCTGTGATGACATTGTGACCACATATGTCTAAGAAGGCTTCCTATAATAGCATGGTCCTGAGAAGTCAATGAAATTAAAAGACGCTTACTCCTTGGAAGAAAAGTTATGACCAACCTAGATAGCATATTCAAAAGCAGAGACATTACTTTGCTGACTAAGGTCTGTCTGGTCAAGGCTATGGTTTTTCCAGTGGTCACGTATGGATGTGAGAGTTGGACTGTGAAGAAGGCTGAGTGCTGAAGAATTGATGCGTTTGAACTGTGGTGTTGGAGAAGACTGTTGAGAGTCCCTTGGACTGCAAGGAGATCCAACCAGTCCATTCTGAAGGAGATCAACCCTGGGATTTCTTTGGAAGGAATGTTGCTGAGGCTGAAACTTCAGTACTTTGGCCACCTCATGCGAAGAGTTGACTCATTGGAAAAGACTCTGATGCTGGGAGGGATTGGGGGCAGGAGGAGAAGGGGACGACCAAGGATGAGATGGCTGAATGGCATCACTGACTCGATGGACGTGAATCTGAGTGAACTCCAGGAGATGGTGATGGACAGGGAGGCTTGGCGTGCTGCGATTCATCGGGTCACAAATAGTCAGACACGACTGAGTGACTGAACTGAACTGAACTGAGAAGTCAATGAAGTAAATATGTGAAACAATGTATCTCTTAGATTAAGAACTATGGCCTGACTTAGGTCCTCTTCTTTCAAAGCAGAGCCTGAGAAAGGGATTCAGATGCCTGTGACTTATTGGTATAGGGCTCTCAGGAGAAAGAGGTGGGTGGTAAAGGAAGCAGGTATGATTGGGGAAGGAGCTGTGTGGTCTTTGCTGGATGTTGCTGGCTTTAGCCTGATCCACTTGAGGGTCTGGAGTATGACACCATGGACCTGTTTCTCTGTGGAGGTGACTGGCTGGCCTTTTGCAGTCTTCATGTCAGCCAGTCATTGGAAATGGGGTGTGGGAGGTGACCTCCTGGGCAAATGGCAGTGTTTTGATGGGGAAAATCCTCTGGAACTGGAGGCAACTGTGGGCCATTAGCTATTAGAAATTAAAATCCATTTTAATTTCTCCAAACAATAAGTCTACACCGAAGTTTATGATTTAAATATTTAGCTAAAACTTCTGGGAGTGCTTAGCTACATTTTCAATCATCCCACCTCAGTGGTCATGCATGGGTAGGGTGAGGATTCACAGAAGAACTTCTAGGTTTAGTTTTTAATGTATGAGCCTTGGTTACATCAGAGTGTAAAAGGAGGAGGAAAAGAACAAAGATAACAGCAGTCAAAGCCTTCATTCAAACTATGCCCATAACTAGTTTATCAGCTCAACTGTTTTTTTTTTACTGATGCAAGAGTTAAATTTTTCATCGGCATTCTTCCCTTGGACTGTCTTAAAAACATTTCTATCTGTATGATGTTACCTTTACTCATAAAATCTTAGTTTTCTTTAACTGGAAGCATGTTAAAGTTGCTCTTTGCCATCAAATGTTAGTTTCTACTGCTACTCAGATGGAGAACCAAAATTTTTCCACTTTCTATTAGAGTTTATAATATTGTGTTTATTTTCCCCTTAACAAAACATAAGTCTATAATTTGGCTTTCCTATTTATCACTCTTCCCTTCAAGTTCTATTAAACAAGGAAAATGTAAATTAACATTGTTTATTTAAATGTAAATAAACATTCCTTATTTTTTATATTTTGCAATCTGGACATCTATAAGGGAGATCTAGGAGATTCAGTAACCTTATAGAAAATGAAATCGATCCTATGGTCTATTAATATCTGTTGTTATCATAGGTGTATCAATCCAAAAATTTCAGATGTGCCTCCTTCCTGTATAAGCTTCCCCATTGGCTCAGTGATAAAGAATCTGCTTGCAATGCAAGAGACACGGGAAACCTGGGTTAGGAAATAATCCATTTCCCTTTGTCATCTTATTAAAATGTTGTCCAAAAGACTGTTCTGATTTAGCATGCTGCATAATACAATTTGCAGAATAAATAAATTACATTGTCCTGTGATTTAGAATTTTCTCAAGGCAAAATGGCCATTGTCTTCTACACACTGGACAATAGCAATGCTGCAATTTTTTTCTTTTTTTTTTTTTGGTTTCAGAATAATCAGAGGCACTCCTTAACTATCTCTGGTTTATTCTCTTTACATAAATGAAATGGGTTAATGACAAAGCAATGTTCAAAAAATTAAAATGATGACAAAGGCAAGAGCCAAGAATATGCAATGACTAAGGCTTTGTTTCTGTGGCTTGAGGGGGTGGGAGGCACCACCCTCTGAAGTGTCCGAGTGGGTCACCCAACTCATGTGCCAAGGACTGGGAAGGAAAAATAAGTTGAACAACTCTTCTCTTGGGACAAGACCCAGAGTTCCATTATTTGTAGTGATAAAAATAAGGGTGAGGATTAGGCTAAGTAATGAAAGGAAAAGGAAGAAAAAAGAATGGATTGGCATGAAAGAGAAGACAATATGAGGGTGTTTTAAATGTGATGACTCTTTGGTTTCCACTCCAGTTCATATCTCTTATCTATACGTCAGTTTTCATTCCAATCCCAAAGGAAAGAACTGCCAAAGAATGCTCAAACTACTGCACAATTGCACTCATCTCACACACTAGTAACGTTCAAAATTCTCCAAGCCAGGCTTCAACAGTGCTTGAACCATGAACTTCCAGATGTTTAACCTGGTTTTAGAAAAGGCAGAGCAACCAGAGATCAACTTGCCAACATCCACTGGATCATCGAAAAAGCAAGAGAGTTCCAGAAAAATATCTACTTCTGCTTTATTGACTATGCTAAAGCTTTTGACTGTGTGGATCACAGTAAACTGTGGAAAATTCTGAAAGAGATGGGAATACCAGACCACCTGACTTGCCTCTTGAGAAATCTGTATGCAGGTCAGGAAGCAACAGTTAGAACCGGACATGGAACAACAGACTGGTTCCAAATAGGAAAAGGAGTACGTCAAGGCTGTGTATTGTCACCCTGCTTATTTAACTTCTATGCAGAGTACATCATGAGAAATGCTGGACTGGAAGAAGCCCAAGCTGGAATCAAGATTGCCAGGAGAAATATCAATAACCTCAGATATGCAGATGACACCACCCTTATGGCAGAAAGTGAAGAGGTACTAAAAAGCCTCTTGATGAAAGTGAAAGAGGAGAGTGAAAAGATTGGCTTAAAGCTCAACATTCAGAAAACAAAGATCATGGCATCTGGTCCCATCACTCCATGGGAAATAGATGGGGAAACAGTGGAAACAGTGGCTGACTTTATTTTTCTGGGCTTCAAAATCACTGCAGATGGTGATCGCAGCCATGAAATTAAAAGATACTTACTCCTTGGAAGGAAAGTTATGACCAACCTAGATAGCATATTGAAAAGCAGAGACATTACTTTGCTGACTGAGGTCCATCTACTCAAGGCTATGGTTTATCCTGTGGTCATGTATGGATGTGAGAGTTGGACTGTGAAGAAAGCTGAGCACTGAAGAATTGATGCTTTTGAACTGTGGTGTTGGAGAAGACTGTTGAGAGTCCCTTGGGCTGCAAGGAGATCCAACCAGTCCATCCTAAAGGAGATCAGTCCTGGGTGTTCATTGGAAGGACAGATGCTGAAGCTGAAACTCCAATACTTTGAGCACCTCATGGGAAGAGTTGAATCACTGGAAAAGTCTTTGATGCTGGGAGGGATTAGGGGCAGGAGGAGCAGGGGACAACAGAGGATGAGATGGCTGGATGGCATCACTGACTCGATGGACATGAGTCTGAGTGAACTCCGGGAGTTGGTGATCGACAGGGAGGCCTGTTGTGCTGTGATTCCTGGGGTCGCAAAGAGTCAGACACAACTTAGCGACTGAACTGAACTGACTGAACTGATATGAAGATCCAAGATCCACTTTTCTATTGGATAGTCCTGCAAGATGCCTGCATAATACAGAAAAATGAAATGTTTGAAGAATGCCTAATCTTTTCTTCTTTGGCACAAAATATTAAATATTTTCATATAAACAACATTGTGTTACAAGCCATTTTAATGGCTGATTTGGTCTTAAGAAATTGAATTTTTTTTTCTTTTTTGAGTGTTATGATGAGATATTAAAGGAAAATAGAAATTAATATGTCAGATCCCAGATTAATCTAGTTTTGGGTCTTTCCTCCACATTATGAAATTATGTGATGCTAAAACTATAGTCCTTTTATGGATAAGAAAGCTGACCCTAGGATCCTGTTTCTTATGCTACAGGCATACAGTAAGGCTGAGCTTTGATCCTGGACAATGCCAATAGAGAAACCACCCTCATGGACGTTGCTGAAAGCATGATAGTAGGCCCCCAGCTTCCACCAGGCCTATCTTGCTCCCTCCAATCTTTTCTTCATCCTAAAGCCATGATCTATTAACAATGTGAATCTAGTCATTTATCTACCCTGCTGCTGAAAATGCTTGGATATTGTCATTGGTTAAACTGTATGCTCCCTCTCAAATTCAGATGTTAAAATCCTAACCCCCGGTACCTGGAAATTTGATCGTGTTTGGAAATAAGATTATTGCAGATTTAATTTTTTAACATCATGAGGGTGGATCCTAAATCAATATGACTGGTACTTTTATAAAAAGGGTACATTTGGACACAGATATACATATATAGTAAGAACACCATGTGAATATGAAGATAGCCATCAATAAGCCAGTGAGAGAGGCCCAGAACAGACCTTTCCCTTGTGGCCCTTAGAGGAAACTGACCTTGCTGACACCTTGATTTCAGAGTTCTAGCCTCCAAATCTGTGAAACCATACATTTATGTTTTTTAAGCCACCCTACTTGTGTACTTTGTTACAGCAGCCCCAGCAAACTTATTCTGTTTCCAGTATTCTCAGGATGATGAACATCCTATGAACAGAAGCAGAGGAGTAGCTGGTTAAACTAAGAACAAATACAGCTCAAGCTTGGCATAGTTAATTTTTCTGAATTGTCAGTGGGCTTAAAAAAAATTCATTGAGTAATTACCATTGTTTAAGGGGCTGGATATTTGACTGTGAGTTTAGGTGACACAATTACCTGTTCTTAGGGGGCTAACCCTAGACAAGTAACTATTACACAAATAACTAATTATAATTACAGTAAGAGTCAAAAGTTTTGGTGAATTGTTCTAAAGGATGGAATAATGGGTGTAAAGCAATCCTTTTCTTACAGGAATCAGGAAAAGCAAGAAAGGCTTCTTTAAGGCAGTCATGGTTAAGCTTATATCTGAAGGATGTGGAGATGTTGGTTCATGGAAGGAGATGCTGGGAGAAGTGGCGTTAAGGACAAGGGGGTAGCAGTTATGAAGATCCCCAGGTCAGAGGCAGTATGGCACTTCCCAGAATCAAAAGGAAGTACAGGAAAGTTTAGGTAGAAAGTAGTGCTGGATGGAACAGGAGAAACAGAAAAGAGTCAAATCAAAGGGCAGGAACACTATCAGAGCTGACTGCTAACTGGTCGCTCAGACTGCAGAATGGGGTATGGATTGGAGGAAGCTACGCGATAGGAGATGGAAGGATTTAAGAAATAATCCATTGATGTAAAGATGTGGTACATATACACAGTGGAATACTACACAGTCATAAAAAAGGAATTCCCCAGTGGCTCAGCAGTAGAGAATCTGCCTGCAGTGCAGAAGATGCAGGTTCAATCCCTGGACTGGGGATATCCCCTGGAGGAGGAAATGGCAACCTGCTCCAGTATTCTTACCTCAGAAATCTCATGGACAGAGGAACCTGGTGGGCTACAGTCCATGGGGTTGCAAAAGAGCCAGATATGACTTAGCACCTAATAGCAACAATAGCAAAAGCCAATGAGATAATGCCACGTGCAACATGAATGCCACTAGAGATTATCATACTAAGCAAAGTTAAGTCAGAAAGAGAAAGACAAACATTATACAATACCAGTTACATTTGGAATCTAAATATGACACAAACGAACTTATCTACAAAACAGAAACAGACTCACAGACAGGCCGTATATAATAGCAACAAGGTCCTACTGTATAGCACAGGGAACTATATTCAATACCCTGTGATAAACCCTAATGGAATAGAATATGAAAAAGAATGCATATATGTATAACTGAACATATTGTAAATCAACTATACTTCAATAAAATAAACTTTTTAAAAAGGAAATAATCAGTTGGTGGGATCCAGTGGATGAGGTCCGGTAATTGAATGGATGCTGTGCAGGCCAGAGACAGGGAGGTATGTGTCATGACTGCTGATTTTCCAGTTTTTCCCATCGAGTGGAATGTGGTATTATCCACCAAGATAGGGAATATTAGATGAAGGCCATTTGTTTTCTAACAGGGGAAGCAAGGGACAGAATATGACTTTTGTGCCGAATCATAGCATTTGAAGTGACTCTAGGATGTCCGATGTTGCCTGGACCATCAGCCTCATTGTTAGGGGAGGTCTGAGCTACCAAAATATAATTTTGACAGTCAAATTTGTAGGTGGTAACTGAAACCACAGGAGCAGATGTGCTCACTCAGCAAGCCAGGGTAGGAGAAGAGGAAAGGTCTTAGCACAACTGAGTGACCTGACACTTCCAGTTTGGGTAGAGGAAGAGGAGTCAGCAAGGATGATAAGGGTGATGAGAGAGAATGGAGAACATCCAGAACATGTGATGTCATGGAGCCTCAGGAAGGAAGCAGCGGCTGTGAGTCTTTAAACTCTGAACCAATACATCAAGCAGTGCAATTTCTGAAAAAAGTCTAAGCTTAGCAAGAGTTCCTGCAGGAACTGAGTGGAGAAATGAACAGATGGTGAAACAGATGTGTGTGTCTTGTCCATATTCCTTTGGCAGTCACTTCTGTATTCCCAAGGCTGTTTTGCTTGAGGTATGTATGTATGTGTGGGTATATGTATGTGTGGGTATATATATGTGTGTGTGGGGTGGGTGGGGGGGTGGGTGGGTGGGTGTGTTTATGCTGGAGAGCGCCCTTAGGCTCAGCACAGAGCAGCCTTCCAACATGACAGAACTAATGTCCCCAAAACAGCCTTCCAACATGACAGACAGGGATTTGATAACCAAGTATCCCAGTCCCTTGTCCTTCAGTTGGAATATTCTACACTGTTTCTCTGAACACTAATTGCCACAGTGGTAACTAGTTTAATAGTAGTTTGATAATAGTGATAACTAGTTTCATTTACTTTCTGCCCTTTCCTGGCATATTCTTCTACTCCCTCTACTGATGTTTCTGGGATCATATTCTTAAATCCCCATTTCAGAGGTTGGGGTTGTTGTTTCATAGCTAAGTTGTGTCTGACTCTTCAGAACTCCATGGACTGTAGCCCACCAGGCTGCTCTGTCCATGGGATTTCCCAGGCAAGAATATTGGAGTGGGTTGCCATTTCCATCTCCAGGGGATCTTCCCCACCCAGGGATCAAACCTGAGGCTTCTGCATTGCAAGCAGATTCTTTTACCACTGAGTCACTGGGGAATCCCAGAGGCTGGGGTACCAGAAGCATATAGTGGAGAAGGAGATGGAGGTATAAATGAAACTTAATGAGTTAGCTTAAAAGGAAGGAGAAGGAGGAGAAACAGAGTCGAGAATGCTTTATTATAATTGCAAAAGAATCCTGAGCTTGTCTGCATTTTAGTGGAAAGGATATAGAAAAGAAAGTTTAGAGGAATCAAGGACAAACCCTTTACTTCCCCTCATGCTGTTGGTTAAATTATGAAAGAAGAAAACAAAAGGAAAGAAAAGTACAATAAGGTTTGCATCATAAAACTTAGGAGACCTCTTTGTAGGTGTGACAGGCAGCAGTTTCCTGTTTAGAAGAATAAAACCAGCTCTGATGTTCATGGACTTTTGTGTGTTTAGGAATTCCCAGCATCTTTAGAATCCACTGTAACCACCCATGACACATTTTTCCCTCCAGATGTGAACGCTAAAGACTAAAGACTCAGTTGTCAGTTGAATACTTTTGTATTATTTTCTCAGCAATTATTTTAAGGAATGCATTTGAATAAAATGCACTTTTGGCATCATTTTTAAGAATGGATGATGATTTATGCTTTTCTTGCAGGGACAAGATGGCTCTGGGCATGAGTCATGGCTGAACGCTGGGAAGATTCCGATGGGAACCTTGCTCTTGCTGGTTGATCCATACCTTACATGGACTTGAGGCCGTGCATGGCTTTTATTAACATGTGCATTTTGCTTAAGGCTCAAGCTTCATCTTTTCCTTCCCAACTGGAGCCCTGTTTGTATTTCACATGCACCTGATTCAAAATCTATCCTTGGAACTCAGAGTGGCTTGGGAATAGTCATTTGGAAAAGCTCTGATTATTTGTCAGCTAAAACAGGATGATGTGTTCTCAGCTGTGGTTGGGAAATGGGCTGTTTCTCTGCAGGGGAGCAGATTCAAATGCAAGCCAAGTTCTAATTCTTTTCACATCTCTATCTCCATGGGGCAGCTTTGGTGCAAATCAAAATTGTCCCCAGGTCAAGAAACCTACAAACCACAACACAGCCCTGTACTTTTCTCAATTGCAGAAGGAGTTGTTTTACATGTAGCCTTCAGATGTCATTTTCCCAGTGAAAAATCTGTGTGCCAAAGCAGATGTTCCTGGAAGCAATACCAGAATCTTTCAGGAGCCAAGGTGAATGAACTGTAAGATTGATTCTTGAAATTTTCTAGGTTAAAACCATTTCTGTCATTGTCCTTGGCACTGGTTCTCAAAATGTGTTCTATAGCCTTGCTTCTCAGACTTGACATGCATACAAATCTCCTGGAGACTTGGTTAAACCTTACACTCCATTTCAGTAGTTCTGGGGTGGGCACTTGAGCTTGTGCATTTCTGACATGCTCCCAGAGGAGGCCGATGTGGATCCATGTTTATTTCAGAATCCTACTCCAAGAAGTAGGGGAGATACAGAAAAAGAGGGTCTTGCAAGATGCAATACAAAGATTCTCTGGTCTGATAAGTTCAAGGAAAAAAAATAAGCTGCATTTTTACCTTCCTTTTCAAAACTCCACAAATGAATATGCTAAAGACTGAGATCTGTCCTGAGAAGTCTGATATAAAACTAACAGATCATAGAACCATATTTTTATATGCCATGCTATCTCTTTTGAACCCAAGGAAACTTGATTTTTTTGTGAAAGGAAAGAACTGTCTGATGTGTGGTCTCCATTCAAATATTTGTCCAGGCACTTAAACAGATTGAAAGGCGATTTAGAGAATGTTTGACTTTCTTTGTAGTAACCCTAGTTACAATTCTCAGGTGAGTGCCACCGGTTCTCTGAATGAATGAGGCCACAAGTCAGTCTCATGATATCCACAGCAGAACAGCAAACTTCCCACCTAGAGTTTTGGTATTTGAAGTGTATTGTGCTCCCCTCAACTAGCTCAAAAAATAGGGATTTAGCTGCCACCATGCTCTTGCCAAAAGACTAACCGAGAAAAGTGATGTACAGAAAAACTAAACAAAGGGAATTTAAATACTTTCAAGCATCTTAAATTGTTTGCAAGCTTCCACATGTCTATATATCAATCCTCTAATAAACTCCAGAACTTTGGCCACCTGATATGAAAAGCCAACAAAAGACCCTGATGCTGGGAAAGATTGAAGGCAAAAGGAAAAGAGGGTGGCAGAGGGTAAAATTGTTGGACAGCATCACTGATTCAATGGACGTGAGTTTGAGCAAACTCAGGGAGGTAGTGAAGGGCAGGGAAGCCTGGAGTTCATGGGGTCACAGAGTCAGATACAACTTAGTGACTGAACAATGACAACAAATAAGTTTCTAGGAAGATTCCTACACCTTTGCTCCAAAAATGATCATCCTTTGGGGTATAGGTATGTAAGTATTCCCAGAGTTTTCTGATGCAGGTGCTGTCAGGACCTCATTTTCGATTAAGTTCTGTTTCCTTAGAGGTAGAGCACAAGGAAACTGGCCCAAAACAAACTTCCATCTTTCGGCTTTCTGAACATGAATCTTTGTAGTCATGTTTTAAGGCACTGCCCTGGATTTTTGTGGAGGATATGTATAACTGCATGGGAAAGCATTAGCATTTTCTCTAAAACTGTTTTTGAAGATATTGTCATTATGTCAGAACATCAGAAAATCCTACAAAAAGTCTCTAGTGGCAGAGAAGTTCAAACTTGCTTCTGCAGCTTGTGGTGTAAACTCACCAGAACAGCACTTTTCTAGATGTGTTTCATTGTAAAAGCAAGTGAAAATTTTCTTCTAGATATGACATATATTTGCATTAATATAAAACATGTAAACATGAGAATTTTACCCCAAATATTTAAGCTGGTGTCCTAAGTAATCTATGCCTTTCTGTTTACCTTTGACATGTCACTATTATCCTGGAATATTTATTACACTGTGGAAAATTCTTAAAGATATGGAAATACTACACCACCTGCCTGCCTCATGAGAAACCAGTATGCAACAGTTAGAACCGGACATGGAACAACAGACTTGTTTAACATTGGGAAAGCAGTATTTCAAGGCTGTATATAGTCACTCTGTTTATTTAACTTATATGTGGAGTATATCATGCAAAATGCCAGGCTGGATGAAGCACAAGCTGGAAATAAGATTGTTGGAAAAAATATCAATAACCTCATATATGCAGATGACACCACCCTTGTGGCACAAAGTGAAGAAGAACGAAAGAGCCTCTTGATGAAGGTGAAAGTGAAGAGTGAAAAAGCTGATTTAAAATTCAACATTCGAAGATCATGGCATCTGGTCCCATCACTTCATGGCCAATAGACAGGGAAACAATGGAAACAGAGATAGGCTTTATTTTCTTGGGCTCCAAAATCACTGCAGATGGTGATTGAAGCCATGAAACTGAAAGCAACTTGCTCCTTGGAAGAAAAGCTATGACAAACGTCAACAGTGTATCAAAAAAGCAGAGACATTACTTTGTGACAAAGGTCTGTCTAGTCAAAGATATGGTTTTTCCAGTAGTCATATAATGATGTTTCTCTAGAGCGGTGGGAGGGGAAGAGTGACTCATGCTTCCTTCCCAGGCTCATGATACCCCAGAGCCTGGGAATTACCCCAAAGCAGCCAACCAGGCACTGGCAACCCACTCCAGTATCTACCGCCAAGTATGGCATTGTAGAAGGAAGTGCCCTAATCTTCTCCTGTGAGAACACCAAAATTGCAACTCGCTGATGAACAACCATCGACAGGAGAATGTTGGAGCCTACCAAAAAAAGATTCCTGACATGCAAGGGCAAAGGATAAGTCTCAAAAAGACAATGAGAGAGGCAAAATCAGTTTAGAATCAAACCTCATACTGGCCAGAAACCCTTGGAGGGCTCAAATAAAACCTTGTGCCCACCAAGACCCAGGGACGCCACAAGAGACTGAGCAAGACATGCCATTGAGTGTTTGAGTGTCTCCTGTGGAGGCATGGATCAGCAGTGACCACCACGGGGACAGGGGCTCTGGTTGCAACAAACCTGGGAGGTGCTGCCTATGTCATAAATACTCTTGGAGGAGGTCACCATTAGCACCACCATAGAGCCATGGAACAGATGACCCACAAACTGGAGAACAATCATATCAAAGAAGCTCTGACATGGCTGCAAAACTGCTAGGACCCACAACAGATTCCCCAACCTGGGGATCTGGCAAATGGATTGAGAACCCCCAGGGAATTTGACTTTGAAGGCTGGTGGGATTTGATTACAGAACTTTCACAGGACTGGTGAAATAGACTCTTGGAGGGCACAAACAAAACATTGTGCACACCAGAACCCAGGAGAAAGGAGGAGTGACCCCACAAGAGATTGAGCCACATTTGCCTGGGAGTGTCCAGGAGTCTCTGGCAGGGGTGTGGGTCAACAGTGGCCTGACATGGGTTCAGGGGCACTAAACACACAGTCCTGTGAGCAGCAGGGTGTGCTGGCATAAGTCAGGCCAAACTAAAGGGAAGGAACACAGCCCCACCCATCAAGAGAAAATTGTATTAAAGATTTACGGAACATGGCCCCGCCCATCAAAGCAAGACCCAGTTTCCCCAAAGTCAGTCTCTCCCATCAGGAAGCTTCCTAAGCATCTTATCCTTATTCATCAGAGAGCAGACAAAATAAAACTACAATCACAGAAAACTAATCAAACTGATCACATAGACCACACGTTGTCTAACTCAGTGACACTATGGGTCATGCCCTGTAGGGCACCCAAAATGGCTGGGTCATGGTGGAGAGTTCTGACAAAACGTGATCCACTGGAGAAGGGTCTGGCAAACCACTTCAGTATTCTTGTGGATGTGACTGGTGATGAATGTAAAGTCCAATGCTATAAAGAACAGTATTGCATAGGAACCTGGAATGTTAGGTCCATGAATCAAGACACATTGGAAGTGGTCAAACAGGAGATGGCAAGGGTAAACATCATCATTTTAGGAATCAGTGAGCTGAAATGGACTGGAATGGGTGAACTTAATTCAGGTGACCATTACATCTACTACTGCCAGCAAGAATCCCTTAGAAGAAATGGAGTAGCCATCATAGTCAACAAAAGAGTCTGAAATCCAGTACTTGGCTGCAATCTGAAAAATGAAAGAATGATCTCTGCTGGTTTCCAAGGCAAAACACTCAATATCACAGTGATCCAAGTCTATGTCCCAACCACTAATGCCAAAGAAGCTGAAGTTGAATGATTTTTTGATGACCTAAAAGAACCTTCTAGAACTAACACCAAAAAAGGGTGTTCTTTCATCATAGGGAACTGGAATGCAAAAGTAGGAAGTCAAGAGATACCTGGAGTAAAAAAAAGTTTGGCCTTGGAAACAAAATGAAGCAAGACAAAAGTAAACAGAGTTTTTCAAAGAGAATGCATTGGTCATAGCAAATACCCTCTTCCAACAACACAAGAGACGACTCTACACATGGACATCATTGGATGGTCAATAGCAAAAACAGATTGATTATATTTATTGCAGCTGAAGATAGAGAAGCTCTAAGCATTCAGCAAAACAAGACCAGGAGTTGACTGTGGCTCAGATCATGAACTCCTTATTGCAAAACTCAGATTTAAATTGAAGAAAGTAGGGAAAACCACTAGACCATTCAGTCATGACTTAAATCAAATCCCTTAAGACTGTACGGTGGAAGTGACAAATAGATTCAAGGAGTTAGATCTGATAGAGTGCCTGAAGAACTATAGATGGAGGTTCATAACATTGTACAGAGGGCTGTGATCAAAACCATCCCCAATAAAAAGGGATGCAAAAAGGCAAAATCATTGTCTGAGAAGGCCTTACAAATTGCTGAGAAAAGAAGAGAAGCAAAAGACAAAGGAGAAAAGGAAAAGTATACCCAACTGAATGCAGAGTTCCAAAAAAACAAGGGGAGATTTTCAGGAAGCCTTCCTCAGTGATTTACACAAGGTAATAGAGGAAAACAATAGAATGGGAAAGACTAGAGATCTCATCAAGAAAATTAGAGATACAAAAGGAGAATGAAGCCCTTGAAACATTATGGGCACATGAAAGATAGGCCCAATAAAAGATAGAAATGCTATGGACCTAACAGAAGCAGAAGATATTAAGAGGAGGTGGCAAGAATACACAGAACTATACAAAAGATATCTTCATGATCCAGATAACCACAATGGTTTGACCACTCACCTAGAGCCAGATCCTAGAGTGCAAAGTCAAGTGGACCTTAGGAAGCATCACTACGAACAAAGCTAGTGGAGGTGATGGAATGAATTCCAGTTGAGCTATTCCAAGTCCTAAAAGCTGATGCTGTGAAAGTGATGCACTCAGTATGCCAGCAAATTTGGAAAACTCAACAGTAGCCACAGGACTGGAAAAGGTCAGTTTTCATTCCAATCCCAAAGAAAGGCAATGCCAAAGGATGTTCAAACTACTGCACAATTGCACTCATCGCACATGCAACCAAAGTAATACTCAAAATTCTCCAAGCCAGTCTTCAACAGTACATGAACCGAGAACTTTCAGATGTTCAAGCTGGATTAAGAAAAGGCAAAGGAACCAGAGATCAAGTTGCCAGCACCTGCTAGATCATAGAAAGAGCAAGAGAATTCCAGAAAAAAACATTTACTTCTGCTTCACTGACTATGCCAAAGCCTTTAACTGTGTGTATCACAACAAACTGTGGAAAATTCTTCAAGAGATGTGCATACCAGACCACATTACCTCCCTCTGCAAAACCTTTATGCAGGTCAAGAAGCAACAGTTAGAATGGCATAGAACAATGGACTGGTTCCAAATTGGGAAGGGAGTACATCAAGGCTGTATATTGTCACCCTGCTTATTTAACTTATATGCATCGTATGAAATGCCAGGCTGGATGAAGCGCAAGCTGGAATCAAGATTTCTGGCAGAAATGTCAATAACCTCATATGCAGATGACACCACCCTTATGGCAGAAAGTGAAGAGGAACTAAAGAGCCTCTTGATGAAGGTGAAAGAGGAGAGTGAAAAAGCTGGCTTAAAACTCAACATTCAAAAAACTAAGATCATGGCATCTGGTTTCATTACTGCATGGCAAATAGATGGGGGAACAATGGAAACAGTGACAGAGGCACCTAGCAGGCTACAGTCCATAGGGGTGCAAGAGTGGGACACCACTAAGCTGACTAAACAACCAAAATCACTGCAGATGGTGACTACAGCCATGAAATTAAAAGCTTTTTGCTCCTTGGAAGAAAAGTTATGAGAAATCTAGATAGCATATTAAAAAGCCGAGACATTAATTTGCCAGCAAAAGTCCATATAGTGAAATCTGTGATTTTCCAGTAGTCATGTATGGGTGTGAGAGTTGGACCATAAAGAAGGCTGAATGCCAAAGAATTGATGATTTTGAACTGTGGTTTGGAAAATAAGACTCTTGAGAGTCCCTTGGGCTGCAAGAAGGTCAAACCAGTCAATCTTAAAGGATATCCTGAATATTCATTGGAAGGACTGATGCTGAAGCTGAAGCTCCAATAGTTGGGCCTCCTGATGTGAGGAGTTGACTCATTAGAAAAGACCCTGATCCTGGGAAAGACTGAAGACAGGAGGAGAAAAGGATGACAGGGGATGAGATTGTTGGATGTCATCACTGACTCAAAGGACATGAGTTTGAGCAAGTGCCACAAGATGGTGAAGGAGAGGGAAGACTGGCGTGATGCAGTCCATGGGCTCACGAAGAGCTGAACAGACTGAGTGACTAAACAACAGCAACAGCTCAAGTTCAAACAAATTCTGATGGGACGAGGTGGATTCCTGATAAATTATTCTTGAAAACAGATGGATGGGGTTGCCCTGTATCCAAGTGGTTCTCACCATAGACACCAGATGGATTCCACAGTTACTGTTGCCACTTGATGACCTGTAGAAGAAAGTTTTTATACAAATGGCAAAAACCCCAGGGCAGAGCCATCGTGGGGATGTTCTAAATGGACCACAAGCTGTTGGAGACTAGGAACATTTCCGACATTTGCTCTCTGTCCTCCACAGTCTCTTGCACAGTGCACAGCACCTAGAAGATACCCAGGAAAGATTTTCTGGTTGGTGGAGTGAAGCAAAACATCTGCCCCTCTCCTTGGGAGAGAAGCTGTGTGGTAGATATTTATGGACTGAATAGAAGTTAGGAAAAGAGAATGAATATTCTCTTGCTTACATTTCCCTTCAACATTTTTATTTAGCATAGATTATTAATTATGACAATCAGCATTTGTAATAGAATATATATATATAAAACACACTACTGATTCTATTTACCACTATATTTATATTTACCTTGTATATAATCATGACACACATTGCAAGTAAGATCCAACAGCATATCCATAAGATGGTGTTTCTATAAGTTGCCATACTTAATATTTAACTTAGACACAAGATTCCTGTAATAGGAATTTTCTTAGATGTAACATCTAGTCCAATAACCACAAACCATATAACAGGATTGATTCTCCTTAGTGATAACTTCCTCTCACCCAGCGGAAGTGAAATCTTTGACCTAATGAATGTGGTGAAACAAACTCTGCTCACATTGACTTGCTAACAAGAAGGACTGGAGTGTAAATATAGAAACTAGACACAGGAAGTTCAGTATTTATTTTGTATTATAAGGATATTGAAACCATGGAGGGTTAAAAAAATTTTTTTTGATTATTAGAGATTCAAACAATGTTTACATACAAGATACCAGTCTGTACGACACTATATCCTGGCAGAGAGCCAGCCTGTACTGCCTATTGTGAGCAGCAGATAGCCACCATTGGCTTTTGGTTTTTATAAATTAAATTAACAAACATTTAATGAAAAGCAGCTTAAACAGATAACTTGGCCAGATTTAATCAGGAGAACATTTTTTGTTCTTTTTTTTTTTCAATTCCTTCCCACTGACAGCTGTTGATTGAACCAGACTGTTACTAATGCTTCATCTTGTCTATCAATTTATATTGACACAAAATTTTTACATCTCTTTTATGTTAATTTTTTACTTTACTTAAAAACATGTTTTGAATTCTCCCAGCTACTTGGTTACTTCTTCCATTCAAACATCAGGCTCTGATATGGAGTCACACCATTGTGGCTGGAGTCCCTGGAGAGAGGGTGCCCAGAATAAGTCCACTGGGGCTGTCTCCTTGCCAACAGAGCACTGAAATTTCTGGGAAGAAATCACTCCATATCCTCTTATCACATCTACTCTGTGGGGAAGTTTTTTCCATGCTGGTTTCTGGAATCCAAGGAGTTCTTACTCTTTTCTTTTTTTTTTTTTTTCTTCACTTTTCTAGCCCATCAAAGGTACATTAAAGGTTCTAGAACCTTAATGAATTAATTCAGTACCGTTCACTTCAGTCACTTAGTCATGTCCGACTCTTTGCGACCCCATGGACTGCAGTACTTCAGACCTCCCTGTCCATCACCAACTCCCGGAGTTTACTGAGACTCATGTCCATTGAGTCACTGATGCCATCTAATTGTCTCATTCTCTGTTGTCCCCTTCCCCCCCACCTTCAATCTTGCCCAACATTAGGGTCTTTTCAAATGAGTCATTTCTTTGCATCAGGTAGCCAAAATATTGGAGTTTCAGCTTCAACATCAGTCCTTCCAATGAATATTCAGGATTGATTTCCTTTAGGATGGACTGGTTGGATCTCTTTGCAGTTCAAGGGACTCTCAAGAATCTTCTCCAACACCACAGTTCAGAAGCATCAATTCTTCGACACTCAACTTTCTTTATAGTCCAACTCTCACATCTATACATGGCTACTGGAAAAACCATAGCCTGGACTAGATGGACCTTTGTTGGCAAAGTAATGTCTCTGCTTTTTAATATGCTCTCTAGGTTGGTCATAACTTTCCTTCCAAGGAGCAAGCATCTTTTAATTTCATGGCTGCAGTCACCATCTGCAGTGATTTTGGAGCTCAAAAATTAAAGTCTGCCACTGTTTCCACTGTTTCCCCATCTATTTCCCATGAAGTGATAGGATTGGATGCCATGATCTTAGTTTTCTGAATGTTGAGCTTTAAGCCAACATTTTCACTCTCTCTTTCAATTTCATCAAGAGTCTCTTTAGTTCTTCTTCTCTTTCTGCCGTAAGAGTGGTGTAATCTGCATATCTGAGATTATTGATATTTCTCCCAGAAATCTTGATTCCACTTTGTGCTTCATCCAGCCATGAGTTTCTCATGACGTAATCTTCATATAATTTAAATAAACAGGGTGACAATATACAGCTTTGACATACTCCTTTTCCTATTTGAAAAGAGTCTGTTGTTCCATGTCCAGTTCTAACTATTGCTTCCTGACCTGTATACAGATTTCTCAAGAGGCAGGTCAGATGGTCTGGTATTTCCATCTCTTTCAGAATTTTCCACAGTTTGTTGTGATCCACATAGTCAAAGGCTTTGACATAGTCAATAAAGCAGAAATAGATGTTTTTCTGGAACTCTCTTGCTTTTTTGATGATCCAGCGGATGTTGGCAGTTTGATCGCTGGTTGCTCTGCCTTTTCTAAAACCAGCTTGAGCATCTGGAGTTTCACAGTTCATGTATTGTTCAAGCCTGGCTTGGAGAACTTTGAGCATTATTTTACCAACTTGTAGATGAGTGCAATTGTGCAGTAGTTTGAACATTCTTTGGCACTGCCTTCCTTTGGGATTGGAAGGAATACTGACCTTTTCCAGTCTTGTGGCCACTGCTGAGTTTTCCATATTTGCTGACATATTGAGTGCAGCACTTTCACAGCATCATCTTTTAGGATTTGAAATAGCTCAACTAGAATTACATCACCTCCACTAGCTTTGTTCTTAGTGATGCTTCCTAAGGCCCACTTGACTTCCCATTCCAGGATGTCTGGCTCTAGGTGAGTGATCACACCATCGTGATTATCTGGGTCATGTACAGCTCTTCTGTGTATTCTTGCCACCTCTTCTTAATATCTTCTGCTTCCGTTAGGTCCATACCATTTCTGTCCTTTATTGAGCCCATCTTTGCATGAAATGTTTCCTTGGTATGTATAATTTTCTTGAATAGATCTCTTATCTTTCCCATTCTATTGTTTTCCTCTATTTCTTTGCACTGATCACTGAGGAAGGCTTTCTTATCTCTTCTTGCTATTCTTTGGAACTCTGCATTCAAATGGGTATATCTTTCCTTTTCTCCTTTTCTTTTCACTTCTCTTGTTTTCACAGATATTTGTAAGTCCTCATCAGACAGCCATTTTGCATTTCTTTTTCTTGAGGATGGTCTTGATCCCTGCCTCCTGTACAATGTCACTAACCTCCATCCATAGTTTATCAGACACTCTATCAGATCTAGTCCCTTAAATCTATTTCTCATTTCCACTGTATAGTCACAAGGGATTTGATTTAGGTCATACCTGAATGGTCTAGTGGTTTTCCTTACTTTCTTCAATTTAAGTCTGAATTTGGCAATAAGGAAAGTTCATGATCTGAGCCACAAGTCAGCTCCCAGTCTTGTTTTTGCTGACTGTATAGAGCTTCTCCATCTTTGGCTACAAAGAATATAGTCAGTCTGAATTCAGTGTTGACCATTTGGTGATGTCCATTTGTAGAGTCTTCTCTTGTGTTGTTGGAAGAGGGTGACTGCTATGACCCATGTGTTTTCTTGGCAAAACTCTATTATCCTCTGCCCTGCTTCATTCTGTACTCCAAGGCCAAATTTGCCTGTTACTCCAGGTGTTTCTTGATTTCCACTTTTGCATTCCAGTCCCCTATCATGAAAAGGACATTTTTGGGGGGTGTTAGTTCTAAAAGGTATTGTAGGTGTTCATAGAACCATTCAACTTCAGCTTCTTTATGTAGTTATTAAGTTCAATTGCTATGCACTCAAACCCTATCATGGAATTAATTGCCATATATGCATATGAAATCCTATAATACTTTCTTATTTCATTTTATGAAAAAATTTGTTTTGGACAATGCTAATTAATTTGCCAATATGACAATACTTCTCAGTATAAAACATTTATCTTGAATACTTATAGTAATTCTCCTCTGAAAAAATATTTAGAAATGAATTATTGACCAACTTAGATAGCATATTGAAAAGCAGAGACATTATTTTGCCAACAAAGGTCCATTTCGT
Organism: Budorcas taxicolor; assembly: GCF_023091745.1. NCBI lineage: Eukaryota > Metazoa > Chordata > Mammalia > Artiodactyla > Bovidae > Budorcas > Budorcas taxicolor. Next base: position 4,791,857 of record NC_068922.1, read on the forward strand.
CAAGGTTATAGTTTTTCCAGTGGTCATGTATGGATGTGAGAGTTGGACTGTGAAGAAAGCTGAGCACCGAAGAATTGATGCTTTTGAACTGTGGTGTTGGAAAAGATACTTGAGAGTCCCTTGGACTGAAAGGAGATCTATCCAGCCCATTCTAAAGGAGATCAGCCCTGGGTATTCTTTGGAAGGAATGATGCTAAAGCTGAAACTTCAGTACTTTGGCCACCTCATGCGAAGAGTTGACTCGTTGGAAAAGATGCTAATGCTGGGAGGGATTGGGGGCAGGAGGAAAAGGGGATGACAGAGGATGAGATGGCTGGATGGCATCACCAACTCGATGGATGTGAGTTTGAGTGAACTCCGGGAGATGGTGATGGACAGGGAGGCCTGGCGTGCTGCAATTCATGAGCTTGCAAAGAGTCAGACATGACTGAGCGACTGAACTGAACTGATTATGAATATTACATGTAGGCATGTATATCACATATTGTTAGTTATGATTTGTATGTATCTTAAATCTCCTACTATATTTGAGCTTGCCAGATAAAATAGAGGAAACTCAGTTAAATGTGAATTTCATGTAAATCATGAATAGTTTTCAGTATAAGTGTATTCCAAAACATGTGCAAGACACACAGAAACATTAGTCATTGTGTATGAAATTCTGATTTAACCTGGCATCTCATATTTTTATTTGGTAAATCTCCCAATCTAATCAGTTTTAAGTTTCTGCTGCCTTCACAGCTTAGGCTTCTCCTTCTCTAATACTGGCCTGGGTTATGCTCTCTAACAACATATAATCTTAACTGCTGAAACATCACATGGGGAATAGTTTTCCATGTTTGGGTCAAAGCTGTTCACATATGTTTTATAGATAGGGTATTAAGCACTATTTTAAGGAGCATGGATTATAACTGGTAATACTGAAACTGTTATGGAATATCTTCATCAGTCATGTCATTTGCTCTTTAGCAAATTAAAGACAGCAGGTGCCATAAAAAGAGGAGCAAATCATAAGTCTAGAGATCCAGTTTCTCTATATAAAACGAAAAATCAAATGCGAGTACTGAAGGCTGCTTTGTCCACACGGTAAGTTTCCTGGGCAAGTTAAGTTGAACGCGTCAAGGTAGAGTTTGGGTGCTCATTTGTGTGGACATAGCTGTGGGAAGGCTGCAAATGGATACTGCATGGAACTGAATTCATCCACTTGCTTGCAAGAGTTTCTTTGACTTTGTGGTTTGTTTGTTCTTATATATTATTTTTTTGTTTATTGTATTTTGGCCACACAGCATGTAGGATCTTAGTTCCCTGACCAGAGATAAAACCCCTGCCCCTTGCATTAGGAGTGTGGAATAACATCCACTGGGCCACCAGAGATGTCCCCTGACTTGTACTTTGCGGCTGTTGCTGGATGAAGAAAGGAGATACAAGCGCTTTTCTATGTATGGCTTGCTTGGCAGAGTGTTGAATTGTCTCATTTCCATGTGTTATTGAACTAAACTTTTTTTGAACATTTAAAATTTGCTTTCAATTTTTAATGGATGAAGCAGGAAGGATCACCCAGCTCAGGCAGAGCTGAATGTCTGATAGCTTCATGGTCTCAAATGACAAGTTATTATAATTTCATAATGAGTTTGATGCTCTTTACCGAAGGGAAAACAATCCATGGATTGTGGAACAACAGTGCTTCACAAAACATGGGGCTCTCTTCACAAAACATGGGGCTCTCTTCACAAAGGATTTTGGGGAAGAACATTAGAAGCAGCAACTCAAAAACAAGGCATGATTGGCTAGGAGGTCAGGGAGTTCCTGATAGGAACTGGCGTTCAGTCGCTCGGTCGTGTCTGACTCTTTGAGGCTCTATGGACTGCAGCATGTCAGGCTTCCCTTTCTTTCACTGTCTCCCGGAGTTTTGCTCAAACTCATGTCCATTGAGTCGGTGATGCCATCCAACCATCTCGTCCTCATCCTGGTAGGGATAGAAGGTCCTGTTTTCCAGGTGAACTAGGCAAAGCTGAAGTGGAGGGTTGTCACTGGTGTCTGTTGGGTTTCCTAGACAGTGAGGCATTTCCTGTAAGTTTGGGTTGACTTAGGTTGAGATTTGTGACATGGGCCATGCTGCTGGAGCAGCCTCTCTTTTGAAAGTTCTGATATATACAAATGTCCTTTATCAGACAGTAGGCTCTTGCGTTTCAGAAATCTTTGGGACTTAGTCCAGAACTCAGCCTTTATCATGTTTCCATATACTCCTTTCCTACTAAGTAAACTGAATCCTTAAGGAGGGTTGCCTGTGTTTGCTGCTGTTGTTTACTCATTAAGTCGTGTCTGACTCTTTGCGACCCCATGAACCGTAGTCTGCCAGGCTCCTCTGTCCATGGGATTTCCTGGGCAAGAATACTGGGGTGGGTTGCCATTTCCTTCTCCAGGGGATCTTCCCCACCCAAGAATTGAACTTATGTCTCCTGTGTGGGCAGGCAGATATTTAAGCAGATGCTTTACTACTTAGCCACCTGGGAAACTGGGCTTAAATAAAATACAGAAAGTACCACCTGTCAAAATTCTCACTGGACTGTGACAAGGGCATCCCAGGGTCCACTCACAAACTTGTATGAATATTGCAATTCCTCTTCCTCCTCCTAGTAATTTCACATTGCAAAGCAACCCTAGTAGAACACAGAAAAATGAAAGTAGATGAAAGCAGTGGGCATTTCCTTCAGTTTCTAACTTTGGAATTCCTAGATATAAAGGTATGCGGGGGAAAAAATCTTCTTGACAGCACAACAATTCATTTACTTCCTAACTTGAGCAGTCACATACTGTACTTCGGGGCAAGTAATAGGATATTGTTCCAATGGGAGAATAAGCAATTTGTGGAAAGGTGAAAAGGCGAAAATATTCTCTAAGCTGGTTCCATCTGGGAGGCTGCATGTCGTTTTCCAGGTAGTCTTAAAAGGTGTGTGAAATTGACGAGTGTTTGAAGACTTGCCCACCCACTGGTGAAAGCAATGATTTCTTACAGTTTTTTTACTGCTTTAGAGGGAAAGGGTTCTTTGTTTTTATGTGTTTAGATACAGTTGCCCAACATGCTCATTAAATAAGGGCTGTAAGGTCCCAGATCACATTGTTCTGTTTCTCTCTTGCATGCAAGTGGTGGGGGCTTGTGCCTGGGGATCCTTCAAACATAATGAGTTAATATGATTCCAGACTATGATGAACAAAACTGCTCCTGGGCTGTGTGTTTAGTCACTCTGTCGTGTCTGACTCTTTGTGACTCCATAGACCGTAGCCCACCGGGCTCCTCTGTCCATGGGGATTCTCCAGGCAAGAACACTGGAGTGGGTTGCCATGCCCTCCTACAGGGGATCTTTCCAACCCAGGGATTGAACCCAGTTCTCCCGCATTGCAGGAGGATTCTTTACCATCTGAGCCCAAGAATATAGGAGTGGGTGGGTAGCCTATCCCTTCTCTAGGTGATCTTCCTGACTCGGAAATCGAACTGGGGTCTCCTGCATAGCAGGCAGATTCTTTACCAGCTGAGCTACCAGGCAAGCCCAAAACTGCTGGTAAGTTCAGTTTATGCTCCAATTACAGAATTTTTCCAAGGCAGCCTCATGATTTGGGGGTTCCCTCTTTTCCTTAGTTTGCATCAGTTTCTTAGCTAATGGTGGTCCATTTAGGATGAATTGGAGAGGCAAGGGGAAAAGTCTGATGATTTGGGGAAAAAGAAATTTTGAAGGCCCTGTATTACATCTAGTACCGTATTTTTGAATTTTATAGAATCAGAGAGTTTTGTTGTCATGAATGGCATTTAGATATTTGCAAGCTAGGTTTGGGGTTAGTTATTGATAGTCAAAAAGGTTTTGTTCATGTAATTCTTAGAATCTATTTTAATCATTTTCTTTTCTTAATGAAAACACACCTTAACTTGGCCTGATACTTTTCTGTAAGTTTCTATAAATAGGGACCTCTTTTTGTTTGACTTACTTTTATTTAAAAAATAAATAAATATAGCCCAAATTATATTTTCTCTGTAACCACAACATGGCAGGCATCCAGTTGTCCTCAGCATTCGTGGCCCCACAAAGGGAAATCTTTGAAATCACCACACACACACACTGAATAAGCTGTTCCCAAGCTGCTCTTCTGAATTTCCATCCTTCCATTCCTGGGAAGTAGCTAAGTCTCTCAGAAAGACTTAGGCAAGTTTTCAAGTCATAGGTGTTGGGAATCTGGCCCTTTATATTCTGTCTACAGAAACGTCTGTGGGCGCCATGGTCAGACTGGATGCTTCTTCCTACATTTGTTTATGGATTCCTCCCAAGTATTTGGATCCCTCTGGTTTCCATTTGAATGTCTGCGGCTGAGAGCAACCATGTGAGCAAAAATAGTCCAGGGGCAAAACAACCTCAAACAGACTGCAGTGAGTAAGGAACTGCAGCCTGAAATATCTGCATCGTCATCAGCCGGTGCTAAAAGGGGGTCAGTGGATGTTTCTGGATTGGAGGCACAGGCAGGATATGGAATCTTGGAAGGGTTTTCCTCTATTGATATCCATGTGATTTGGGGGTTTTTGCTAATAGTTCTTGCCGCTAACTATGAGTGCCAGAGTAAATAATAGTGGCCAGGGAAATAAAGCCCTCTGGAACTCATTTAAAGAAAACTAAAAGGAGATTTCTCCTGCCAACCTGAGCTTCATCTTTCAACCCACAACTGAGAGAGATGGAGACAGAGACAGATACTTTGGAGTCTAGTGGACAATTGGTAAAGAAAAAAAGTCATCATTAAAGTCTGTGTATTGATTTGACTACTGATCTGATGATTGTCATATTATCTGTGTTTACTATGTACTCTCATGAACTGTCATTTTGTTCCTTCAAGTGATACTTTGAAGTAAGTATGATCATTGCCCCCAGTCTCCAAATGGAGAAACTGATGCACAGACAGTGATTTGCTCGTGGTATGGCTGGGCAGTAGGGAGAAAGAAGATGGAGCTGAACTCAGGAAAATTGGCCCCATGCCTTGAAATTGCCCAGTATTTTTATTATCCAGGCCTTTACTTCCCCTCCCCCCACTTTGTTTTCCCTTTTGCATACAGACTACCTTTGAAAATATCTGGGATCTAGATTAGAGGGTCATAAACGATCAGTCATGGACCTGTCTGATCAGAATAAAGTCTGTGGGACTTGGGAGGATTTCCTTGCCCCTGAGAGCACCCTCCTAAGTAACACACCTCATCAGGAATTGATTCTCTCTCAATTTGTGCAGCTGTCTTATTTATAAGAAATATTACCTTTTAATGTTTTTCATTTCATAAAAATAATTCCTGGAACTTAGAAGAAATGAAAAATCTTGTCTATCACTTTTTGGAGAGCATGGTAAATAAAAAATGGATGCCTGTTTGAACTTGGACATGTCCTGTAGATTAGAACATAATATAAAAGTCTGTGGGAGAGGGAGTGTAGCCCAGAACTGATGATGATTTTAAGCTGTGACATCACAAACCAGGTACAAATCTTGACTCTGACACTGACTTTTTGCCTTGGGCAAGTTAAATACCATTACATGCCTCAGTTTTCTCATCTGTAAAATGGAAATAGCAATAGAGCCTAATTCATGGGGTTGTTATGAAGTTCATCATGGGCATTTAAAGCATTGAAGATCATATTTTGTATCAGAAAGTTATCAATAAACATTAGACATTTTCACTCATTCTTAAGGGCTCCCGCATAAAGTTCAGTTCAGTTCAGTTCAGTCGCTCAATCGTGTCTGACTCTTTGCTACCCCATGAATTGCAGCACGCCAGGCCTCCCTGTCCATCACCATCTCCCAGAGTTCACTCAGATTCACGACCATCGAGTCCGTGATGCCATCCAGCCATCTCATCCTTGGTCATCCCCTTCTCCTCCTGCCCCCAATCCCTCCCAGCATCAGAGTCTTTTCCAGTGAGTCAACCCTTCGTATGAGGTGGCCAAAGTACTGGAGCTTCAGCTTCAGCATCATTCCTTCCAAAGAAATCCCAGGGCTGATCTCCTCCAGAATGGACTTGTTGGATCTCCTTGCAGTCCAAGGGACTCTCAAGAGTCTTCTCCAACACCTAGTGCAAATGCTGTGCACTTTCCAAAAAAGACATTCTGGAGGTTGATTTATCAGTGATGTAAGATTGTAGAAATTCCAGGTATTTCATGTCACCTTCCTGGAATCTAGCAGATTGAGAACAGAAGTGCCATCTTTAGCAACTCTGGCTCACTTCATACATAAAATTTGTCACTCAGTCTTATAGATCATCCTTCCAAAAGGACTCTGAAATTGTCTTTCTTTCCCCCAAACTAGAACTACTTGGCACACTGTGCATACAATTCCCCACAGTCCCCCATGAACCCAACCCTCACTCACAGCTTCCCATGCACTGGAGGATCATTTCCTGACCAGTTGCTTTAGGAATCTCTCCAGATATCAGAACTCCAGCTATAGCCTACTCTTTTAAAAAATTATTTTTATGGACTTATCATTGCTTTGCAATAATGCTTTGGTTTCTGCTCTACAATGAAGTGAATCAGCTATATCCATACCTACATCCCTTCCTCCTTGTACCTGCCTCCCATCCCAAGCCTCCTCATCCCACCCATCTAGGTCATTACAGAGCACCAGGGTGAGCTGCCTATGCTATACAGCAGCTTCCCACTAACTATCTATTTTACACATGGTAGTGTATATATGTATATGTATATGTATATGTATATGTATATGTATATGTATATATATATATATAGTGGTGGTTTAGTTGCTAAGTTGAGTCTGATTCTTGTAACCCCATGGACTGTAGCCCACCAGGCTCCTCTGTCCATGGGATTTCCCAGGAAAGAATACTAGAGTGGATTGCTATTTCCTTCTCCAGAGGATCTTCCCCACCCAGGGATTGAATCTGCATCTCCTGCATTGCAGGCAGATTCTTTACAGCTGATCCACCAGGGAACCCCTATTTCACACTGGGGATCTCACTAAAACATCAGATTCAAGGTTATTGGGTCTGAGGTGAAGCCAGAAACTCTTATTTCTAACAAACTCCTGGGCAATAGAGGTGCTGCTCTGAGTAACAAGGCTGTAGATTTCCTAAAGGACCTTGTAACTTTTCCCTCTGCTTTTCATACGGGCTTCTCCCATCGTTCCTTCTGCTAGAGCTGTTTCTTCAAACAATCCTGTTTATTTATCTTTAATAGCTTCCTTCAGTTTACAGAAAAAAAAGAATGCAAATGAGTTTCCAGAGCATTCAAGTATCTCTATTTGAAATGTTATTAAATCATCAATGAGTCATTAAATAATTCTTCCTCCCTAATCTTCTCCACTGCTGGTCCAGCCTTAATCACCCCTTGAACAGAGATTTCTAGTAAGCACCTCTGATAAGTCCTTTCCACTCGTGGATAGTTGGGATTTGTTCTTGCCTCAGCTCTGAAGAGGTCTTTGAGAGTCCATTGTGGCTATCTGGATCCAAGCTCATAGCTGGGGAGGTAGCCAGTGCTTGCCAAAGCCTGCTCAGTGGATTGTGCTAGACTCTGAGTAATTAGGGTGTGGCCACAGCTGAAAGATGGTGATGGATGAGTTTGTTGTAATTCACTTTAAAAAAAAATTGGGTGATGGGCAATTGTAAATAATAGAGCTATACCAGAATCCAAAGCAAGGGGAAAAAGACCTAAGCTTCAATACTGAGACTTTCAAACAATTGAAGATTGCTATCGGCTTTCCTCTCTTGCAGACAACTGCTGCTTTAAAAAACAATTTCTATGACTTCATAAATCTGAGGGAAATATTCTGTGAATGTCTGCATGTTAGTGTTTGAAGGTTGATAGAATCTTACTGGTTCTATCTTCATAGTTCTATGATGATGCTTACATATGATTTTGAATTCCTTTCATTTTCTCTCTTTAATACAATCCTTAAACTTAATGTGAAATGATTCACCACTTTATGGGTGTAACAGGATCCATTTTTTCCCCATTACAATCTGACTAAATTGCTTACTTATGTTTATAAAAGCTAAACGTGAAAATTTTAGTAAAGCATCATTTATTTGCATATTAATGTCAACACCCAACTTTTAAAGATGGGTTTAGTTACTATAATATTCCTGAATCACAGAGGCATTGGTTCAGATATCTTCTCTGAACATGCCTAAACCAATGAATGTTGTAAATTCATAATGCCAGCAGCCAGTACTTCCTTTAAGAACTCAGGATTCAAATAAGTTATCCAGAACCAATACAATATTGTAAAGTAATTAGCCTTCAATTAAAATAAATAAATTTAAATTAAAAAAAAACAATTTATCCATTCCCAACATCCTTTGGATATAGTCATAGAAAATTGGAATTCAGTTCATTTCAGTCGCTCAGGTGTGTCTGACTCTTTGTGACCCCATGGACTGCAGCATGCCAGGCTTTCCTATCAAGCACCAGTTCTGGGAGCTTGCTCAAACTCATGTCATTGAGTCAGTGATGCCATCCAACCATCTCATTCTCTGCCATCCCCTTTGAAGGGGATGCCTTCAGTGGGGATGCAGGAGGCTGCCTTCAATCATTCCCAGCATCAGGGTCTTTTCTAATGAGTCAGATCTTTGCATAAGGTGGCAAAGTATTGGAGTTTCGGTATAATTTCTTCCAGTGAATATTCAGGGTTGATTTCCTTTAGAATTGATTGGCATGATATCCTTGCAGTCCAGGGGACTCTCAAGAGTATTCTCCAAGACCATATTTCAAAAGCATCGATTCTTTGGTGCTCAGCTTTCTCCATGGTCCAATTCTCACATCCATACATGACCACTGGAAAAACCATAGCCTTGACTAGATGGACCTTTGTTGGCAAAGTAATGTCTCTACTTTTCAATATGCTGTCTAGGTTGGTCATAGCTTTTGTTTCAAGGAGCAAGTGTCTTTTAATTTCATGACTGAAGTCACCATCTGCAGTGATTTTGGAGCCCAAGAAAATAAAGTCTCTCAGTATTTCCATTGTTTCCCCACCTATTTGACATGAAGTGATGGGACTGGCTGCTAGAACCGGTGCACTAAGCACTGCCGAGAGGAGCTACCCAACACCCTAGGTCAGGGGCAGTGGCCTAGAGTGCCAGGCGGCGACGGCGCAGGAACAGCCAAGAGGAGCTACCCCGCGTCCGAGGTCAGTGGAGGCCGGGAGGAGCTACCCCATGTCCGAGGTCAGGGGCGGCCAGGAAGAGACACCCCGCGTCTGAGGTCAGGGGCGGCGGCTGGGAGGAGCTATCCTGCGTCCGAGGTCAAGGCCCGCGGGAAGAGACACCCTATGTCCGAGGTCAGGGGCTGCCGGGAGAAGCCACCTCGTGCCCGAGGCCAGGGGCGGTGACCCTGAGGAGCCACCCTGAGCCTGAGGCCAAGGGCGGCAGCTGGGAGGAGATACCCATGCTGGAGGCCAGGGCTGGTGGCCGGGAGGAGCATCCCGAGGATGCACAGGCGCAGGAGGGCCTAGAGGAGCTATCCTATGTTGAAGGTCAGGAATGGTGGCAGTAAGGAGATACCCCTCGTCCAAGGTAAGGAGCAATGGCTGTGCTTTGCTGGAGCAGCCGTGAAGAGATACACCCAAGGTAAGAGAAACCCAAGTAAGATGGTAGGTGTTGCAAGAGGGATCAGAGGGCAGACACATTGAAACCATACTCACTGAAAACTAGTTAATCTAATCACACTAGGGCCACAGCCTTGTCTAACTTAATGAAACTAAGCCATGCCTGCGGGGCAACCCAAGACGTCATGGTGGAGAGGTCTGTCAGAATGTGGTCCACTGGAGAAGGGAATGGCAAGCCACTTCAGTATTCTTGCCTTGAGAACCCCATGAACAGTATGAAAAGGCAAAATGATAGGATACCAAAAGAGGAACTCCCCAGGTCATTAGGTGCCCAATATGCTACTGGAGACCAGTGGAGAAATAACTCCAGAAAGAATGAAGGGATGGAGCCAAAGCAAAAATAATACCCAGTTGTGGATGTGACTGGTGATAGAAGCAAGGTCCAATGCTGTAAAGAGCAACATTGCATAGGAACTTGGAAAGTCAGGTCCATGAATCAAGGCAAATTGGAAGTGGTCAAACAAGAGATGGCAAGGGTGAACGTCAACATTCTAGGAATCAGCAAACTAAAATGGACTGGAATGGGTGAATTTAACTCAGATGACCATTATATCTACTACTGCAGGCAGGAATCCCTCAGAAGAAATGGAGTAGCCATCATGGTCAACAAAAGAGTCTGAAATGCAGTACTTGGATGAAATCTCAAAAACGACAGAATGATCTCTGTTCGTTTCCAAGGCAAACCATTCAATATCACAGTTATCCAAGTCTATGTCCCAATCAGTAACTGAAGAAGCAGAAGTTGAACGGTTCTATGAAGACCTACAAGACCTTTTAGAACTAACACCCAAAAAAGATGTCCTTTTCATTATAGGGGACTGGAATGCAAAAGTAGGAAGTCAAGAAACACCCGGAGTAACAGGCAAATTTGGCCTTGGAATGTGGAATGAAGCAGTGCAAAGACTAATAGTTTTGCCAAGAAAATGCACTGGTCATGGCAAACACCCTCTTCCAACAACACAAGAGAAGACTCTACACATGGACATCACCAGATGGTCAACACCGAAATCAGATTGATTATATTCTATGCAGCCAAAGATGGAGAAGCTCTATACAGTCAACAAAAACAAGACCAGGAGCTGACTGTGGCTCAGATCATGAATCCTTATTACCAAGTTCAGATTTAAATTGAAGAAAGTAGGGAAAACCACTAGACCATTCAGGTATCAGTTCAGTTCAGTTCAGTCGCTCAGTCATGTCCAACTCTTTGCGACCCCATGAATCGCAGCACACCAGGCCTCCCTGTACATCACCATCTCCCAGAGTTCACCCAGACTCACGTCCATCAAGTCCGTGATGCCATCCGGCCATCTCATCCTAGGTCGTCCCCTTCTCCTCCTGCCCCCAATCCCTCCCAGCATCAGAGTCTTTTCCAATGAGTCAACTCTTCTCATGAGGTGGCCAAAGAACTGGAGTTTCAGCTTCAGCATCATTCCTTCCAAAGAAATCCCAGGGCTGATCTCTTTCAGAATGGACTGGTTGCATCTCCTTGCAGTCCAAGGGACTCTCAAGAGCCTTCTTCAAAGCCACAGTTCAAAAGCATCAATTCTTCGGCACTCAGCCTTCTTCACAGTCCAACTCTCACATCCATGCCTGAACACAGGAAAAACCATAGCCTTGACTAGATGGACCTCAGTCGGCAAAGTAATGTCTCTGCTTTTGAATATGCTGTCTAGGTTGGTCATAACTTTTCTTCCAAGGAGTAAGTGTCTTTAATTTCATGGCTGCAATCACCATCTGCAGTGATTTTGGAGCCCCCAAAAATAAAGTCTGACACTGTTTCCACTGTTTCCCCATCTATTTCCCTCGAAGTGATGGGACCAGATGCCATGATCTTCGTTTTCTGAATGTTGAGCTTTAAGCCAACTTTTTCGCTCTCCTCTTTCACTTTCATCAAGAGGTTTTTAGCTCCTCTTCAGTTTCTGCCATAAGGGTGGTGTCATCTGCATATCTGAGGTTATTGATATTTCTCCCGCCAATCTTGATTCCAGCTTGTGTTTCTTCCAGTCCAGCATTTCTCATGATGTACTCTGCATAGAAGTTAAATAAGCAGGGTGACAATATACAGCCTTGACGTACTCCTTTTCCTATTTGGAACCAGTCTGTTGTTCCATGTCCAGTTCTAACTGTTGCTTCCTGACCTGCATACAGGTTTCTCAAGGGGCAGGTCAGGTGGTCTGGTATTCCCATCTCTTGAAGAATTTTCCACAGTTTATTGTGATCCACACAGTCAAAGGCTTTGGCATAGTCAATAAAGCAGAAATAGATGTTTTTCTGGAACTCTCTTGCTTTTTTGATGATCCAGCAGATGTTGGCAATTTGACCTCTGGTTCCTCTGCCTTTTCTAAAACCACCTTGAACATCTGGAAGTTTACGGTTCACGTATTGCTGAAGCCTGGCTTGGAGAATTTTGAGCATTACTTTACTAGCGTGTGAGATGAGTGCAATTGTGCCGTAGTTTGAGCATTCTTTAGCATTGCCTTTCTTTGGGATTGGAATGAAAACTGACCTTTTCCAGTCCTGTCCCTTATGATTATACAGTGGAAGTGAGAAATAGATTTAAGGGCCTAGATCTGATAGAGTGCCTGATGAACTATGGAATGAGCTTCGTGACACTGTATAGGAGACAGGGATCAAGACCATTCCCATGGAAAAGAAATGCAAAAAAGCAAAATGGCTGTCTGGGGAGGCCTTACAAGAAGCTGTGAAAAGAAGAGAGGCAAAAAGCAAAGGAGAAAAGGAAAAATATAAGCATCTGAATGCAGAGTTCCAAAGAATAGCAATAAGAGATAAGAAAGCCTTCTTCAGCGATTAATGCAAAGAAATAGAGGAAAAGAACAGAATGGGAAAGACTAGAGATCTCTTCAAGAAAATTAGAGATACCAAGGGAACATTTCATGAAAAGATGGCATTGATAAAGGACAGAAACAGTATGAACCTAACAGAAGCAGAGGATATTAAGAAGTGGCAAGAATACATCGAAGAACTGTACAAAAAAGATCTTCACAACCCAGATAATCATGATGATGTGATCACCAATCTAGAGCCAGACATCTTGGAAAGTGAAGTCAAGTGGGCCTTAGAAAGCATCACTATGAACAAAGCTAGTGGAGGTGATGGAATTCCAGTTGAGTTGTTTCAAATCCTGAAAGATGATGCTGGGAAAGTGCTGCACTCAATTTGCTAGCAAATTTGGAAAACTCAGCAGTGGCCACAGGACTAGAAAAGGTCAGTTTTCATTCCAATCCCAAAGAAAGGCAATGCCAAAGAATGCTCAAACTATGGCACAATTGCACTCATCTCACATGCTAGTAAAGTAATGCTCAAAATTCTCCAAGCCAGGCTTCAGCAATACGTGAACCATGAACTCCCTGTTGTTCAAGGTGGTTTTAGAAAAGGCAGAGGAACCAGAGGTCAAATTGCCAACATCTGCTGGATCATCAAAAAAGCAAGAGAGTTCCAGAAAAACGTCTATTTCTGCTTTATTGACTATGCCAAAGCCTTTGACTGTGTGGATCACAATGAACTGTGGAAAATTCTTCAAGAGATGGGAATACCAGACCACCTGACCTGCCTCTTGAGAAACCTGTATGCAGGTCAGGAAGCAACAGTTAGAACTGGACATGGAACAACAGACTGGTTCCAAATAGGAAAAGGAGTACGTCAAGGCTGTATATTGTCACCCTGCTTATTTAACTTCTATGCAGAGTACATCATGAGAAATGCTGGACTGGAAGAAACACAAGCTGGAATCAAGATTGGCGGGAGAAATATCAATAACCTCAGATATGCAGATGACACCACCCTTATGGCAGAAACTGAAGAGGAGCTAAAAACCTCTTGATGAAAGTGAAAGAGGAGAGCGAAAAAGTTGGCTTAAAGCTCAACATTCAGAAAACGAAGATCATGGCATCTGGTCCCACCACTTCGAGGGAAATAGATGGGGAAACAGTGGAAACAGTGTCAGACTTTATTTTTGGGGGCTCCAAAATCACTGCAGATGGTGACTGCAGCCATGAAATTAAAGACACTTACTCCTTGGAAGAAAAGTTATGACCAACCTAGACAGCATATTCAAAAGCAGAGACATTACTTTGCCGACTGAGGTCCATCTAGTCAAGTCTATGGTTTTTCCAGTGGTCATGTATGGATGTGAGAGTTGGACTGTGAAGAAGGCTGAGTGCCGAAGAATTGATGCTTTTGAACTGTGGTGTTGGAGAAGGCTCTTGAGAGTCCCTTGGACTGCAAGGAGATGCAACCAGTCCATTCTGAAGGAGATCAGCCCTGGGATTTCTTTGGAAGGAATGATGCTAAAGGTGAAACTCCAGTACTTTGGCCACCTCATGAGAAGAGTTGACTCATTGGAAAAAACTCTGATGCTGGGAGGGATTGGGGGCAGGAGGAGAAGGGGACGACCTAGGATGAGATGGCTGGATGGCATCACGGACTTGATGGACGTGAGTCTGAGTGAACTCTGGGAGATGGTGATGTACAGGGAGGCCTGGTGTGCTGCGATTCACGGGGTCACAAAGAGTCGAACACGACTGAGCGAGTGAACTGGCTGAACTGATGGGACTGGATGCCATGATCTTCATTTTTTCAATGTTGAGATTTAAGCCAGCTTTTTTCACTCTCCTCTTTCACTTTCATCAAGAGGCCCTTTAGTTTCTTTTTGCTTTCTGCCATAAAAGTGGTGTTATCTGCATACTGATATTATTGGTTATCTGTTATTGCTATTTCTGGTGGTGTTGATTCTGGCTTGTGGTTCATCCAGAGTGGTATTTTGCATGATGTACTCTGCAAATAAGTTAAATAAGCAGGGTGACAATGTACAGCCTTGAAATACTCCTTTCCCAATTTGGATCCAGTCCATTGTTCCATGCCTAGTTCTAACTGTTACTTCTTGACCTGCATACAGGTTTCTCAGGAAGCAGGTAAGGTGGTCTGGTATTCCCATCTCTTGAAGAATTTTCCAGTTTGTTGTGATCCAAAACAGCCAAAGGCTTTGGCATAGCCAATAAAGCAAAATTTGATGTGTTTCTGAAACTCACCTGCTTTTTCTATGACCACAAGAGACTCACCCAGACTTGCCCATGAGTGTCTGGGAGTTTCTGATGGAGGGGTGGGTTGGTGTTGGCCTGCTGCAGGGTTGGGGCCCAATGAGTGTAGCAATACATGCATGGGACCTTTGAAGGAGGTCACCATTATCTTCACTACCTCCACCACAGTTGGCCCCAGGTAAATAACAGAGAGAGAACACAGCTCCACCCATCAACAGTAAATGGATTAAATTTTACTGAGCTTGGCCCCTCTCATTAGAATAAGACCCAGTTTCCCCCTAAGTCAATCTCTCCCATCAGAAATCTTCCATAAGCCTCTTATCTTAGTCCATCAGAGGGCAGACAGACCAAAAACCACAATCACAGAAAATTAACCAATCTGATCATATGGACCACAGCCTTGTATAACTCAGTGAAACTATGAGTCATGCTGTTAAGATGGATGGATCACGGTGTAGAGTTCTGATAAAATCTGGTCCACTGGAGAAGGGAATAGCAAACCACTTTAGTATTCTTGCCTTGAGAACCCCATGAACAGTATGAAAAGGCAAAAAGACAGGACACTGAAAAATGAATTCTCTAGGTTGGTAAGTGCCCAATATGCTACTGGAGAAGAGTGGAGAAATAACTCCAGAAGGAATGAAGAGATGGAGCCAAAGCAAAAACACTCAGTTGTGGATGTGATTGGTGGTAAAAGCAAAGTCCGATGCTGTAAGGAGCAATCCTGCATAGGAACCTGGAATATTAGGTCCATGAATCGATAGAAATTGGAGGTGGTCAAACAGGAAGTGGCAAGAGTGAAGGTCAACATTTTAGCAATCAGCGAACTAAAATGGACTGGAATGGGAGAATTTAACTCAGATGACCATTATACCTACTAATGTGTTCCAGAACCCTAAGAAGAAATGGAGTAGCCATCATAATCAAAAAAAGAGTCTGAAATGCAGATTTGGATGCAATCTCAAAAACGAAGAATGATCTCAGTTCATTTCCAAGGCAACCCATTCAATATCACAGTAATCTAAGTATATGCCCTGACCAGTAATGCTGAAGAAGCTGAAGTTGAATGATTCTATGAAGGCCTACAAGACCTTCTAGAACTAACACCTGAAAAGGATGTCCTTTTGATTATAGGGGACTGGAAGGCAAAAGTAGGAAGTCAAGAAACATCTGGAGTAACAGGCAAATTTGGCCTTGGAGTACAGAATGAAGCAGGGCAAAGGCTGATAGAGTTTTGCCAAGATAACTCACTGGTCATAGGAAACACCCTCTTCCAACAACACAAGAGAAGACTCTACATATGAACATCACCAGATGGTCAATACTGATATCAGATTGATTATATTCCTTGTAGCCAAAGATGGAGAATCTCTATACAGTCAGCAAAAACAAGATTGGGAGCTGACTGGGTTCAGATCATGAACTCCTTATTGCTAAATTTGGACTTAAATTGAAAAAAGTAGGGAAAACCACTAGACCATTCAAGTATAACCTAAATCAAATCCTTCACTTTTATGCAGTGAAAATGACAAATAGATTCAAGAGAGTAGATCTGATAAACAGAGTGCCTGAAGAGCTATGGATGGAGGTTCGTGACATTGTATAGGAGAGAGCAATCAAGATCATCCCCAAGAAAAAGAAATGCAAAAAAAAAAGCAAAATGGCTGTGAAAAGACCTTACAAATAGCTGTGAAAAGAAGAGAAGTGAAAAGCAAAGGAGAAAAGAACAGATATGCCCATTTGAATGCAGAGTTCCAAACAATAGCAAGAAGAGATAAGAAAGCCTTCCTCAGCAATCAGTGGAAAGAAATAGAGAAAGACAATAAAATGGGAAAGTCTAGAGATCGCTTCAAGAAAATTAGAGATACCAAGGGACCATTTCACGCAAAGATGGGCACAATAAAGGACAAAAATGGCATGGACCTAACAGAAGCTGAAGATATTAAGAAAAGGTGACAAGAATACACAGAAGACATGTACAAAAAAGATCTTCATGACCCATATAATAACGATGGTATAATCACTCACCTAGAGCCAGACATCCTGGAATGTGAAGTTAAGTGGCCTTAGGAAACATCACTATGAACAAAGCTAATGGAGGTGATGAAATTCCAGTTGGGCTATTTCAAATCCTGAAAGATGATGCTGTGAAAGTGCTGCACTCAATATGCCAGAAAATTTGGAAAACCCAGCAGTGGCCACAGGACTGGAAAATGTCAATTTGCATTCCAATCCCAAAGAAAGGCAATGCCAAAGAATGCTCAAACTACCTCACAACTGCACTCATCTCACACACTAATAAAATAACGCTCAAAATTCTCCAAGCCAGGCTTTAGCAATACGTGAACCGTGAACTTCCAGATGTTCAAGCTGGATTTAGAAAAGGCAGAGGAACCAGAGATCAAATTGCCAACATCCGTTGGATCATCAAAAAAACAAGAAAGTTCCAGAAAACCATCTGTTTCTGCTTTATTGACTATGCCAAAGCTTTTGACTGTGTGGATCACAATAAACTGTGGAAAATTCTTCAAGAGATAGGAATACCAGACCACCTGACCTTCCTCTTGAGAAATCTGTATGCAGGTCAGAAAGCAACGGTAGAACTAGACATGGAGCAACAGACTGTTTCCAAATTGGGGAAAGAGTATGACAGGTTACATATGGTCACCTTGCTTATTAAACCTATATGCCAAGTACATCATGAGAAACGCTGGACTGGATGAAGTCCAAGGTGGAATTAAGACTGCTGAGAGAAATATCAATAACCTCAGATATGCAGAAGATATCATCATTACAGCAGAAAGCAAAGAACTAGAGAGCCTCTTGGTGAAAGTGAAAGAGGAGAGTGAAAATGTTGGCTTAAAACTCAACATTCAGAAAACGAAGATCATGGCATCTGGCCATCACTTCATGGGAAATAGATGGGGAAACAGTGGGAAAAGTGACAGACTTTATTTTTATGGGCTCCAAAATCACTGCAGATGGTGACTTGACTGCAGCCATGAAATTAAAACACGCTAGCTCCTTGGAAGAAAAGTTATGACCAACATAGACAGCATATTAAAAAGTAGAGACATTACTTTGCTAACAAAGTAGTCTAGTGTAGACAAAGCTATGGTTTTTCCAGAAGTCATGTATGTGAGAGTTGGACTATAAAGAAAGCTGAGCACTGAAGAATTGATGCTTTTGAACTGTGGTGTTGGAGAAGAGAGTCTTGGACTCTTGGTTATCTTGGACTCTTGGACTATAGAGAGTCCCTTGGATTGCAAGGAGATCCAATCAGTCCATCCTAATGGAAATCAGTCCTGAATATTCATTGGAAGAACTGAAGTTGAAGCTGAAACTCCAATACTTTGGCCACCTGATGTGAAGAACTGACTCATTGGAAAAGATCCTAATGCTGGGAAAGATTGAAGATGGGAGGAGAAGGGGATGACTGAGGATGAGATGGTTGGATGTCATCACCAACTTAATGGACATGAGTTTTTATAAACTCTGAGAGCTGGTGATGGACAGGAAGGTCTGGCTTTTTGCTGTCTATGAGTTCGCAAAGAGTCGGACGTGACTGAGCAACTGAACTGAACTGAATAGATGTTGGCAATTTGATCTTTGGTTCCTCTGCCTTTTTTAATCCAGCTTGAACATCTGGAAGTCTTGGTTCACATACTGTTGAAGACTGGCTTGGAGAATTTTAAGTTTTACTTTGGTAGCATGTGAAATGAGTGGAATTGTGCAGTAGTTTAAACATTTTTTGGCCTTGTCTTTCTTTGGGATTGGAATGAAAATTGCCCTTTTCCAGTCCTGTGGCCATGCAGAGCTTTCCAAATTGGCTGGCATACTGAGTGCAGCACTTTACCAGCATCATCTTTTAGGACTTGAATAGGTCTTCTGGAATCCCTTCACCTCCATAGCTTTGTTCACAGTGATGGTTCCTAAGGCCCCCCTGACTTCTCATTCCAGGATGACTGGCTCAAGGTGAATGATCACACCGCCATCATTATGTGGGTCATTAAGATCTTTTTTGTGTAGTTCCTCTGTGTATTCTTCCCACCTCCTCTTAATATCTTCTGTTTCTGTTAAGTCCATAGCATTTCTATCTTTTATTGGGCCTATCTTTCATGTGCCCATAATGTTTCAAGGGCTTCATTCTCTTTTGTATCTCTAATTTTCTCGACTAGATCTCTAGTCTTTCCCATTCTATTGTTTTCCTCTACTTCCTTGCATTGATCACTTAGGATGACTTTCTTATCTCTCCTTGCTCTTCTTTGCAAATCTGCATTCAGTTGGGTATACTTTTCCTTTTCTACTTTGTCTTTTGCTTCTCTTCTTTTCTCAGCTGTTTGTAAGACCTCCTCAGACAACCATTTTGCCTTTTTGCATTCCTTTTTATTGGGGATTGTTTGATCACAGCCTTCTGTATAATGTTATGAACCTCCATCCATAGTTCTTCAGGCACTCTGTCTATCAGATCTAACTCCTTGAATCTATTTGTAACTTCCACCATACAGTCTTAAGGGATTTGATTTAAGTCATGCCTGAATGGTCCAGTGGTTTTCCTTACTTTCTTCAATTTAAGTCTGAATTCGGCATAAGGAATTCATGATCTGAGCCATAGTCAGCTCCTGGTCTTGTCTTGCTGACTGCTTGGAGCTTCTCTATCTTCAGCCACAAAGAATATAATCAATCTGATTTCACTATTGACCCATCTGATGATGCCCATGTGTAGAGTCTTCTCTTGTGTTGTTGGAAGAGGGCGTTTGTTATGACCAGTGTGTTCTTTTGGCAAAACTCTGTTAACTTTTATCCTGCCTCATTTTGTATTCCAATGCCAAACTTTGTTTTTTACTCCAGGTGTCTCTTGACTTCCTACTTTTGCATTCAGTCCCCTATGATGAAAATGACATCTTTTTTAGGTGTTAGTTCTAGAAGGTCTTGTAGGTCATCATCGAACCATTTAACTTCAGCTTCTTTGGCATTAGTGCTTGGGACGTAGACTTGGATTACTCTGATATTGAGTGTTTTGCCTTGGAAACCAATAGAGATCATTCTGTCATTTTTTAGATTGCAGCCAAGTACTGCATTTCAAATTCTTTTGTTGACTATGAGGGCTACCTCATTTCTTCTAAGGGATTCTTGCCCATAATAGTAGAGATAATGGTCATCTGAATTAAATTCACCCTTTCCAGCCCATTGTAGTTCACTGATTCCTAAAAGATCACTGTTCACTCTTGCCATCTCCTGTTTGACCACTTCCAATTTATCTTGATTCATGGACCTAACATTCCATGTTCCTATGCAATATTTTTCTTTATAGCATTAGACTTTACTTCCATCACCAGTCACATCCACAGCTGGGTGTTGTTTTCGCTTTGGCTCCATCCCTTCATTCTTTCTGGTGTTATTTCTCCACTCTTCTCCAGTAGTATATTGGGCACCTACCAACCTGGAGAGTTCATCTTTCAGTGTCATATCTGTTTTCCTTTTCATACTGTTCATGGGGTTCTCAAGGCAAGAATACTGAAGTGGTTTGCCATTCCCTTCTCCAGTGGCAATATTTTGTCAAAACTCTTCACAATGACCCATCTGTCTTGAGTGGTCCTAAATGGCATGGCTCATAGTTTCATTTAGTTAGACAAGGCTGTAGTTTATGTGATCAGTTTGGTTAGTTTTCTGTGATTTGTGTTTTTATTTTTTCTGGTCTCTTATGAATAAGAGTAATAGGGTTATGGAAGCTTTCTGGTGAGAGAGACTGACTGTGGGGGCAATGGGGTCTTGTTCTGATGGCCGATGGGCAGGGCCATACTGAGTAAATCTTTAATCCAATTTTCTGTTGATGGAAGGGGCTGTGTTCCCTCCCTTTTGTTTGGCCTGAGGCCAAGGAATCCACTGGAGACTCCTGGACACTCACAGGCAAGTCTGACTCATTCTGTTGTGGGGAAACTGCTTCTTTCTCCTGGCTCCTGGGGTGCACAAGATTTCATCTGTGCCCTCCAAAAGTCTGGTTTCCCCGTCCTGTGTAAGTTCTGTAATCAAATCCCACTGGCCTCCAAAGTAAAATTCACTGTGGGTTCTCAGTCCCTTTTCCAGATCCCCAGGTTGGGAAATCTGTTGTGGGTTATAGAACTTTCTTAGCAGCGTGTGAATTTCTTCAGTATAATTGTTCTGCATATCGTGGGATGTCTGCTCAGGGGCTCTATGGTTTGGCTGCTGGTAACCTCTTCCAAGAGGATTTATGCCACATGCTGTGTGATCCTGGTCTGCTGCAGCCAGAGCTTCTGTCCCTGTGGCAGGCCACTGCTGACCTGTGCTTCCACAGGAGACTCTCAAACACTCAAAGTCAGGTCTGGCTCAGTCTCTTTGGAGCCTCTGAGTCCTGGTGCACACAAGGTTTTATTTGAGCCCCCTGCACATCTCTGGTGGGTATGGGGTTTGATTCTAAGCACGATTTTACCACTCCTACCATCTTCTTGGGGCTTCTTTGCTGTTGGACGTGGGGTATCTTTTTTAGGTGGGATTCAACATTCTCTTATCAATGGGTATTCAGCAGTGAGTTGCAATTTTGGAGTTCTCACAGGAGAAGATAAGCACACATCCTTCTACTCCATCACCTCTGACAATTCCAAGGCACTGTTCTTGAAAAAGTTTGGAGAGACTCCTGTAATTCAGGATTTGAATGGAGGCTGTTGTGGCAGAGTTAGACATGATGGTGGCTCCCAAGGTTTTGTTTTAATGTCTGAGTCTGCCACTAAATAGTCCATGATTTTAGACTGGCCACTGTATCTCCCTGGACCTCAGTCTCCTCAGTTACAATAGGATAGAGCTGGGAAAAAAACAAAAGTAAAAACCTTTCATTCAGAAGTATGAATGGCAAACCTACCACATAGCAGTAGGCCATGGGCTACATTTGCAAATGCAGTGGACATGGTTCCCCTCGTCAAGAAACTCGTAAGACAGTCGTGTCTCAGGTAGATGACAGGCACAAGATGGGAACTTGTGAGCTAAAGAGGTAGAATCAGATTCACGAACTCCGTGATCCTAATCATACAGAACTTTCTGACATTGTGTCAACTCAGCACTGTTTTTCTCATCCTCTGCTTTAGGATCTCCACCTTTGCACTGTTCTCCTTGTTTCTCTTTTTCTTGCTTATCTTTTGAGCCTTACCTCAAGAATTATTTCCCATAACTAGACCTGACTGGTGCAGAAGTTCTCCCCTGCATATCCATAACCCTTGTCCTTGAATCTTGTCTTGGTCTCACATTACAGTGTCCATTTAGTTATATGCTGCTCCGCTACATATAAACTGTTAAGATACAATCGTTTTTTAAAGTACTTGTTTATTTATTTTTATTCATTTGTCTGTGCCAGGTCTTAGTTACGGCATGAGGGACCTTTTAGTGGCCTGAGGGATCTAGTTCTCTGACCGGGGATCGAACCTGGGTCACCTACACTGGGAGCAGAGCATTAGCCATTGGACCACCAGGGAAGCCCCTTGCTGTTTGTTGTTGTTGTTGTTCAGCTGCCAAGTCATGTTCGATTCTTTGCAATTCCATGGATTGCAGCATGCCAGGCTTCCCTGTCCCTCACCATTTCTGGAATTTGCCCAAGTTCATGGGAAGTCCCTAGGATAGCATAAAGTCTGTTATAGGTAAAACCACTGCATAGCACATACATTGCATGCAAATTAATTAGTTAATGGACTACCTAATTAAGGTCAATAAATAACCATTAGCAATGTGGTATTATATATATATATCTCAGGTCCTTGTTACCAGAGTTCAAATTATCCTAGGTGATCTATGTGATCAGTAACATTCATTTAGTTATATAAGGTAAATTTTTGCAGTAAAAGTATCTCTGCTTTGTAACAAAAGCATAAACATGATACGTTTCAGTTTCAAAATTCAATTTTATTTCATCCATGCAGCCTTCTGACTTTGGACTCAGAGTCTTAGGTGACTTTCTTATTTGAACCTCTCATATCCTACCTTGATTTTTCTTTCCTTTTAACTTGCATATGATCTTTACCAAGACTTTTGTGACTCCCCTGCCCAAAGAAAATAGTTTTGCGGATCTTAAGAAATTTATAGCACCAGTTCATTAAAAAACGAACTGGTCTATTGGCTGGATGTAGCCTAGCCAATCAGAAAGGCAATATACCAACCTGTGGTGTGTAATGTAGCTGAGACAACCATGATCAGTTACTGCTTTATTTGTTAAATAGTCACATATCTGAGTGATCCTGGAGAGAATGGTGAGAGCTGTGCCATAGAGGAGCAATAGACCAGCCTCTTGCAACTACAACCGCACCAGAATCACCAGGGATTTTAAAGCCTCCAGATGCCCAGACCCTGTTCCTAGTGAATCTGACTTGGAAAGTCTAGAGTGGAGCCACGGCATCCACCCTAGACTTTAAGGGTGCTTAAAACCCTTCTAAAGAAGTCAGTGCTAGGTATCTTTATAGTAAACTTTAGAGAATTAGGAGATATTTATCCCGAGGACTTTGTGATTCCCTTAAGAGATGTCCAAATGTTATTGCTTTTGGAAAAATGACCCTAAGGGCCATTTCTTAGTTGTTGAGAATATTTCTTGATTTTAGTCCTTTTCATGTGAGCTAAATTAAAGGGTTTTAGTGAGCACAGAAACCATGTGTTAATTAAAATCAACCATTAGGCTGAAGCAGAAATGCCAGCAGTCTACTGACTTGTTGATTGTTGACAGACTGGAGTGGAGGAAGTTGAGTAATTCACATCCTATGTATTGTACCATTAGGGGGTAAATGAGTTGAGTTTTAAAAATTGTGAACAGACATTTTAAATGTATTCATGAACTTTCTCAGAAGGTCTGGGAAACAAGGAGTCTGTGTGGTCCAGAGAAAAAAGACTCTGGACCTTGGACCTCCTCCCAGGGCTGCTGCTAACCGCATATGTGACCTTGGGCTCCTAATTCAACCTCTGGAGGTCAGTTTTCTTATCTGCAAAATGTGTAGGCTGGATTAGTTATTCCCCAAGTCCCTTCCAACTTAAAATTCTATCATTTAGTTTTAGAATTTCTTTATAACTCTAAAATACCAAACAAGTTAATACTCTCTCTGAAATACAAACAAAAAACTCTTATATTTCCCCTGAATTTTTTGAAAGCAGATAAGTTGTATTGTTTCACCAGTGCTTCACAACATATACCAAAACAAGAGTCTTATAACTATTCCACATTTAGGTTAACCACTGGACATTTGATTATTGACATTTATAGAAGAAAGATAAATCTGAATGAACCCAAATAATGGAGCATTTAGTTCAGTTGGGGAAATTTATTCCATAAAATATTTTTTTGGAAGAATAACATGCAAAGAGGTGCAAAAATTATACTTATACAATTTGATGACTTTTCCCAAAGTAAACACAATTATGTAACCAGCACCTAAATTAATCAGCAGAGCATCAGTGGTATCCAGGTACAGCCCCACCATGCTCCCTGCCCATCATAGATCCTATCTCCTCAAGATTAGACCATTGTCCTGGCATGTAACACTACAGATTAGTTTTTGCCTATTTGTATGCTTATTTGTATCTGTCTTCATTCAATCAACATTTTGTTTTAAAATTCATTCAAATGGTAATATATATGTGGAGATCGTTCATTCTTGACTCTGTCCAGTAAACCATTATATGTAAATATCACAGTTTAATGTTGTATAACATCTGGGTAGTTTCCAGTTTGGGGCTTTTCCCAAAAGTGCTGCTAGGAGTACTCTGACATATGTCTTTTGATAACATATATTTACATTTTTGTCGGGTGTATTTCTGAGAGTGGAATTGTTGGCTTATATTATACAGCACACTTCCTGAGGATACTTTCTGAGGGCTTCATGTGTAACTGGCCAATTGCTTGGTGCTGGAGTCCCAAATATATCTAGGCTCTTACTGGGCCACACCACTGCTTCTAGAATTAGAATTGCATTCAGGAACCCTACATGTTTAACTGCTGAGCTTTAGTCATGTCTGACTCTTTGCGACCCCATGGACTGTAGCCCACCAGGCTCCTCTGTTCATGGGACTTTTCAGACAAGAGTACTGGAGTGGGTTTCCATACCTTTCTCCAGGGGATCATGTATACCTGAGTTACAGACAAACTTTCTGCTTAAGCCTCCTCAGACTAAAGTTGAAGCATGTTTTCCTTCATTGAGCAAAAACCACATAGTAGCAGAAAAAGAGAGACCCCACAAAGTATCTACAGGCACTATGATGTCACAATGAGTTTGAAGAATGCTCCTTTAAAAGAAAACACAAAAACAGGAAAGAAACAAAAAAAAGAAAAGAGTCTCTGTGTATTCATTTAAAGTCATCTGGGGAGTATTAGGCATGGAAGGACCATGCTTTGTTTTGCTTTGTTTTTAGTTTAACAGAGGGTTCAGGCAAGGCACTTAGGACCTGGAACAAGGGTTTCCCACACATCAATCCCTTCCATTGATCCTGAGATTTGGCATATAAAAATTTTTATGGTTCTTTTCTTTCCAAGCCTTCCCTCAGATCCATTTTTAGGCCCCTCAGAACGTCACCTGCTCATTATTTCCTCTGTGTATGGGTGGAGCATTTTGGCCCAAAGGACAATTCCAATGTCTTTGTGCTACTATTATTGGAGATTTGTTTCTGCCAGAGGTCACGTCCACCTTAACAGCCAGTGGCCTCCTGGCTCTTAAGTGGATGGGGCCAGTTCAGGCAGCATGTTATACTTAGATCAGTAGCAGATTGTGAGAAAGTCTGCAGGAGGCTATTAAGTGTTTCAGAAAGGTGGAAAGTCCTTCTTCATCTTCCGCAGAGAATCATTAGAGGTCTGGGAAGAACCAAGTGAGCTGTAATGTATTACTCCTGCCATACGTGCAGGTTCTTGGGTCAAGTTCTCCAGAAGCAGAGCCTGGGACTTTGGGTGAATGCGACTTATTGAAGGTGTGCTTTCATGAGAAGCATGAAATGAAATGGTGAGAGAAATCTTGCCTGATCCTATGGGAGTCCAGCATTTCGTATCTCTTTGTCGTTCACGCTGATCAGGCTGCCTGAGACGAGCAGTGAACAAACTCCCTGGCAGGAGGCTCCTGTTCAGCCAAGGGTTTGTCTTCAGGGAAGGTGACCCCTGGGGGCCATAAGTGGCCTACTAGAGCTAGGAAATGGGTCCACCATCCAGTAACAGGCAGCTAGGAGAGGACACCAAGATCACCTACTATACACCAAGATTCCTGGAGATTTACTCTGGAGGATACAAAACCTTTGATTGACCCTGCAGGAGATAACAGAAGATGCTTTATGGCAGCATTTTCTGCTTGCCAATACATATCTAGCCAACTCTCATCAGACTTGTTCCTGAAATAGCTGTTCCCCCTTCAAGTCCGTAAACACTCCATGCTCTTTTCCAGACTTCTGACCAGATAGGCAGAAACTTGGGACCTGGGACCCGTTGCTGCAGTACTTGTACCTGGACAAACGTCTCTTCAAGCAACAGATATAAAGAAACCATAAGGGGCTAAAAATAACTGCATGCATGTGCAGTTGGAGGAAAGTGTGAACAATAAGATACAGTAAGACCGAAGCCCAACTGCAACTTCGCAGATTCTGAGAGCAAAAGCAGGGTGCTACGCATGATCCCTGCACACACCACCACCAAGGGTGCAGACAGGTCACCTAAATCACCATTCCAGCCCAACCCACAAATCTGCCCTATCTTCATCCCATATAAGGGACCAGCTTGCCCCTGCTTCAGGGAAAAAGCAAGGGCATTGGTAACTTGTCCTTACTCCTTTATGCTGCGGCATGAGTCCCAAAAATTCTTGCCCGAATTTCTCATTTGGCCTCTAGTCAATTTCTATTGGGGGCTTCCCTGATGGCTCAGAGGGTAAAGCATCTGCCTGCAATGTGGGAGACCCAGGTTTGATCCCTGGGTCAGGAAGATACCCTGGAGGAGGAAATGGCAACCCACTCCAGTGTTCTTGCCTGAAGAATCCCATGGGCAGAGGACCCTGGTCTGTGGGGTCACAAAGGGTGGGACAAGACTGAGCGACTTTACTTTCACTTTCAATTTCTATTTCTATTGATTAAAGTGTCCAAGAACCCAGATCAGTAATGCTAACGTCTCTCACCTCTCACATCAGGCTGAAAAGCCACCGTATTCCTCAGAGTCTGGCAAAATATCCCACTTCCTATCCAAAGTATATCTGTCATTTCAGCCTCATTTTCCCTCTTGTCCTTTATACTTAAACTCCTGTCTCTCAGTCTAACATTTAAATGCTGGTGGTGTTTGCTTTGGAGATACATTGTCTTATCTTCACGAACTGATGATAAGTTTGTCTTAGGCTGATGTTCCCCAGAGGCAGACTCTGAGACAAGGATTTGAATGTAAGGTGGGATTCCAGGGAGCACAAACAGAAGAAATGGGAAGTTGAGCCAGAGAATGGGAGGCATTAAAAGCATGCTCCCAAAGTGACCACCATCAGCATCAGGGGTGAGATTCCACTGAGGGCCTCTGGGGAAATCTGCAGTGCACATCTCAGAATTGTTCCACGATTTACCCAACCACTGTTATCCATCATTAGGTGGGGCCTATGTGAAATGTACCAGATTGGTTCAAAGGCTAGGAAATATCCTGTCTATAAACAATTTACAAATTAATATTCAATTTTTTTTTAGGAAAGTTTTAAAAACTATTTTCTTGAGTCAGGTAGCCTGAGATTCAGGTGAGACCAACAATAAGCATTTATTCCATTTTTGACATAGTTATGAGCAATATATTTAATTTACACAATGAATTAACCAAAATGTACAGCTATGACATATTTTCTTCATATGGTCTTTATCCTTTAATTGTTCAGTGGATATTGTCATCTGGTCTTGCCACTGAGATGACTCAAACCACAAGAAGAATGTACATTAATGCAAATACCTCTAACTAGACATGCTCTCTTGGCAAGATGCTGACTCCATCTTGGACTCTGAAATATTAAATAAACCAGCATAATTTGCTTGGGCTGATTCTCACCTTGGGAATTCCAGAAGAGTTGGAAGGATTAACAGTAACAACAACAACAAAAAACCAATAAAGCTTTTTTTATTGATGATATTTGGCCTGGAAAGCAGAACACACTGGGAGGTTTTGTCTCCTTTTTCTCTTTATAGAAAGACTCACTGGATATGTTCCATAAACTCTCTTTCTGTTATCCACCCTTCCCTAAAGCAGCAAAATTCCGAGAGAACAAGAAAGTCTTCAGTTCCATTTTAAATCATTGACATTTTTGTTATATCAAAACTGGTGATCCGATTTTTTGTCTCTGTGTTCTAGAAACCTGGACTCATCAATTGATTGATGTTGTACATTTCTATTTACTATACAATGTAGACTAGAAAAGAACCTGAGACAACAATAACAATTTATTTGCTTAATTTAAATCAGAGAAGCTCCTAGAATTCTGAATATAGAATTGTTCCATATTGGCATCTCCAAGATTATAGAAGCTTTCATTATAGAAACTATCACTATGGAACACTGTCATTATAGAACCATCTTTTCTTTCACATTGAAGAAATTATGAGTCCCAAGAAAGGTAGAGAAATGTGAACTTCTAAAATTATGGCAATGATTATTATTTTATCCTGATGTATAAGGCTGCCTCTGCTCTCTGCTTCCTGAGCACTTCTAATTTAGTAGACAGAATTTAAGAAATCAGTTAGTATTCCCCTGAGTTTCTCCTACTGACCAACTCATCATAAAACAATGGAATATCTTAAATTCCTCCTGGACTTATCTTTCTTCATCTGTGAAATGGGAACAATATCACTTGATCTGGTCTCTAAAACAGTGATTCAATAAAAAGAAAACTAAAATATTATTTTACAAAGAATCTCTACAGTGTCAAGTGTCTTTATTAACAGAGGTATGTTGAGGGTAAAGAAAAGCATACTGCGAAATCTAGTGTCCTTGGTTCAAATCCCAAATCCATTGCATTTCTTGTGGTTGATACTGAACACCTAAGCAAGTGCCTTATTTTCTCACAACTTGCATCTCCTTGATTATGCACTGAAGAGACTAAACTCTACTTTTATCCTACAGTTGTTAGAATCAAGTCAACAACAACAACAAAAGAATGAAAGCATGTTGTGAAGGTCAGTGAGCTCAATGACTTAAACCATGGTTGCTGTTGTTGCTATCATTATACTATTATTATTGCTGAGAAATAAAATAGTGAAATCATCCTGGCCCTGGAGATTTGGAAAACACTTGGAATCCATCCGAGGAAGACATGGTAACAGAATATTTAGGAAAAACATAATTACATCTGCATGAGAATCTCTCTCTTTAAATCTTTTTATTGAAATTTTCATTTCCTAGTTGTTTATCTTTTGTAAACCCCCCTTGAATATTTGTGCTTATGAATAAGTGAATGAATGAATGAGTGAGTGAATAAGTGAGTGAATGACTTCTACATGCTGCTTCAGTGCTTTTACTCCATTATTTTGATCAATATTTTGCCTACGTTGATTGAACTTGTATACATCTATATAAAATACATGGCTAGATGACACATCCAATAGATAAAATTAAAAAGACAAATAATGTCAAGTATTAATGAAGATGTTGAGCAATCAAAACTCTTAGACATTGCTCATGAAATGCAAATTTATACAAATACTTTGAGGGATGTCTACTTTGGTAAACATATGCATTCCCTAGAAACTAGACATTCTATCACTAGAAATAAACATCCCCTCTGAAATGCATGTGTATGTACACCACATAAGAATGTTCATAAAAGCCTTATTCACAACATCTAAAAACCTGAGACTACCCCAATGCCCTTTAATAGTTTCATGGATAAATACATTGTGATGTCTTCATACAATGGAAAACCACATAGCAATGAGACAATGAATTCTGACTATGCACAGCAACAGCAGTGAATTACACAAACATTATGTTGACAGCAAACACCCACTCACAAATATATATAACATATAATCAATCCCATTTGCATAAATTATGAAAGCAAAAAAAATAAATCCATGGTGTTAGAAGTAAGGACAGTGGTTACTCCAGGAGGTATGGGCTGTGGTAATGACCAGGAGCCATCACAAGCACAGTTTTTAGGGTGCTGGCTGGTGATGCTCCATGTTTTGATTTGGGTATCACTTATGAAGATGAGCACTGAACTGTGAAGAAGGCAGAACACCAAAGAATTAATGCCTTCAAACTGTGGTGCTAGAGAAGACTCCTGAAAGTCCGTTGGACAGTCAAGAGATCAAATTAGTCAATCTTAAGTGAAATCAACCCTGAATACTCAGTATTTTGGCCACCTTATGAGAACAGCTGACTCATTGGAAAAGTCCCTGATGATGGGAAAGATTGTGGGCAGAAAGGAGAAGAGGGCATTGGAGGATGAGATGGCTGGATGGCATCACCAATGCAATGGACATGAACTTGAGCCAAGTTTGGGAGGTGGTGAGGGACAGGGAGGCCTGGCATGCTGCTGTCCATGGGCTTGTAAAGAGTGAAACATGATTGTGTGACTGAATAACAAATTTAAGGATGAACTTAGTGTGTGAAAGTTTGCCAAGCTGTAAACTTAGGATACATAGCTCACCCTGGACCCTAATCTCCATAGCTGAAGAATGGTTCCAAATAGTCAACTAGTTTGATGTAATGTTTTGAACTTAAAAAAAAAAAATTTACTTCTTTGATTTTCAACATTAGATTGGGGTTGAAGTGAAGTGAAGTCGCTCAGTCGTGTCTGACTCTTTGCGACCCCATGGACTATAGCCTCCCAGGCTCCTCCGTACATGGGATTTTCCAGGCAAGAGTACTGGAGTGGGGTGCCATTTCCTTCTCCAGGGGATCTTCCCAACCCAGGGATCGAACCCTGGTCTCCCGCACTGCAGGCAGACACTTTACCCTCTGAGCCACCAGGGAAGTGACTCACTGCCAAAAGGACTACTCTATGCTTAGTCTACTTGTCTTTGGGCCCAACTGGAGTAAGAAGCCTCTAGACAAGTGGTGAGTCTACATCCAAACTTCAGTTAGGCCAAGTAGCTGATGTAACTCAGTGAGTTGATTCAAGACCAGCTCTCTGGCTATGCCAGGCGTCTTGTGATCCTGTGATAATCAAGTGCACTGGGTATAGAAGCCAAGAAGACTCTTGCTCCAGTTCTTATGTTGGGATGAGGAGCTGAGAGGTAGGCAGCCTCTGGGCCAAATCTTCCAGGAACATGCAAAATGAAAATCCAGAGGTGTCTTTATTGCTCCAAAATGGACTGCCCCTCCACAGTTCAGAGCAGAGTGCAGGTCACCAGTGCATCAGTCTGACTCGGGAATGGGGAGCAGAAGGCAGAGATGGCCCTACAACTGCACTGACATCAGGTCTGGAGCTGGAGTACCTGACTGGTGGCTAGAGCTCGCTATTTCCATGAGGGCATGCCTGCTCCACAAGACAGTACTCATCTGTTAAACTCCACGTTGTGCTCCAGCAAACTTGACCTGAAGACTGATTGCCCCCATGCAAGGGATGCTTGTTCTGCTGAGCTTAGTGACAAGGTCGACTGGCATCAAGGTCCATGCAGCTCCTCATATGAAGAGCTCTCAAGTAACCAGATTGACTTGGGACCTATTTCTGCCGCTCGGTAGTATTGCTTCCATCCTTTCAGAAGTTTGAATGTCTTGATAATTTGATCTTTGTGTGTAAAGAATGCAAAAGCAAACAAAGTTGGAAGACAATTTACTCTCACAAACTATTTTATAAGGAACTGTTTTCTCCAAAGGTATGAGGGAAAGTCATTCTGAGATGTTTCGTTATCTGGTGGCTGAAATCAGATTCTCACTTTAAAACAAAGAAGTGAAGCATTTGAGAATTACTTGAATCCTTAGAGGCCATCATCATCAACACCATCATTTCATAGATGAGGGAACTAAGACCAGGAAAGCTGTATCTTTATGACCATGAACTCGCCAATGATGCCTGTCTTTCTTATTTTACCTTGATTCTTTTTTTCTTTCTTCTGTATTCCTCTCATCATTCTCCACTTCTATAGCCAAAAGGACACACGTTAGAAGAAGGGTAACTTCAGCACAGAGCGTGTACTGTCATTGTATATTTTCGTCTATCACGTTTCTTAATCAAGCATCTTTTCAACTCATTCTATCTCCACTTTTCATCTCAAAGTTGGAAGTCATACCCATGTTCAAGTTACAATATTGGCATTAATAGTTGGATCCTTTCTCTCTTAGAAAAGATGTTTTTGATGATAGTTTGCAATGACAGCAAAGAGTTCCTTGGGTGTAATACAGACCACAACACAAAAAAATAGAAATTGACACTCCATTTAGGATACCTTTTGATATTAATTGTCCTAGTGCCAAGCTGGTAGCTCTAAGTAAGTTTACTTGTAAAGTATTCCCAGGCACAGAGGTAGCCTGGAAATCCTCCCATAATTTGTAAACATTGCTGGAGGGCAAAAAGTGGAAGTGGGAATAAATTGAATTTAAAGACAAAATTCAACAGTCGTACCTTGTGAGTCAATGTGTATGTGAGTCAATGTGTATCAGTCTAAAACATAGAGCACATAAAAGGAAGACTTCTGGATTTCAGAACTGACCAGAGGCAGAATGAAATCTAAATCTGGCGTTTCTTTCTGCAGTATCTCCATCTGATGTGTTTGCAAACCTCCAGTGGGAGAAAAAAAAATCCCTCCATGATTCATTCATATAGCTTTAGGGCATCGTGTCCATCTGCACTATAATTGTTTGACCTTCATGAACAAGGGGGTATTTTTAATTCTTTACAAAGTTGTAGTTTGTGCAGCTGTGGATGTTCCAGCATTTGGGGAAAAAGGTATCGAGCATATTTAAAATAACACCAGGTTCATATTCACTTTCTTTGTCAACCAAATTTGATGATTTCCTAAAGGGCTATAAGGACGTCATGTGAAATTTCTCCCGACGAGCTAAAAAACTGCTGTTCCTTCTATATGACATTCTTTACCCATTCAATCATTATGTACTTAGTGGAGGCAGAGAGAAACTTTTTCAATTAACAGAAAATAATTTTCCTTCTTCTTTATGTTTAAAATAAGTTCATAATTTTACATTTATTTTTTGAACTGAACAACTTAATAGAAAGCATAAAAACATTTACATACAGAAACAAATTTCTAATTCCAAGTGAACAGTACTTTTCCATGTGTTGTTCAGCTTTAGAATCTCTTACTTTCAATCTATCACTGATAATACTTGGCTACCTGAGTTTGCACCAGTAAATCTGCACTTAAGATGAGGAGAAAAACCTTCTACAGAGCTGGAGCATGCAAGCCACAGGTACTTCTAAAATGTCCCCTGAGGGCATTCTCAACTATTGCAGGATAAGGAAAATTTACATTTTATCAGTTACAGAAGGACTCTCAAGTTGAAATCCAAGTGAATTCGTACCAGATATCCAGTTCATCACCATGATAACTTAAGATCACTCTTGGGTTGGTAATCAGGGCAACTGACCCATTTCCTGCCCTTGAATCTGGCTCAGTGTTTTCACAGAAGAGACACATTAAATATAACAAATCTTGGTGCTTGCCTGGCAAATTCTTTCTTTCATCATCTTTAATCTAGAATGAGGAGCTGGCTTCAAAGACATAATTTTCCCAAATCCCTCTCTCCAATGCTTTCAGCACACGTTTGCCTGAATCCCATCTGCCAGAGCCTGCACCTCTGCCTGAGGACTTCCTCTGTCCCCAGAAGCCTGATTGGCCCCCGCAGGAGGAAGTCTGGAAGTGCAGGGAGTAAATGTCCCTGGAGCAGCCTTCAACGATTGACTGATGGCAGTCAATGTTCAAATCCTCGAGCTCCCGCTGCGCTGAACACATGCTCTACACAGTCTCCTAGAATTCTCCAACTGGGCCTGAGCCCCGCTCAGTCCACACATGAATGACTTGCCTGATGAAGCATTCTGATTGGCTGCCTTTCATCATCAGTCTCACCATCCTTCTTACTCCTCCACTAGTATTTCTTAAAATTACCTCCCAAACAATTTACTTTTAAGTCTTTGTCTCAGGAGCTACTTCTGGTTCTACATCTGGGAAAATACTTAATAGAAATACCTGCAGCCTGACTAGCCTCCCAGCCAATAAAATAATTAAAATAAACAATGTTTATCCTTCAAATATATATATATACAAATACATACATACATATATATATATATATATATAAAATTTCTGCTGAGTTTAGGTATAATTTACACTCCATTCACTTCCATCCTGATTAATGAACATTTTTTTCACACAGTTACTCTGATCAGCAGCCAACTGAGACTGGCTAACATCAATACAATCCTTAAGAACTGACAGGATCAGCAGCTCTGATTCAATTTCTTTGAATTTCTCAATGAAATTCAATCTTGAAATGGAAATGCTGCAGAGACAATTTCTGATATTCAGTTTTTCTGATAATTGATCTGAATAGAATAAAAAGAATAGAGTAGAATAAAAAGATGGAAGATGTCTTCCATCTTCTTTCCTTTTCCTCTAAGCAATTTAAGAGCAAGTTTAATGCACTTTACAGGGGTGGAAGGCAATATCATCTATTTAAAAATCCCTTGTGTGTGTGTGTGAGTCGCTCAGTCATGTCTGACTCTATGCGACCCCTTGGACTGTAGCCTTCCAGGCTCTTCTATCCATGAGGTTTTCCAGGCAAGAATACTGGAGTGGGTTGCCATTTCTTAAAACACATTTTTCTGAATTCCATCTTTAGTGTACAGAGTAGAACTCTAGAATTGAGGAATTAATACTCCACAATCCTCCCCACCCTCAGTAATTTCTATACAGTCTCAAGTTACATTGGCTCTGTGCTGGATAGATATTTCCCCCACTTTTCCTTTCTTCTAATCTCATGGTTAAATTGAATCAGATATTGCCCATTCTTTTAACAATCTAAAGGAAACATATTTGCATGTACACCCTGTAGTTAAGCCTGGGCTTAGCAGAAAATAATAAATTGCCTAAGATGCCCAAATTCCTATAATAAAAATGAAACAATAAATGCATAGAAATATGAGGAAGAAATTACACCCATTAAATGCATCCAGCCTGATGAGTGATAGGATGGCTGCCTATTCAAGCTGGAAATTTTACACATGATCGAAGCTTTATTTAGTCTAATGGAATGTGCTTCCTGAGTTTGGCTCTGACTAAGCCTGAGAGGACAATAGCGAGTATTATGTGATTGGCCTGAGCTCATTCCCATCTCAAAGCCATTGTGACTGGGTCTTGACTGCCTCTTTCTCTCAGGTAACCCGTCACCTTGCTGTTCCTCTCTGGTTTAGACATTCATTCAGGATGTTATAAAAAAGGCACCACAGTCTCCTCCTTACAATCTCTCTCTAAAAACTTCTAAAATCATTGGGAATATTTAGCCTCATTCTACAGTTTGGGAAACATAAACTCAGTGATACAGCAAATGTTACAAGTGGCCAAGACTACTGAGTCTCACTGCTAGATGATCACACAGGTAGCCAAGGACCATGTTCATTGCATCAGCAAAGCAGAGAGACTCCAAAATGGTTTCTTGGAGGAATTTAATATTTGCAGTTACCAAGAACAATATTAAAGACATCATACTTATATGTATATATGTACGTGCATGCTAAGTCACTTCAGTCATGTCCAACTCTTTATGACCCTATGGTCTGCAGCCTGCCAGACTCCTCTGTCGATGGGATTCTCCATGTAGGAATACTGGAATGGGTTGCCATGCCCTCCTCCAGGGGATCTTCCTGACCCAGGGATCAAACTTAAGTCTGTTATATCTAACCTGCTTCGGCAGGTTCTTTACAACTATTGCCACCTTGGGAGTGCTATATGTGTGTGTGTGTATGTGTGTGTGCGTATATATATGTATATATATATATATATATATATATATATGTATATATATATATATATATATGTAAAATCATATATGTTCCAAACAAAGGAGGTTAAAGAATCATGACAAATAAATCAATATCTTATCCAATTTGGATGCTGTGTAAAAGAGAGGAAA
This sequence comes from Budorcas taxicolor, assembly GCF_023091745.1. NCBI lineage: Eukaryota > Metazoa > Chordata > Mammalia > Artiodactyla > Bovidae > Budorcas > Budorcas taxicolor. Next base: position 4,827,617 of record NC_068922.1, read on the forward strand.
AAATCACATTATTGGATCAGTGACAAAGTAGAAATGTGGATGATGAATTGGATAAAATTATTGTATCAGTGCTACATTTATTGAAGTTGCTAATGGTACTCTGGTTTTACAAATAAATATCCCCATTCCAAGGACATACACACTGAATTATCTAGGGATACAGGAGTAAAGGGCCATGATATATATATATATACTTTACCCTCAAATGATCCAACCAGTCCATTCTAAAGGAGATCAGTCCTGGGTGTTCATTGGAAAGACTGATGCTAAACCTGAAGCTCCAATACTTTGGCCACCTCATGCAAAGAGTTGACTCACTGACTCGATGGACATGAGTTTGAGTAAACTCCGGGAGTTGGTGATGGACAGGGAGGCCTGGCATTCTGCGATTCATGGGGTCCCAAGGAGTCGGACACGACTGAGCGACTAAATTGAACTGAACTGAACCCTCAAATATATCATGAAAAAATTTTCTCAGCACTTACAACCACAAACATTTATGAGTTGTTCACATCTCATGTCAACTGGATTTGGTATTCTTCCATGTGTCTTCTCAATCTGGGACCAAGTCCAGAGAGGATGTCCTCTTTGGGCCATGCCATCCTTACGGAAGAGGAAAGAGAATGAAAGCCAAGCATGCAGTGGCTCCTCTGTTTAAACCAGTTGACATGCTCTTTAATAAAGCAAGTCACTTGACTTAGTCCAAAATCAAGGGGCAGGAAAGGAGACTTAGCTTTGTAAGAAAATGTCAGACTGTCTTCCAACATGGTTATGCCACTTTGCATTCTTATCATCAATGAATGAGAGCTCCTGTTGCTCTACAATCTTTCCAGTGATGGATATTCATTTTTGTCTTTTTTTGTTTAGCCATCCAAATACGTGTATAGCAGAAGGCAATGGCACCCCACTCCAGTCCTCTTGCCTGGAAAATCCCATGGACGGAGGAGCCTGGAAAGCTGCAGTCCATGGGGTCTCTAAGGGTCGGATACAACTGAGCGACTTCACTTTCACTTTTCACTTTCATGCATTGGAGAAGGAAATGGCAACCCACTCCAGCGTTCTTGCCTGGAGAATCCCAAGGATGGGGGAATCTGGTGGGCTGCCGTCTATGGGGTCGCACAGCGTCGGACACGACTGAAGTGACTTAGCAGCAGCAGCAGCAGCAGCATTTCACTGTTATTTGTATTTTCCTGTTTGTCATTTTTAGAATCAGACTACTACATCCTACATAGCAATCATTAGTGAAAAGTAATTGTTGATGAATATATAAATTCAACAAATGGTTTTTCCACAAGATAGTTCTTCAACAGACTTTCAAAAAATAAAATGTTCATCATGTGGCTGTTGACTAATTAAATTGGAGCAACATCTAAGGCCTCAGGGGTCATATTTATGTTGTTTATTTTCCATATCTTCAGCTCCTGATACACTTTAGGTGCTCAATAAATATTTCTTCTAGGAATAAATTTGTTGCTGTTCAGTCGTTCAGTCGCTCAGTCATGATTTACTCTCTGCGAGCCCATGCAGTGCAGCATGCCAGGCTTCCCCTGTCCTTCACTATCTCTCAGAGTTTGCTCAAACTCAGACAAGCTTAAATATATCCCTATTCATCTCAGAGGCAAATCCTCTGAGATTAGTAGTAGCTTTTTTCTGTTATTCTGTATTCTCAGTGGAAAGATTGCCTTATCTCTTCCTTGTTCTCTACTTGAAGCCTGCTGGGCTTTCCTTCTTCAATTCTACCTCTATTCTGCTGCTGCTAAGTCGCTTCAGTCGTGTCCAACTCTGTGCGACCCCGTAGACGGCAGCCCACTAGGCTCCCCCGTCCCTGGGATTCTCCAGGCAAGAACGCTGGAGTGGGTTGCCATTGCCTGCTCCAATGCATGAAAGTGAAAAGTAAAAGTGAAGTCGCTGAGTCGTGTCCAACTCTCAGTGATCCCATGGACTGCAGCCTACCAGGCTCCTCCGTCCATGGGATTTTCCAGGCAAGAGGACTGGAGTGGGGTGCCATTGCCTTCTCCACCCTCTATTCTAATATTCTGCAAAAAATAGCGCGGGTCGGGCGGCCGGGGGGCGCGCGCCCGGAAGCGGCAGCCAGGGACGCGGGGGCATGGCGGCCGCGGCGCTGGGGGCGGCCTGGCGCGCGCTGCGCCCCGCGAGCGGGCTCCTGGGGGCGCGGCCGACGCAGACCGGGGACGCGCGGCGGCGGGCCTCCCTGCTGTCTTTCTGGGGATTTGTGCCCATGAGAGCGGAGCCTCTGCGGAAGAAGAAGGTGGATCCCGAGAAAGACCAGGCGGCGAAGGAGCGCTTGAAAAAGAGGATCCGGCGGCTGGAGAAGGCGACCCAGGAGCTGATTCCCGTTGAGGAATGTATCACCCCCGTCAAGGTCTTGAATCAAGCGAGACAGCGGCCGCTGATGCAGCTCCCCTTGGAGGAGAGCGAGCGGAGCGCCCTGCTCCTGAAGAAGTGGTCGCTGTACAAGCAGCGCGAGCACGAGCTGGAGAGGGCCGCCATCGCATCCCTGCTCGAGGCCCAGCGGGAAGCTGTGCATGAGCTGGAGCTCACGGCCCCGGAGCTCCATGCCGAGGCCATCAAGCGAGAGCCCAGCCTGTTTCCTTTCGAGAGACAAGGGCCAGACTACACGCCGCCCATCGCCAACTACCAGCCCCCAGAAGGCAGGTACCAAGACATCACCAAGGTGTATACACAGGAGGAGTTCAAGAGGTAGAGATGCGGGTAGCCACCCTCGGGACACAGCACCCGGCAGGCCCAGCCCACCGGGCTCCGGCATGCTGCTGACCGGTCAGGCCTGCTGTGAATAAACGTGTTGAATCTCGAAAAATAAAATAAAATAAAATACTAAATACTGTGCCAAGAGACCCAAATCGACATCGAAATGCTTGGGAACACTGCTCTGGTACTTAGGGTTTTCCCTCTTATTCCTGCTTCCTCCCCCTTCCCAGTACTTGATGGCAACACTTGAAAGAATTGAGAAGTACGATAAAGTCTTTGCTTAATCCATAGGTAGCCCAGTTGGTAAAGAATCTGTCTGCAATGCAGGAGACCAGGGTTTGATCCTTGGATTGGGAAGATCCTCTGGGGAAGGAAATGACAACCCACTCTAGTATTCTCGTCTGGAAAATCCCATGGATGGAGGACTCTGGCAGCTACAGTCAATGGGGTTGCAAGGAGTTGGACATGACTAAGTGGCTAACACTCACTTTCAGCCCCTCTTAGCTGATATAACAGTAATAACTTACATTAGTGTATAAATTGATTTTTGGAAGTCTACATGGGAAATTAGAGACTCTACAGAATGGAACTGAAGGGCTAGAAAAATTTTTAGTCTTCAGGTATAAGCTTTGGTATCTTTTTTTTTCCTGTATGCTTAATAATGCAAATATCTCACATGTATTTTCATGCTTTTCATTGTTCAAGCCTGAAAATACATACTTTTGTGTTAAGTTCATTTCACCATTGTATCCACATGCAGAACTGTCTTGAATGCTTTTATTGGAGTGAATCATTCATCTGCCCCATAAATCACCATTAAACATGATTAAGAAATCAAGCATTTCCAGTCATCTATTTCAACAATTGCCCATTTTTTACTAAGAGTTTGAACCAGCTGGGCCTAAATTAATTGCATTGTCCACACAAGTAGAGGTGAAGATAATAAAGTAAATCAGCTGCTCAGTCGTGTCCTACTCTTTGCGACCCCATGGACTGCAGCACGCCAGGCCTCCCCGTCCATCACCAGCTCCCAGAGTTTACTCAAAATCATGTGCATTGAGTCAGCGATGCCATCCAAACATCTCATCCTCTTGTCGTCCCCTTCTCCCACTTTCAATCTTTCCCAGCATCAAGGTCTTTTCCAGTGAGTCATTTCGAGTACAAGTAGAGGTATTTTTTTTAATTAATTTATTTTTTAATTGAAGGATAATTGCTTTACAGAATTTTGTTGTTTTCTATCAAGCCTCAACATGAATCAGCTGTAGGTATACATATATCCCCTTCCTTTTGAAACTCCCTCCCATTTCCCTCCCCATCCCACCCCTCTAGGTTGATACAGAGCCCCTGTTTGAGTTTCCTGAGCCATACAGCAAATTCCCATTGGCTATCTATTTTACATACGGTAATGTAAGTTTCCATGTTACTCTTTCTATGCATCTCACCCTCTCCACCCCTCTCCCCGTGTCCATAAGTCTATTCTCTACGTCTGTTTCTCCTTTGCTGCCCTGCAGATAAATTTTTCAGTACCATTTTTCTAGATTCCGTATATATGCATGAGAAAACGATATTTATCTTTCTGACTTACTTCATTCTGTATAATAGATTCTAGGTTCATCCACCTCATTAGAACTGACTCAAAAGTGTTCCTTTTTATGGCTGAGTAATACTCCATTGTGTATATGTACCACAACTTCTTTATCCATTCGTCTGTCGATGGACATCTAGGTTGCTTCCATGTTCTAGCTACTGTAAACAGTGCTGCAGTGAACAAAGGGATACATGTATATTTTTCAATTCTGGTTTCCTCAGGGTATATGACTAGGAGTGAGACTGCTGGGTCATACGGTGATTTTATTCCTAGTTTTTTAAGGAATCTCCATACTGTTTTCCATAGTGGCTGTTATCAATATATATTCCCACCAACAGTGCAAGAGCATTCCTTTTTCTCCACACCCTCTCCAACATTTATTGTTTGTAGACTTTTTCATGATGGCCATTCTGACTGGTGTGAGGTGATATCTCATTGTAGTTTTGATTTGCATTTCTCTGATAATGAGCAATACTGAGCAATTTTTCACTTCCAGAACTATATGGAATATTGCCAGGTGAAAGTGGATGACCTTGTCTGTTCCTGATCTTAGGGGGGAATGTTTTCAGTTTTTCACCATTGAGAATAATGTTTGCTGTAGGCTTATCATATACAGCTTTTACTATTTTTAGGTAGGTTCCTTCTATGCCCATTTTCTGAAGACTTTTTATCATAAATGGGTGCTGAATTTTGTCAAAGGCTGTTTCTGCATCTATCGAGAATATCATACAGTTTTTATCTGTATTTGTTAATATGGTGTATCGCATTGATTGATTTTCATATATTGAAGAATCCTTGCATTCCTGGAATAAACTGAACTTGATCATGATGTATGAGCTTTTTGATGTGTTGCTAAATTCTGTTTGCTAAAATTTTGTTGAGGATTTTTGCATCTATGTTCATCAGTGATATTGGCTTATAGTTTTCTTTTTTTGTGTTGCCTTTGTGGTTTTGGTATTAGGGTGATGGTGGCCTCATAGAGTGAGTTTGGAAGTGTTCCTTCCTCTGCAATTTTCTGAAAGAATGTTAGAAGGATAGGCATTAGTTCTACTCTAATTCTGCTTTATTGACTATGCCAAAGCCTTTGACTGTGTGGATCACAATAAACTGTGGAAAATTCTGAAAGAGATGGGAATACCAGACCACCTGACCTGACTCTTGAGAAACCTATATGCAGGTCAGGAAGCAACACTTAGAACTGGACATGGAACAACAAACTGGTTCCAAATAGGAAAGGAGTGCATCAAGGCTGTATATTGTCATCCTGCTTATTTAACTTATATGCAGAGTACATCATGAGAAACGCTGGGCTGGAAGAAGCACAAGCTGGAATCAAGATTGCCAGGAGAAATATCAATAACCTCAGATATGCAGATGACACCACCCTTATGGCAGAAAGTGAAGAGGAACTAAAAAGCCTCTTGATGAAAGTGAAAGAGGAGAGTGAAAAAGTTGGCTTAAAGCTCAACATTCAGAAAACGAAGATCATGGCATCTGGTCCCATCACTTCATGAGAAATAGATGGAGAAACAGTGGAAACAGTGTCAGACTTTATTTTGGGGGGCTCCAAAATCACTGCAGATGGTGATTGCAGCCATGAAATTAAAAGACACTTACTCCTTGGAAGAAAAGTTATGACCAACCTAGATAGCATATTGAAAAGCAGAGACATTACCTTGCTAACAAAGGTCCTTTTAGTCAAGGCTATAGTTTTTCCAGTGGTCATGTATGGATGCAAGAGTTGAACTGTGAAGAAAGCTGAGCACTGAAGAATTGATGCTTTTGAACTGTGGTGTTGGCAAAGACTCTTGAGAGTCCCTTGGAGTGCAAGGAGATCCAACCTGGGATCTGAAGGAGATCAGCCCTGGGATTTCTTTGGAGGGAATGATGCTAAAGCTGAAGCTCCAGTACTTTGGCCACCTCATGCGAAGACTTGACTCATTGGAAAAGACTCTGATGTTGGGAGGGATTGGGGGCAAGAGGAGAAGGGGATGACAGAGGATGAGATGGCTCGATGGCATCACTGACTTGATGGATGTGAGCCTAAGTGAACTCCAGGAGTTGGTAATGGACAGGAAGGCCTGGCGTGCTGCAATTCATGGGATCGCAAAGAGTCGGACATGACTGAGCAACTGAACTGAACTAAACTGAACTGAAATGTTTGATAGAAATCTCCTGTGAGGCCATCTGGTCCTGGGCTTTTGTTTTTGGGGAAATTTTTGATCACAGTGTTAATGTCAGTGTTTATAATTTGATTTTTCATAATTTCTATTTCTTCCTGCTTCAGTCTTGGAAGATTGAACTCTTCTAAGACTTTGTCCATTTCTTCCAGGTTATCCATTTTATTGCCACAATAGTTGTCCATAATAGTCTCTTATATCCTTTGTATTTCTTCCTTGTCTATTGTAACCTCTCCTTTTTCATTTCTAATTTTGTTGATTTGATTCTTCTCTTTTTTTCTTGATGAGTCTGGCTAAAGGACTGCAAGTTTTCTTTATCTTCTCAAGGAACCAGCTTTTAGTTTTATTAATCTTAACCTTGTTTCCTTCACTTCTTTTTCATTTATTGCTGCTCAGATCTTTATGATTTCGTCCCTTCTACTAATTTTGGGGCTTTTTGTTCTTCTTTTTCCAGCTGTTTAAGGTGTAAAATTAGGTTGTCTAGCCTATGCTTTTCTTGTTTCTTGTGGTAGGATTGCATTGCTATAAACTTCCCTCTTAGGACTGCTTTTGCCACATCCCATAGGTTTTGAGTTGTGTTTTCATTGTCATTTGTTTCTAGAAATTTTTTTATTTCCCTTTTGGTTTCTTCAGTAACCTGTTGGTTACTTAGAAATATATTGTTTAATCTCAACATGTTTGTGTTGTTTACAGTTTTTATTCCTGTAACTGATATCTAGTCTCATAGTGTTGTGGTCAGAGAAGATGCTTGATATAATTTCAATTTTCTTAAATTCACTGAGGTTTGATTTGTGACCCAAGATGTGGTCTATCCTGGAGAATGTTCAATGGGCACTTGAGAAGAAGGTGTGTTCTGCATTTGGATAGACTGTCCTGAAGATATCAAGGAGATCCATCTCATCTAATGTATAATTTAAGACTTGTGTTTCCTTATTAATTTCCTGTTTTGATGATCTGTCCATTAGTGTGAGTGGGGTGTTAAAGTCTCCTACTATGATTGTGTTACTGTCAATTTCTCCTTTTTTGTCTGTTAGTGTTTGTCTTATGCATTGAGGTGCTCCTATGTTGGGAGAATAGATATTGACAATTGTTGTGTCTTCCTCTTGGGCTGATCCTTTGATCATTATGTAGTGTCCTTCCTTATTTCTTGTAATGTTATTTTAAGGTCTTTTTTGTCTGATATGAGGATTCTTACTCCAGCTTTCTTTTGCTTCCCATTTGCATGGGATATATTTTTCCATCCTCTCACTTTCACTCTATATGTGTTTTTAGCTCTGAAGTGGGTTTCTTGTAGCCAGCATATACATGAGTGTTGTTTCTGTATCCATTCAGCCAGCCTGTGTCTTTTGGTTGGAGCATTTAATCCATTTACATTTAATGTAATTATTGATATATATGTTCCTATTGCCATTTTCTTGTTTGGGGTTTGTTGTAGATCTTTTTCTTTTCTTGTGTTTCTTAGCTATTTAAGTTCCCTTAACATTTGTTGTAAAGCTGGTATGGTGGTACTGAATTCTCTTAAATTTTGCTTGTCTGAAAAGTTCTTTATTTCTCCATCAATTTTGAATGAGATCCTTGCTGTTTACAGTAATCTTGGTTGTAGATTTTTCCCTTTCAGTACTTTAAATATATCCTGCCATTCCCTTCTGGCCTACTGAGTTTCTGCCAAAAGATCAACTGTTAAACATATGGGGTTTCCCTTGTATGTTACCTGTTGCTTTTCTTTTGCTGCTTTTAATATTCTTCCTTTGTGTTTAGTCTGAGTTAGTTTGATTAGTATGTGTCTTGGTATGTTTCTCCTTGGGTTTATCCCGTATGGGACTCTTTGTACCTCTTGAACTTGATTGACTATTTCCTTTTCCATGTTGGAGAAATATAATAACTATAATCTCTTCAAAAATTTTCTAATATCCTTTATTTTTCTCTTCTTCTTCTGGGACCCCTATAATTTGAATGTTGGTGCGTTTGATATTTTCCCAGAGGTCTCTGAGAGTATCCTCAGTTCTTTTCATTCATTTTACTTTATTCTGCTCTCTAGAAGTTATTTCCACCATTTTATCTTCCAGGTCACTGATTCATTCTTCTGCTTCAGATATTCTGCTGTTGATTCCTTCTAGAGTATTTTTAATTTCAGTGATTGTGTTGTTTGTCTGTGTATGCTTATTCTTTAATTTTTCTAGGTCTTTGTTAATTGATTTTTGCATTTTCTCCTTTCTGTTTTCAAGGGTTTTGATCATCTTTACTATCATTATTCTGAATTCTTTTTCAGGTAGTTTGCCTGTTTCCTCTTCATTTATTTGGATTTCTGTATTTCTAGTTTGTTCCTTCATTTGTGTAGTATTTATCTGACTTTTCATTATTTTTTTTTTTAACTTATTGCATTGGAGATCTCCTTTACCCAAGCTTCACAGTTGAATTCTTTCTTCCTTTTGATGTCTGCCCTTCTAAGGTTGGTCCAGTGGTTTGTGTAAACTTCGTATAGGGTGAGATTTGTGCTGAGTTTTTGTTTGTTTGTTCTCCTCTGATGGGCAAGGCTGAGTGAGGTGCTAATCCTGTCTGCTGATGACTGGGTTTGTATTTTTGTTTCGTTTGTTGCTTCGATGAGGTGTCCTGCACAGGGTGTTACTGGTGGTTGGGTGATGCCGGGTCTTGTGTTCAAGTGGTTTCCTTTGAATGAGTTCTCACTATTTGATACTCCCTAGGGTTATTTCTCTGGTAGTCTAAGATCTTGGGATCAGTGCTCCCATTCCAAAAGCTCAGGGCTTGATCTCTCTTTTTGTTGTCCAAGCTAAAGGTGCAATAAACTTCCATGAAACTCAAAGGCAGACCAGAGCAGAGTGATGAGTTGGCAAAATGTGGGGGATCTTTTTTCTTCCCTTTCTGTTGTGTTTAGTCTATCTGTGCTTGCCCCGGGACCACATGCTGAGGTCTTGTATCCTGCCCTTGACTCCAGAATTTCTATTGCAAACGGACAGACTTTAGCCGACACCGTGGCTATGAGGGCCATGCGCAGTTGCAGCGGTTGAAGATGGCAGTGGGGGCGGGCCTAGTGGAGGTATTTAAAAACAAACAAAGAAACAATAAACTATCAATAATAATAACAATAAAGTGTCTAAAGGTAGATTCTTCAGGGGAGATTATTTTAATTAGTTCTTCTCAGTACTAAAATCCATTAATTTTTCATAATGAAATTGTTTAAGTTTCCACTACTATGGAATTCCGTGCAAACCCCACTCCCAGTCTATGCTGGCACGTGGATTTTCTTGAAGAATCCAAGGTGCCTTTGTTGTCTTCCTCTTACCAGCTCAGGCTCAGAAGATGAGACCCACTCCTTGAATGTCAGTTTCTCAACTTAAAAATGAAAACTGGAGAACCTATTGCATTTCTTTCTAAATGGGATAAAATTGGACTCAGATATTGATCGATGAATGAAACAGACCCTACTTAAAGAGAACCAATAAACATTTGTTAATTTTTATTCTGGCAAAACAAGTAACACAAGAAGAAAAGGACCTTTTCCATGGCTTACTGATTATTCAGTGCATGAGTGGCATATTCAATCTGATGGCTATTAATACAGACAATTCTGAGTAACCGGAGTAAAATAAACTCTGGGCAAACATTTAATCAATACATTGTTGTTTGACTAAAGCAGAATGTAAGCCCTTTAGCTCAGGGCTCGATGTAATCATGAACAAGACAGTTCTGAGAGCTTGTCTGCTCTCTAAGGAGAATAATGATCAGTGTTTCCCCGACCAAAATCCAACTATTTGACTAGACTTATGAAAATCATATAAATCACTGGAAACTAGATGCTCACACTGTGCTATTAAAATTGTTACCTAAAAAGTCAGCATTTCCCGTTGCATTAAATGTCTCATCCTATTGGTTCCACAAACCAATTTTTGCTGTTAAACACTGGTTTATCTTAGGTGGAAGAATTAGTTCATATGTTTGGAGGACACTTTTTTTTTTAATTTAGAAAAAATTATTCAGGTTATTGTGGTTTATTTTTTATTATAGCCAAGACTCTGTCCTTTTTTATGCAAGAATTATAAATCTCTACCTGCTGCCATGTGAATTGCAGGGACTTCCCTTGGATTGTGACTTCTGTAGATCAATGACACCACTCTGCCTGTTTTGTGGGACTTGCCTTCACCAAAGAATATGAGCAAAGTAACACATGCCTTGTCTGAAGTGTAGAGACTTGTTTGATTCAACCATCTCTGTTTTTCTTCTGATATGAGAAACGTATGTCCCAAAGGAAATTGCTTTTTCTCCTTGGATTCTAGTAATAAGAATCTATGTAGAGCAGATTCCAAGTCAATGTGAAGCTGTCACAGCCCAAATATAATCCAAATGAGAAACAACCGTTTGTAAACCTTTGTAGCCATAAGTTGCTGGTTTTCAGAAGCTGTTGGTCATTGTAGTATAATATAATGTATAAAATACTGGCTTACACATTTAGAGAGGATTATGAACCCAGTGAGAAAGTTATCTTAGGAACTTATGATAGCCAAAACCTTGCTCCAGCCAGATTTCTTTCTCTTTTATTTCAAACACAAGTTATTTCCACCTTGTGGAACTTACTCTTTAGAAATATTTGTGACAGGCAAACTAATGCTTTATTTTTATACATACCCAATCTGTGTCATATATTATGCCAAGGCCTTTTAAATACTCTTCAAGTCTTCAAAATGGTCTAATGAGATATTATTATGGGATGCAATGTTACAGAAGAGGAAATTGGAGGTCAGAGGTCAACAGTACATAGGTCGCAATGAGACCATCAGGATTTCAACTCATGCTGCAGCCTTCATTATGCCATTTTTTTAAATCACCTCTGTTGCTTAACCATACTTCAAATTAAGTGGTTGTTTCAAAAAAGCAGAAAAAGTAGAATAGAGAAATATGTGACCAATGGAGAAGAAATAGTTATTCAACCAAAACTCCCACATGCCTTCCCCAGAGGATAACTTAAGAAATAAATTGATCTTCTCAACTCCAGCATCCAGCTTTCCTCTCTTTACCTTAGACATTTAAGCATTTCCATGTAACTGTGCAGATTTCAAGAACAACTTAAAAAACTGTGGCCAAAATTTTTTAACAGGATAAGATTTCCTTTTCTTTTTTTCTGAAAAAAAACTTTATTTATTTCTTTTATGTGTGTTTTTATTAAGTATAGTTGCCATACAATACTTATGACTTGTTGTCATCAGAGTGATTCACAACTTTAAAGGCTATATTCTATTTATGTGTGTTTATGCTCAGTGGTGTCCAACTCTTTGAGACCCCATGGATTGTGGCCTGCCAGGCTCCTTTGTCCATGGGAATTTCCAGGCAAAAATACTGCAGTGGGTCGCTATTCCCTTCTCTGGCCAGGTATTCTTGACCTAGGGATCAAACCCACATCTGCATCTCTTTCATTGTAAGGTGGATTTCTTTTTACCACCGAACCACCTGGGAAGCACATATCCTATAGTTATAATAAAATATTGGTTATATCCCCCATGCTGTACAATATATCCTTGCAGCTTCTTTTACACCTAATAGCTTGGACTTCTACTCCTCTACCCTGTATTGCCCCTCCCCACTTTCATTTCTCTTACTGCTAAATAACAAAAGTGACCTGTGAGTTGTGTGTGTGTGTGTGTGTGTGTGTGTGTGTGGTAGATTATTTGAAAAATACATTAAGGCTTTAAAAATAAGATGGGAACTGTGCCATGTCATTTTTCTGAGGGCAGTTTATAATATTTCCATGAGAATTTTTCATACACTTAAAAAACTATGCCACAGGATTGGTCTACATCCTTTATTCAATACTTCTGTAGCTGTTGTGTGTTAGACTGGGCCTTCTGATATGGTGACTCTTAAAGATAAGTGTCTACCCTTATATCATTTACATTTTCTATGAAGGACAGATAATGAACTGGCTTAAAAAGGGCAATTGAAATTGTTAAATATTGGGATATTACTTATAAAGGAAATCATCAAGGCAAAAGAGATTGAGACTGACTGACTGACTGACTTTGGATAAAGTAGTCAGTGGGGGAAGGAATAATTAAGTGGAAGGTTAAATGATGAGAATGAGTCAGACTTGCATGGAATTGGGAAAATACAACCAACCGAAGTCCAGAGAGGAAAATGCAGAAAAAGATGAAGCTGGGGAAGGGCAACCTATGCAGCAGGAATAGAAGGGGAGTCAGCTGGTCTGAAGTGTAATGAACAAGAGTGAGAGCCGGCAGAAGTGGTGAAGAGATGGACATGAACGTGCGCTTTGTCTCTGGTAGAACCGTGAAGTACATAAGTACTTGAAGTCTTGGATTATCTTTCCAGGGCAAAAGAAAGCCATCAAATGATTTTATGATGAATGTCTTAGCAAGTTCACTTCTGATGCTGTATGCAAAATGCACTGAGAAGGTAGGAATGAAAACATCTACTTTACCTATGACTATTGTCGATATAGTCCCACAGTTCCTGCATACCCATAACCTCAGAAGAAATGCCAATGTCTCAGTCTGCAAAGACTTAGCAAGTGAAAAAGGGAGATCAATGCAGAAGTCATTACAAGAATTCAGTTAATGAATAAGAGTAGCCTGGACTACATGGAGAGAATTAAGCAGATTTGAGGTATGTTTTGGAAGTACAGTTCCTAGAATACAATGATGGGTTGGATATGGGGTGTAATAAAAGAATACCCAAGAATAGTCGGCAACTCTCTAGCTGTAGTAACTATACATATGGAAAATGTGAATGAATTTTTCTCAGGTGGAGAAGACCTGACACAGAAGCAACAGCGGCAGAGAATCACAACTTCCATTTTAGACACTGAAAGTATTTGAGGGACAAACAACTGGAGCTATCAGTCATCAATTGTGGAATCCAAAAGGTAAGTATTAGCTGGAGTTAAAAGCTTTAGGACCAGGGGTCAGGACATTTACTGTATGTGGGCCGAACCCAGCCACTGTCTGTTTGCATAGGCCTCACAAGATATGAATTCTTTTTCATGTCTATATTGTTGGAAAAAATTCAAAACAACTCAAATATTTTATGAGACATGAAAATTACAGGAAACTCAAATTTATCCATAAATAAAGCTTTATTGGCACCCAGCCACATTCATTCATTTCCATATTATCTATGGCTGCATTCATGCCACAAAGGCAGAGTTGAGTCACTGTGACAGAGACCATATGGCCTGTAAAGCCAGAAATATTTACTATCTGGCTATTTACAGAATGTTTGCCTACCGCTAAGTTAGATGGTATTAAAACTATGGGATCTGACAGTAGAAACCCTGGAAAGTTTTGCTTTGCTGCTACACAGCTGCCCTGATGTCCTAGAAGGATGTGGGAACATGGAGAGAGGACCATCCATTCCCTCGCCTGCTGTGAGCTCCACTTGTGGACTCTCTAAGGAAGGAATAACATCACAAGACATGATGAATTGGAAGAGCCAGACAGCATTCCTGCATGGCAAGCTCCAAATTAAGTGTACAGTGAACAGATTTGCAAAGTTTAAAAAAAAACACACATGGGAAAAGGCTTTCTGTTTATTTTTTCTCCTTATTAATTTACCACAACCACCTTCTAGGGTCCCGGTTTCTGTCTGGGAAGAGAGACTGGCAGGGCCAGGGATCAAAAAGCGGCTGGAAAACCCCAAGAAATTATGGAACCCTCATAAAAGAATCAAAGGACAGTGTTTTTCAAACCACTTGAAACACTGAAGCGTCCATTCTGGTCGTGTTATTGTGTTTTCCGTGATGTGTTAACAACTGTAATGAAGGACCCAACAGTTGCGGACGGGGGTGGGATGTTTTCTGTGAAATTCCAGGCTTGAAAATGACAGGATTCACAGATTCTTTCAGGGAGGCCTGTGCTTTAGCATGAAAGCAATGCCTATGCAGGATCTTAACTAATAACCCAGGCAAGATTTTTTTTTTTTTTTTGAGGTACAGTTAATTTACAATGTTGTGTTAGTTTCAGGTATACAGCAAACTGATTCAGTTATGTATATAAATAATCTTATAAATACATATATCTATCCTAATATATATATAATTTTGCAAATTCTTTTCCATTATAGATTATTGTAAGATACTGAATGCAGTTCCTTGTCATGTAGTAGGCCCTTGTTGCTTATTTATTGTATGTATGTAGTTGTTGTTTAGTTGTTAAGTCATGTTTGACTCTGCAACCCCATGGCCCACCAAGCTCCTTTATCCACAGGATTTCCGTAGAAGGATACTGGAATGGGTTGCCATTTCCTTCTCTGGGGGATCTTCCCAACCCAGGATCAAACCCCACATCTCCTGAATTGGCAGGCAGATTCTTTACTGCTGAGCCATCTGGGAAGCTCTATTTTATATATAGTAGTGTGTATCTGTTGATCCCCAAATCTTAGTTTTTCCCTCTCCCCATCCCCTGCCCCAGGCAAGTAATACACTGGTTAAATTTCAAATAAATGAATGTCTATAATAGAAAATAAACATATAACTTCTTAAATATACTTATCTTTTACTGGTTCTACACAAAGTATTGGTATGGATCACATAGTCTCTGTGTATCTCAAAAGCAATGATAATAACTCTTTGGGGAAAGGTTTGCTAATAGAAGAAAGAAAAGACATTTCGGTTATTCATCTGAAGATCACAACTTAACAGGGAAAGGTGAGGCAAGCACTGAGTCTGAAAAAAAGAAAACCCTCTTTATTTCACTTTATCCACCAAACATTTGAGCATAGGTGGTATTTTACTAGTGTTTTGAAATATTGACTGTGATGCAATGAAGGCTGGAAGATGCCACATCCATTCATGCATTTTTCTAGAATCCTTACTGTTTCTAATTGTGGTGAACCAACCTCATTCCACCAGTCATGGTTGCTTGCAATGACTTGTCAGCTTTTCCATTTCCTGGTCACTTAAGTACATTCATCTATTCACTTACCTCCACTATTGCCAAAAAGTACACTTAGGAAAAACATTATCCAAGCCATTATATGCTGAACTATTATTATAAAATATTTGACATTTATGCATAAATAGTTCCAGGTGGAGAACCAAGTATGCATATTAAAATTTCTGGAATCTCCCTCCCAGAATATGTTATTATTAAATAGGCTTTTAAAATTATTTTGTCATAATATGTATCACAATGTAATATGATCTATTTATTTGTGTGTATATGTACAGACACAGACATACATACAAGCCATTCTGTAAATTTCTCTTCAATAACTTTTGGAAGAAAGGGGTACAGACACACTCAAACATATGTGACAATTTTGACCTTGACTAACTTAATCTTCCAATGGTCATGAACATGTCTTACTCTGTTTAGAGGACATCAGTGGTGTTAGCACAGCCCCTTGCATATACTAAGTACCAACAAATAGTGTCTGAATGCAGAGTAAAATCATAGCAGCCCTTTTCTTTTTCAGTCCCTGAGGACCTGGCACAGCTTCCAAAAAACACCAAGCTGTTTTCAGGTGAAAAGAACAGCATTCTGTACTTTACAAAGTACTTTCATATCCAGTTTCTCATTTAGTCCTTAAGACAGCCCCACAGACTAAATATTCTTCATGACATTTTAAGATGAGAAAGTTATGCACATCAAGTGACTTGCTGAGACTCATCAAAAAAATAATTCAACCCACTGGGCCTTGTATCAAATCTTGTTCTCTTTGCACCATCCATTTTCTGTGCAGCATGAATGACACAAAATCCTGTCTCTCAGTTCCAAATGAGGCAGAGAGGGGTGGTGCCTGCTGGGGAAACTCTCTTGAATGTTGACCCTCAGGCACTCAATGGACAATTTGTACTGTCACCATCTCCACCTACAAAACTGCCTCCTCTTCTCTTTCTCAGCTTAAGGACAGTATTTTCCTTGTGAAAACTCACTAGGAGATAAACATCCCATACATAGTGTGTTGTATGATTTCAGGTTGAGATCCTTGGCTTTGCTGCCTGCTTAAATCTTAGGCCATCAAACTCAAAGAATTTCCCAAGCCCCCAAAATATTTCAAGTCACACCTTTGCTCTTCCCAGCTTGTGTGGAGTTGGTCTGAAATTTCAACTTACTCCATTAAAAACTTCAATAAATGATTATTTCTGGTGATAAATTCATGCTGTCAGGAACTTACCCTCCTTTTATTTATGCTTCCCATTAGTTCCTTTAAAAACCAATTGAGTTGGATAAGTAAGAAGATTATTATTCTCTTTTGGTTTTGGTGTTTCATTGTGTTTTGTCTTGCTTAGGGTATCAGGTTTCAGGGTCTGTTCTATAAAGATATACACTAAAAGGTATACATGTACAAAATGATAACACGTACTCCCAAAGCTATAGTTAACAAAAGCACTTCTGGAGATCTTGGTAAAGTCAAGGATGGATGTTTAGAGGAGTCTGAAGACCAAGTTTTGCGGCCTGAACCAAATCACCTAGCCAGGCTCCATCTTGGTTTCTTTCTCAACTATGGGACTGGAGATAATCATTCTTTTGAGTAGCTCTGAGGCTCTTTTTGTTTTTTGTTTTTTTTTTTTTTTTTTTAAATTTTAATTTTTACTTAGTTTTACTTTACAATACTGTATTGGTTTTGCCATACACTGACATGAATCCATGAAGGGTGTACATGCGTTCCCAAACATGAACCCCCCTCCCACCTCCCTCACCATAACATCCCTCTGGGTCATCCCCGTGCACCAGCCCCAAGCATGCTGTATCCTGCATAGGACATAGACTGGCGATTCGATTCTTACATGATAGTATACATGTTTCAATGCCATTCTCCCAAATCATCCCACCCTCTCCCTCTCCCTCTGAGTCCAAAAGTCCGCTATACACATCTGTGTCTTTTTTGCTGTCTTGTATACAGGGTCATCACTGCCATCTTTCTAAATTCCATATATATGTGTTAGTATACTGTATTGGTGCTTTTCTTTCTGGCTTACTTCAATCTGTATAATCGGCTCCTTGAGAGGATGGGTTTAAGTACAATTTAAACTCTGGAGCACTTTCTAATTGTCAAGTAGCACTATTCACCAACGTATAAAAATAGGTCATTACCCATCATCAAAGAGAAAAGCAAATGTTCAGTGCTCATCTCAGTTCCCCCGTTGCTGGGGAAAGAGGCTCCTTGTCTCTTTAAGAGGTTTCAGTCACATCTCCAGTCACATCTTAAAGCCTTCCCAGTGGTGTCACTCAGGCGCATCCAGGAGCCTGGCCCTGCTCTGATCTTCCTGGCAGATGGCAGGGTTTACTGCCACCCTCACACAGGAATGCAGGGCCAGGGGCCCCCACTCTGGCTCTGGGATCCATTGCCTGACAAGTCCTGGTGTCGACCTCAGGCAGGCTGGGCGGAGGTGGAGCGCCATTCACCTGATAGTGCCTGTGATAAAGTGGGCAATTAGATGCACTTGGAAAATTCTGACTGGAAACCGGCTGGCATTTGAGAAGCATTACAGCCACATCAGGCTTCATAAAAGTTAATGGGGGAAAAAATCAAGTCTTTCAAGGTCCACCTTGGTCTCTGAGGAAGTCAGGAACTCAGGACCCTGTAGCTTTATCTCTTTCCATGTCTCTCCCACTTTCTCACTCTATTTCCCCCAGACAGGGTCATATATTCTCACTGAAGATGGGAGTAGAAGGAAGAGACTTGAGAGTTAACGTTTCAAGTGTTTGATCTCAGAGCTGTGTGACTTCCTTAGTCTTCTCTCTCTCTCACGCAGACAACACACAGTCACAGTGCTGGGAGTTAATCTGGCGCATGAGCTTACATTGTGTCTCTCGCTGGAGTTTCTGGAGTTTGGTGCCAGCTCCAAAGACTCGACATGTCTTTGATGGCCCCTCTTCACTTGATCCTAACTGGATAGCATCAGCTTGTCAATGATGAATGAGTCTGGAAGGTGAGTGACAGTTATCCTAAGGGCTCTCAAAAGTTTGTTTCAAGAGACTCGCCAAAATCTCCCGCTGCATGGGATGCACTTAGATTTCCTGTTGATAACAGTCCATGGAAAATCACCGCCCGCCCCTCAGGCTGCCCTGAGCCAAGCCTGTGCATCAGCCAACTGTGTGCCTGCTCCCTCGCTGCCCTGTACCTCTGCCATTTCCCTTCAGGCTGATAAACATTTCACCAGCGAGCAGTAGGAAGTACGTCGTAAGGCTGGTCCAACACGGGGCCTCATTTGGATGTGGAGGCTTTCTGAAACTGAAAAGTCAGGGCTGATTTGGAAAATGTGCTTACAGACAGTGGAACAGGAAAACGGTTTCCTCTCCAAGGCTGGTTCCTCCTCCTCTGCTGGGTGGAGAAGTTGGGAGGAAGGGTCAGGGCGGTTCTCTGAGAGACTGGAATTCCCCTCCGGAGGCGATGAGCAAGACTTTGGCTTTTATTTTTATATTTAATTTTTATTTTTTTGCCTAAATTGATATGCTTGCAGAGAGGAAACAGAGGTGCCCACAGGACGTTTTTCATCTTTAAGTAATGATGATGTCTACACTAAGCAGAGGACTTCTAAGGGATGCTGGTGGTTGGGTGATGGGAACTAATTGGGTCTGGGCCTGATTATAAGGAGGTCAAGGGACACCCAAGGGCCCCAGGGTGTGCCGTGGTGCCAGTCACTTGATTGGAGTGTGTGGGGGAGACTGATTGGGGCTGCTCCCCAAAGATTTGAAAGGGTGTCTGAGATTTTGAGCCAATGCAGTCACAATCCCTTTAATGAATAAATAGCCTTGTTTCAGTTGCTGAAGGTTGAGGAGGGAGAAGATAGAGAGGAAAGCAAATGCCAGATGTTGAAGCGCTCTTTACCTATGTGTATATTGGTCCCTCGTGTTATCCTGTGATGGTGCCAAAACAGACCCAAGTTACATTTTCCTTACAGTGCCTTTTCACTCAGCTTGAAACTCACCTCACTCTTTATCTTTGAAGAGTGCACTCAGATGAGCTGCTGACAAAACAGTGTTGAAAGAAGCAATTGATTGTGTATGTGTATATATATACATATATATATATAATATTGGTCCTTATATACATATATATTGGTCCCTGTATATATATATTATTTATATACAGTTGTTGTTTAGTTGCTAAGTTGTGTCTGACTCTTTGGGACCCCAGGGACTGTAGCCCGCCAGGCTCCTCTGTCCATGAGATTTCTCAGGTAATGGGTTGCCATTTCCTTCTCCAGGGGATCTTCCCAACCCAGAGATTGAACAAGTATCTCCTGCTTGACAGGCGGATTCTCTACCACTGAACCACCTGAGAGGCCCTATGTATGTATATGTGTGTGTGTCTGTCTACCTATCTATCTATATAATGCTGTATGTCATGGCATCTCTGTATGTGGAAAGTTTCCAAAGTTCCAGGTTCCATGAGGAGTATTCACACCTTCCAAAAGAGGCATTGCCATGAGCCAGAGCTACTGCCAAAGACCTCCAGAGCTGCTGCGGCAAATTGCAGTTATGGCTTGAATTCTGTACCCCTCACTCTAGCCTGACCTCTTTGAAAACCATTGCATCAGGAAGTGAGGTCTATTTCCCTACCCTTTGACTCTGTTCCTGTGACTTGTGTGGGCCATAGTGGAGGTTATACAATGTTTGTTCTAAGGCTTGAGATCCCCTCTGTGCTTCCTACTGCTCATTCAGTGCCTGTCTGTCACCATGACACCCTCTCCTGAATGCCTGATGGAGGGTGAGACAGGATGGTACTCCATCCCACTGTCCTAGCCAAGACTACCTTCAATCAGTCAACGGCTAGTTATCCCCAGAGATGTGAATGGGCCCATCTGAGCCCAGCCTCAATGAAACTCGCTGCTCTGAGCCTGACTTTGGGAGTGGGTTGTTATACAACATTATCACAGCAATAAATAGCGGATACAGTTGCTCTCTGGCTCATGCTGTGTTTCCAGTTCTCACCTAGTCACAGTGTTATTAGTGAGCCAGTCTGTGACTTCTTTTACATGGCATTTTATTACTGTCTTTTGCTTTACCTTAGTTCTCTCTTTCTCCATACCTACCACTTCCCACCAGAACTCTTCTTGTTTTTCTACAGTGTTGTAAATCAACACCAGACAACCTTAGTATTAGCAGGGAAGTTTTCTCAATCTTTACAAGCATCTTCTTTACTTTGGATTCTTTCTGATGTTTGAGAGAAAGAGAGAAAGAAAAAATAAATTTGCGACACATCAGATGATACTTAGTGCTGTGGAGAAAAAGTCAGCAGCAGAAGTCAATTATTAAATGTTGAGGGGAAGAGGGCAGCAGGGAAGGCACATATCATGGATCGTGAGACAAGGCTGCTCTGAGAAGAGGACTTCTGAACAAGTCCTGGATGAATTCAGTTTCTCTAGACCACACTGAAGTGGGAAGAGAAACTCAGATGCATTACTACTGATCACCCACTTCAAGGACCGAGATGGAGATGTGAGATTCACCCTGACTCCCCCAGGAAAGTGCCCTTCGTCCAGGGTCACTGAGGGGAGGTGACGGCCCCACAGGGCCTGCAGTCCTTCACATGCTCGATGCTTCTGGTATCAGACCTATAAAAAGCACCTGTTGGTCCAAGCGTCTAGAGAGCCAGATTCTCGCATCTGCACTGCCCTAAGGAAATCACGTGACCTTGGCTGGATTTTTTCTCATTTGTCAAGTAGGGGGTTGAATTAGATGCATTGTGAGGAAACTATCAGATCTGACCATCTATGCTTTCAAGAGATTGTGCTTGAAATGCAGGTGCTCCCAGGTGCTGCATTGGGCTTTGCAGGGAAAAAAAAAAAAGGAGAAATATGGTAATAATATCACCTTGCCCACATTTACTTATAATCATCTTCAATTCCTCTTAAAAAAGATAGAGACAGAAATAATAATGCAAGGTGGTGGAAAACCGTGCATGCTATAGGAATCTGAACAACGCTATTTCAAGGCCTCCTGTTCTCCCAAATTCAGAAGTAGCTAGTCTGCCTTTTCATGAGTTATCCTGTCTGTAGAGCTTTGATGCTTTGGTGTACCAGACTCCAACTTCAAAGGATTATGTAGAAGCTAATCATTAGAGTTTCTAGACCACACTGAAGTGTGGGCTTGGGCACATCCCTGGGTGATACGGTCATTGCTAGCAGTAATTCTGGATGAGAGGATACCTACAGTGACCTTCTGTTCATCCTCTGCTCAACCAGGGTCTTGAAACTGTTTACCTGAGATTGAGACTTGAGTCCATTTGTGGGGACTCAAACCCAGCCGAAACCCATGGTACCTGGATTTAGGACCTAATGACACTCAGGTTCTTGATGTTTCATTGCAGAAACAATTCAGTGAGAGACAAAGTGATAGGTAAGAAGTGGATTTAGAGAGAAGTACACTCCACAGACAGTGTGTGGGCCAGCACAGAGGGTGAGTGTGGCCGACTGTGAAATGTGGCATGGTTAGTTTCTATGGGCTGGGTAATTTCATATGCTAGTGACTGGGAGGATTAGTCCAACTATTTTGAGGAAGGGATGGAGATTTCCAGAAATTGGGCCACTGCCCACTCCTTGGTCTTTCGATAGTGCCTTGGAATTGTCAGGGCGCCTCTAGGTATGTCATTTATCTTGCTGATTGGGGATCAAGGTCTAGTTGAAAGTGACTTGTCTACTATCTTGGATCCATAATCAGCTTATGTTGGGCTCTGCTATTCTTTAAAAAGTTCTGCCCTGCATCTTCCCTCCTGTTACAGTCTCAATGGAAGATGTTTACAGTGAAGAAAAAGCACAGCAAATGTTGGTTTGTACACCTGCAGCAAAACGGTCCTCTGATGTCTATAGGGAAGGGCGAGACTGCCACCTCGTAACCTTCCCAGAGTGGCAGAGCTCTCGACACTGATGGCGACTACACGGATGACAGGTTTAATAAAGATTCACATGACATGTGAGTTGAGGGAGGGCTGGCTGGCAAGGAGAAAGGAGGCCAGGATGGAGAAGAATGCTTAAGCCAAAAAGAACCTGGCTTCTTGAGGAAGTGCTGGTAGCCAAAACTCGCCTGCTTGGGTCTGGCTCAGCATACTCCCTCAGTACTTGAGGTCAAGGTTGGAGCATGCCGAAAGGGTGGGACTGCAGGGAAAACGTCATATGCGAGACAGGCTGGGGGAGGAAGTGGGCCTGGAGCCGTCAGGGAGGGGCAGGTCTTCCTGCAGGTCTATTCTCACAGCACGGTGAGGACAAGGGTGTGAGGAAATCTAATTTCGCTAAGAAAAACTGTTGAAAGAAAAGAGGCAAACGTCACCATCACGTACACGAACAAGCATACACACACACACACACACACACAGAGAAGAATGTTGACTGCAATTGCAAAGAATAAATGATTCTGTTTTCATTCAATTGCCAAAAAGACCTAGCTCTCTCCAACTATTGACCGCTGTCTTTTCACTGGTTCTTTTTTGATTACCCTCCCCTCCCCCCCCCCCCCCCATATTTGTAAGTGGCTAACCACTTTTGACAATTTCATACACAGCATTAATTACATATGGAAGTTCTGGAGCCAGATATCTTGAGACAAAACCCGAGGACCCACCACTTCTAGACTGTGGTCTGGATACTCTATCACCATATTTCTTAGTTTTGTCATCTATAAAATAGAAATACTAACTTACACCTCATAAAATTGTTATGAGGATTATATAAGATAATGCATGAGAAGCATATAGAAAATCCACCTTATTTATTATAAAGTCTTCAACTCAAATAAAAATGTAGCAGTTTCTGGTGATCCAATAACATGCAAGAAAAATGGGTGGCGGTTGTGAGAGATTTAAGAAGGTATACACGAAGAAGCCATCCTTTATCTACAAAATAAGGAGGGAGCTATTCACATGTAAAAATAATGAGTAAGACACATATTCAAGACAAAACAGAAAATAAATACAATTAATAGGTATTTTGACTAAAGAGATGGATCATAGATAGATCCTTCTTCAGAATGTATAAAAAGGAAACCCAGTTTAATGAAAATTAGTCTTAAAGAAGAAAAAGGCATCCCACATTCTTTGATTTAGACAACACTTCATATGTCATTTAGTTTGAGTTTTTTTGCTTATTACAGGAATCATTTTTGCAACCTCTCTGACAGCCTTTCAGTCAGTGAGTGATTCTTTCATGTGGCTCATCATTCACTCACTCATGAAGCAATCTGTTCCATTTGTGAACAGTTCTAACAGGAAAGATGAGCAAAAACTACCTGGAGAAATATTTATGGCAAAAAGGACAAAGGATTATACTGTTAACTAATGAAGAGTATAATGGTAGTACTTCTATTTCTAACAATAGCAGATTGAGTTATTTGTGTCATTTTTTTCTGTTGAAAATAATGAGAAAATTCTGAATAAAATAGTTTAAGAGAATTCTTATAAAGTCAAGGAAGTGATAAAATAATAAAGATTCACCAGGGCAAAATTGTTGGGAAAGATACAGGCAAAGAATAGCTTGATTTTGTCAAAATGGACAAAATGTCAAAATGAACTTTGTTTTTGAGAACTTTAGTCTTGCAAGAATATCAAGGAAAGAAACCAAGCCCAGAGACTTCTTGGGCTGTGGCATCATCAATTTAATTAGGGACCCAAAGAGAAAAACTTAGGAAAAGAGTAAGCAAAAAAGAGATGGCATTTGAATGGACTTGCCAACAAATTAGCAATTCTTGGTGCCCTTTAAGACAAAACACAGTCAGGTAAATGAATACAGTCAGATTAGGGTAGCACTACCCTTGGTAACAATAATAAGCAGATGGAAGAAGTAGTCCAAATTTTCACTGAAGAAAGATGCTGCTCTCATAGACATTAAAATGCTTCTGTAAGAATTAATGAGGAACACAAAGATTTCCAACCACCCAAAGAAATAAGGAACCATGAACAAGAAACAAGAAAAAAAATTAAAATTTAAGAAAGAAAGACAGGGAGAAAGAAAAGCAAATACACATTGGAACTATTAGACACAGATCATAAAAAAAATATGTTTGCTAGATTTAAAAAGTAAAAACCAAGGTTTTTCAGAGCCCTGGTTGCAGTCTTCATTTTTCCCCCAATAAAACTTAACTCTCATAACTCTCATATTGTGCATTCTTTTAAATGCACAGCATAGTTTCCAAGACAGTATAAGGAAAAATTAGAATTAAAAAATGAAAAGAAGCAGAGAGGAAAATGAAGCAAAAGAGGTAGGAAAGAAAATAAAAGTAATAAGATGTTATATTTTAAACACAAGTACAAAAGTAAGTACATAGTCTGGACAGTTAAAAGAAAAGAATATCCACTAGAATTAAAATTTTAAGGAAAACTGGTGCACAGCATAATTCCTAGAGGAGGGGTAATCATACCATATTTTATGAAGATGTCCTCTGAAGTTGTGCAGTGCACACCCTATGTAGTTCTGGATTCAGTTGTAGAAAAATAAGCTAGAAGAAAAAGTATTATGTGAGCATGAAACAAAGGATAGCTGGTGTAGCTATACAATATTCAGCACAGTAGACCTAAGGCAAAAGACATAGAAAGTCACTTTATAATGATAACAAACTCAATTCATAGGAAGATACAATGATTTTAAATATCCATGCATCTAATGGTAGAGATTCAAAATATGTAAAGCAGAAATTGATGGAGGCACAAGAAGGCATAGTCAATAAGAGAACCAAAAAAGATACAAGCAAAATGACACTCAGCAGGACTTCTCTGAAAGTCCAGTGGTTAACACTTCACCATCCAATGCAGGATGTGCAGTTTTGATCCCAGGTAGTAAAGTGAAAAGGAACTAAAGAGCCTCTTGATGAAGGTGAAAGAGGAGAGTGAAAAAGGTGGCTTAAACCTCAACATTCAAAAAACTAAGATCACGGTATCCGGTCCCATCACTTCATGGAAAATAGAAGAGAAAAAAGTGGAAACAGTGACAGATTTTATTTTCTTGGGCTTCAAAATCACTGCAGACATTGACTGCAGCCATGAAATTAAAAGACATTTGCTCCTTGGAAGAAAAGCTATGATAAACTTAGACAGCATATTAAAAAGCACAGACATCACTTTGCCAACAAAGGTCCATCTAGTCAAAGGTATAGTTTCTTCAGTAGTCATGTACAGATGTGAGAGTTGGACAATAAAGAAGGCTGAGCACTGAAGAACTGATGCTTTCGAATTGTGATGCTGGAGAAGATTCTGGAGAGTCCTTTGAAGTAAGGAGATCAAATCAGTCAATCCTAAATGAAATCAACCTTAAATATTCCTTGGAAGGACTCACGTTGAAGCTGAAGCTCCAATACTTTGTCCACCTGATGCAAAGAGATGACTCAACTGGAAAAGACTCTCCCTGATGCTGGGAAAGATTGAAGGCAAAAGGAAAAGGGAACGGCAGAGAATGAGTTTGTGAGGTAACATCACCAAGTCAAGGGACACGAATTTTAGCAAACCCCAGGAGATAGTCCCCAAGGACAGGGAAGCCTGGCATGCTTCAGTCAATGGGGCCACAAAAAGTCAGACACAACTTAGTGACTGAATAACAGCAAAAGGGGAACTAAGATCCCATGTGCCTTGTGGTTTATCATATCTCTCTCAATCATTGATAGGACTAAGGAAAAAAATCAATAAAGAAAAGAATAGAGGCTGAAAATTAATAAACTAGACATTCATTACAAGAAGTTAATAAACTTTCATAGAATAGAAGAAAGCAATTAAAATGGAAGAACAGGATAGAAGAGACTAATATTGTGGAAACTTGATTCTTTGAAAAGACAAAATTTTAAAACATATGGAAAATTAATGAAAAAAGTGAAAGAGAAGAAAGGAAAGAAGGCCCAAATAATCAACATCATTAAAGAATGAGTTGTCATACCCATAACATAGAAACATTGTTAGGAAAATATTATAAGCACTCTCATCAATGGAATGAAATGAAAATTTCAAGATAAAATTCACAAAATCTTAGAAGAATATAATTTATAAATCTTTCAAGAATAAACACAAAATCTGATTCATTTTGAAACTTTTATATCCCCTTAAAGGAAATGTAGAATGACTTAAATTTTAGAAGCAATTGTGCAATGTCTTCAAAATCTTCATGCACTTTTACCCAACAATCTCAATTCTTGGAAGCTTTCATAAGAAATTGCACTTAAATGCACAATCTTGTGGCACAAACATATTTCACAGAGTTATTTATACAAAAGATAAAATTGAACCAAATCTCACGTGAAACTATTTCTGAACATCTAAGGAAATAGAGTCAAAAGAGCCCAAAACACTTGCTTCCAGTCTTCTTGTTGGAAATGTGGGAGTTTTCTTTGTGTTTCAGGCTTCCCTGGTGGCTCAGCAGTGAACAATCTGCCTTTAATGCAGGAGACACAGGAGATGCAGGCTTGATCCTTGGATCAGGAAGATCCCTTGGAGGTGGGCATGGCAACCCACTCCTGTATTCTTGCCTGGAGTGCCTGGAGAGACTCAGGAGCCTGGCAGGCTATAGTCGGTAGGGTCACAGAGTCAAACACAACTGAAACACCTGAGCACGCATGCCCTTTGTGTTTATTTTATTTGTATTTTATTTGTGCATGCACTATAAATGTCCAGCAACAGAGGCATTTGTTCAATAAATCATGGTGTGATAATATGAAATACAATACAGTTTTTAGAGATGATCATTTTGTGGTAAACAGGAAAAGGAGTACGTCAAGGCTGTATATTGTCACCCTGCTTATTTAACTTATATGCAAAGTACATCATGAGAAACGCTGTACTGGAAGAAACACAAGCTGGAATCAAGATTGCCAGGAAAAATATCAATAACCTCAGGTACGCAGATGACACCACCCTTATGGCAGAAAGTGAAGAGGAACTAAAAAGCCTCTTGATGAAAGTGAAAGAGGAGAGCGAAAAAGTTGGCTTAAAGCTCAACATTCAGAAAATGAAGATCTTGGCATCTGGTCCCATCACTCCATGGGAAATAGATGGGGAAACAGTGGAAACAGTGTCAGACTTTATTTTTTTGGGCTCCAAAATCACTGCAGATGGTGATTGTAGCCATGAAATTAAAAGCCACTTACTCCTTGGAAGAAAAGTTATGACCAACCTAGACAGCATATTCAAAAGCAGAGATATTACTTTGCCGACTAAGGTCTGTCTAGTCAAAGCTATGGTTTTTCCAGCGGTCATGTATGGATGTGAGAGTTGGACTGTGAAGAAAGCTGAGCGTTGAAGAATTGATGCTTTTGAACTGTGGTGTTGGAGAAGACTCTTGAGAGTCCCTTGGACTGCAAGGAGATCCAACCAGTCCATTCTGAAGGAGATCAATCCTGGCATTTCTTTGGAAGGAATGATGCTAAAGCTGAAACTCCAGTACTTTGGCCACCTCATGGGAAGAGTTGACTCATTGGAAAAGACTCTGATGCTGGGAGGGATTGGGGGCAGGAGGAGAAGGGGACAACCGAGGATGAGATGGCTGGATGGCATCACTGACTTGATGGACATGAGTCTGAGTGAACTCCGGGAGTTGGTGATGGACAGGGAGGCTTGGTGTGCTGCGATTCATGGGGTCGCAAAGTGGGACACGACTGAGTGACTGAACTGAACTGAACTGATACTGATATGGGCTTCCCTGGTAGCTCAGCTGGTAAAGAATCCACGTGCAGTTCAGGAGACCCTGGTTCGATTCGTGGGTCTGGAAGATCCACTGGAGAAGGGATAGGCTACCCACTTCAGCATTCTTGGTCTTCTCTTGTGGCTCAGCTGGTAAAGAATCCGCCTGCAGCGCAGGAGACTTGGGTTCGATCCCTGGGTTGGGAAGATCCCCTAGAGAAGGGAAAGGCTGCCCAGTCCAATATTCTGGCTCGGAGAATTCCCTGGACTGTAGAGTCCATGTGGTTGCAAAGTCAGACACGACTGAGTGACTTTCACTTTCACGTTAAAATACTTTGTTACATCTTTTTTTTTTTTTTTTTTTAAAAAAGAACTTATAAAACACTAGGCACAGTGTACTATCATTTGGGAAATCTATATATAATCTATGTCTATATGGAGAAAAACACATTTCTATACATAAAGAATGACATCTAAGTAGACAGACCAGAAGGATATTTCTGGGTGGTAGGATCAAAGGTTAACTTCTTTCCTCTTTTGGCCGAAAGCAAGTCCAACCTAAACTAAAGGGGTAAGGGACTCAATTTCATCTTTGGGTGGAAGGAAAGAGTGTAGATCGCCAAGGAAGTGGCGGATTAAGGCCTCTTTTCTACACTCAAGAACGTATTTTAGCAGACTGTAAAGTTGCTCTTGGAAACTATTCAAGGGGATTGAAATTCTGGTACAGCAAATAGATCACACCATTGATCTGTCTTATCATTGAGAGATATCAAACCGTAAACCCTGAGGTCTGTCTTCTAATGAAACTCTTAAGATGATCAACGTGTTGGAAAATGACTTTTTAAATTACTAAAATATATGAGTCCCTCAACAAGATAATTTTAAGTAGAATGTTAGTTGTCCTAGTCCTTCATTTCTAGCCCTTCATCACTCCGTCTGTCAACTCTTTGGCACACATTTTAAACACTGCTTTTTCAAATTAGAATCATTTCTATCATACCACTCTGTAGCATTGTATAACCTCTTGATGTGCTGTGCTGTGCTTAGTCACTCAGTTGTGTCTGACTCTTTGTGACCCCATGGACTGTAGCCCGCCAGGCTCCCCTGTCTATGGGGATTCTCCAGGCAAGAATACTGGTGTGGGTTGTCATACCTTCCTCCAGGGGATCTTCGCAACCTAGGGATTGAATCCAGGTCTCCCACATTGCGGGCAGAATTTTTACTGTCTGAGCCACCAGAGAAGCCCTAGAATATTGGAGTGGGTAGCCTATGCCTTCTGCAGGGGAACTTCCCTACCCAGGAATCCAACCAGGGTCTCCTGCGTTGCAGACATATTCTTTACCAGCTGAGCTACCAGGGACACCCTAACCTCCCGATACATATTCCTTTATTACTGATTTTTAAAAGGAAATTATAAATGAAATGAGTTGTCAACAATGCAGACTTAAATACAGATATGTGAACAGTCCTTGACATTTGGCAATTAAACAATATGAGCTAATACTGCTAAATAAATGTAAACAAAGCTCTAAAATTTATCAAGATTTTCTTTTTAAAAAATTTGAGAGAATAGCATTGAAACATGTATATTACCATATGTGAAATAGATCACTGGTCCAGGTTCAATGCATGAGACAGGGTGCTCAGAGCCGGGGCACTGGGACGACCCTGAGGGATGGGTTTGGGGAGGAAGGTGGGAGGGGGGCTCAGGATGGGGAACATATGTACAGCCATGGCTGATTCATGTCAACATATGGCAAAAACCACTACAATATTGTAAAGCAATTAGCCTCCAATTAAAATAAATTAATTAAAAAAATTAACTGTTGAATCAAAAAAAATATGATATAGAAGAAAGAAAAGGGATTTGAATCCCTGAATCAGCAGTACAAGAACTGGATATAAATATTTAAAATTAGAGATATAGAATTTATTGTCTTATGGAACCAGATTATTTCATAGAAGAGGGAAATATTCTTTTGTCTGTTTGATATTTATAAATTGTACTTTTTCTTACATTCTTGCATCAGCTTGTGGGTCAAGGACATATGTTTTCTATGCATCTTGCCTTATACACAAATATTATCCAAAAAGAGAACCATAGTCATATATAGAATCATCTGGGTACTTTAAAAATCATCATGAGTTTTGGCTCCACACTAGAACAAAAAAAATCAGATTTGGAGGAGTGAGGCTTAGACAGTGATATTTTCTAAAAGCTCTTTCAATGACTCCTATGTACAACCCAAGGGTGGAGAATTACTGATTTAGGCAATTTTGAAAACCCCAATGTCCTAGAGAGGAGACCAACCTCAGCATTGATGAGGATATCCTTGAATACTCTTAGGAAGCAGGCAATTATTTTGGGGAGCTTCACCCTTGGGCATGAGTTCTCTTGATTGTATGAGAGGAAAAAAAGACCAGATCAGGATAAGCTGACAAAGCACAATGTCCTAGAACATTAGGTCAGAGTGCAGAGTGAAACGCAGCTTTACAGGGAAGCAGGGTTAGTAACAGCAAAACCAAGAGTTAACTGTTGTAATACTTAAGCCAGAGCTTCCTACTTCAGGGACAGAATTAACCACTCTGGGGACTCAGAAGCACAAGTCCATCTGTGATCAGTGCAACTCAGTTACAAGTTTCACTGGATTTAGGACTGATACTGCTGCCAAACCTTATTTATCAGTTATGTAGTGACCATTAATTTTTAACCCAAAATAGTTTGGAAACTGCAATGCATTTTATCATCAGTGAGTACACTTAATGTAGTATTCTTTTCCAGTATTACTAAACTGATGGTCTGTCTTAAAATTTATGACATCTTAGATTTAGGGAAATATGGTGTTTCCAGGGTTATCCGGAACTGGGCATGTGGGTGAGACCCGGTATTAGAGTTAGCTGTGAGAATTTAGGGACAGGAAAAGAAAAAGAGACCAGAACTGAAATGACAGATCATAACAAAATCACGATATTGAACAAGGATGGCTTCTGGTTCTTAAAAGCTAGTGCTCTAGTATGAGAAACAGGCTGAGATAAGGGATGTGCCCTGAGAATATTGTCCCCCAGGAACAAAAGGGTTTGTTCCTGAGACCACTTTTTCAGCTGCTTACGCCCTCTGTTGGTGGTAGGCAGAGTGGATACGTTTCTGTCTTGGTACAGTTTTGCTTTTATCTCTCCAAGTCTCTAAGTGGGAAGGTGGGAAGTTGTGGGGTGTCACTGCCAAGTTCTGTGGAAAACACTGTTTGCTTTAAAAACTGTAAAGGATCAAGATCGAAAAGGACTAGGGAAGTCCTTATTTGGTTAATCCAGACTTTATTTGCAAAAGAAAGAATCTACTTGCAAACAGTTAAATATGCGACTATATGCCTTCCTCTGCTTTTTCCCTCCTGATGCAGAATTGGAGCTTAAGCCTCTCTGAGACTTTTCCATCATAGCTGGAGCTTCATGCCAACGTTTCTTAACCACAGAGACCCATTTCTCATCTTGCAAAACTTGTGCCAGAGCACAACTCCCACTGACTTGCAGAACAGTTCTGACACAGGCAGACCCCTGAGAGCACAGAGCACGATGAGCAAAGGAAAGACTGTATCCATCTCCTGATTCTCAGTTCTCAACAGGGTGGGAGGTGGTTCTGGGGCTGTTCCCCCAGGGGGAAGAATCCCACACACTGAGGATAATTTCTACACATGGCAAGTAGGAGGGCAAAATTAAATTTGCCTCCCCTTCTATCTTAAATTTATCTTCCTCTGCCATGTACTCACTCCACTAAAACATGGTATGAAAATTCCAGCACTTTACTTTGCACGTTCCAGCAACCCTCTATAACCAGTAGTAATCTGATCTAGCTCATAAAAAATCCTAATATGGAATGACTTAAAATAATGAAAGAAATTGGTACTCAGCAAATTGGTAACAAGACATCAGCTTGGAGAGTATTAGATCTCAACAGTAGAGAAGCAATATCTGATGGATATAATAATTATTATTACGTTTATTGGATTTGCTGCATTGAGGCTAAGAATCCATCCATTGTAGAACTACACTCTCCATACACACATTTAAGGATTCTTTGGAAAGAGACTCACAAACTTATAGAAGAAATTCATGGTTGCTGAGGGGAAAGATAGGGGGAAGAAATAGTTAGGGAGTTTGGAATAGACACGCACACACTGCTCTATCTAAAATGGACAACCAACACAAATCTACACTATAGCACAGCGAAATCTGCTCCATATTTTGTGGCAGCCTGAATGGGAGGGGGCCTTGGGGGAGAATGGATACATGTATGTGTATGGCTGAGTCCCCTCCCTGCTCACCTGAAACTATCACAACTTTGTTAATCGGCTATACCCCAATTAAAAAAAAAAAAAGTTTAAAAAATATTCCTTGGGAGTGATTTGTAGAAACAGTATTGCTTAAACAGGTCTGTAACAATGAGCAATTTATATTTAATTCTGAATTAGATTCAGCTTCTGATTTTCACACTTTCAGGTATCAGATCTGCTGTTGTCTAGGGAAAGAAATGTTTGCCTCACAATTAAACCAACCCCATCATTATTTCCAATGCACCTTACAGCTTCAGGAAACAAGTACACAGGACTGTGTTAGCTTGGAATCTTCTCCTCCCCCTCAAGTGAGGAAACCCCAGACAAAACTTCTCTTGTATTTCCTTGCTTTGTCCTTGCCAGAACTACAAAAAGAGAAATCATATTCTGGAATGGTTGTCCTGAAAGGGAGAAATAAGCTAGCATGTTGAAACATTTAAAAACATACTGTGAATAATGATATATTATGGGTTGTTTACATGTGCATATACACACACATTTATATGTGCTTATATATGTATATGTTTATCTTATAATGACAGCACAAGAGCCAAGATTCATTCATCTTCATATTATACAACTTAGATTTATCATCAACTCTAGTTTCATGATATTGTCTAGAGAGGACAGACTAGAAGGAGTGGTCCCCTTTAACTTTAGATTGCATAATTTTATAATTTATATATACTTATATTTTCCTATAATTTGTACATATTATGACCAGCTTAATAAGGTAGAAAATATAGGCAGGTCAAGTGCATGCTTTTCCTTTCCTCCTGAAGGGCCAGGTGTGAGATTTAAAGATTCTGTAGGTAAGTGAAAGAAAGTGAAAGTGAAAAGGTCCGAACCACCAGGGAAGCCCTGTAAGTAATGGCAACAAAATGACTATTGATGTCCAGGTATGTTTTGAAAGGAGAAGATATTATTTTATGCTTTTTTATATTCCATATCATATTTATTTCATTGCTTTGACTATTAAATATCTGTGAAATGACTGACTGTATGAAGGAAGAAAGAAATGAATAAGTGAATGAAAAAACATGTTCATATCCAACAACATGTATGAAATCTACAACAGGAATGCATCAGACAGTAACTATTTTAGGCCCTGCAATATCATAGTTTCTGTTGCAATTATTCACCTGCCACTTTTGCGCAAAACTAACATAGACAATGTGTAAACAAATGAGTGTGTCTGTGTTCCAATAAAACTTTATTTACAAAAACAGTCTGTGGGCAGAAATCAGCCAATGAGTCATAGTTTGCCAAAGGCTGATCTAAAGCATTCAGGGAGATTCTTTATTCTCAGAATAACTGATTAACTTACAGGTAGTTTAATGATTCACAAGATTGCATGAAAATGTCAGCTCAGAGGCAACACTTCTCAAACTGTGTACTAGTGAGCCGTCAATACACAGATGGTGTACAGGACTAGCCAGACTTCTGTATTTTATGTCTCCACGGTCACCAAATTCCTACTAGCCTCGCTGCATTTTATGTGTTGTCCCCATTTCCGGGCTAAATGGGGGAAAGGGGATAAATGGCATAAGAGGACATTACATGCAACTGCAGGCAGCCCAAATTGTCCACCCGTTAGTCACTTTGGATTTTCAGCTGAGTGAATGCTGCATTCATGAATGCCCAGAGACAGCCTGGGGAAGGTCCAGACAGTCTGCTGGCAGAAAGAAAGCTGCAAGCAAAGGAAAGCTTGTGTCGATTGTCATCTCTACTTATGAGCCTGAGAAATTGTAGCTATGAATCAGCTTGTCTGAGGCTCTGCTGTCTTTATTTGCAACAGTAAGGAAGATAATATTTTAAAAAGCTTTTAGGAATAAAATGAGCCTTAACCACTAGAGAGAAGAATCACAGTCTGCAGCTACATTGCCTTGGGGCCTAATGATGATTCATTGTAAAATTAGACCAATTAAGCACCCTCCCCCAATTCTGTAGTCTTGAGAGAGTTAGATAAGATCATTGGTTCCCTTTGACTCATGGAATCCTAAAACAAAAGAGATCCCAGAGATCTTCTGGTCATGGGGTCATGGAATAGTACATCTCACTTGAGGACTGAGTCCTGGTAAGGTGAGTGGTGTCCAGTGATTCACAGCTTGTGGGCGGGGAAGGGAGGACCTAAACCAGCACTCTCAGTTCTGCATTGATAGATTGATGGGTTCATTCCTTAATACAATTACTATTCAACCAATGTACTTTATATATGGTTTCTCAAAGTGATTTTATCAGAGAACCCTTTTTGGTTTTTCACAAAGAGCTGAGAAGACAGATATTCCCAAGAACCTCCATCAGGAAGTGCTCTGATTACTACTCCACACCCTCAAGACTTTAACCCACACATCCACTCTACTGGTGAAGAAAACGAGGTCCAAGGAGTCTAGACTGACGGTTTCTAGATTTGTCTGTACATTAGAATGACTTAGGAATCTTTTAAAAATCTCAAAGCCCACATCCAAACCAATAAATTCCAACTCTGGGGCAGGGCAGAGACACAGTATTTTTTGAAGTTTTCCAGGGGATTTCAATGAGCAGAAAGCTTCAGGAACCACTGGACCAGGTGATCTCTCATGTTATACCTCATGTTATACTCCATAGAAATCAGGGGTGGAGGCAGCTCTCTAAGTGCCAAGAAATGAAAGAGGTGAAGATAAACTCATGGGACATATCTTTCTGCCACATGTGAATGATTCAAACACCTCAGCTCTTCAGTTTTAAGGCTTCCCTTGTAGCTCAGTCGGTAAAGCATCTGCCTGCAGTGCAGGAGACCCAGGTTCAGTCCCTGGGTTGGGAAGATCCGCTGGAGAAGGAAATGGCAACCCACTCCAGTATCCTTGGCCTGGAAAATCTCATGGACAGCAGAGCCTGGTGGGCTGCAGTTCATGGGGTCACAAAGAGTCAGGACGACTGAGCGACTAACACTTACTTACATTCCTTGTTTTAGAAAATGAGGTCAAAGATTTTAAGATCTCTGCTTTCTTTCAGACATTTAAGGTCATTTTTTTTTTTTTGGTAGAAGTTAAAAATGTAGCGGAATACACAAGGACATGTTTATATTTGTTTGTAGCATTACTGCCAAAATTCTGCTTGAGATTCTAATTCATCACTCCCTATGGGGCTTCCCTGGTGGTTCAGATGGTAAAGAATCTGCCTGCAATGCAGGAGACCTGGGTTCAATCCCTGGGTTGGGAAGATCCCCTGGAGGAGGGTATGGCAACCCATTTCAGTATTCTTGCCTGGAGAGTTCCACAGACAGAGGAGCCTGGTAGGCTATAGTCCATGGCATCCCAGAGTCAGACACGACTGAGAGACTAAGCACGTGGGACTGGTAGCACTGCTTTTCCACTGTTTCTCTGTGTTTGTGTGTGTGTTTTCCTAACTTATTCATCTAGGAGTTTTATTTCCATTTATCATCCAGGGCAGGGGCATTGTTAGAGATTCCAATGAGACAAATCCATACCAGAATCAACAAAGCAGAGACATTGACCTCATTTCTTATTGCAGAAGGCAAATTCCATGCCATTTTCTAATGCTTCTGGGTCACAGAACCGTGACTTGTTTTTTTTATTGAATTGTTTTTCCTGTCGGGTCCAGGTTGAGCAGTGATCCTCCTGCTGCTGCTGCTGCTGCTAAGTCGCTTCAGTCGTGTCTGACTCTGTGCAGCCTCATAGACGGCCTCCTACCAGGCTCCTCTGTCCCTGGGATGCTCCAGGCAAGAACACTGGAGTGGGCTGCCATTTCCTTCTCCAATGCATCAAAGTGGAAAGTGAAAGTGAAAGCTCCTGAAGTATACATAATGATAACAAACCCATATCACTGCCCTGGACTCATGTGCAACTTTTCTTTCTCTCTTTTGCTGCTAGGAAACCCATGTAAGCTGCTCATATAAATGATTACAACACCAAGGCCTTTTTAACTAATCAATTTACAATTAAAAATTAATTTTTTGGGGGGGTGCCACACAGTGTGTCATACGAGATCTTAGTTCCCTGACCAGGAATGGAGATCAAACCCCTGCAGTGGAAGCATGGAGTCTCTACCTCTGGACCTCCAGGAAACTCCTGTCCAGCTCCTTTTACTGTGGCCCTGATTTGGAGGCCAGAGAGGAGTGAGCCCCTTTGAACTTTCGACAGAGATATGGGAACACCACTGAGTAAGCCTTTAAAGAGAACAGGAGGGGCTAATCCATATGCGTCACTATCTGCTTTGATCATAGATCCCCATGCATATATTATTTGTAATATATGTCCCTGCGTGACATGGGAAATGGCCATTAAAAATAATTTGGCTTCTTGCTGAGATCTGTGAACTTAAGTGATATGAATGTGTTCGTTCATTTCTGCAACGATTAATGCATGAGGCCCTGGGTGCCAGGCATAGCATACAAGGAGTGGCTCTGCCTACAAATTAGCAGATCAGTCTAGGAATCCGGGAAACAATTCCAATATTTCTGGAATCCAGAGCCCTGTGTTCACATTCTCAGGCTCTGCCATGCAATGAAAGTAGAACCATAGTGATGACTGAACTTCAAGAGATCTCAACTTGCTCACTGAGAAAATAAGGAAAATAGTTCCTCACAGGGCGAGACTGAGCCTTGAATGACATACTGTATGTAGAGGGCCTAGGTTAGACTAGGGAGTCAGCAAAAGTTAATTCCTTTCTTCTTTACATGACGAGTCTCTTATCCCCTAGTCAATATCCTTCCATCTGACCTTGTGTTACTGACCTTATGTCAGTCACAGCCAGGTGGAGAAATTCAACTCTCTTTGAAGCGAGACCCACCAGCCTTCACCTGCCAGCGGACATTTATTTCATTGCCTTAAAAGGAGCTCTGAGCTGTGCAAAAAGGAGGAAGAGATGCAGCTTCACATCAGGATGAGTTTACTGCTCTCTGCTCCCTGTAATTTAAAGGGTTAATTTGCTTTCATGTTGCGCCCACTGAGAATCATTGTTATTATGGGATGTAGGTTCCCACAAAAATAAAGAGAGAGGCTTTTTTTTTTTTTAAAGCATAAACTAGCAAGACCAGAGTTAATTTCCATGAGAGTCAGAAGAGCAAAACTCTGGGCCAGTCTTTGAATATTCACGTGGAACACTTTCTGTCCTAGAGACCGTGCTTGAAAGGCAAGAACCCCACATCTTGAATTCACTTTCCCATAAAAGCTGCAGAAGTTACTGCAGGAAACAAAAAGCAATTTACGGTAAACAACCCTCCCCCTCACTGCTTCTCCCATTGCTGTTCACTACCTGAAAATCCTAGCACTGGGAGGGAGCTTTCTTTGACTCTATTACTCAAAGTGTAGACCATGGGCAGTAGCTGTGGCCTTACCTAGGAGGTGGGTTAAAAATGCAGTGTGTTATGTACATACTGCTATATTAAAATGGATAACCAACAAGGAAACCCTACTGTATAGCACACGGAGCTCTGCTCAATGTTACTTGGCAGCCTGATGGGAGGGGACTTTGGAGAATGGATGTATACATATGGCTGAGTCCCTTTGCTGTCTACCTGAAATGGTCACAGCATTGCTAATCACCTATATGCCAATACAAAATAAGAAGCTTTTAAAAATGCATCTTGCTGTCTACTCCAGACGTACTGATCAGAGTCTCCATTTTCAAAGATTCTTATGCTCCCCAAGATTGAGGAACAGGATTTTATTTGGGAACCATGTGGTCAGGGCACATAAAGCTGTATTTCTGAACTGTGGAAATGCTGATCAAAGCCCTATTTGCTGTTAAGTCTTTGATGGCTATTTTCCTGCTGTAAAAAAATCGTTAGCATAAAGGAAGGCCATAACACCAACCGCTCCACGTGGGAAATTTAGACTCAAAGAGTTTTAGAACTGTGCACCACCTATCATAGACCTGCTCTCATCAGGTCTACTTGGAAACCTGCCTGTACCTGCAGTAGCGTTTTGGGCTTTAAAATGTCATTGTCTAGTGTGAATTCTATCATTCTTACTTGTGAGTAGCACAGGCCAGTTTTGAAAACCATCCTTTTTTTCTTGCAGCAGTGATTTTATGGAGGCCTCTGGGTAGAGAAGATACTGTTAGGCCTACCTAAACTCTATCAAGAAAACCTAAGGGTGAAAAAAAAAAAAAAGAAATTTAAACACAAGTGTTAGGGTTACTTTGGAAAACTTCCAAGTTCTTGTTTAATTTCATTTTCTCATTTGGCTTTTGTTGCTGTCTTTTAAAATGAGACAAGGATGGGAATTAATAAAATAGTGTCCAGTGTGCAAAATAGGCGGTTAATGTCTAAGAATAATTATATCACAAGGTGTAATTTTACCACCCAGTCATGGAATTCTGACTCATTTGCAAGCATAATTTATTAGCAAATAGATGTTGAGTTTTAGCCATGTGCAAGTTATGTTACAAGGGCTCGGGAGGAACATGAGATGAAGACATCTTGCTGTCATGAGTTTCCTGTAACTAGTGGGGACAAAGGTGTTTATTGTTCATCATGACCCAGGACCCTATGAGTGGCGCTGGGAAAAGGGAGAGACGCAGAGGCGGAGAGATGGATCAGAGTCAGCAGAAAACACCTCACCCCTGCAGGTAGCATCGAAGAGCTATTAACCAACAGCTCAGCCTATTGTTCGACGTGTCCTTGCTTTCCTGAGCCAGCTCTCTACAAACCCTCCCTGATCTGTCACCTGGGGAAGGGTAAGGAGTAGGGCGTTCCAGTACCCTTGCCCTCATGGGCAGCAGGAGACGGGAGCTGGCGGACCTGCCCTGCGACCCCCCTGACAGGCGCATCCCTCACACGGCGGCCTAATGTGGCCTGGTATGCTTTGAAGGCCTCACATGGCGGTGGTCTTGACATGTCTTTCAGTGGACACTGATTTTTATCACCAATCCATAACAAACTGTTCTGCCGACAGAAGGAAAAGTGGGCGGTAGGGGAGAGGAGTGGGTAGCTGAGAGCCGTCTGCCTTTAGAAAACGTTTACAAAGATCAATATAAGCAGCCTTCAGGGCCTCCTCTGGCTGCCAGGCTGCTGCATGGGCACTGCCCCATGTGGCTAACAGCGGACTGAAACCAGGAGTCCCTCTTCTGAGCTTCTAGTTACTAAAGAAAGTGCACAGATGCAAAACAAACTGGTCATGCTCAACATTTATATCAGTTTGTTCATGTATAAGCCATTGTCAAAGCTCCTGGAGTAGAATACCTTAGATCTGTGCATCTCACCTCATGTAGATTCTATCTCAATACAAACAGATACATTAATTAAGTAGCCTAGCTGGGTTTGGAGGGCAAAGACTAGGGGTTAGAGGAGACATGCTTTGCCTGCCATTGATAACTGTTAGAACTGAATGATGGTGCGTTCACAGGGGTCCTTTGACCATTCTTTCTTTAAAACAAAAACGCAAGGAGGTGGTTAAGTCAGAAGACTGGTGGTTTACCTTTCCAGAGCAAGGAGGGGACAAGCTCAGAGGTGGGACGGGGAGCTGGCGTGTCTGTTTCTTAACCTTGGGGGTGGTTCCACAGGGGTTCGCCACTAAGCCACCTGGGAAGCACCTTCAATCTTTTCAGCACTTATAAGTTAAATTTTGTTTGATTCTCTTTCTCTCCTCCCCACTGGGATGTGAGCTGCACAAAAGCAGGGGTTTGTGTCAGTCTTGCTCTCTGTCCCTAAAACAGTGCCTGGTGCATAGGAGGTGCTCATTAAATATTTGCTGAATTAATTGAATCTCTAAAAGGGCAGAGGTGGGAGTAGGAATTGGTATTACAAAGTCAGTCTTTGGTATAATAAATTCATTGCTTACAAATGGTCTTGTAGCTAAAAAAAATCTATTTTACCTTATTCCATAATATTTTCTACTGTTTATTTTGTAAATTGCAGGTAGAATACACTTTGAATGTTATGAATTTTGGAGCCTGACCCAGGATCCTTGTTTGTACCATGGATTTAATGAGAACTCATGTTCTGAATTCCAAACACCAGCGTGCAAACTAGCCTTTGAAATATGACTTAATGTATTAGAGCTGTACCTTGAGTCACCCCCAGGTCAAGCTGTGTATTCCATGGACACTCCCCAGATTTCTTTCACTACAATCAGCTAAAGGACACATTTTTCAGCTGATATCCTGCTCTTGTTATGAAGGGAATTGATTCTAATTGCCAGTTTCCTGCATTTTTCTTAAACATTTAGCCTTTGAAAAAAAACGCGATGAAAATTCCACACGTTACTAGGATTACTTCATAAACAGAGCAGTCTTGACTTTGGAATTCCCCTCAGACTCTGAACTGAGCTTCCCCATCCAGAAAACCTGAATTCATTCTGAAATGGGAGGAAACTAGGGCAAAATGTTATCTGGAGCTATGACATTTGGCTTCCAGAGAACACACAAAATGGACACACATCAAATGTCAGCCAAGCTGATAACGGACAGGAAGTACCTCTGTCAACACAGTGAGCTTGACCTTTGCTGGCAGTAAAATCCTGGATGCAATGCTTCTGCTCTGAAACAGTCTCCCAGGGAGCAAGCAAAGCCTGGCCTGCAGGTAAGGATGCAGGCCCCTGGTACTTGAGGATTGCAGAACAGCCCACAGAGCATCAGACTGAAGTTTGGCTAACAGGGAGGGCCCTATGTTTTTATCCGTTGTTGGGAGATGAACAAGACAGAAAAATTGACCCTGATTCCATGTCTTCCCTGGCTCCATTATCAGGAAAACAGGACAATATAATACAGAAATAAAATACAGGAACTTCCTCTTTGCCATCATTTTGAATCGGTCCTGGCACAAATTTGCACTGACATCAGCTCCCAACGGGTCCAATATGAAATTTATCTTCTTGAAAATGTGACCCTTGGCTGCCAGTAGACCAAAAATGTAGCCAGCAATGGGGCAAATAAAGATAAAGAAGTTTGTGCAGGACAAATGCTGCATTTCCTACACACAGCTTTATAACTCTCCTGTCCCAAGAATGAACAGAAAACAAATGGATATAGTCAGTCATCGGGAACCTCTGCTGTGTTATTTGCCCACTGCTCAGGGTGATAAAGTAGATAATCTCCTAGGCACGATTGGAACAGGATGACTAATTGATATCACTATGAATAAACAGCATGTGATACTTACAAGGCAGGCAGGCTGGACTGTTCTAAAATATTCTGTGCAATTCACTAGACATTTGCCCTGAAGACCTCATTTTGTTTTCACGCATAGTCCTCCTTGTTTTTAAGGTTCAGGAAATGACTGTGTGCGCCCACATTATGTGTGTATGTGTGTGTGTGTGTGAATGATTTAAGATTTTTTAAGTGTCAGACATGCTGTTTTGCTTAGCCATTCTTTGGAAACCCAAGTTCAATTTTAATTAAATCACATATGTTTTGAACTCAACATGTATGCCTATTTTCCTTTGACTATCTTTAGGTTATGGTTTAATAACTTTGGTCTTATTTTGCCCTGCTGCATATTTTGATTTTTCTCTATTAACGTCTTACATTTATACAGCTGTTTTCAAAGCAGCTGTGAAATATTTTTAAAATTTCTACCCAAGGGGAAGAAGCAGGGAATATGTAATATTGAAAAAGAAGGAAAAAAAAAAAAGATAAACATTCTTCTATGGGGTTCAGTCAATGTATTTCACATCTACCAGGAAATCAGCTAAGCTAAGTAAACATAGACATTTTATATGGCAAGAACAAAGTAATAGCCTTTTTACTTCAATAAATCACTGTCACAATTGTCCTAAAAGTTTTTGACTAGACTTTTTGGGAAATTCTCCTTCCCAAAATATCCCCTTTATCTGGTTCTTCCTGATATCAGAAATTCCACCGTTTAAGAGGCTGCAATAAAGTCACGTGGTACAAATATCTCTGCAAAAGGAGGGGCCCCCGAAATATTTACACTTCAGGGTGAGGTGTTTCATCAAATGTGATAACTAACTGGGGTGTGTTTTTCTCCTGAAGCCACTGATTTCTAAGAGGGAAGGGTGTCAAGATAGTGGTGGGAAGTTCTGACAGCGTGCGTTGGAAGGTGTTAAAGACAGAGTCAACAATCCTCTTAACATGCTGAGGGGTTTGTTTTAGTCTGTGAACCTGTGCAGTTAAACATCTGCATGAGAGTCTCAGAACAGACATTTGGGCATAAAAGAGTGGTGCAATGTGGCAGCTTTTCCCAACTCTCCGAGCTTCCTCTTCGTCCCAGCATCTCTGAAGTCAAACTCTGTTTACTCGAAAGCTGTTCCTGATGAAATTGTCCTGGGCATATAAGCGAGGCAGAGACAGAAGAAAGTTCGAGAATTGCCATTCAAGCTTCTCCATTTGCCGGTCATTAAAATAATCTGAGCTCCAAAAGAACATTGCTTCCCCAGAGCTGGCAAAATGTTCCCCAGCTCTGCCCCTCTGAAAGGAAAGAAAGGGATATGTAGGAGTCATTTCTGGGGGGACCTCTGTCTCTTCCATGCGTTACTCACCAGGGTTCTTGGCCTCCCTGTACTGTGCTGTGCTTAGTTGCTCAGTCATTCCTGACTCTTCGTGACCCCGTGGACCATAGCCTGCTAGACTCCTCTGTCCATGGGGATTCTCCAGGCAAGAATACTAGAATGGGTTACTATGCCCTCCTGCAGGGGGTCTTCCCAACTCAGGGATCGACCTGGAGTCTCCTGCATGCCAGGTGGATTCTTTACCAGCTGAACTACCAAGGAAGCCCTTTCAGCTTCCTTAATCAATAGAAATTGATAAGAGGCCCAGCAAGAAATTCAGGCAAGGCTCTATTGGGGCCCTTGATATAGCAAGGGGGGGGGGGGGTGGTCAAAAACAAGTAATAAGCTTCCTTTCTTGTTCACACCCCAAGTTAGGGTTAAGGGGTGAAGGGTGGGGTGGGGGGGGGGCAAGCTTGTTCCTTATATAGGGTGAGAGTAGGTCCAGGTCCAGGGGTCTGGCCTGAAAGGTGGCTTAGGTGATTAACCCCCACTTAGGTGGTATTGAGTGCAGGGGGCACAGGCAGTACCCTGCTTTCAGTCCCAACACGCTGTTTTTGTTCCTGGCTCTTCAGAAGCGGCAGTTGGGCTTTTTGGTCCGTTTGTATCTTGTTGTCTATTATTTGCTCCAATTGTGCAAGCACTCAGTTACTTTTAGTCCCTTATAGTTTCAGCGTATTTTGTTGCTCCAGAAGACGTGTGTTCAGGTGCAAGCACTGCAGCAAAGGATCCCAGGTCCCAACCTGTCTCATGGGCAACTTGCCCCTCTTTGCAGTCCACCTGTCCCCTTCTCCCACCACACACGTGCCACCGTATAACCGGGAAGGACAGAAGGGCGATGCAGCATCTGTGTGGAGGATCGTGCAGCAGGCTGTGAGGATTCAGGAGCTATGAGCTGAGGGAAGACCCTCCTCCTCGAGCTAGGAATCTGCCTATAGGGGGGACTCCCAGATACCTCAGAATTCAGCCAGTTATGTTACTGTCACGAGTTTGCTGTCTCTGAGCCACGTGTCTAATCAATTACACATTTTTTTTCCCCTTTCTTTCACTTCTCTGGATCTGAAATAAAACCTAAACTGATCCCACACTTACTTTTCTCCTTCAGAGCACTTACCATGGTTTTTAATTATGTTTATTTGTGTGCCTGGTCTCCTGGACATGATCAAGG
Source organism: Budorcas taxicolor (assembly GCF_023091745.1). Lineage (NCBI taxonomy): Eukaryota > Metazoa > Chordata > Mammalia > Artiodactyla > Bovidae > Budorcas > Budorcas taxicolor. The sequence goes on from NC_068922.1 coordinate 4,871,614, forward strand.
AATAATTGCTGAATTTTACTTGTTCAATGCTGTCAAAGACTAATTATTTTGTTTTGTTTTTCAAAAATGTAAATCATGGCTCAACTGCAAGTATAGAATGAACATACATTAAAGATTTCAACTCCGTTATAAAGGGAATAGGATCACGGAAAACCGGTTCCAATGAAATATCAGAGGTTATTATAGGCATTTTACAAAAATGCACTAAAATATCCAGGTTAGATATAAAACTGATCAACATCTCACAGAAGAGCCAGACAGACACTGTAAGGCTCCATGGTGTAGTGATTATCACATCTGCTTTACATGTAGAAGGTCCTGGGTTCAAATTCCCAGTGGAACCACAAGTTTTCATGTATTTCCATTCAGTTACTTTTTAGAAATGACTTTTTTCTACAAATGGAAGATTAAATCTTCTACTGGATGAAAATTAACATCTCCACTATACTGTGACTCAGATAAAAGTAAGATCATGTCTTTCATTTTACTCAAATTAATTAATTTTAGAAAAAAAAAAAACCTTTATGCCTTATTTAAAAATGAAACTGCCCAGGAGGCTCAGTAGTAAAGAATCCATCTGCCAATACAGGAGACACAAGAGACTCGTGTTCAATCCCTGGGTCAGGAAGATCTCCTGGAGTAGGAAATGGCAACTCACTCCAGTACTCTTGCCTGGAAAATCCCATGGACAGAGGAGCCTGGTGGGCTACAGTCCACGGAGTCACAAAGTGTGGGACACGACTGAGCACACATACATGTCTTAAATGGGAACCAGGATTACCCTCCATAAAACCAAGATAACACCCCAAAGTTAGCACAACGAAAAGTGAACGTGAAGTCGTTCAGTCGTGTCTGACTCTTTGCAACCCCATGGACTGTAGCCCACCAGGCTCCTCTGTCCATGGGATTTTCCAGGTAATAGTACTGGAGTGGATTGCCATTTCCTTCTCCAGGGAATCTTCCCGACCCATGGATCGAACCCGGGTCTCCCACATTGTAAACAGACCCTTAACCATCTGAGCCACCGGGAAGTCCCCTAAAACCCAAGAAAACACCCCAAAGTTGGCACAATAAGACAGTGTTTTCTTCAGTGCTGGTGAAGCCTTCAGTTCAGTAGGCCAAGCTTTTCAGAGAAGGCACACTTTCTAGCTTTCAGATTCATGACATTGAAGATGTTTGCTTTCTGGGACACTGGCTAAAGCCAAGGTGCTTTTCCCTGTTGAACCACCATGCTCTTATTAAGCCTAGGTTTTAGTCTGCTTTTTTTCCAGTAGTCATGTATGGATGTGAGAGTTGAACTATAAAGAAAGCTGAGCACCAAAGAATCGATGCTTTTGAACTGTGGTGTTGGAGAAGACTCTTGAGAGTCCCTTGGACTGCAAGGAGATCCAACCAGTCCATCCTAAAGGAAATCAGTCCTGAATATTCACTGGAAAGACTGATGCTGAACCTGCAACTCCAAGACTTTGGCCACCTGATGTGAAGAACTGACTCATTGGAAAAGACCCTGATGCTGGGAAAGATTGAAGGGGGAAGGAGAAGGAGAGACAGAGGATGAGATGGTTGGATGGCATCTCTGACTCAGTGGACATGAGTTTTAGAAAGCTCCAGGAGTTTGTAATGGACAGGGAGGCCTGGCGTGCTGCAGTCCATGGGGTCACAAAGAGTTGGACATGACTGAGAGAGAGAACTGGACCTGGAAGAGGGTTCTTCTGGCATATCATGTAAAACCATTATAATGAATACTGTTGTCTGCCAAAAGTTCTCAATCTGAAACCTCTCTCAGTTAAAAAGGTAGCTTAGCAAGCATTAAAGAAGTACTGAAGACATTCTAGCCCCACACTTAGACTCTCTTCATGACATTAACAGTGTGACCTACCAAGAAAGGTGAGGAACCATCCCGGTAGGGACTGTAATGTTTTTAACAGCACATCTCTTCCATGATGTCTCTGAAACACAGGTCTAATCAGTCGTTGGAAAGCACATGGTGGAAGGCAGAGACGACGGCTAACATGCTCTAACATTCTTGCTTTTTTTATTTACGAATAGCATTGAGAGATAAAAACCCTTAGTCAGCTTCTAATCCAAGACTTCAGAGAAAAGGTTCAGATACCTGACCCAGGACTCACAACCCCCAACAGTAGTCTCTCTGGTGCCCCTGCCAATCTAACTATGGCACACGTTGAATTCTCTTTCTGGGTCTAGTCAGGGCGGGATTGTAAATGGTAATAGGACTGGATGATTTCTGAAAATCTGGGGAGGAATCCCAGCAGCATCAAAATAGCTATGACAAGAGGAAGTGTGGGCTCTGGTGCCAGAGCTGCTGGATTCTGCTTTCCACCTCTGTCCCTTTCTGTCTGTGTGATCTGAGGCACATTATTTAACCTCAATGAACTTCAGTCTCCTTATCTATAAAGTGGGGATATAATTCAGGTTTCTCTCACTGAGTATATGAGTAAACAAAATGCAATCAGCAGGATGCCTGGCACACGGTCAGCACTGCATGAATGCAGGATGCTGCTGACACTAGCCTGCCCACCTGTCATACAGTTCCATTTCTCTTTCCATCCTCAGCCCATAGCTATTCCTCCTGGTTTTAGAAAATAGCATTTCTACAGTGCACAGGATCATATTCTTCTCCACATATTGGCAGAGGAGCCTGCTGCTGCTGCTGCTAAGTCGCTTCAGTCGTGTCTGACTCTGTGCGACCCCATAGACGGCAGCCCTCCAGGCTCCGCCATCCCTGGGATTCTCCAGGCAAGAACACTGGAGTGGGTTGCCATTTCCTTCTCCAATGCATGAAAGTGAAAAGTGAAAGTGAAGTCGCTCAGTCGTGTCCGACTCTTAGCAGCCCCATGGACTGCAGCCTACCAGGCTCCTCCATCCATGGGATTTCCCAGGCAAGAGTACTGGAGTGGGGTGCCATTGCCTTCTCTGGCAGAGGAGCCTAGTAGACAGAAAATCTCCAGCTTGAAGAACAAAATCTAAATGAATTGTTTCTTTAAGGAAAAGGTGAATATTGATGTGAACCCCAGACGGTGTTTGTTCCTTCAGGACAAACTGATGGCAAATGAACAAGAACCTGAGAGCGTAACAAACATGGAGAAACTGGATGAAGTCAGGAAGCATAGTGAAAGAGATGCAAAGATGGGCAGAGAGATTTTAACTGAGTCAGAAATGAAGGGAGTTTAAAAGTTGTCCTTGAATGAAAATGTTGGGGCATCATTAAAGCATGATTGTTAGACACCCCCAGTAGGAAATACCAACATTCCCCAATCGGATGAATGTTATAGATGGCCCCAGTCCTCATAGTGACATTAGATAATTTGGATAGTCATGACAGAATTTCCTGGTTTTCTCATCTGATTTTTAAGGAGTGAATTCAGACAGATCTCCTGATGTGAAGAGAGAGACTCTCTCCATTTCAAAAATGTGTCTTGAAGAATATTTATGATCTGATTGGTATGTGCCAAACGCTCTGGTAGGAGCTCCCCTCAAGGAGTTTCTAGTGGAATGAGTCAAAGCAGAACACACGAACAGATGACAGAAATGTGAAACACCGGGACAGAGCCCAACACAGGTGCTGTGGTCCTTTCTTTACCAGACTATGGCCATGGAGAAAGGGAAGTGGCCAGACCACAGGGAAAAAAGGCGAATACCTCGTGGGCTGGTCCGATGCCACTTGGTTCAGTTCTGGTTGTGCTGTTTTTAAGAGGGACACTCAGGGAAGGTAAGAGATGATCCCTGCTGATACTTGGCCAGGGAGAAATGAGAAGAGATCCTGGAAATTCTCAGGTGAGCAAATCAACAAAATATTATGGAGAGCATCATGGGGAAGAAGTTGGTTCTTTCTCTAGGGTTTTTCTAAGTTGACTGGACGGAAATTATGAGGAATCCGCACTGAGCACTTGAGCAGAGTGTGGTAGGTCCTGTTATGAGAGTGGAATAGGCTATCAGTTCAGTTTGGTCACTCAGTCGTGTCAGGCTCTTTGTGACCCCATGGGCTGCAGGACACCAGGCTTCCCTGCCCATCACCAGCTCCCAGAATAGGCTATATTTGGAGGGTTTGAGCTCCTCACCACTGAAGGCATTCAAATAATTTTTTGGATAATACATATAATGACTGCTAATCAAGTGATCCCTACATAGGGAATTCTTGAGTTTTTTCCTACTCTCATGTTTTGTGAATAGTAGAAAACTTAAAACCAAATTAAAATAGAATTATTTTTTATTTAAAAAATAATGTTAAGAGTACATTTCTTCTACAAAATGAAGCGTACAAATGCCATTTTGTCCACAATCAGCCCAACAGATCTAGACCCTAATTCTAGCCCTGTTCCTTACTAGATAGGGTGTCATTTCATACAAGTATGACCTCAAGACCTCTGAAGGTAAATTATAGTCCTCCTGGTACATTCCTTCATAGCATCCCTTTCCCCTTCATAGCATCATCACGATTTGTAATCATTTCTGTGCCACGTACTGAAAACTCCAAAAGAACATAAAACACTGAATTGCTCACCGCTGGATACCTACCACCCAGTGCCAGTGGCAAAGAGCAGCACATTGAAGGCTTGCATATAACTGTGAAAATGAATTTAGAAATGTAAATCCCTGCTCTTTGGTTCCAAGCTTTCCTACAGAGTGGAGATAAAAATGTCTGCCCTCAGAGTTTTGTTTTTTAAAGATTATGTGTGTGAGCGTGTGTGTATACACATATGATCAGCATATACAGGATATAATGATATGTCTAAATATGCACAGTAATTTTATATATGATATATAAAATATTTTATATGAAAATATAAAATATAAAAATATAATATTTTATATTTGATAATAATAATACAGAATGCTGGTATATATGACATCTGAATTTCAACTGCTGTGTGTTGTGGCACTTAGGGCACAATAAAATGAAAGTTAGCATTGGTTTATTATTATGGCTTCTCCATATTGAGGATGAAGTCTGTATTAGAGAAATGCGGGCATCCAAAAGTGGAGAAGTGAACTTTCACTCCAACATTCAAAGCTCTATAAATCCAGCTGGGAATCCAAAATACGCAGAAAAGATAATACTAACAGATGCAGAGACTCATGTATTCACTCAACAGTGCATTAGGCGAGGGGAATGCATAGGTGGATTCTACCATTACTTAACATAGCGCAGGGTCTGGTGTAAAAGATGGACACAGACACATAATTACAAGTCAGTGAGATGCAAACAAGAGAACAAAGCAGAGTGACAACTGAACCCAGGGTGTTTGACTCTCTCAAGTGAGACTTGAATACTTAGAGCAGGAACTTACAGGAGTCAGGGCTGAAATTCACAGTCGATTTCTACCACATGGACACTTCCACACCAGCTGGTGACAGGCATTGCCTCCTGCCTCACACCAGCCTTCTATACCTGCACCCCCCGCCAGGCCATCCTGTGGAGCTGCTCCCACAAGCCAGCTAGAAAGGGCTTCCTCACTGGAGCTGAAGGGGCCCTTCAAGAGCACGCTGGTGCTTCAAGTCTAACTGGTCTTTTCCTGAATATGATCTTTTATTGACTATTTTGACTATCGCCCCTCTCAGGAGGATTTGAGAGTGTGGAGGAGGAAGAAACGGAGGTGGAGAAGGGAGAGGAGGAGGAAGAAAAAGCTTGAGGAATAAAGGAACATCACAAAAGGAAGAGACCATGTGGTTTGAAATCACTGAAGCCCAAGGTGAGGAGGGCAAAGCAGAAACCAGTGAGTAGGCTTCAGTGAGTGGCTCATGATGGGCAAAATATACAAGTAGGGGCCTAGCATTTCACTGCCAGCATTGAGATTTACCACTTTCAGCTTTGCAGCCAAGGGCAAATCATTTGACCACACTAAGCCTCAATACCTCATCTGTATAATAAGCTGGAAACAGTGAAAACAGTGACAGACTTTATTTTGGGGGGCTGCAAAATCACTGCAGATGGTGACTGTAGACATGAAATTAAAAGATGCTTGCTCCTTGGAAGAAAAGTTATGACCAACCTAGACAGCATATTAAAAAGCAGGAACACTACTTTGCCAACAAAGGTCTGTCTAGTCAAGGCTATGGTTTTTCCAATAGTCATGTATGGATGTGCGAGTTGGACTATAAAGACAGCCGAGCACTGAAGAATTGATGCTTTTGAACTGTGGTGTTGGAGAAGACTCTTGAGAGTCCCTTGGACTGCAAGGAGAGCCAACCAGTCCATCCTAAAGGAGATCAGTCCTGGGTGTTCATTGGAAGGACTGATGCTGAAGCTGAAACTCCAATACTTTGGCCACCTAATGAGAAGAACTGAAGAGACCCTGATGCTGGGAAAGATTGAAGGTGGGAGGAGAAGGGGATGACAGAGGATGAGGTGGTTGAATGGCATCACCAACTCAATGCACATGAATTTGAGTGAACTCCAGGAGTTGGTGATGGACAGGGAGGCCTGGTGTGGTGCAGTCAATGGCATCGCAAAGAGTCAGACACGACTGAGTGGCTGAACTGAGCTGAACTGACAATAGGGATAATGACAGTGCCTTATCTCTGTGTAGTTGTGAATATTACTATGGTCCATGGCAAGTGATAAGTACAGAATCTGGTACAAGGAAAGCAATCACCATTGTTCTTGTTGAGTGGCTCTGTGGTGAAAACTTTGCATGTGTCTTTCAACCATTAACATCCCCAGACTTCACTGAAAAAGATGGTAACCTCTGGGTCATGGAGCACAAAAAGGAGTCCACCATCATGGTTTTTTGACCCAGAGTGTGTGCTGTAGTTGTTAGGTCCATTATCACTCCGAGAATCATGGGTGGCTGATACAACTTTGCTGCTATGGCAACACAGGTCTTTTCGATGTCCTGCTTGAACATTTCCCAAGTAATGTGGTACATAATAAAAATTGCATAACCCTGAGCCCAACTAGAGCACTCTTCGCAAGAGAGAGACACCACAGCCAGCAGGACAAGATGTGTGTAAACAGGAAATGAAAAGAACAGCCTTTCTAAAGCAGCAACATGCCATAGGAGGCAGAGAGGCTGTTTCCAAGCCATGCTCTCTGTGTTACAATGTGAACTTTCCTTTCTTTTCCACGAAAGATGTTGAAAGGTTAATTTCATAATGGAAAGTAGATGCAACATGGGTAGGGAAGAGAGGATCACGTCCCAGGATAATGAGCACACAGGGAACTTCCTTAAAAATAGAAGAGAAAGGCGACCTCTTGGCGGTCCAATGGGTAAGACTCTGCACTTCCACTGCAGAGGGTGCAGGTTTGATCCTGGTCACCAGGAATTAATATCCCACTTGCTTGGTGGCACAGCCAAAAGAATTTTCAAAAAATAGAGGAGAGAGAAGAGAGGGGCTTTGGGAGGCCATGATTCCTAGAAATCTTCCATTCTTTGTAAAACTCACCTCCTCCACTAGCTGCATCATGTAACTGCTCACACACATCCCTCAAGACCCAATATCCGAGAAAGAGGCTCTTCTTTAAAGCCCTGTGATGAATTTATTTGATTCCCTAGATTGCTGTCTGTCTGAGCTGGTCAGATTAAATATTGATGGAGACAGTGATTTCCAGTCACATCGTACAACAGCATGTTAACCTCCAGAGAGAATGAACCTCTATGTGAACCTGCATTTGGAGACAGCTGGCTCTGAGGCTTCCTTCTCTGCTGGGATCCAGTTAATCTAAAATACAATCCAAGCCCAGCCCTCCATCGATCATAGCACTTACTCCTGGAAGACAGATTTGATTTAACTTTCAAGGACACCCACGTTGGCTTTCCTCCTCGTTTATTTTTTCTGTTCTCTTCCACATTTTTGGTTAGGAGTAATGGCTTACTTTCTTTTCCGCATATTGGAAGAAGGGTGTTCTTGCCTGCACCCATAGTCAGTGATGGGAGGAGGTGCCAGTGGTGGCTCAGTGGGCAGTGCTTGGAAAGGCTTTGAAAGCCCAGGCATGGTCAGGATGTAAGTGTTGGTCTTTATGAAAGAATTTATTTCGCCACTCAGGAGTCCCTTCTTTCAGATCCCTCCTCTCTCTCCACCCTGCCCTGGAAATCTAAGATCCTTACCTTCCCCCTGGAGTCTGAGTTTTCTCCCTAAAATTCTCAGGTAATCATCAAATAATGGGTTCACTTTTTTTTTTTTTTCTTGTCATCCTTCATGCTTACCATCGTGACACACACTCAGATATCCCCACATTTTCCCCAATAAGATCCACCTTTCAGCAATTACTTAGAAAGATTCTGAGTCCCTGATTCTGTGAAGAGTACCTATAGCCACAATCTGACAGGGATTTGCATTTTAAAAGAAATAATGCTCAAAAGCATTTAAGACCTACAGGAGAGGTTGTCATGGAAGAGATTTTGTATGTGGAAAGAATTGAGTGGGAAGTATAAATCAGAAAGGAAATTTAGAGTGGACACTCATTGTATTGGATCAAAGAAAAAGTATCATATTTGGCTTGTAGGGGTTTTAAAAGAAAGTGAAGTTAGTAAATTCAGAAGAAATTCTGCTAGTCAGACTTTGTGGAGAGAAAGTGCACTCATTACAAATAGGAAGAGAAGCAGAATAGTAAACAACTTTGCATTTATTCACCCACAGTTCAGAAGAGAACCCAGATGGGGGAGAATGCATGCATGCATGCTAAATCGCTGTAGTCGTGTCCACTCTGTGCGACCCTGTGGACAGCAGCCCACCAGGCTCCTCCATCCACAGGATTCTTTAGGCAAGAATACAGGAGTGGGTTGCCATTTCCGTCTCCAAGGGGAGAATGGATACATGTGTATGTATGGCTGAGTCCCTTTGCTGTCCACCTGAAACTATTAATATATTATTAAATGGCTATAATTAGTTCAGTTGCTCAGTTGTGTCCAATTCTTTGCAACCCAATAGAGAAGGCAATGGCACCCCACTCCAGTACTCATGCCTGGAGAATCCCATGGATGGAGGAGCCTGGTAGGCTGCAGTCCATCGGGTCGCTAAGAGTCGGAGATGACTGAGCGACTTCACTTTCACTTTTCACTTTCATGCATTGGAAAAGGAAATGGCAACCCACTCCAGTGTTCTTGCCTGGAGAATCCCAGGGACAGAGGAGTCTGTTGGGCTGCCGTCTATGGGGTCGCGCAGAGTCAAACACGACTGATGTGACTTAGCAGCAGCATGGACTGCAGCATGCCAGGCTTCCTGTCCATCAGCAACTCCCAGAGTTTACTCAAACTCATGATGCCATCCAACCATCTCATACTCTGTTGTCCCCTTCTCCTTCTGCCTTCAATCTTTCCCAGCATCAGTGTCTTTTCCAGTGAATCAGTTCTTTGCATCAAGTAGCAGAACTACTAGAGTTTCAGCTTCAACATCAGTTCTTCCAATGAATATTCAGGGTTGATTTCCTTTATAATTGACTGGTTTGATCTCCTTGCTGTCCAAGGGACTCTCAAGAGTATTCTCTAACATCACAGTTCAAAAGTATCAATTCTTCAGCATTCAGCCTTCTTTATGGTCCAACTCTCACATCTATACATGACTACTGGAAAAACCATTGCTTTGACTAGACAGACCTTTATCGACAAATGTCTCTGGTTTTTAATATGTTGTCTAGGTTGATCATAGCTTTTCCTCCAAGGAGCAAACATCTTTGAATTTCACGGCTGTAGTAACCATCTGCAGTGATTTTGGAGCCCAAGAAAATAAAGTCTGTCACTGTTACCATTGTTTTCCCCTCTATTTGCTGTGAAGTGATGGGACTGGATGCCATGATCTTTGTTTTTTGAATGTTAAGTCCAATACAAAATTAAAATTTTAATAAAGAAAAAGTCGATTCACGTACCACAAATGTTCCAAATATAGCTACAAGTTTTCTGATTTTTTAAAAAACAGGAACAGACCCAGAGCATAATATGATGATTTTCAATGAGAATAAGGCCTGAAAGGGAGAAAGTGACATGCAAAGGAAGAAACCCAACAGTTCTCCACTCAGAATTCTCTTCTCTGATCACTTCCTTTTTTGGATGCTCCTCAAATCTCTCATCTAGCTGAGTGGTCCCTGGGATGGGAAATGGGCGCCCATTACCATTTCTTCGAAACTATGCATATGCTAGTTTGGCTTCTAACTGACTGGTACCAGAAAACCTTCATGCTTTTGCCACTGGACAGCTGTATGATCCCCTAAGTCACTTACTCTATTTGGACCTCATCTACAGGCTAGGGTGTTGGACTAACATGATGAAGAAACCCAGGATTCCTTCAGTCTAGGATATATGTCATTTCAAACAGATTCTGCTATTTGGTAAAGAAAAATACTTGAAGACCAATGATCTTGAGAATCTGTGACAAACCCTTATGTGGTCCAAGTAGTTTTGCTCTTTTGACTGAAGTTGACTTTGGCCACACGATTTCTGGGACATCAGAGAGTCCAATCTTGTAATAACCCGGCTGACCCATATCTCTTGGTACATTGTTATGACAGCATCAGAAGGGGCAAGGACAGGGATGATAGAGGACCAGCTGCACCAGCCAAACACTGAGGCCAAGGATTTTTCTTGATTTTACAAGCTTGTAGGGGAAGGAGATGGTTCAGTTCATGCTAACAAGCAATAATCCTAACTGGCAGCCTGTTTCTATAGCACTTCAACATGTCAGACACTGTTGCAAGCAAATGACATAGAAGGAATGCATTTAACTTTCACAGCAACTCTATAAAATATGTATTATTTTAATATGTATAAAATAGATATTCTTTTAATATTTTATAAAATCCTATTTTATAGATAAGATAACTGGGATGCAGACCAGTTGAGCAGCTTGCCCACGATTATGCAGTTATTAAGAGATGGACCTAGGATCTGAAACCAAGTACTCATGTCTCGATTCAATGGGCATGAGACACATGGGGATCATTCACTACTAAATCTCTTGCTAAATATAGAATGAAGCCAGAGAAATTTATCCTGGATGTCAGTTCCCTTAAGATCAGTCTATTGAGCCTTCGGATTAAATTCCCCAAAGACATTAGAGAAAATTTGGCTTTCCAATTAATCTAAGGGTTGGCACTAGTGGGAAATTAATGAAAAGGTTTCTGGTAAATTCCATTTAACTTTTTCTGAACTTGTAAATATCTTGGCATGGGAAATGTTCATAGAGTAAACAGTTTTTACAAATAGTTATACACCATATTCATTACTGCTTTTAACTTAATAAGCACCATCCTTCAAAGGATTCCCTTTGGACAGAGATGAAGACTGAGGCCAGAGGGTTGAAGCAAAGTGACTTATTCAAGCTCCAAAGTAAATGATGTCAGAGAAGGATCAAAACCCCAATTTCCTGACTTAAGACCAAAGATTTTTGAATGAGACCACACGAATCCTATATTTCACAGTGTAATTCTTTTTAAAATTCTTTTTTACTGAAGTATAGTTGTTTCACAATGTTATGTTAGTTTCTACTGTAAAGCAAAGTGAATCAGCTATGAGTGAAAAAAGAAAGGGAAAATGTTAGTTGCCCAGGCGTATCAGACTCTTTGCAACCCCGTGGACTGTAGTCTGCCAGGCTTCTATGTCCATGGGATTCCCCAGGCAGGAATACTGGAGTCGGAAACATTCCCTTCCTCAAGGGCTCTTTCCAACCAGGGATTGAACCCAGGTCTCCTGCATTGGAATGAGGAATGAAGCAGGGCAAAGACTAATAGAGTTTTGCCAAGAAAATGCACTGGTCATACCAAATACCCTCTTCCAACAACACAAGAGAAGAGAAGACTCTACACATGGACATCACCAGATGGTCAACACCAAAATTAGATTGATTATATTCTTTGCAGCCAAAGATGGAGAAGCTCTATACGGGCAAGAAAAAAAAAGACCAGGAGCTGACTGTGGCTCAGATCATGAGCTCCTTATTACCAAATTCAGACTTAAATTGAAGAAAGTAGGGAAAACCGCTAGACCATTCAGGTATGACCTAAATCAAATCCCTTATGATTATACAGTGGAAGTGAGAAATAGATTTAAGGGCATAGATCTTATAGATAGAGTGCCTGATGAACTATGGAAAGAGGTTCGTGACACTGTACAGGAGACAGGGATCAAGACCATCTGCATGGAAAAGAAATGCAAAAAAGCAAAATGGCTGTCTGGGGAGGCCTTACAAATAGCTATGAAAAGAAGAGAGGTGAAAAGCAAAGGAGAAAAGGAAAGATATAAGCATCTGAATGCAGACTTCCAAAGAATAGCAAGAAGAGATAAGAAAGCCTTCTTCGGTGATCAATGCAAAGAAATAGAGGAAAACAACAGAATGGGAAAGATTAGAGATCTCTTCAAGAAAATTAGAGATACCAAGGGAACATTATATGCAAAGATGGGCTCGATAAAGGACAGAAATGGTATGGACCTAATGATATTAAGAAGAGGTGGCAAGAATACACAGAAGAACTGTACAAAAAAGATCTTCATGACCCAGATAATCATGATGGTGTGATCACTAATCTAGAACCAGATATCTTGGAATGTGAAGTCAAGTTGGCCTTAGAAAGCATCACTACGAACAAAGCTAGTGGAGGTGATGAAATTCCAGTTGAGCTGTTTCAAATCCTGAAAGATCATGCTGGGAAAGTACTGCACTCAATATGCCAACAAATCTGGAAAACTCAGCAGTGGCCACAGGACTGGTAAAGGTCAGTTTTCATTCCAATCCCAAAGAAAGGCAATTCAGAAAAATGCTCAAACTACCACACAATTGCACTCATCTCACATGCTAGTAAAGTAATGCTCAAAATTCTCCAAGCCAGGCTTCAGCAAGACATGAACCGTGAACTCCCTGATGTTCAAGGTGGTTTTAGAAAAGGCAGAGGAATCAGAGATCAAATTGTCAACATCCGCTGGATCATGGAAAAAGCAAGAGAGTTCCAGAAAAACATCTATTTCTGCTTTATTGACTATGCCAAAGCCTTTGACTGTGTGGATCACAATAAACTCTGGAAAATTCTGAAAGAGATAGGAATACCAGACCACCTGACCTGCCTCTTGAGAAATCTGTATGCAGGTCAGGAAGCAGCAGTTAGAACTGGACATGGAACAACAGACTGGTTCCAAATAGGAAAAGGAGTACGTCAAGGCTGTATATTGTCACCCTGCTTATTTAACTTCTATGCAGAGTACATCATGAGAAACGCTGGACTGGAAGAAACACAAGCTGGAAACAAGATTGCCGGGAGAAATATCAATAACCTCAGGTATGCAGATGACACCACCCTTATGGCAGAAAGTGAAGAGGAGCTAAAAAGCCTCTTGATGAAAGTGAAAGAGGAGAGTGAAAAAGTTGGCTTAAAGCTCAACATACAGAAAACGAAGATCATGGCATCTGGTCCCATCACTTCATGGGGAATAGATGGGGTAACAATAGAAACAGTGTCAGACTTTATTTTTGGGGGGCTCCAAAATCACTGCAGATGGTGACTGCAGCCATGAAATTAGAAGATGCTTACTCCTTGGAAGAAAAGTTATGACCAACCTAGATAGCATATTCAAAAGCAGACATTACTTTGCCGACTAAGGTCCGTCTAGTCAAGCCTATGGTTTTTCCTGTGGTCATGTATGGATGTGAGAGTTGGACTGTGAAGAAGGCAGAGCACCGAAGAATTGATGCTTTTGAACTGTGGTGTTGGAGAAGACTCTTGAGAGTCCCTTGGACTGCAAGGAGATCCAACCAGTCCATTCTGAAGGAAATCAACCCTGGGATCTTTGGAAGGAATGATGCTAAAGCTGAAACTCCAATACTTTGGCCACCTCATGCGAAGTTTGACTCATTGGAAAAGACCCTGATGCTGGGAGGGATTGGGGGCAGGAGGAGAAGGGGACGACCGAGGATGAGATGGCTGGATGGCATCACGGACTTGATGGACGTGAGTCTGAGTGAACTGCGGGAGATGATGATGGACAGGGAGGCCTGGCGTGCTGCGATTCATGGGGTCGCAAAGATGCGGACAAGACTGAGCGACTGAACTGAACTGAACTGAACTCCTGCATTTCTGGCAGATTCTTTGCGGTCTGAGCCACCAGGGAATCAGCTCTATGTATACATATATCCCCTCGTTTTTGGATTTGCTTACCATTTAGGTCACCATAGAGCACTGAGTAGAGTTCCTTGAACTGTAGAGTAGGTTCTCATTAGTTAGCAGTGCATGTATTTCAGTCCCAATCTTTCAATTCATCCCATCCTTGCCCCCTTGCCCCTCTTGTCCATACCTCTGTCCTCTATGTACATGTCTCTATTTCTGCTTTGTAAATAAGATCAACTATACCAGTTTTCTAGATCCCACGTATATGCTTTAACAAACAATATTTGCTTTTCTCTTTCTGACTCACTTCAGTCTGTATGACAGTTTTTAGGTATATTTCAGTTTCTTTTGGTCTCTGCCTATCTCTCCAACTTTCAAAGAAACTGTATCTTAGCATCTATGTAAGTCAGCCCCATGGAAGTTGAAGTGAAATGTATTTGAATGACATGGATACCCACAGAGATTGGCATAGGATTAAACAATCCCATTCTATAAATCTCCCGTCTAATGCCTCCCACACATCCAGTCACCTCTTCTCAACCTCACTGTTGTTATCTTGACTCACAACTTCATTAATTCACCCCTAGATTTCTGCCTCTGGTTTCTCTGCTTCTATTCTTCCCTTTTCCACAGTCTATGTGCCTGCTACTTGCAATTTTATCTTTCTAAAGCTTTGTTTAAAAGTCCAGGTTTGGCTAATAATCTTCATGGGTTTCTATTGTCCTGAGGGTTACTCCTTCGTATGTGTAAAGGCATTTGGGGTTCATAAGCAAGGCAAATTCCTGCCTCCACTTCTCTGTATGCCAAGCAGTTATCATGGATACTTGAACAGCTGTTAGTGTCATCAATATTCTGAGGAGCAGTGCACATTTTAGAGACGTCAGTACAGTGCTACTATTAAGAACGTAAGCTTTGGAATGCGATAACATGGGCTTGGCTCCTAACTCTGCTTCCACTAGCTTGGGAACAGCTGGAGGGCTGGCTGGAGGATTCATAATCTAGGATGACCTCACTCAGATGTCTGGAAATTGACAGGTGATTGGCCAAAGGCTGGCTGACTCTCAGCTGGTCCTCCCTGGTTCTCTGCCATGTAACCTCCTGTCCTCCAGCAAAACACCTTGGATTCATTCATATGGTAGTCCTAGGATCTCAAGTGCAGCAGAAAAGCAAGCCGTAATGTGCAAGTGTGTTTCAATTCTCTGCCTACATCATAGTTACTAACGTCCCTGGACCAAAGCACGTCACATGGCAGAGCCAAGATTTAAGGGATGATGAAATACACTTCATTTCTTAAAAGACAGGGAGGGATCTTGAGCAACATGTTCTACCTTCTAAGTTTCAGTTTCCTTGCATGAATAACGGGGGTGCTAGTGTTCATTTCTGAATTATAAATTTGCAGGGAGGATCAAATAATATGACATACATCATTTGGCACCAAGAATGCAATCAATAGATATTATTCACTAAGTTCAAATATGAATCCTGCAGTAGTTATTAAAATGTAAAGAACATTCTTCGACCTTTCAGGGAATCTAAATTGTCAATGAATTCTCACAGTACAGTTTTAGCTCATGTAGCTTCTTTCTTTATTCTACTGGGTTTACTGCAGAATATTGATGTATGAGTTTAAAGAATGGTACTTGATTTCCAGGGGGTTAGGGATTGGGGATGGGGTAGCTTTAAAAAGCCCAGGAGCAAGAAAAAGTTTTTACATATGTAGACATTACAATAGACCACAATAAATTTTTAAAAACCACTGTCTCTGGATTATAGTGCTTAAAAGTACTTCAGAATATCCTTTGGATTTATTAATTTTGTTATAGATTATTTATCTGAATAGGGTTTTTGGTTGAAGTCACAAAAGTCTTATTTTCATTTAAGTCAGTTTATCAGAGCAATGGGTGGCTACATTTCGCTGTGTTCTGAATGGTGTAGGAGATGGCAAGCAATTGGTTTTGTTTCAGAATGCAAACTTGTCTGCAATTATTCAACTCTCTATATCCAGACACTTGCAATGTGATTTGGCAATTCAGCTTATCAAGAGAGGCAGTATCCATTTCCCCACTCCTTGAGTCTAAGCTGCTTTGTCCAGTAGGGTGCAATGGAACACACGACGTGTGAGTTCTGAGCCCAGACCCGAGAAGACTTTTCCACTATTGCTCTTGGAATGCTGCAGCTTCCACGAGAACAAACCTGATTTCACTTGCTGGAGAATAAGTTATGTGGAGGAGAAGCAAGGCTTACCAGTCAATAGTCAGCCAGCCCCTGGCAAATGGCTCGCCAGCCACACGACATATGACTGAGGCCATTCCAGACTGGTCAAAACAACAGTTCAACACAGACACAAGAGGGAACACGGTCAAGATGAACCTAGCCTGCTGAGACTAGAACGGTGTTCTAGTTATAGGGTGTTTTCTTAGACAAAAGAACCTGAGCGACATAGAACTGATGGCTGCAACCCTCTGCATTCTCTCATGAAAGCTTCAAGGATATCCCGACACCGCATGAGATACAGATAGCCCAAATCAATAGTCTAACTCTGTTATACCCCATGTGCCTTAACGGATGGGAACTGCAACGTTTGCTAGAAAATTCTGTCAGTTACTGTCATAAGCGTAAGAAAGGGAGTTTCCACCCATTATTCTCCTTCCCCACATATTAAATATCTATGTGCTCAACACATAAATGTTTCTCATCTGTGACCACCACATGAAATGTGTCTCTGTGACCAAGGCGGCATAAACAAGCTGGCATAATTTTTAGAATCAGGTTAACTTAGGTTTTTCTTGGGCTCTGATGTTATTGATTAGTTATGTGACCTGAGAAAATGATTCAATGTCTCCTAAGGCTCACTTTATCCAACTTCCAATTAAGAGTGCTATCTATATCTACATATTTCAAATTCAACCGCTGCTTGGGTTTACTGCATGAAACCACAGTAGTCATTGTGTGGTAATATAAAGTTAATCTCAAGTATTTTTACACTCTTCCCTTTAGGAGTATAGTCTATGTTCCTTTCCCTAGACTCTGGCCAAGGTCTATGGCTGCTTTGACCAACAGAACATGGTGGGAATGAAGCTGTACCAGTTTTCAGGCTCAAATGTTAAGAGACTAGCAATTTCCATTTCCTGTCCCTTGGCTTTCAGTTCCAGTTCCTGTTGGAATTCTCACCTCAGAGCCCTGGGCTAGTAGGTAAGGAGTCTGACTGCCCTGCTGCAGATAACACATGCAGAGGACCCAGAGATGACCCATCAGCTTTGAGATGGTCCCACTGAGAGCCATGGATGTGAGTGCAGCCACCCTGGACCCTCAGAGCAGCCCTACCACCTGCTAAATGCCAAGAGTAACCCCAGGTACGTCACATGGAACAGGAAAATTAGCCCAAGGAATGCTGCCTGTCTTGAACCAATCAGCTCTAGAGTAATTAAGAAAAATTTGTACACAGGAGGTACTCAGGATAGTGGGTGACTAGGACCGAGGGGTCCCCTGGGGTGCAAGACTTTCAGTCTTCAAATCAGAAAACACTCTCATAATATACACTGGAGATTATCGTTGTTAGTTTGTGCCAAAGCGAAAATGAACAATGCTGTGGTGATTTCATTTCTAGTAAATCTCCCCTAAGGCCACCAAGGGATTTCATCCACTCACAGGAGGTGAAAAACATCTCTGGATGGAAACACTGCCCTGAGGCTGTGTTTTATAGAAGACAATCAGTTCCAGTTGATTTTTCTTATCTATGACATCTTTTTTTTTCTTTTAAAGATAGGCTTTCTTTAGAACCCTTATACAGGTTCTGTATAAAGTTGCTGAATATGAAATCAGCAATGTGAGCCCCACCAAAAAGCTGCAACAAAAAGCATTGTTATTGAACTTTTAAAATAATCTTAATGAGCAGAGCAGTTGAGAGAAATAGCTCATGTCTTGTTAAAGTTAGTATCTTTTATGATTGTTATTTGGGAAAGACTTGAAAAGTGTATATAACTACTACCTTAATTTTTTCCCTAAATATAAATTCTTGATGTATCCATATTATGAAATAAAGCTGCATTTTTTCCCTACTGGCCAAAATAAAAATCTGTGTTGAAGATTTAGAAAATATAGACATGAACAACAATGTGAAAACATTTTTGATAGAATAAAGGCATTTTCCCACTATATGGTAATTGGTTATCACCGAAAAAAAAAATGAACAAGTGAAAAAAGGTATCTGCATTGCCAATGATATCAGGAGTTCTCAATAATGTGAAATGAGGAAAAATGGAAAAAAAAAAAAAAAACCCAGCTAACTCTGTTTTCACTTGTGTGAAAATTATATGTGGACTGTAAAAAACATGAAACAAACAAATATAACAAAGCAGAAACAGACTCACAGTTGCAAGAGAGCAATCTAGTAGTCACCCGAGGAAGAAGGAATAGATGGAGGGCAAAATAGGTAAAAGGAACAAAGAGGTAAAATCCAGCAGTTACAAAGTCAGTCACGGGATGCAATGTACATTACAGGAAATATAGTCAAAAGGTTATAAAACTTTATATGGTTCATGGGCTTCCCAGGTGGCGCTGGTGGTAAAGAACCCGCCCGCCAGTGCAGGAGACATAAGAGACATGGGTTTGATTCCTGGGTCGGGAAGATCCCCTGGAGAAGGAAATGGCACCCCACTCAGTATTCTTGCCTGGGAAATTCCATGGGCAGAGGAGCCTGGTGAGCTACAGTCCATGGGGCCACAAAGAGTCGGACACAACTGAGCGGCTGAGCACATATAAAATAGATCACCAAGGAGAACCGACTACATAGCACAAGGAACTCTACTCAGTGCTCTGATGACCTAAATGGGAAGGAGATCCAAAAGATGAGGAGATATACGTAAACATATAGCCGGTTCACTTTGCTGCACAGCAGAAACTAACACATTGTAAGGCTAACTATACTCCAATCAAAATTAATAATAAAAAAAACGACACCAGTAGATGCTTTGCCCCACACAGATACACAAGTCTGTATTTCTAGAGAAGCAAGTGAGAGGTTCCTGAATTGGGTGTTTCTTGACCAGAAGATGCAAGACCAAGGTTCTGTGTGGTCCATCTGCAGGGGCCTCCCTGAACACTTGGCTCCACATTGCCCAGAGGCAGTGGCCCCAGGGCCAGGAGGGAAAAGCCTTCCTCATAGCAGAGTTGCTGGGTGAAAATATACAAATAGTTTGCTTTTTTTAATGCTTTAGATTCCTACTGTCAAATTGTTTCCTAGCGGCTTGCACCAATATTCTTTCCATTCGTCGTGTTTTATAAAGTATTATCATTCTTTAGGGGGAAATGTGGCATTATTAATTTATTTACTCTTTTAAAATTAGCACTGAATTTAATTAATTATCCAAGTTGATTAGGCATTTATATAAGTTTTTTTGCCTTTTTAAATTGACCTATTTATGTGCTGTACTGAGCTAAGTCACTTTAGTCCTGAATGACTTGTGCGATCCACCTGTCTGATCCACCTATGCGATCCTGTGGACTGGAGCTTGCTGAGCTCCTCTGTCCCTATAACTTGTTCTTATTTTTGTTTTAGGAGTCTTAGTTACACTTTTCGCTTTCATTCAGATGCTCTCTGTTAAAAATTATTCTCAGGCTTTTCTTCACAATCATTTTATTTGCTTATAGGAGACAGCCTACCTGCTCATTCCTTTGAGGGACTGGAGAAGCCGGCAGATTTGTGCCCTGGTGGGATTTCCAGCAAGTTGAAGGATTCTGCAGCCTAGCCCTCAGCGCCAGCCTGCGACAGATGTTTCTCCATCTCAAACAAACAAACAAAGCCCTGCTTTGGAGTCACTAGTTTCCTATTCAGTTCTTTTATTTCAAATTGCATGTTTTCCACTAGTGCAATTATAAAGACGGTATCCTTTGTCGCTGTTACTTAGGGACAGCATTTCACACTGATTCAGGGAGCCCCATGATGCTGAGATGCGCGCGCACCTCGTGTTACCGCCCTGACCTCGTGTTTGTGCTGGGTGCAGCCACAATCTCTCCGTTTACGGATGCTTATTCTCCAGGCCACAAAGGACAGTGCGGGACTCTGGGCCTGAGGAGCCCCTCTGCGGATGCAGAGGGTGAAAGGGGTTTGTGAGACTCAGGCTAGTGTCTGGCTTTATCTTCTCGTCTAGGTCAGATCCGCGCATAAATAGCACTCAGGTTCCCAAGAATCAGTCCGCCCTGCCTGCCCCACCCTGGGGAAGTCTGGCGAAACCGAATCAGCCTGCAGGCTGCTAGAGGATTGCCCGCTTTCCCACCTGAATTCCCCTCCCGCGGCTGGTGGGGCTTTGGGGTGGGTGTGTATTTCAGTTTGTCAAAAAGAGATCAGTTCCTGTGCTGAAAGGCAACCTGGGGCAAAGTTTGACAGAGCCCGGACCCCGGGAGGGACAGTTCCCGCCTAAGTGGTTCTCACGCTGGGTCTGGCGTTGGGTGCCAGCTCGCACATTAACTCCTTTGACGGTATTTTCGCCAGTTTACTCAGCGTTCTCAAGGGACGGCTTTGTCGATTGTTTCTCCGGCTGCTGTTTGGACAGTCGATAGCCTCTCAATGCCAGCTTGGGCTGTCTGCTAAGAAAGAGGCCAACGTGAAATTTTAAACCCAGCAACTGCTGGTCATGGTATGGGGTGGCTCCAGCTTTCTCCTCTCCCCTTTTCCCCCTCTTCTAAATGGTAATGGGCTTTTTATCAAATGCACGACTTTCCTCATTCTCCCAGGCTTTGGGGAAGAAAGATCCTACCCTGGCGTCGGTAGGTCAGAATTAGGGAAATGTTGAAACTTCCAGCAGAAACTGGAGATGATGCTAAGCCAGAGTGTAGGCAGATACAATTTACATGGCAAGGTGATTCCAGAAAAATGCCTATATCTGGGGCATTTTCCTGTGTCAATTTCCAGTGAGCAGTTGTGGTAGACTGGCCTAGAAACAGGCTCTAACCTAAAGGAAAAGGTTTCTGAGGGCGGGCTTGGATTTATGAACAGTCCGGGCCATCAGCCATGTCAATAAGATCCACAAACGCCACAGCTCCATGCTATTTGTAAACAGTTGCAATAGAAGGGAACAGAACTAGGAACCACTTCCTTCTCTCAGTGCCCGCCTTAGGCATGTACCTTAGCATTCCAACATCGCACCTTCCAGCACCAGCTGGTGTCCACCTACCCAGGTGCAAGTCGGAGTCACATTGCTTTTTTTGAGGACAAATCTATAGTCTGAAATTAGCTCCCTCACCACCCTTATGGCAGAAAGTGAAGAGGAACTAAAAAGCCTCTTGATGAAAGTGAAAGAGGAGAGTGAAAAAGATGGCTTAAAGCTCAACATTCAGAAAACGAAGATCATGGCATCTGGTCCCATCACTTCATGGGGAATAAATGGGGAAACAGTGGAAACAGTGTCAGACTTTATTTTGGGGGCTCCAAAATCACTGAAGATGGTGACTGCAGCCATGAAATTAAAAGACGCTTACTCCTTGGAAGAAAAGTTATGACGAACCTAGATAGCATATTCAAAAGCAGAGACATTACTTTGCTGACTGAGGTCCGTCTAGTCAAGGCTATGGTTTTTCCAATGGTCATGTATGGATGTGAGAGTTGGACTGTGAAGAAGGCTGAGTGCCGAAGAATTGATGCTTTTGAACTGTGGTGTTGGAGAAGACTCTTGAGAGTCCCTTGGACTGCAAGGAGATCCAACCAGTCCATTCTGAAGGAGATCAGCCCTGGGATTTCTTTGGAAGGACTGATGCTAAAGCTGAAGCTCCAGTACTTTGGCCACCTCATGTGAAGAATTGGCTCATTGGAAAAGACTTTGATGCTGGGAGGGATTAGGGGCAAGAGGAGAAGGGGACGACAGAGGATGAGATGGCTGGATGGCATCACTGACTCAATGGACGTGAGTCTGAGTGAACTCCGGGAGTTGGTGATGGACAGGGAGGCCTGGCGTGCTGTGATTCATGGGGTCGCAAAGAGTCAGACATGACTGAGCGACTGAACTGAACTGAACTGAAGAGGTTAAAGCGTCTGCCTGCAATATGGGAGGCCTGGGTTTGAAGGAAATGGCAACCCACTCCAGTATTCTTGCCTGGAGAATCCCATGGACTGAGGAGCCTGGTGGGCTACAGTCCACGGGGTCGCAAAGAGTCAGACATGACTGCGTGACTTCACTTTCACTTTCACCTTCTTATTGCCGTGAGGTTTCTAGCTTGCTCATGTTGCAAGTTCTCACTCCAATTTAAAATCTTAACTTATTAAATCTATTCCCATTTTAGCTTCCATGCTATGCATTGTTTTGAATTTTACCAATTGAAACAATAAGATGTTCATTTTTTTACTGACTATTTTTTAAGTAAAATTTTATTCCACTTTTTGTCCTTTAGTTTGAGATAAAGTTTTTGTTTCAAAAATTTTTTTTGCTGTTTCAGAATCATATAGGGGTGATTGTTTATGCCTTTATTTAATAACATAATTTCTTGAAAGATTTCTAACTTGGTTCTACAGAACTGTTAGTTTAGAAAGCTAATACAAATTGACATAGACATTTTTGTACATGATTATAAAATATTTTAGGGCTTATCTTAGTTTTCTATTTCAATTAATAGAGTAACAAGTTATACATAATTTTTACTAGCTCAGAAATCCCAAGGTGTTAATTTATGTTTTTGATAAATACAAAGACAAAAGAAAAATGGGAATGAGGAAGCAACTCCTTCCAGAAATTAAAATGGCCCTGTTAGTCAGTCCCCTTAATTGCCCTGACCACACCCTCTTATGGTGTGGAAGGGTAAGAAGAATACCCCACAAACTGGAGATTAAGTTATAGTCATCTGATATTAAAGGCGAGGAACATTTTTAAAATGCATTTGCTGATCACTGCCACTTGCTTTGCAGAACCTAATACATCCCTCCCTGATAACATCAAAGGAATTAAGGCCCTCTTTATGTAGCAAATGCTTTTCACAGTTCAATAACCATTCCTGTTGCTGATATAATATTTCACCCACATTTCCCAGTGCTCAGAGCAGGCCTCAGAACTAGAGCTGTTTCATTTCTTTTGAGAACATCTTCATCTCTCTTGGCTACGCTTGACCACCCCTCTCCAATTGTTTGCGGGTCATAAACATTATATTACTCAGCAAGGTAGAGAAATCATTTCTCTGCTTTGGAGTCTAGTATCTAAGACATGGAGAATACAAACGCCCTGCCCTGGCATTATCTCTTGTTTCCCCTGGCTGTATAAAGAACTGACCAGGAGCAGTGAGTGAATGGCTTGACCCATGAACCAGAAACAAAGAGCGAAAGACAGGAATCTAATGTGCCTGCAATAGAAACCATTGTGCAAGGCACTTCCTGGGAATTATTTAGGGATTATACTGTCAAAATTGCTTAATCTGTAGGAAATACCCCAGGCCTTCGATTCACATCAGCAAATATGTATTAAGTGCTCTCTCTGTGCTCAGGACTGAGTTAAGCACTTCGGGGAACAAAAAGAAAATGTAAGTACATGGCCATCTAAGCAAAAGCACAAGTGGATTCCAGGGAAAGAGGGCAAAAGTGGGGTGCCTGGCTCTCTACATAGATTAGTCTCTTCCTATCTTAAATACACTGCAGGTGGGTGTTCTTGGGTCCTGTCTAGCTTGCTCTTAAAGAAAATAAACAGAAAAATCAAAAAAGATTTTATTCCAGATTCATTGTTTCAAATTTTAGTTTTAGAAACAAACACCCTGATGGTTTTGAAACCTAAGAAGAAGGAATCATTAAAAATCAACATCTGTCAGAGAGCAAATGGGAGGAGGCAAGACTTTAAAAGACTCTCAGATCCTTAAAAGGACTGCTCTGAAGACATAAGAGGGGAAAAAAAAGGAGAATGGGAAAGGAAACGGAATGGGAGCAATCCTGTAGGATTTATTTTAGCAACACCAGAGGAAAAAAATGAGGGAGACCCACGAGGCTCCAGCGTTTAGGAATGTTTTGCCCCTGTTTTCTTTTACTTTTTTATTCTACAAACCAATGGCCTCCAATCTATTTTTTTTTTTTTTGCATTAAGTCACCTAGAGAGCTCTCTGGTTTCTCAACCAACTCCCATCCCTCTTTTAAGGAAAGATTCAGCTATGCTTGTTGATTTAAAAGGTTTCTAATCACAGGAGAACCACAGTCAACTCTGCTCATTTCCTGTGCCAATTAACAGACAGGAGCGGTGTCTCCCCACTGTTACCACAAGGCATTCCAGAGACTGACCCTTTCAAACTCGACTCCCAGTGCCTGGGAAAGTGGCATGGGTTTTGGAAAAAGGCAGGAAGTTAGAAATCTTGAGAGTTACAGCCCCAGAGCCTGAGAACCAGGAGGGCAGGGCAGCTCGTCGACAGAGAGAATGGAAGCCCCAGGAGTGATGGAGAGCTTTATTTTTATTTCTAAATTTTATTTTGTAATGAAAGTCTGGGGCCTGGGAATAAAACAACAGCAAAAAATACCTTGTTGTATTGGGCACTTAAGGAGATTCCTGGGCCTGGTGTGCTCTATATAAGTCTGCCAAAAGGCCCCAAGTGTTCTCATCTCCAGAATTTAGGTGAAGGAAAAGAAAGCTCCCAAGGTTGGCCCGGCAGGGCTGGTGCAGAAATCAAATGGAAAGACTAGGTTTTCGTGGAGGCCAGGAACCTGTGTGTCCTTACAGATGCTCTGACCTCCAGAGGGAGGCTGAGCAAAGCCTAAGAGGAAAGAAAGACTTGTCTAAGAGAGCTGAGATTCTGATTTGTACTTTGGAAAGGCTCAAACCAAGTCGAGGAAAGCTCTGAAACGACTACCCACTCCTCCCTTCTTGACTAAATCTTTGAAGCTCCTCCTCCCTCAGGAACCTAATTGTCATCTATTCCAGCATATAACTTATGTATTGATACAGAGATCCTATGTAACAAATTGCCGCAGAATGTAGTGCTTTTGCAAAGCACCATTTATATTTTCCCCCAAGCCTATGGTGGCCTGTAAAGTTCTGCTGATTTGGGCCATGGCTTTGATGATTACATCAGGGCATCCACAAATGATTACAGGCAGCAGACAGACTGGGTGCTGGCTGGTCTGGGACGGCTGAACAGAGAAGGGTCAGCTCTGCTCCTCCGCACACACTCATCCTCTATGGGTCGAGCTCGGTCGGGCTTGTTCTCAAGGTCGTGGTGCAGTTTCAAGAGCGAGAGTACAGGTGGACAGGGCCTCTTGAAGATATCCTCTCCGCATATCTGATTCAGAAACTGAGCTCTGCTCAACTCCCAGGGACCCCTGGACTTGAATGATGACAAAACAGAGCCCAGAGACCTCTCTTCTAGCTTCCATTGATGTGTGAATTTCCCATAAGAGGTGACCAGAACCCCAATAATGGCTGTGAATGACTTTCAACAGCTCAGCAGAGTAGAGATTGTTTTTTAAAATTATAAAGAGAGGTATAATTGAGTTTAACCAGACACCAAAATGTCTTTCTAATTTCATGGTTTCTTAAGTCCAAGGATCCAGGCAGCATGTTTCTTAAGCTCAATTACCAGGCAGCAAATAATAATAGTAATAATGCGGGTAATAATAGATAGTGTCTCTGAGTGCATAATGTTCTAGGGTTATGAGTGTCACTTTTCCACCTCTAATCAAACAAAAAGGAATTACAAGAAAATGGCTAGTATGATGTTAAGTTTTGAAAAAGGTGTAGGAATTAAAAAAGAAAAAAAAAACTCTTGTCTTCCAGGTGTTGGTGTTTAACTTGGAGATATAATACTCTTGTTGTTTAGTGGCTAAGTCTTGTCCAACTCTTTTGTGACCCCATGGACTATAGCTCAGTATGCTCCTCTGTCCACAGGTTTTCCTAGGCAAGAATAGTACAGTGGTTAGCTATTTCCTTCTCTGGGGGATTTGCTCAATCCAGGGATCGAACCCACATCTCATGCATTTCAGGCAGATTCTCTACTGCTGAGTCACTGGGGAAGCCCCATACAGTACTCTTGTTAGTAATGATTATTTAGGACAGAGCTCAGACTGAGGAGTGTCTGTAGTCAATCTGATACAGGAGTGTGGCCTCAACAAAATCACAGACAGGATCAGTAGACTGGTTACAAAAATGGCTCAATCTTCCAAACCACTGTTGGGAAGCCTGCCATTCGCAATGTGGCTTTGTAGCTGCTCCCATCATGAGACAGGGTATATTTCAGTACCTGTTGAAGCTGGGCTGGCTTTGTGACTCGTTTTAACAAAACAAATGCAGTCAACGTGACACCCTGTGCCAGTTCTGAGCCTTGTCTTCACAGGCCTGAGTCCCCAGCTGCCCCCTTTACCCAGGACACCAAGCTCACAGACAGGAAGAACCATGATCAACCTGTAGATTCTGCTTTCAGCCTGCCAAAACCTTTCCAGGCAACCAACTATACAGTGTAGCTACTTGATTAAACTGTGGGAAGGAAGAAATATAGGAAGAAAACGTTCTGTCCCAAATTGCTCTGCCACAGCTTCGATTTTTCAAAGAAACTTTGGGTATCCTTCAAAGTGTGCCCCAGATCACGATCTTGTTCACATCTCCCCGGCATCCTCCCAGCCTCAGTCCTGCTCAGAAAGGAGCAGATGAGTTCCAATCGGTGCTGGCCGCTTCCAAAGGGAAGGTCACAGGCAGTCACCACACAAGCAGTCCTCTAATAAGATGTTTGAAATATGCCCCAGAGCTCTTAGATGAAGTAGCGGATACTAAAATGTATTCCTAAGCCCAGCTCTTTGTGTAACTTCAAGTACAACCCAGCTGTTCATCAGCCTTAGGAAACAAATGCAGGAGTAACTAATTAAAGGAATATGTTTCAAGGCCAGACAAGGGGGGAATGGTGTTTTGATGCATGAATTGTTGGCCTCCTTTATAAAATCTTTCTTCCTCTGTGGCCGTAATCATTTCAAACTTCAACCTGGTGGAATTTCTCTAGCCACTCGGGAAGTAGTAAGGGGCGGCTGTGACTCAGTCTTTCGGGGGCCCTCGAAGCTGCCCTGGGTGGGAACCTGCTCTGCTGGGAGAGCTCACACACGATGCCCCTGGGACTTCCATTCCCCCACAGACCTGTCTACCGAAGGTCTCCCAGGGGCCAGGGACATACCACTGGGAAAACCATAGCTTTATCACCAGTCCCAGTGAATCTGTGGCGGGAAGGGTAAACCATCCCTGAGGTGCAGATGTCCAAAAGCCAAAAATCTTGTCTTGCCCTTACCCTGCATATAATGACTTTAATTGAAGGCTTTGGGTTTGCCCTCAAGAGCTTACAGTCTGTGGGGGTCATAGGTGGCTGAAGCTGTGTCTGAAACTTTCTTTGGCAAAATAGCTTGAAAATCCACAATCAAGAAACCCAGCTTCTTCTCTTTTTTTTCAGCGTTCTTTTACTTTCTTAGTTTATTTATTTTTTGATTGAGCATGTGGGGTTCTCTCTAGTTGTGGCGAATGGGCTTAGTAGCCCCCAGCATATGGGATCCTAGTTCCCCGACCAACGATCAAGCTTGTCTCCTACGTTGGAAGGAGGATCCTTAACCAGTGGACCGCCAGGAAAGGCCCCCAGCTCCTTCTTTTAGACGCTCAAATATTGAGAAAGCGCCACGTGTGCTGTCCTCTAGAATAGTTTGTTTCCTTATCTAAGACCCGCACAATCTTACATTTTCTCCCACGAGTGGCTAATTGCTTTCACACAGTCATCATTTTATTTTTATGGTATCATCATATCATCATTCCATCCAATGACTACAGTGTTAGGATGAGGAACAAGGGAAGCCTTTGCCTCACTTTCACTTAAGGTACCAGATTGTAGTGGCCACAGGATGTATGTGACAAGATGGTGTCATCCTCTCTGCCATTTGTAGTGTTGGCAGAAAGGAACTGGAAGACAAGAATGAGATCAAGGATGAAAGGAGGACTCATAAGAACCAATGCCTACAGAGGCCAAGCGGGAAACAAAACCAAGTGATGTGTGTGAGCAGGTGAGATAAAAAATAGCGAGTGGTGAGAATTGGGGTGCAAGAAAGAGCATGCACCCTAAGTGATGAAATCAGCCCTTAAGTTCTAGCCAATTGTTGCCATAAGGGACTGTGGTCTGTTACAGCCGGAGCTTTTTCAAGAGCACGCAGAAATGCAGGTTTGATGTGAGTTCCCTCAATTTTACAATCATGAGGAGTAATTTTTTTCCTTTTAAATAATGTGTGGACCACACACAACATGACACTGGGCACAAGTGGATGTGGGACAAGCAGGTGGGTCTTTAGAACAAGAGAAATAAAGTTGTATTGAGATGATTCTTCTTCATCTTCCCCTGCAATGAGGATGCAGGCAGTTTTAGTCCAATGTGATCCATAAGGTTCCTTCTCCAAAGTTTAAATCCAAAAAAGACTACCCCTTCCTCGCATAGCTTTACCACCAGGCATAATGAATCCATGCAGGAACAGGCAAACCATCCCTGAGGTGCAGAGGTTCAAAAGCCAAAAATCTTGTTTTGCCCTTGCCTTGTATATAATGACTTTAATTGAACCCTTTGGGTTTGATGAGATAATACATGCACTGTGGTCCACCTGGCTGGACTACTTGTGCCCCGGGGTTGAACCACACCAGAGTGCCTCTGGAAATAGCACGTTCCTGGGTTCACCTTCAGTAAGGAAAGCAAATAGAGTCAGTCTCCCCAGAGGTGAGCTGGGGAGGTTGGCTATACCCCAAGGAGCCAGGCTTGCAAGCTGGCTTTTAATGCAGTTTCCCAAAGCAATAGATCTATTCAGAGATTCCTTCTGGTTCAGTTTAATGAAACCACAGAAAATTTGCAAGCTAAACTCACCAAGATGACACATTAATAGAAAGCAGATTTTTCTGCTTTTGGATGTCATGGCTAATGAGCGCATCTTCAGGAAGGCACTGGAGTAAACCCATTCTCTGTGTCCTCAAGGTCCGGGAGAATGTGGAGCTGGCAGGGCTCTGCCCGTGGGGCACTCACCACGGCTGCTCCAGAGCTTTGTACTTTATATATAAAATGCTCTTTGCTCTCATAATTATAAAAACTTGTGCTGTCACGTTTTTCAGATCTCTGCATAATTTCCACATAGAGTGCCTCTTTTACTAACTTATCTTCAAGCACAATCACCAATTTTCTTCTTTCTTCCATGGACTCCAGTTTTCTTTGTAAAATTTCTCCCTACCTTTCATTACAGCAATACATTTCTTTACTATTTGTCTTCTCTACAAGAATATAAACTCATTGAAGACAGGAGTTTGTCCATAGTCTCACTGCTGTTGTCAAATGCCTAGAACAGTATGTAGAACAATATGGATGCTCAAAACATGTGCTCAGTTCAGTTCAGTCACTCAGGCGTGTCCGACTCTTTGCAGCCCCATGAATCGCAGCACGCCAGGCCTCCCTGTCCATCACCAACTCCCAGAGTTCACTCAGACTCCTGTTCGTCAAGTCAGTGATGCCATCCAGCCATCTCATCCTTGGTCGTCCCCGTCTCCTCCTTCCCCCAATCCCGCCCAACATCAGAGTCTTTTCCAATGAGTCAACTCTTTGCATGAGGTAGCCAAAGTACTGGAGTTTCAGCTTTAGCATTATTCCTTCCAAACAAATCTCAGGGTTGATCTCCTTCAGAATGGACTGGTTGGATCTCCTTGCAGTCCAAGGGACTCTCAAGAGTCTTCTCCAACACCACAGTTCAAAAGCATCAGTTCTTCGGCGCTCAGCCTTCATCACAGTCCAACTCTCCCATGCATACATGACCACTGGAAAAACCATAGCCTTGACTAGATGGACCTTAGTCGGCAAAGTAATATCTCTGCTTTTGAATATGCTATCTAGGTGCTAGCTGAATATAATTAATGACCTATGATTTATGCACTAAGGCAAGATATTCTGTGAGCTGAATAGATCCTTCTCTCCAAGCATCCTTTATTTTGCCATCACATTAGATGTCAATGATGAGCACATGCTCATTCCTAAATCTGTATTCCACTGGAAATCTTGTAGCTATAGCATTTTAAAAAATATCTAATTTCGTCATTTCGATTCAACTGCTTTTGGCAAAATAATGCTTCCCACAGATAAAAAGAAAGACAAAATATTTTTCTCTAAAAAAATGCTCAAAATAATCCAACCAAAAAGTGGGCAGAAAACCCAAACAGACATTTCTCCAAAGAAGACACACAGATGGCTAATAAACAAATGAAAAGATGCTCAATATTGCTCATCATTAGAGAAATGCAAAACAAAATTACAATGAGTTATCACTTCACACCAGTCAGAATGCATCATCAAAAATCTGCAAACAATAAATGCTGGAGGGCTGTGGAGTAAAGGGGACTCTCTTGCACTGTTAATGGGAATGTAAATTGATACAACCACTATGGATAATAGTATGGAGTTTCCTTAAAAAACTAGGAAGAAAACTACCATATGACCCAGAAATTCCACTACTGGGCATTTGCCATGAAAAAACCATAACCGAAAAAGACACATGTATTCCAATGTTCATTGCAGCACTATTTACAATACCTAGGATATGGAAGCAACCTAGATGTCCACTGACAGATGAATGGATAAAGAAGTTGTGGTATATGTACACAACAGAATATTACTCAGCCATAAAAAAGAACATTTGAGTCTTTTCTAATGAGGTGGATGAACTAGCATCTGTTTTACAGAGTAAAAGAAGTCAGAAAGAGAACAACAAGTATCATATATTAGTGCATATACATGGAGTCTAGAAAAAAATGATACTGATGAACTTATCTGCAGGGCAGCAATACAGACACAAAAGTAGAAAAAAGACTTGTGGACCCAGTGAGGGAAGGAGAGCGTGGGGCAAATTGAGAGAGTATCATTGAGACATACACATTACCATATGTAATGATAGCCAGTTTGAATTTGCGTTTTGACACAGGGAGCTCAAATCTGGTGCCCTGTGACAACCTAGAGGGGTAGAATGGGGGTGGGAGGTGGGAGGGAGTTTCAAGAGAGAGGGGACGTACGTATACCTGTGGCTGATTCGTGTTGATATATGGCAGAAATCAGCATAACATTGTAAAGCAATTATCCTCTAATTATTAATAAAAATATATAAAAGAAACAAAAGTGCTCAAAATATCAAATGACTCTCTTTAAATTACTTTGATTATTTAAGTGTACATGTATTGAATAACACTCCTTTCACAGATGAAAGATCTATAAAAAGGCAGACATTTGTAGGCTTTGGCTATTATTTGGACAATAATAGTGTTGGGCATTGGATTAGCTTCCTACCCGTATAACTCACCAGGTTCTAATACTGACATTTCAAATTTTTGCATTATTTATTTTACCCACTTCCTGGACTGTCTTCAATACAAATTCAAATTATCTCTCTTTCTGGTTGATAAGTGAGATATTTTTAAAAGCACATAAACAACCTAAGAAGACATACTTGTCTGTAGCCATTTGCTAATGCTGGCATTCCAAGTTTTAATGTTAGTTTAAGACAGGCTTTGAGCAAAGGAAATCAAGTATATTTTCCCCTTCACTTTATTTCCCACATGAAAATAAATTTTTAAAGTGAATATTGCATCCTAACACAGTGCAGAGAAGGGGTGGTAGGAGGGGGAATCAGAGTACAGTTGGAACTCAGCAAACATTTGAAAGCTGGCTTGTGGCCACCCTGTGTCAAATGATACCAATCTTTGGTTCCAGTCTCCATTTACTAAAGGACCGAACTAGACATATTTGCTTTAAATGATTCCCCCTATGTTTGCATGAGAAGAAGGAGTACTGGGAAACATACAGAGATAACTACCAGTCCATTCCAGTTTGTGTTTGGCCCCAGTATGCCTCTGAAATAGCTCTTATTAGTGCAACCCAAAGACCTTCTCGCTAAACCCAACGCTATTCCCAAATCATCTTCCATCTTCTCAGCAACACTTGGCACTAATGACTGGCCCTTCCTGCTTGGCACACGACCTTCCTAAAGTGTCCTGTGGTGCACTTTTCCTCCCACCTTCATGGAACTTTTTCTGCCCTTTCAGTATGAAAATCTCTTATTTATTCACTACATGTTGGTGGTTTCAAAATGCAGTCCCATGTCTCTCCTCTATTCCATAATATTTTTAGAGAGTCTGAGCTACATGTCTTCCTTCAATTATCCACTATTTGAACTGGCAACTAATCTCCAGTCTGTACACTTAAATGTTTAGATAACCACCCACTTGTTAACTTCTAAATCCAACCAGTCCCAAACTAAGCTCATGATCCCATAATCTAATCTGTCTCGGGCTTTACATCCCAGATCAAGACACCAACTTTCATCCCATTATGCAAATCACCCTTGAGCCCTCTCTTCCCTTTATCCTGTCTCCAAACCAAACCCAATTTTATTTGCTAAGAAATTTCAACGTGTTCATTTCTTTTCAAAACTATGACCATTACTCTAGGCTAGCCTTTTATTTTCTCTGTTAAACTGAGAACCCCTTCAATGAGCAACTCACTCCCTGACCCCTCAGGGTAGTGGAGAATAGACCCATCACTGCTGGCTTCATAGTTTGGGCAAACAGCACACGTCAACAGCCCACAGAGCCCCTCTCTTCCTGGTCTCCACTCATCCCCCAGGCCTCATAATGCATCCCGAATTCTCTCTCCATGTTGGCCAGCCATCCCGGTAGCACTTTCAGTCTCTCCCCTAGTGCTCCTTCTCATCACAGGGTCTTCCATGCAACATTCCACCCTCCAGGAAGTGCTTTCTCCTCCTTATCTAGTTAATTCTTACTTACCCCTCAGATCTCAGTTCAATGGTTCCATCCCCAATAAAACTTTCTCTCTCTTGCCTGACCAGATAAAATCTCTTAGCACTTCTCCTTTTAGCACTTAACTCAAATGCAATTTTATATTTTTCCTGCTATTATTTATTATTAGTTTCTGTATTATTTCTTAATATACGAAGTCTTTTTTTGGAGTATACTTGCTTTACAATATTGTTTTAGTTCCTTAAACAAAAGCAAATTAATACATATATGTAGAATCTAGAAAAATGGTATAGATGAACTTATTTTCAAAGCAGAAACAGAGACACAGATATAGAGAACAAATGTATGGGTCCCAAGGAGGTAAGGGGGAAGTGGGGTGAGATGGGCTGGGAGATTGCACACTGCTGCTGTTGCTGCTGCTTAGCTGCTTCAGTCGTGTCCAACCCTAAGTGACCCTATGGACTATATAACCCATCAGGCTGCTCTGCCCATGGAATTTTATAGGCAAGCATACTGGAGTGGGTAGCCTTTCCCTTCTCCAGGGGATCTTCCCAACCCAGGGATCAAATCCAGGTCTCCTGCATTGCAGGCGGATTCTTTACCACTAAGCCACCAGGGAAGTCCCACATAGGCACTACTATGTATAAAACATATAAATAATGAGAACGTACTGTATAGACTGCAAGGAGATCCAACCAGTCCATTCTGAAGGAGATCAACCCCGGGATTTCTTTGGAAGGAAATGATGTTAAAGCTGAAACTCCTGTACTTTGGCCACCTCAGGCGAAGAGTTGACTCATTGGAAAA
Source organism: Budorcas taxicolor (assembly GCF_023091745.1). Taxonomy (NCBI): domain Eukaryota; kingdom Metazoa; phylum Chordata; class Mammalia; order Artiodactyla; family Bovidae; genus Budorcas; species Budorcas taxicolor. The sequence goes on from NC_068922.1 coordinate 4,905,202, forward strand.
GACTCTGATGCTGGGAGGGATTGGGGGCAGGAGGAGAAGGGGACGACAGAGGATGAGATGGCTGGATGGCATCACTGACTTGATGGACGTGAGTCTGAGTGAACTCCGGGAGTTGGTGATGGACAGGGAGGCCTGGTGTGCTGCGATTCATGGGGTTGCAAAGAGTCGCACACGACTGAGCGACTGGACTGAACTGAACTGAACTGTATAGCACAGGGAACACTTCTCAGTGCTCTGTGGTGACCGACATGGGAAGGGAATCCAAGGTAAAGGGGATATAGGTATGCACGTGGCTGATGGGCTTGGATGTCTGCTGTCTTCATAGGCTGCACATCCCATATAGAAAGGAATGTGCCTGTCTAGTTTGCCCACCATTATATGTTTATTGTCTGGCACAGTACCTGCCAAGTAATAGGACTATCACTAGTATTGCTGATTGAAGGAATAAATGGAATTGCAATGTGGTATTTACCTCTGAGTGAGTGATAGTCGCTTAGTCGTGTCTGACTCTTTTGTGACCCTATGGACTGTAACTTGCCAGGCTCCCCGTCAATGGAATTCTCCAGGCAAGAATACTGGAGTGGGTTGTCATTTCCTTCTCCATTTACCTTTGAACTTCTTGTCAAAGGTCAGATATCAATGTGTGCCTACCTTCAGGACCTTAATAGAAAATAAAATCCTGAGCAGTGATTGCAGCCTGGAGTTAGTGGCTCCAATCTCCAGATTTGCTCTGGGGCGCAAATCAGTTGTGTCTCTATGTATAAGGAATGAAGTATCAGAGTGCGTGGGAACTGAAAGAAGATTTTCCCAACTTTTTCCATCCTTTTCTTTATCAGGAACAGCAAATCCTTTATCTGCTTGGGTAAAATATGTTCTCTTTCCAAAGGTTCTGTTCCTCCAAAAGCAGTAATTATAGTCATAAAGCAGGAAACCTACAGGTTAGTGGTATGGGTGGGAAAAAGGAAAGGATAGAGAAAGAGGAAGGAGCATGGACTTAAGGAAAATCAGTCTCAATATCTGAAAACTGAAGAGAAAAAGCATTTCACAAAGGAAAATGTAGAACATAATTTCTACAAAGTCTTAGTATCAAATATATATACTCCCTATGAGTATATACACAAACGGCTGCATCATCCTGGTTTCAAACAATCTCTGCCTTTTCTGTAAAATCTGCACAGAATCCCCAGTTGTTGGCCTTCAGACGAGCTCTCCTGAATTATTTCGTACATTCAGAAATGATACAAGAAACTGGTGGACAATGTGTTCTGATTTGGGCCACAAAATATAGTGTCATGCGGAGTCAATCCCTGGGTAAGAAATATCCCCTGGAGGAGGGCAGGGCAACTTACTCCAGTGTTCTTGCCAGAAAAATCCTGTGGGCAAAGGAGTCTGGCAGATCTCAAAGAGCCAGACATGACTGAAGCAACTGAGCAAGCGTGTACACATACACACTGTATTTTCGTAATCTGGAATGGAGAAGAATCTGAAGAAGAACAAATATGTATACATCACTTTTCTGTACACCTGAAACTAACATGTGGAATCAATATATGTCAGAGCTGTTTGTTTTGAAGAAAAAAAAAAAAAACCAGCCCAATGTGTTAAATAAGTGTTAAACATCTTCAGTACACAGAAGATGTTTTTCAAATGTAGGGAGGCAGCAAAGCTCTGTGTCAGGATTAAATTCAGACTACAACCTTTCTCTCCTTTAGAACCACATGTCTTGAAAGCTTTTCCTAGAAGTCCACCCTAATATTGCACAGATTCTGGCAGGACACAAGACTTCTTCAAGCCCTAACGCTGGCCTCTCCTAATGCCCCTTCACTTAGTGTTTTTGCTTCCGATCTGCTGTGCCACTGGGATAAGAGGGCATGGCTGAAATCACTTACATCGAACAGTTGAAACATGGAACCTTGAGATCATAACTGATGACCTGGTAGTCCAGATTTATTTCAAGAGCATCTTTTTTGTTCATTTTTTAAAATTAATTTTTATTGGAGTATAGTTGCTTTACAATGTTGTTGCTTTCTACTATACAGCAAAATGATCAGTCGTATATATACATATATCCCATAGCTTTTGCACTTCCTTCCTGTTCAAGTAACCACCATGCTTTAAGTAGAGTTCCCTGTGCCATAGTGTACGTTGTCATTAGGTGTCCATTTTATATATAGTATCAGCCGTGTGTATGTGTCAACGTCAACCTCAACTTCCCTGTCTCCCAACTTGTGCAATATTTAAGGTTTTTTTGTTGTTGTTGCCAGTATTTTAAAACCAAGAGATAGTACACAAAGTTCTAGATTCCCAGGTTTTAAAAACAAAGAACTGTCCTATTGACAGAACTCTCTAGGCTGGGTTGCGTGTTTCACTCTGTGTGTGTCCCCAGGGAGCTCTTCAGTCACATCTTCTCCATTGACTCATGGGTGCCACCAAACTGGCCTCGGTAGATGGGTGATTACCCTTCGTGGCCTAACCTTTGTCTTAATCATTTCAACCCAGACTCAAACTCTTAGAGCAGTCCCCTTTTCAGCAAAGTTACCAAAAATATGCCTTGGGTCAGTAACTCAGAGCCTCAAGTACATTTTGTTTCTTTACTGAGTCTGACTATGCTTCCATTCTCCCTCCTGTGCTTTCTTGCTATCACATCTCAATTCATGCCCCAAGAACAAAAGATGAGTTGTCTAGCCCTCTTCACCAATATGAATGCCACGTCTTTTGGACTGTGGAAACTCCTCTGTGTTTGGCCTGCTCAAGCACCCAAGTCTTACTTTGAAATCACAGCCCTTGAGAATGAGTCTCACTTCTTACTGACTCTGAAAGCAATTTGCTCCACCAATAGCTCTCACTCCTGGATTCACATTACAATCACTTGGGGAACTTTTAAAAAAAAATTGATGTTACAATGAAGACCAGTTAACTCAGAATCTCTGCAGGAAGACCCTAGAATTCTGCATTTTTTTTTAAGTTCTCCACATAATGCAAGTGTCCCCAACCTCCAGGATCTAATGTTTGATCACCTGAGGTGGAGCTGATCTAATAATAATAAAGTACAAAGTATATGTAATGTGCTTGAATCATTCTGAAACCATCCAGTCCACTTCATCTGAGAAAAAATTGTATTCCATGAAACGAACTCTGGTGCTGAAAAGACTGGGGACCACTGACATAATGTACAACGTTCCAAGTTTGAAATCCACTCTGCGAAGTAATATGGATTACCTTCTTCTTCCCAAAAATCTACCAGAGTCATAGGTTCAGCCTTTGTTCTCAGGACCAGCCCACTGCCAGCGATGCCCCCTTTTACATACACACATTCACATATACATCGACATAGATAGATAGATAGATAGATAATCACGTCTTCGTATGTGTCAATGACTCCCAACTCTGGCTGTGCATTAGAACAACTTGAGGATTTTTAAAAAATACTGGTGTTTTGGTTCTAAATAGATCAATCAGCTGAGTGAAATCAGAATCTCTTAAGCTACAATTGGCAACTACAGCACTAAAGTATTCAGCGTAATAATAAGATCACTTCCAAGAAGACGCATCTTATTGCTAGCATAAGCTGTGTGACAAATAGCCGCAAAACCTTAGGACCCTACAAAAATAAGCACTGTTGCTCGTATGTCTGCAGGTTGGCTGAGCTCAGCAGGGCAGCTCTAGTGATAATGGTTTGGCTTGTTCACACAACTTGGATGGGCTAGGAGCTGACTGATTGAGGCTAGGTTTTCCAAGAGCAATCAGCTCTGTTCCTTCTCTTTCGGGGTCTAGCAAGCAGGCTGGGCATATACTTCTTGTGATGTTGGGAGGGTCATAAGTAAACAAGGGGAAATATGTATGTATGTTTCAAAGCCTTTGTTGTAACTCGTGTGGCAATATCATGGCCCAGAGTAAGTCACAAAGTAAGTGAAAGTGAAGTCACTCAGTCGTGTCTGGCTCTGCAGCCCCATGGACCGTAGCCTACCAGGCTCCTCCGTCCATGGGATTCTCCAGGCAAGAGTACTTGAGTGGGTTGCCATTTCCTTCTCCAGGGGATCTTCCTGACCCAGGGATTGAGCTCGGGCCCCCTGCATTGTAGGCAGATGTTTTACTATCTGAGCCACCAGGGAAGTCACAAAATAAAGCACAGGGCAAAACCAGCATCAGTGGAGCAAGGAAGAGACTTTCCTGGTAAAGAATCTGCAGTAAAGAATCTGTAAAGATTCCCAAATGCCCTGGAGCAACTAAGCCCAAGGGTCGAAACGACTGAGCCCATGCACCAGAACTAGAGTCCTTGTGCTGTGCTGTGCTTAGTCGCTCAGCTGTGTCTGACCCTTTGTGACCCCATAGATAGCCCTTGTGCTGCACCAAAAGATTCCACGTGACCCAGTTAAGACCTGATGCAGTCAAATAAGTAAGTAAATAAATAATAACAGCAACAAAAAGCAGAGCAAGGAACTGAATTATTCTCCTCAAAGTGAGAGAAGCAGAGTGGATATCACTGGAAAACAATGTGATCTCTCACTGAAGGCACGGAGATACCTTTTTTTCCTTGAATTATAAATGGCTCAAATATTTAAGATACAGGCGGTGTGTTTGAGAATTCTCAGTTGACTTCATCGTGGTCTTTTCAGCCTTGCAGCCCCTGCTGAAATCTTCTCTGACCTATTGCTACGTCATGTCTTTGTGACAATTCTAAGTCCCAGGATCTCTGCTCTAAGCATGCGTTAGCAACAAACAGTTCTCTGTTCCACCTATTACTAAATGTAGAAAATACAAAGGGATGGTACCTAAGGTAGGAATCACTTGTTGAAAAGTGTAAGTCCTAGACTTGTGCAGGAGTTCAGAGCAGTCTTCTCTCATTACGTTTTGAATATGTCTTACATTATATACAGTAAAGATTATACTGATGATAGAGAACAGAATTGCTTGTATCTCAAGCTGCAATCTCAAGAATTCATCTCACAATGGTGGGCAGTATAATCTTTTCTTTTTTTTTTTTTGTCTTTACTGAATTTGTTACAACACTGCTATTTTATGGTTCAGTGTTTTGGCAGCAAGGCGTGTGGTGTCTTAGCTCCCCAGCCAGGAATTGAACCCACAACCCCTGCATTGCACCACCAGGGAAGTCTTTACAATCTTTTTTTTAATTTGATTTTTTAAAATTTCCATATGCAATGTAATGTTTAGGCATGCTGCTTGGGATGTTATTTCTAAAAAAAAAGATTGACCATTTTTCAGAATACCATTTTGATTTTAAATACTAGTCAAGAAAAAGGAGTGATGTTAAAATACATGAACAATTTTCTATTACAGGAATGAAAAACTGATTTGCATCTAAAAGTGCAAGAGATGAAGTAATTTAACCCTTCACCAGATGATATGGCAATATACAATACATTGCTTCAGCTGTTTGAGAAGGCTGTAATGTATTTTTATATTGACATAGAAGATTATAAATTACATTGAATAAGTACCCATAATCTTTAATTCTCTTTCATTTTTTTCTCTTTTGGGCTAACTTCTCCCAATTTTGGTAGATCACATAGGGTGATTGGATATGTGTCACAAAAAGATATTTAGAGCTATTTAGACACCTCTTTGGAATTAAGTGAAAGAAGTGTTTGATTATGAAAGTATAGTAATTGGGCCTAAGATCATGTACATTATATACATTCTTTTCAAGTTGCAGCCAAAATCAGGTTTAGAGATTTCTGTTGAGTTCTTTTTGATTGATGGTGGTGGTTGTTACAGAAAAATGGAAATTTCTGCCTCATGCTTAGGAAACCAGACATTATCACCCCTTGATTATTCATTTGCTGGAACAACTTGCTTCATTTATTAAAGTAAAGACAAGGCTGAAACTGGATTTACACAGCACATGTCAGTGGCTTTATGTGTTTGTGAATAATAAGTAGCCTTTGGTGCTCAGTGTTGACTTTCTAGGCTACAGCTCAACATCATTTTGATTTCTCTTTTGATGAGCTGATGCCATCTTGGAGCTCTTAGCTGTAAATAGGAGAACACTTATAAGGATGACAGGGAGCAATGTTCCTTTTGGAAGGAAGAGGGGAGGAAGGGGAGGCTTTTGTTCAGTCACGGAAAATGGACGTATGTCTCATGGTGGCCGCAGTTTAAATAAACATAAACTCTGAACTAGAGATTGTTCTTTCGTGCTAGCAGCACCAAACCAAAATACAGTTTTATTTGGTTAACCCCAAAGTAGGATGTGGGTGCCAGGCTTGGAAACCATATGATCGGGTTTCAGGCAGATACCACTAGGGCTGTGCTTTTGTCTTGAGAAAAGAAAGTCATAAAGGCATTACTCCTCATAACACCATCATGATGTTTAGCAAACAGATGCAACCATAACAACAGCTCACTTCAGAGAAAGGTCTGGAGGGTCCTTTGCCCTTTCAGCATAAGTATGAAACCTCTCCAGAGTAGAGCTCTGCAGAGTTAAGGGGCATTTTGCAACAAATGGTAGAGAGACAGTGGGAGTCTTGGGCACAGCCTGGTGAGGGAAGAAGTGCTCATCTCCTGTTTCCCACGTGAGTTCTGCAGCCTACTGATTTGGAATCCGTGTCTAGAAGCATCACCTGAAATTCCTTGTTTCCCAGTAGTGATCCAGCCAGGACAAAACAGCAGCCTCCATCACTGGGTGATTTTACCCAGTCTCCATTTTGTCTTTCTTTCATCAGGAAAATTCTTCAGGCCCTGGGATCCTTCCAAACATGCAAGTTCTGTGAGTCTCAGGTCTGGCCTTGCTTATTCAGAGCTCGTCACAGTGTGGAGCTTTGTTTATTTATTTGCCACAGAGTTGTTTCTTTTCCCCCTTCCTGGGACCTGGGGCGGGGTGGGCGGATGATGGAGTTGGGTGCCCCAAGTTAATGACTAACCCTTATATTCACAAGCTCGTCTACTTTTGTCCTCACCTGACGCCTCCCCGGTGCCAGTGAGTAGGAATGAATCCAATTGAGGGCCACTGTGTCCCTTATAAGAAAAACTGCTCACTTGGCTGGAAATGCTTTGACAGAAGGCAGAGCAGCCGGTCACACACAGCAGTGCGTCTTCTGGCTTTGGGAGCAGAAGGGCAGTGGTGGGTCCGCGGAGGAGGGGCCCGAGCTATTGTGGGCCAGCCTGAAGCACAGCCGTCCACCCGGAGCTGAGCATGCTGCCCTCTGCCCCGGTCTTTGCTCCTCCTCTCAGACTTGGGGCCTGACCCCCAACCCCTTCCCAACAATCAGCTCTCCCTGAGAAGGTAATCATCTTATGGTGCATTGGCGGAGAAGAAAAGGGGCTCTAGAAAAATGTTATGATAATAGAAAACTCTTCAGTGTTGGAACCATCTGGTGCACTGGGGTAACAAAGGAGGCGGTAATCGAGTGCCCAGGAGCTCCTTTTGGCCCCAGATAATGGGCACTCACCCTGATCTGTATTCTTCACAAGAGCAATTCACCAACATTTCACACCACATCTGTACCCCATTTCCGCCGTCAATACAGCCCCACACATAAGTCACCACACTTAATCAAGTCCACATCACTCTGCTTCAAAGAACAGAAAGGTTTGTGTGGGGGCCTCAGTGGCCAAGAGGCACAAATGAGGTTTTAGTGACTCTTGTTCTGTGGGAGGGACTGAGAGGGATGCGGCGCTCCTGCCACCGAGCTGGGCTCCCGGCGATGGGCCTGACAGCTTTAGGCCGGGCGACAGCTGCGGATAAGCTTCGGCTGCGGCCTCGTGGCCGGGCGTGCTCAGGGAGGGCTGGCGACCCCTTTGTGGCGTAATCTCGCTTTTGAAAATGTGCTACAATTGATTTGGTCTGATTTCTAAGGTGCTGTCACCAGAGCATCATTAAAAGTCCTTTAAGAAACTGGAGAATAGACTAGATCAGCAAAGGCAGCTTTGTTCCGACTCTCCGCCTGGCTTTGGCCGCCTAGCCCTTCCAGCTGACAGAAGGGGCACAGCCTGTAAGCTCCCAACAATTAACATGGGACCATTTTATTTTCCTTTAATCAACAAGACAATGCTACTAGAAGAATCAAAGCCACACTCTCTGGAAAACGGGAGTTCTTTCCTTCAACCGCGTCTTGGCGTGAGAATGATTCCACATTCCAATGGTTGGCCACAAGCATCACTTTACTAAAGTATTTTTTGCTGTTTGTATATGTGTTTGTGTGTGTTTTCTCCCCTAAACCACTCCCAGAGGCTTAAAAGTTCCCTCCTCCTAGAGGTTGAGCAAGCAGCCCTCAAAAAAGAAAGCTGAGCCTAATGAGAAGGACATTAACCCAGGACCGAAGTACCAGTGGCTGAAAGCAGAGGTGCCCCCAGCCCCCTAGCTATCTCAGTCATAGGTAAATTAGTGACCCCTTTTCTCCCTTCAGACGATAAGGAGGGAGCCAGTGTAGGGACCTTGAAGATATTTCTCACAACAAGTGTCAAAATACCCTGAAAGCTCCTGGGGGCGGCCTCCCACAGGCAGCATGCCCTTCATTTGTTTATCTCAGTGCTGACAAATTGCAGCGTTTTCACAGTCTACTGTGGGCTCATTTGCATGGGCCGCCCTCCATCTCTGAGCAGATAATGAGGCTCAGCATAAAGCCCCATTGAGGGCTCCCCGAGTTGACTGCGATGAATACAGAGCAGAGAATTAGGGGGCTCGGAGGCTATTGTGTGCGGCTCCTGGCCTTTTATCTGCCCTCCTGCTCATTTTCAGGTCTTTCAAGGAAACTGCCTCCCTCCGCTTTCTCTTTCTCGCTAGTGTCTTTTACCTCTCTTTCACTGTGAATGGGCACCATCTTCCCAATCGTCAGCTCAGCCTTGTGCTATTTCAGTCACCGTAATTATCTTCCTGTCTTATCCTATGAAATGCTAGAGGTTTCTTTTCACTGTGCAAGCCACTGAGAAAAGCCCTGAAGCACTGTCCCAGGAGCAGAGGGCCCCTGCATCCACCCACCCGCCACTCAGATACCCTCTCTGGTGTTATAGAACCAGGACACTTCTGTCGAAACACGTCACCCCGTCACCAGACAGAGGTGCCATTGCATCCACCATCGAGTTGTGGGTGATGTTTCGGTACGTTATAGCAATTCAGGAATTCAACGTTCTTGGGAAATTCAGTATTTTGAGGGTGTGTGCTCAAAGAGGTGGGAGTGAGGTTCAAGAGGGAGAGGACATGGGTGTACCTATGGCTGATTCATGCTGATGTTTGGCAGAAACCAACACAGTATTGTAAAGCAGTTACCCTTCAATTAAAAATAAATCAATTTATTAAAATAGAAAAAAAATGATTTCAGTAAATGGGGCTCACATTTTTGAATTGAACTTGGAGAGGATGTAGCTTGGTCAAAATAAGGGATGTAACACAGAGGGTTTCTCCAGAAGGGAGTGCTTTCCCATCGGAGAAAACATTCTTCAATGAGGTGGGTGGGAAAGAAGCTTCTGGAGATGAAACAGTGGTCGAATTAATACATTTGGAAAGGACCTTATGGGTGGATCTGAGTGATCATTTTCAAAATAAAGGGAAGAGGCCCAGAAGGTGAAATGACTTATCCTAAGTCACACAAATCTGGAAACTAAGCCCAGTACCCTTACACGGAAGTCTGGAAAGGAACACAGTAGAGCACCATGAGCTCTCAGTAAAACACATGTCTGCTCTGTGCATTCTGCTCTGTGTCTGTTTCCCTAGGCAAGGGCTCCCAATCCATTACATTTTGAGATGACCTAACTCACTTTTTTTTTTTTTCTCTAGAACTTCTGACAAGGATCATCAGTAATTCCCAGACCTCTGCCTTCCTCCACCCTGATTTTTGGATACAGGATTCATTCTCCCTAATTCTGTCATAGCAAGATGGATGATTCATTCTTCTTTCATCTGGTTAAGTGGCTATGTAGATACAGTCACACATCCTAACTTCTTAGACTTTCTCTTCTCTATGTTCTGTCCAGTGGAATGAGAAAGACCTCGAGCTACTAGAAGTCAACAAAGTGGTCAGAAAAACTATGAAGCTGATGAGCAAAGAGCCTGCTTGACAATGGTTGACAGCCCCTCCAAATTTATTTTGTGACACTGAAATTCTGAAAGCTTTCATAAATGCTTGCATGTCTGTAATAAATTTACTTCTAAGTCCTCATCTTTTTTAAATGATGCATTTAATTTCTCCAATTATTAATTCACACATGCTCACCATAGAACATATGGAAATTATAAAAGTGTATTTTGCTTCCCAGGTGACACAATGGTAAAGAATCCATCTGCCGATGAAATAGACACAGTTCAATCCCTGGATTTGGGAAGACCTCCTAGAGAAGGTAATAGCAACCCACTTCAGCAACCCATCTCCAAAAACAGAATCTTGCCTGGAAAATTCCATTGACAGAGGTGCCGAGTGGGCTACAGCCCATGGGGTCACAAAGTGTTGGTCATGACTGAGTGACTAGACAATGACAACAGCATTTTACTTCTCACCGTCTCTAGTTCATCAGTTGATCATTATTAACATACTCTGCGGCATGTCTCTTTGCTCTTTCAAATACATTAACGCTATGTTTTTACTGTAGGTTTCAGACCAACATATTTCTTTCCACTGACATATGTAGCTTTTTAAAAACAAATACTAGAGACTTCCATGACTGTCCAGTAGCTAAGATTCCTACATTCCAATGCAGGGGTCATGAGTTCAATCCCTGATCTGGGAACTAGATCCCACATGTTGCAACGAAGAGTTTGCATGTTGCAACTAAAGATCCATGTGTCATAGTGAAGATGGAAGATCTCTGTTATGCAACTAAGACCCGCAACTAAGACCCGGTGCAGCCAAATAAATATTTTTTTTAAGTGAAAAACAGATTTTTAAAAATAAATAAATAAAAACAAATACTAAATAGTACATATAATGACCCTAAACACTATTTACATAACTAGTAATAAAGAGCTAAGTCCCATAAAAGAAGAACGATCATGATTTCACATGTAGTGACAGATTTGTGTGCAAAAGAAGTTGAGAATTAATTTAACTGGAAAGGACTCAGTTATATAATCAGTTGGGCTTTTCCCAGGTCGCACTAGTGATAAAGAACCCACCTGCCAATACAGGAGATATAGGAGACTCTGGTTTGATCCTGGGTCAGGAAGATCCCCTGGAGGAGGGCATGGTAACCCACTCCCTGAGGCACTTCTGAGGCATCATTTCTTAATCTGTAGAAGATAAGTAACAATGCCTCTCTTTTAACATTTTGTAATGACTTAGGATAATGTATTTTAGCCGTTTAGCACAGTGCCTGACAAACAAGGAAGGGTTTTTGCCAGAGCAGAAGCATAATAAAGATGCTTATGAAATCTTCTGGAATGTGTCCTTTTGATGGATTCTTATACATCTAGTAGTGTGTAAGTGTAGTCTAAATCTTTCACATAAGCTTAGGAGGAGACCAGCTGACTGGTATCCATTGTGAGGATATATTTGCCTCTCCTCTGTATGAAACCCAAGGACCCACCCTCAGCACTGCTTCATGGGCCATGGGGAGAGTGGTGGTAAAAGCCATCTGTCCTGCTGGGATGGAGAAGTGATTGATAAAGTTTCATGCACATGTTCCTCACAAGTCAATGACTGGAGTCTGCCTGATTCTGAATGTGCTGTCCATAGAGGCATCTGAGAGGACATATGTAGTGGCATTTAAGTGCTAATTTTTGCTTTGGAAGAAAAGAATATTTGCCTTGGAGACATTATTAAAAGCACAGACTGAGGCTGTAACATGTGGTAAATAAATAATCATCCTCACAGTTCAATATAATAAAACAAGTCTCACTGTGGAACTCAAGACAAGTAGACACATTTACTGGTTCCACTAAAATAGATAAAAGATGATTCTGGTTATTGAAGAGTATGGCATAGCAGAATACATTCTAATGGCTAAAAACTAGAGTGTTAATTCAAGTTGATTTCTTTATCAATTATGCAAGAAACCCCCCAAGCTAGTTAGAAATTTGATTTTTTAACTGTTCACTAAAATAGCATATTTGCCCATGTCTTCTTTTGAAGTGAAGCAAAGATCAACAAAGAATTTAAAATAGCTTGAGTGGCAAAGCTTATAAGAAAAAAGCCTGAGCTGAAAGTTGCTCAGTCCTATTCAACTCTTTGTGAGAATTCTCCAGGCCAGAGTACTGGAGTGGGTAGCCTTTCCCTTCTTCAGAGGATCTTCCCAACCCAGCGATTGAACCCAGGTCTCCCGCACTGCAGACAGATTCTTTACCAGCTGAGACATAAGGTTCAGAGTCCCTTGGACTGCAAGGAGATCAGACTTGTCAATCCTAAAGGAAATCACTTCTGAATATTCATTAGATGGACTGATGCTGAAGCTGAAACTCCAATACTTGGCCACCTTATGTGAAGAACTGACTCACTGGAGAAGACCCTGATGCTGAGCAAGATTTAAGGTAGGAAGAGAAGGGGAAGACAGAGGATGAGATGGTTGGATGGCATCACTGACTTGATGGAGATGCATTTGAACAAGTTCCTGGAGTTGGTGAAGGACAGGGAAGCCTGGTGTGGTGCAGTCCATGGGTCACAAAGTCGAACACGACTGAGCGACTGACCTGAACCGAACTGAGCTGAAGCTCTGTTTCACTTCAGTCACATTTGTATGAGACATCCACATACTCAGATGGCAAATGAGACAACTAGCCATGAGCAAAAAGGGGTGCTTTTCCTCCTGTATCAAAACCCTCCTGGGGACTTCCCTGTGACCCAGTGGTTAAGAATTCATCTGCCAGTGCAGGGGACATGGGGTAGATCCCTGGTTTGGGAAGATCCCACAGGTTTGTTAGTGCATGTGTAGTCACGTTAGACTGTAGCTTGCCAGACTCCTCTGTCCACAGAATTATCCAGGCCAGAATGCTGGAGTGAGCTGCCATTCCTTCTTCAGGGTATCTTTCCAACCCAGGGCTTGAACCTGCGTCTCTTACATTGGCAGGTAGATTCTTTACCACTGTGCCACCTGGGAAGCCCACATGCCTTGGGGCAACTAAGCCCATGTGCCCCAACTACTGAGCCCATGCTCTGCAACAAGAGAAGCCATTGCAAAAAAACACTAAAATAAAAGAAAGAAAGAAAAAACCTACTGGTTTCCCTCTACTGTCTGTTTTCCTCTTCTTTGGTAATAGAATTTTTAATTTAGCTAGAAATCACTTCCTGGATAAAGACTACATTTCCCAGCCTCCTTGGTGGCTAGATGACCATATAACTAAATTCTGCCCTTGAGATGTAATTGGAAGCAGCATACATCCATGCCCAGAGTGTCTTTTGACTTGTCTTCTTGCCTGCTAGCTGGAACATGACAGGAAAAATGGGAGTTCCCATAGTTCCCTTGTGAATAGCATCCATGTACAACAAAACAGAAGAATCTTGAGCCCACGGTACCATGGGGGATCATGCTATAATTTCAGGACTGATTCATTTTCAAAATGTCTAAATGTCAAAGAAGCCATATACTTCTATTTTTAAAGCCACAGTTCATAGATCTGTTTTTCTTACAGATTGCACCTAATATTGATTTATATAACCATACTCAGCATTCCATTTTGAAATTCAAAGGATTAGAGGTTTTCCAGAGTTTTCCTGAAAGCATATCAAGCAGTGATTATGAGGGTATATCTGGTGCCCCTCAGTGGGAGGTTCAGGCACCCACTCCCAATATTACTTTCAGTGAGATGGGGGAGGAACAAGGAAGGCATGAAGCCCATTACCATAAATTACCCAGTTTATACAGAATCCACTATGACCACGAGTTCTGCACAAGGGAAAAAAAGTGAAAATGGTAGTCACTCAGTCTTATCTGACTCTTTGTGACCCCATGGACTGTAGCCCACCAGGTTCCTCTATCCATGGAATTATCCAGGCAAGTATACTGGAGTGGGTAGCCATTCCCTTCTCCAGGATATCTTCCCAACCCAGGGATCAAACCCGGATCTCCTAAATTGCAGGCAGATTCTTTACTATCTGAGCCACCAGGAAAATTAGATATTTACTATTGGTTCTACCCCAAACAAAAATGGCAGAAATGCCAGTTTCTTCAGTAACAAGCACCGTGTGAGACCCCTGGTTTCTAATGAGTTCTACACCAAGCAATCTTTCAAATATACAGAAGACAAGGTATCTGAATGAAAAAGTTTCACTGGGAAATCCAGAATATAAGATGAAAGCAAGAGTAATGGAAGCAAATTGAATATTAGGAATATGACTTGTAGCAAGGCTTCCTTGAATGGGAAGTTCTGGGTGGGTCAGAATTGTTAGGTGAGGTCTTAAAGAAAGAGACATGATAATGGAATGTAAGCGTTCACATGACAAATGGGGGAAAAGGTAGGACAAGGGTAAAGGCAAGAGAAATCCTCCCATTAACTCAAGCGCCTCCTTTGTGCAGGGCTATGCTGAATGCTTGGGAGGACAAAATTAACCTTGAACAAGTAAGTTTACTGCATTATAGTTTAATTTCCTCATCTGCAAATGGAGATAGCTGTTGAGTTATATTCAGAACTAAATTTATGAATGTATATAAAGTATTTAGGATAGTACCTGGTATGTACCACATACTCAATCAATATAAGCTATCCCTATTATTATTTTTTGAGGAACTCAAAGTCCAGTGAAGGTGACAACATGTACTATTATAAATGGTAAATGTGGTATAATGATTAATATAATGTGGATAAAGCACTCAGGAAAACACAGCAGGAGAAAGCTAAGAGTTGGGAGAAGGCATTTATGAGTCTTCCCCAAATAAATCAAATTAGACTTTAGGTTTAAAAGGTGACCAAATGGGTTTCTCCAGATAAAGAACATAATTCCAGGTAGGGACAGCTGGTGCAAGTGCAAGGTGGTGAGATTAATGTGTGGCAGGTGGAAAAATGCTGATCACTCTTGGAGGGACAGCCAGAATCAATGAGATCTACTGGTACACATTACATAAACCCAGCAATTGTTTACAGCTAACATTCATTCTGACAGGGCCACATCTGTTCCCATTGGCTGGTATCTATGCTGAACTGGTTGTTGTTTTGAATATCATCTCTAAAAAATTGTGTGGGAGGTGATGTGGGAAATGTCAGTACAGGCTTTGTAAACGTGGCTAAAGAATCAGGAATAAGAAACCCTGATGATTAAGTTAACTACCTCCTGAAAAGCAGACACCCACTTCATAGAGACAGACCGCTGCTGCAGGTTTTGCTCTTCCTTATTATTGGTGACCTTCTTGTGTAACATTTTCAGTATCATTTAGTTGATAGTGGACAAGCAATTTTTACTGAAAAAAAATATAAAGCTGACGGGCCCCAGAAGTGTCTAAACTGTGCCCCATGTCGTTTGAAAGATGTGGCTGTGTCTTGTATATGTGTGATGCCAGTGGAGATACTGATGGAGTTTCCATATACTCTCTCTGTTTCCCAGCCCATGCTGATTTGTTCTGACTGAAGACGTGTGAGCAGAAGTGATGAGCTCATGTTTGGTCAAATATGAAGGGCTGATATGTGTTCTCTGTGTATTTTCTCCTGCGGTTATGCTGCCATGAAGGGATGTGTGATGGACACCTTTGTTGGATGTGTTGAATGAACGACAGAAAAAACATTACAGAAGGTAGAAAGCTTTGTTGTGAATAAACTGGGTTTGCAGAGTTAATTTGTAACCATAGCATAGTCATCACCCTGGCTAATATCACAACTGTTATCAGAAGTGGAATATCATCCATTGCTGTGGACTAAATACATGTGCTCTCCTCCAAAATTCATATGTTAAAACTACCGCCCCCCACCACCAAAAAAAAAAAAAAAGAAAGAAAGGAAATGTTACTCCTCAATGTCATAGCTTTAGGAGGTGGGACTTTGGGAACACAATTAGGCTGAGATGGGGTCATGAGAGTGGAGCCCTCATGAATGGGATTAGTGCCCTTGTAAGTGTGACAAGAGTGCCCGTTCCCTTCTCTGCCATGTGAGGACACAATGAGTCAGAAGTCTATGCCTGGAGGGGCCTCACCGGGCAGAACCCGACCATGCTGGCACATGGATCTTAAACGTCAATCCTCCAACACTGTGAGAGAAAGCTTCTGTCATTTTCAAGCCAACCAGTCCAGTATTTTGCTATAGCAGCCAGACTGACTAAGACGCGCATCAAACCCCTAAAACATGTAGCTTTTGTTTCAGTTCCATTCAGTTCAGTTGCTCAGTCATGTCCGACTCTTTGCGATCCCATGGACTACAGCACACCAGGCTTCCCTGTCCATCAGGAACTCTCAGAGCTTGCCGAAACTCATGTCCGTCGACTGGGTGTTGCTGTTGTTTAGTGACTGGTAATATGAAGTGGTGAAACATACTGGAGGCTAAAAGCATGGTGCCCCTGGTTTTGCAGGAACAAAATATTTCTAAAACTATCATCTGAGGAAGTTTACTGGGTACGAGGCAATGTGAGTTCTAAGCCAGAAACTCTTGGGAAAGACACTGAAAAACAGAAACTTAGTTTTGCTCTTGCATTTTGGCAGCTAGATTTGACAAGGGGTCAAGGATTTGAGAAAGAAGATTTCAGAGCAAATTGGCTGGGAGAAGTAAAGTTGCTTAAAAAATAGTATAGATATATGGAGCTTTGCATTGAGGGGAAAGTTGGCTTTGAGACTCCCAAACCATAGGGGTTGGGACTTCAAGGGGCATTCAACATCAATTTTACCAATAAGAGCTTTCAAAGCAAAGTGTTTCTTTCTTTCTTTTAAAAGTGTGAGTTGACTAAAGCCTATAGCTTTAATAAATTAAAAGCTAGATGCATATGCCAAGAAGGTGAGAAAATAAGCATTTTAGAGTGTACTGAAAAGAACTATATGATCACCAATACATAGAAATTACTCTAAATGAATTAAAAGTTTACTGAGTTGTTGAGAAATTTTTACTGCCAAAGGAGCTATAAATCTTGTCTAAAAACATCTGTGACTATTGAAGTTTAAAATGACTCTTCAACCAAGGAACAGGCTAAAGAGAAGTACACTCTTAAAGGACAGCATATTCCCCAGGGCCCATTAAATATGGTAAAGGGATATAAAGGACAAATAAGAATATGCTGGAAAGGGATCCAAGGACCTTGGAGAACAATGGGTAAGGAGTCCTTCCCCCAGAGGACAGAATCCGTGTCTAATCAAGTAATAGTCTGCATACCCCACATCCTTAGGAATCTTCCCAGACAGAGTAGACGAAGGAATGCTCCGTGTCTTCCATTGTTCCTGTTTATTAATGTTCATCTTATTTCCCTTCCACCATTCTAGAATGAGGAGTGAGCAGAAAATGTGTTGAGTTCATACGTTTCTGGGCTGAGAAGAGCCATACTTTGACATGATTGCACAAAATGTTGCAGAACATCATATGGTTGTTCTGTGTATGAGCAGGATTCAACGGTAAGATGAAATTTTAGATCATTTCTTTTGGGGAACCATTGAGTGTTCTCTGTACACAAGAGTGCACCAGGTGGAAATCCTATAGGAAACAGAAGGCGCGCTCGAATTAGAATACACTGAGGGAGGTTTACCGGTGAAGAGTTCAGTCATAAAGATGTAGGTGGAATATTGAAGGAACAATGAGGGATGGTATGGAAACCCAGGGCTGTTGTCGTCCATGGACCCAGAAAAATAAGAATGAATGGCTTCCAGCCTCTGGAAGGAGCAAGAGTGAGTCATTTAGGTCAGAAAGCCAAGGTGACTTCACAGGGAGAGAATTGGGGGCATAAATACCCTGACTTCATTCTCCTCCTCCTCCTCCTCCTCCTCCTCCTAGGTCTCCTGGGGCTTCCTCTTTAGTAATCCTAGTTGGAAGGCACTGGCACTGCAGCTTTTTTGATGTGGTCCATATATATTAGCATCTACGAGCAGAAAGCTAAGTGATGAAGGAGAAGAACAGATGTGGAAGGGCTGACAGATGACATAAGGAACGGGAAAGAAGGAAAAAGAGGGTTATTGAGTGACCGGAATGGAGAATTTAGGCAAGTAATCCTATTCACACCCCCTTCCACACTTTCACGCTGCAGAGTCTTCAGTGAGGAATAAACGCATGCTGTGAGCGGTTAAGACCTCCAGATGCATGGTGCCGATGGGAAGAGTTCCAGGCTTCAGCACTCGATCAGTGAGCTATACACTCAGTAAGGAGTTGATACGGACCAGGACCAAAGTTCATAGCTCCTTCCAAGTTAGCCGGCTGCTGACCCAGGACTAAAGTCATAGCCTGGCTCAAAGTAAGTAGCAGGGAGCAGAGTTCATGAAATATGACAGTGTTTGAGCCCCAGGTATTCCCTCCACATTCTCCACTGACCACCCTGCTCACTTCGTGGTAGATCCATTGCATTAATGGTGCCAGTTCTTTACTCGTCTCTATACCCAGCCCTATATGATGTGACTCTGCAGTTCCTTCCACTAATGAGATGGAGTCTGTTTTACAGCTGCTTGGTGACATCCTCTCCTTCAGATCTGAGTTAACCAAGAGGTCCTATATATCTGTTTCTGCTCTACTATCTCCATGAGAACATGCCCTGGTTAACCTACTGGAAGATAAGAATATCTGAAGCAGAGCCAAGTCACTCCAGCCAAAGTCATCATACATTAGGCAATACTATCTGAAGCCTACACATGGGAATGATCCCAGGCAATATCATTACAGATTAACCTACCTGCAGTTGATCAAGATGTGTTATCATGAATAGATCATTTTGCATGCTACCGAGATTTTGTGGTTGCTTATCACAGTGTTACTGTGACGATAGATAATATACAGTCCCTCATTCGTCTCCAGGTATATTAAATTATCCCTTCATAAGGCTATTATTCTACTTCATTGACAGTTTTGACTGCATAATGGCTTTAGGTCTAATTTTCATGAGCAGTCATTTTCACAATGTCTTTTTCTTTTAAACTCTCTCTAAGAATTGTTTTAGGCCCTTATTCATTCTCATTTCCTTTAATCATGTTTTAGCTTTAAATAAATCCAGACTCTAAGTCAATCAGTATTAAAGTTCTGGCTCTGCTTTTTAACAACTATAATCTTAAGAAGATTAATTAAACTTGCTAAGCTTCAAACTCCTCTTCTGTAAAATGGGAAGAAACCTGTTGTGAGAACTAAATGAGAAAATGCCTGAAGTTTTTAGCATGATGCCTTTGTCTTCCTTCACAGATAAGTCAGTCACAAGAGAAAAGATTATATCTACTTGTTATTAATCACACTTGGAGATGAAATACAGCATGTAAGTTACCAAACTGGATGGAAGGGATGAGATGAACCATATTTGCAACCCAAATTTTTATTTCTGCCTATTGTTTGCTGTATCTTTTTCAGGGAAGAATAAGAACCAGTAACTTTGTAAATAAAAGTGAAGAGGCCAAGATTCCTTTATGGATAGCGATTCCCTTCTCCAGAATATTTACATATTCCCAGGAGGACAATATTGCAGGTTACTGAACTAAGTCAACAAAATTTGGAGCAGGGGATTCTAGAGGTGTGCTGTAGCCAGCCTGAACCTGTTGGTGAGTCAGTTGTTACATTTTCAGGATTTTTCTTTAGTTGGGTGTTCTATATATTTGCTATTAAAAAATTAATCAATTTATAGTGAATTAAGTTACAAGAAATACAAAGTTAGTAAATACTCAAAACTCATCACTTCCTAGCTATTTTACCACATTTTACGGTTATAAATGCTCTTGAGGTTGTTTACATCAATTGCATCTAGGCAGTGGAATATCATACAATGGTGTGGTATAATATATCTTTTCCCACCCAGCTCTGAGTTTGTGACACCACATTGATCCACTGAAACTGCCCATGGCAGGAGTATACACACCCAGGAATCAGGAAATTCTGCAGACCAGGGCTTTTGTCCCGGGAAGCCAGTTGGCCAATTTATGTCGTTTAGTCACTGTCACGTCTGACTCTTTGGCAACCCCTTGGACTATAACCTACCAAGGTCCTCTGTCCATAGGATATTCCAGGCAAGAGTACTGGAGTTGATTCCCACTTCCTTTTTCAGGGGATTTTCCCGACCCAGAGATCAAACCCATGTCTCCTCCACTGGCAGGCAGATTCTTGACCCCTGAGGCACCAGGGAAGCCATGAGCACTATACACTGGCACACATCTGTTTGGTCAGCCGCACCTACGCAGGCATTATTGAGTCTGTACTTATTTAGAAGGACACTTTCCCTTGCCTACTTCTGTCACGTTACGATATGAAGAAGTTGCCTATATCTGTCATTACTCCTGCAAGGAAAACTTTTCTTCTCCAGTAATACACTAATGGGTCAAACAAACTTTAGAAGAAGCCATCAGAATTAACTCCAGAATGTGGTCATTGCTATTCTTAGCTGCCTCATGGTCTGGCAAAGGGTAGAATGAGAAATGTATAGCAAAGATGAGGCAACCTTGGAAACCTGGGGCAAATATTTTCTGAGGATTCTTTTGTTAATCTGATTTCTTGGCTGACTGCAGTATGTGGAAAGAGTAAGAGATAAGTGTTCCAAGCCCTGCTGAGTTGCTGCTCAATCTGTGGCCTTTTTCCCATCACTTTCACTCTTATGGGGCTTCAGTTTTAGTCATTCAGAAAATGAGGGCATGTATTAGATAATGAGTAAGAGCTTATTTGGGCTTACCCTGGTGCCTTAGAGGTAAAGAATCCGCTGCCAATGCAGGAGACGTGGCTTTAATCTCTGAGTTGGGAAGATCCTTCCCCAGGAGAAGGAAAGGGTAATCCACTCCAGTCTTCTTGCCTAGGAAATCTCATGAACAGAGGAACTTGGTGGGCTACAGTCCATGGGGTCACAAGAAGTTGCACATAACTGAGTGACTAAACAACAACAATAATAGCTTATTTAGCTCTCAGATTTCATGATATTTAGGTCATGTAGGGGGAATTAAAAGGAAGCATCTCTGAAAGACTCTCTGCTTCTTCTCCTATTTATAAATCTTTGGTGACAAAGACAATTTTAGAGAGATGTGACCAGCTGGACTCACATCTTGTAAAGGAGAGAATTTAAAACAATGAGAGAGATTTCACATAGGTAGATTGTTACCCCTGCCTCAGAGCTTCTCATTTTGTTACAGGTCATGTGAAGAGCAAACTTCAGCCCTTCTCCTCGGGATGATTTTAAAAGAGTGGACAAATTGTATGGTGGGAGATAATGAGGAAAAGACTGCTTTGTCCACTTTTAGAGATTGTTTGTCTCTGGAAATACAGCCCAGCCAGGGATGGAGGGGGCAGAGATGCGCAGATGGGAGCCTGGGTCTTGTTGGATAAACAGCTCCTTCAGCTGGTTGTTGCCCCAGTGCTGGTTGCCCCAGCTAGTCGCGGCCCTATCCCCCACCACCTCAAGGCCAGCAGCCGCCTCTGTTTCTGCCTCCACTTGGCTGAGCCGGGGCTGGGCTCCCACTGCTGCTGAACATTGCCGGGGACACTCATCATCCTGAGTCAGACAAGCTGGCGGGGATGACCTATTAGACCACAGGGCCTTCACCACTCTGACTCAAACCCACAAAAGCAGGACAGTCAGACTTTTGTGGCCAATGTCCTCTCACCTCCTCGATTCCCAAACCCTCAGGGTGTCCATCGACTCATCCCCTGAGTGCTGCTGGGGGTGGGAAACCCCAGAACCCCAGGAGGATTTCTGGAGAAAGGAGAGGTTTAGCCCCAAATGAATTAAGAACCAGTTGGCACCACGCCCTCAGATGAAAATTGTTTCCTACTTTGCCAACTGTTTCGAACATCTCTCGGCTTTGATCTCTTATACTTTTGTCTCCAACTGGATTTTAGGTCCCTGAGGCCTCTGCCTCCTTGGTTTGCACTTCTTCCAGAGTCAGTTACAAAGGATCACCAGTAGACATTTATGATTTGATCAGTGTTTCCCTATGGGGCTCTGCTGTTCCAACTCTTGAGCCCACAGAGATGGACGCTGCCTGCCTGGCAAGAGGACAGCTCAGTCCGCCGCCACAGACGGGATGTGCTCTTCTGTAAATGCACCTGACACCATAGAAGCCTCAGTGGCCAAGATAACCCTTCCCCTAGATTTACTTTCATTCTACGGTACTTTCTTTTCTGTTTAACATATGATTTTTTTCAACCTTTTCCACAATTTTGCACTAAAGCCATCTGGTTCTGAAAGGCTTCATTAGCTAACATATTGGCTTGGACATGTGGATCAATTTTGAACTGCTGCTGTCCTAATCTAAGATGTTTTTTCCCTAAATTGTTCTTGAATTTGTTTTAATAGTTCTTTTTAAAATGATCCATCAACCCAGACTTAAAAATTGTTATCAGTTAATCTTATCAGTATCAGTAGTCCCTAACCAGGGGATTTAGACATTGCATGTCTAAGAAGTGGATTAAGGAAACATAAAGATTTGTACCTAAGTGTTCATGGCAGCATTATTCATGATAGTAGAAAGGCAGAAAATCCCAGGTCTCTATCAGTTGATAAACAGGTAAGTAAAATGGGGTCTATTCATAAAGAGGAACATTATTCAGCCGTAAAAATGAATGGGGCACTGATCCATGCTACAGCATGGGTGAACCTTGGATATATTGATCAGACAAAGAAGCCAGACACAAAGGACACCCATTCCATTTCCTGAAGTGTCAAGAATACACAGATCCATAGAGACCAGAAGTAGATTAATGGTTGCCCTAGGGGCTGGGGTGGGGGGAGGGGTTGAAGGGAGTGAAGACTTTGCTATGAATGGGTATGGAGTTTCTTTGAGGGTGATAGAAAGGTTCTAAAATTGATGATGATGATGGTGGCCCAACTCTGTGAATATACTAAAGGCCATTGAATTGTGCACCTTAATTGGATAAAATGAATGGTATATGAACCATATCTCAATAAAGCTATTCTGATAAAAATTCAAGCCTCTTATTTTTATTTCATAAATTATCTTTTCCATTATGTATTTGTCATCAATTAAATATTTTGCTCCTGAGTGACTAAGAAAAAAAGTAGCAATCGTCTTACTAAGAAACAATTACATGATAACATCATTAACAGGGATAACATACTATTTTTTAATTGGATACTTTTTTATATAGATCAGTGAGGAAGCACTATTTAGGTTGGCAACAGCTACTATTGATTACCTTTTAAAGGCTGTCAGCATATACAAAAACCAAAGTCCTTGTACTGCCTGCAGAGACCTACCCAACCTGTTTTCTGTTTCTCCTATGCATCATCTCCCCCTGCTCTTCCTCCTGGCTCGGTGGCCTCTGGCTCACTCTCTCTGTAGATGCTTGGCACACTACTCTCCCCCCAGCCTCTGCCCTAGCTGTCCTCTCTGCCTAGAACGCTTCTCCTATATCCGCGAGCCTGGCTTCACTCTCCGCTAATTCAAGTTTCACCCAGGAATCAGCTTGCCCCTGGGGCCTCCCCTGACCACTGGTGTACCCTTCAAACATACTAAATAGCTTACTGATTCATGATGCGTACATTTCCCTGCGCGCCTCCTCTTTTAGAACATAAGTTCTATGAGGTCAGGGATATTTGGCTGCTGTATTCCATGATACATCCCTGGCATGTACCACATTGCTGGTATATCACTGGTGTTCAATTGACACCTGTTAAATGAAGGATAGACCTGGAGGCTAGTAGTCCAGTGTTAGTATGCTGTCTGTGCTTTGTTAATTTATCAACCAGCCCATCTCTAGCTTTAGATATTCTTCTGAATTTGGGATTAAATACCAGACCAACCAAATCAAACATTCAAAATGCATCTTTGGAAAGTAAAGAGTCAGTTCTGTGAAATGAAATTAATCTATAAAGAGAAATATACAGTATAAAAATCTTGACTACATGTTGGTTTTTATTCTAGTAAAAATATTTAATAGATCACTTTGAGGTCTTCTTAAAGTTAACAGCATATATGAATTAAGTCAGTCAAACAAACACTGAGTATCTTTGGTGTTCTGGGCACAGGGTAGCAGTGATATAACGGTGGGTGGAGCTTACATTGCGGTGGAAGAACAACGAAAGCACCTAAACAAGTATTCAATACAAATAATCCCAGTGGGTACTGACAGCTCTAAGAGAAGCCAGAAGGGTTAGAGATAAAGACTGAAGGGGTTCTGGAGTGGTCAGAAAAGATCTGTTTGAGACGCCAACATTTGCACAAAGACTTGAGTATAGTGAGGCGGAGACTCATGCGGATAAGTAGGAAGAGTGCCCCAGACAGAGCATACAGCTGATACAAAATCCCGCCGCTGGCAACTGTAGGTATATTAGAAGAAAAGCAGTGATGAGGAAAAATCTAGGAAATGATGTTGGAGTAGTCTCCAGGAATCAAGTCACCGGAGAGCTTTGCAGACCATGCTCAGGACCCAGTGGCTGTCTATCTAGGACCAAGAAAGCCTCTGCCAGGTTGAACTGACATGATTTCTTCTCCACTGAGTGATGTAATCTGATCTGAGAATGTAAGTAAGAGCAAAAGGAGTCAGGCTTTATGAAAGGCAGAGGGAAATCTGGGGCTAGACTCTGGAAGGCAGCAGTGGGCCACAGGGAAGAAGAGCTGAGTTGAGTCTCCATTGCCTTGGAAATCTCAGACCTCTTAGAACTTTGCCCTCAGCCTGGGAGCTTCCCTGTATGATGGGCACGTTGGCATGTATCCAAAGGAACAGACAAGAAAATCAGGAACTGTGCTGCGGTGAGTTCCATCTTCTCAAAGGCAGGATCCAAAAATGCCATGGGATCGACCCCTGTTCAGGGTGGAAATACAGGTTACTTCACTAGCTCCCCAAAGTTATATAAAAGAGGGGATCCTAACTGAGTTTGTTCCTCTCCTACAGTAGGTTTCCTCAAAGCAGTCCCTCTGGCATCAATCCAATGGTAAACAGTTTGGGAGGCAAGTAATACAGATGTGGGAGAGGAAAAGTGAGACCTGGAAAGAAAGGAAGGCGGCCTGCACAGAGCATTTTGTTGAATCAGCTATTGCTGTGAGCAACTAGAACTTGGTTCTGCTGGAAAAATGGTGGTTACTTCCAACAACGGTACTGGGGTATGTATATACCAAGTACTGTCTGACACGGATTAAAAAGTCCATGGGATTCTCCAGGCAAGACTACTGGAGTGGGTTGCCATGCCCTTCTCCAGGGGAATCTTCCTGACCTGGGGACTGAACCAGTGTCTCTTGTGTTTCCTGCATTGGCAGGCAGGTTTTTTTTTTAAATCACTAGAACCACCTGGGACACCCAAAAGTTACTCCCAGTGGGGGTGAATTCCCCTTCACTTCTTGCCTATCATGTGAGTGGCTGAGCTGCTGGATGTAGGGGCCAGAGAAAGCCTTTAGACAAAGAGAGAGCTGGGCTGCTGAGCCCTGAATGAGCAGGGGAAAAGGGTATGGTTAGGGTTCCCACAGTATCTGCTGCAACCACTCCTCAGGGCGATTGTTGCTCACGTAGGCTGCATACCTGCTCCCTGGGGTTTTGCAACCAGCCTCTCATTCCTCGGCCTGTCCAGTCTCAGATTCTGTGACGCGGATAGCACAGGGGGAGGAGGTGCTCCTCAGGGTCTCAGGCTGCAGACCATTCCTTTGGTGGAATTCATAGTCTCTGAAGAGCACACAGTATTAATAGCCGTGAGAACTTGCAAACTTGCAGCAAGCCCATCACAAATCAGTGATAACACCCTAAGATGTTCTTTGAAGAACTGGATCATGGAGAAGCAAGAATTTTATAGTTCAAAGTCAGGTTATCTTTTGTTTGTGACTATTTCTGTGTGGGAAGAAACTTATGAGGCCAGGGACATCTTTCCTGGGTACCAGCAGCCAAAATTTTTCTCTGTCTGTCCCTATAATATACTTTGTCTAGGGCCCGTGAGTTCGAAGTGACTTAATAGAAGACACTTTCTCATTGGCAGGCAATGCACATATAAGATTAGCTTAAAACATTTTCCTTTTGAGCTGAAATTTTGGTTTGAGGCCAGCATTAATCAGGAAGATGATGTATGACTGAGTTTTAGTTAGCTGCTGAAATGAAAAGAATGCATGTATAAGTGTGTGTGTGTGTGCGCGCACAAGAGGAGACTTGGTGGAAATGGTGACCCAGTTCTAACTCTAATAGGACAAGCAAGGCTGTTGTAAGGCAGGAATGACTTCATCAGGAACTCAGGAAATCCTCACTCAAACTTCCAAATATACAAATAGATTCCTTTTATTCTGCTGTGAATCAAAATGATGCCACGTCCTGTAATGAAGGATGTTGTTGACCAGGTTGAATGGGAGCCAACCTTGCCTTGCCTTTGTTTCTATGACAGTCGTTCTGAGGTTCACCATTTTAAGGCTGGGAGTTACCTTATTTGGCAAACACACAGGAATACTGTTTCCACATTTATTTGGGGGTGACTGAAGTTTAACTTAATTTTTACCTCAGGGTAGGAGGTGTGTTCATTGCTGGAGGACAGATGCACAAATATTTGTGTACAGGCTCCCATGCAGCCACACGAAAATAGAGAGTAATAGCTAAACAAATTCCTGCCATAGTGAAGCTGCACTGTCATTGAGCCAAGGATTTTTTTTTTTTTTTTTTTGAAGTTGTCAACTGCAAATATATGTGGGAGTGGGTCAAAAGAAAACCTGGGCTTATTTTTTCTTTCTTGTAGAAAACCATAGGCAACCATTAGTTTTTCTAAATATTAACTTCTCAAACCAAGCAGGTAACTTGCTCATGGGGATGGCAGGTGAAATGGTCTGTTGACCAGGCACATGGGGATGAAGAGTCGTGGTAGCATCTTGAGGGCAGTGATGCAAACCCTTGTGAAATCAGCCACTGGACTCCCTGGGAGACACAAAGATTTGAGGGCCCTCCACCCAGCTGCACAGGGCCTGTGCGGGATATCCTTCTTTGGGTTTCAGAAGAGGGCACGCTGCCCAATTTTCCCAGCTGCAGGAAAGAAGAAATCACCCGAAATGCTGAGATAATGCCTGAACTTGCAGTGTCTTCTGTCCCGCCTTCTGGTCCACCCCCAACAAATTCTATCTTTGTTTCAGGCCATGACTCATGACCCGCCCCCACCCCTCCATCAGCTGTGACTCACAGCAGGAGCCAGATAAACTGAACGTGGAACAGAGCGGTAGGAGAGCTGCACTGTTTCCACCCTGCCTCCATTTTTTTTTTTTTTTTTTTTGCCTAACGAGAAAAGTTAGGTCAAATGATCAGGTGGCGGGAATCTTCTTTGAGTGTTTTTGTTTTGTCTTTGTGTGTTTAACTTAGGGGAATTCCTTCGTTGGATGGGGGATCCGGCTGGGTATTCCCTTTTAAGGTAACTCAGTGATACTGTGGTTCAAGCTTCCACCTTTGGCAATCACTTACATTTGCCTGATTGTGCAAATGGCCCTACATTTTTTTTTTTTTTTTTTGTCCACTGCACCCCTCCTCCTTGCCCTTGGTGACAGGACTTTAAAGCTACTTCCTTTAAAGGGTGGAGTCTCCTTTACCCACTTCTTGAGTTTGAGTTTGCACATGTGACTTACTTTGTCCAACAGGAAGCTGCAGAAGTGATGATGTGCCAGATTAGAATATAGGCCTCAAGAGCCCATAAATTCTCTGTCTGTCTGACTCCTCTGCTTTTCTATGAGAACAGACCCAGGCTAGCCTGGTAGGGGGTGATGATCACATTCATCAGAGTCAGGTTTAGGCCAAGACCATCCTACAACAGTCAGATCCCAGCCCACATATCTGTTGTTGTTCATTTGCTCAGGCATGTCCAACTCTTTGTGGCCCCAAGGACTGCAGAATGCCAGGCTTCCCTGTCCTTCACTGTCTCCTAGATCTTCCTCAAGCTGATGCCCATTAAGTCGGTGATGCCATCCAACCATCTCATCTTCTGTCATCCCCTTTTCCTCCTGTCTTCAATTTTTTCTAGCATCAGAATCTTTTCTAATGAGTCAGCTTTTCGCATCAGGTGGCCAAAGTATTGGAGCTTTAGTTTTAGCATGAGTCCTTCCAATAAATATTCAGGCTTGATTTCCTTTAGGATTGACTGGTTTGACCTCCTTGTAGTCGAAGGGATTCTCAAGAGCCTTCTCTAACACTACAGTTCAGAAGCATCAGTTCTTCAGTGCTCAGCCTTCTTTACGGTCCAACTCTCAGATCCATACATGACATATGGACCAAATATGTCCATGCTGCTACTGCTGCTAAGTCGCTTCAGTCGTGTCCGACTCTGTGTGATCCCATACACAGTGGCCCACCAGGCTCCCCCATCCCTGGGATTCTCCAGGCAAGAACACTGGAGTGGGTTGCCATTTCCTTTTCCAATGCATGAAAGTGAGAAGTGAAAGTGAAGTCGCTCAGTCGTGTCCGACTCTTAGCGACCCCATGGACTGCAGCCTACCAGGCTCCTCTGTCCATGGGATTTTCCAGGCAAGAGTACTGGAGCGGGGTGCCATTGCATTATACATATAATCCAACAATTATAGCTTTGACTATATGGACCTTTGTTGGCAAAGTAATGTCACTGCTTTTAATATGCTGTCTAGGTTTAACATAGCTTTTCTTCCAAGGAGCAAGCATCTTTTAATTTCATCTGCAGTGATTTAGGAGCCCAAGAAAATAAAATCTCCCACTGTTTCCATTGTTTCCCCATCTATTTGCCATTGATGGGACCAGATAACATGATGTTTGTTTTTTGAATGTTGAGTTTTAAGCCAGATTTTTCACTCTTCTTTTCCACTTTGATCACTTTCTACCATACCTGACGCTTCATGAGAAGAGCAAAAACAAAACACAAAATTGCTATTTGAAGCCACTAAGATTTGTGGTAGTTTGTTACTTTGGCAGTAGATAACTGAGCTACCTTTGTGTGTTTTAACTATATGGACCGGCATTTTTAGATTAAAAGAACCCATGCCATATGTATATCAGAAGCCCAAACTTCTGATTCTTGACTCCTCTCAGTGATCAAAAGTGTTGTTGCTAAAGGCCCTCCAAAGTTGGAGAAAGTTAAGCTCTTAGAGCATGTCACACGAATTTGTTGAGAAGAAAATTTACCGCTATTCTACTGGGCATAGGTTATCAAACCAAGATGAAATCAGTGCCAGATCCATTGTATTATTTTGCCAGAGCTATGAAGTACAAAGTTTCACAGATTGGGTGGCTTCAACAGCAGAAATTCATTTTTAAACAATTCTGGAAGTTGAATATTTAAGACCAAGGAGCTTTCTTCTGGAATCCCTCCCCTTAGTCCTCATGTAGTCGCCCCTGTGTATGTCTCTGTGTCCTGATTTCCTCTTCTCACAAAGATACCAGTCGTATTGGATCAGGGCCCACCTGAATGACCTCAGTTTAACTTAATCACCTCCTTAAAAACCAAAGCTCCAAATATAGTCACATTCTGAGATCCTGTGGATAAGGGCTTCAACATATAAAATTGGAACTTAGATGCTCCTGTAAGAGAGGACTTTGGGGACAATTTGTTTCTAACTAATTTTCCTTCTAACTCTACTGCTTTGGTTTCACATCAAAACAATTCATCATCACCACTTCCCACTTTTCAATGACTTTCATTCTCAATATTATGTCATTAAGACTTAAAATATTAGAAGTCAGATATAAATCAATTCCTCTCCTCTACTGTAAAAATTGAGGAGTTAAGAATTCCACCATTAAGTCTGATTACTTGAGTCAGTTCTTTACTTCAGCACTTATGTCATATGGATATCTCTCTTTCTCTAGAACTTATTTTTTTCACCTACATAAGAAGATGAAATGAGGTAAACACTCAATGCAGCATTTGACAGACAGGAAGCCCTCAGTTAATGCTTACCATTGTTCATCCACCCATTCATCTAATAAACAATTTGTTTGATGGTGCAGTTACTTTCTATTTGAAATTTATTTTTGATTATTTTTCCTCCTGAAAGTTCATATTTTTTTCTTTTGAAAGAGTCATTTCTCTTAAGTCACAAAATAGCCAGCATAGTACAAAACCAAACAAAATATATGAGGAATTAATACTTCTAGGAATAAAGCATGCAGGTAAAGTGATCATGCATCCAATTTTCCAAAGTCAGTCCCAGCTCACACCTATTATTCTAGTTTACTTATGGATAGCATCCCCTTTCTGTCAAAGGTGGCCTGAGTTTGTATGATGAATTATGCGATCCCTTATATATACATGGTTTGTTTGGGTCTTTGGCTTTAGCACCACAAAGTACTCCTAGAATAAATCCCCCATATTTAAACAATGTTAGGTAAAGATTGTTTAAAAATATGTGTGATTCCCTACATACTGTGATTTTTCAAACTCAGTGGCATTTATGTAATATGTAATCACTTTACATTTGATGCTGAACCCTTAATACATCTTATCCTATGTTTCAACAATAAAGTAGAATGCATCTGATTCATAGTTTAAAAATAATTTTCTATTTGAAACATACATCTGCTTTAAAAATAAACAAGCCAATTTTTGAGTTGGATATTATGTACATTTAGGGTCTTTCTCACAAAATATGCTATCTTTAATTTTTACATAAAAGTTAATAATATCTCATAATGAAAACATGCAAGTTTCATATCAGAAGAGAGGAACTTTATAGTTTTTAGCTTCAAAAACCACTGCATACAAATAGCCACCCTCAGTGGAGGCTATAATGTTTTTTGTTATTATTTTTGCTTATGTTTGTATACCTTAAAACACTACCAAATTAGCATGTCTGAAGCAATTCATTCCAGATCAGATGTGGAAAAAAATTTCAACCCACTTCTCTTCACAGTTGGGGCAGGCCTTGAAATTGCCAAGGGAAATCCCAGGGACTTGGCCATACTGAAGAGTGAAATCGGTCTGTTTTCTAGGATTCCCTTACTGTGCTCGAAATACTTAACTAAATAACAAAGTTTGGGGATTTTAAATGAGGTGTCCTACACTCTAGGTAATTTAAGGGAGTCAAATATTTTAAATTCAGTAAACAATTCAATTCAATTCAAAACAACAAACATTTCCCCCAAGTCTTATGTAATATGCCACAGAGATCATAAACATGATTGAAATGTGAAGTTTGTTTCTATTCATGCAAAACAGCAATTTCCCCCAATCCCCCTCACAAACTATGTATATGTGTGTGTGCGGGGGGAGGGGTGTGTGTGCGACCCCATGGACTGTAACCTGCCAGGCTCCGCTGTCCATGGAATTCTCCAGGCGAGAATACTAGAGTGGGTTGCCATTTCCTTCTCCAGGGGATCTTCCCGACCCAGGGATTGAACCCAGGTCTCCCGCGTTGCAGGCAGACGCTTTAACCTCTGAGCCACCAGGGAAGATTGTGGATGAATATTAGTATTTTGATTCCCGTTGGGCTTCTTTAGTTTTATACTACTGGGCTAGCCATACAATCATCCGTCTTTCCATCCACCCATCGATTTTTTACCAAGTACCAACTATGTTCCAGTCTCCATTATGGGCCCTGGGGTTAATTAAGCTCCAATAAGTGATTTGATTGAAGTCCTTCTTATTTTTTATGTAATCATTTTAACTCTAACACAACCTGTTGGAATTTGACTGGAACCTGAACTACTCAGATGCGTTATAAGAAATCCAGTTTTACCTCAATTCACAGTGGGTACTTGGTTCTCCTTTTGCTGCTGCTAAGTCACTTCAGTCGTGTCCAACTCTGTGCGACCCCATAGACGGCAGTCCACTAGGCTCCCCCGTCCCTGGGATTCTCCAGGCAATCACACTGGACTGGGTTGCCATTTCTTTCTCCAATGCATGAAAGTGAAAAGTGAAAGTGAAGTCGCTCAGTTGTGTCTGACTCTTAGCGACCCCATGGACTGTAGCCTACCAGGCTCCTCCGTCCACAGGATTTTCCAGGCAAGAGTACTGGAGTGGGGTGCCATCGCCTTCTCCTTGGTTCTCCTTTTACGTTACATTAAATGCCCAGATTTACATTAAATCTGGACTCTGGTGCTGATGGTAGGATTTAGTGCCTGCATGCCTCAAATTAAAGGATCCTTGGTAGCTTCCTATTTCTTCTGTGCCCACCCAATCAGCCCTCTTTTAATTACTAACTGATGGCATGACATATATATATATTCATTCAAGTTTTAAGGCTTTCTTAATTTTCATTTATACTTAATCTTTTTATGACTATCTCTCATCCCCCAACTATCTCCCCATCCCTATCTCCCATCCCACAACTGACCCCTCGTCTGGCCTAGAATGGCTCATGTCCATCTCTTACACAAATTTTATATAATATTGATACATAAAACGCTGAGCTAGGACTCCACAAACAACTCCTACTGAGTCAAATGTCATGTATAGGAGGGGAAGCTGGGGAATAGAGTTCCAAGGGGTATTGTGTCAGAGGAACAAAATGAGGTAACTGTACCATTGTTGCTGCAGTTGCCAAGCCGATACAGCCAGGGAAAGTGCTGCAGCTGATACCAGGCTGCCTGTGGGAGGCTCCTGCTTCCTGCCCACATTCACTCCTGCTTGTTCTGTACCCCGGGGCTGACCCACAAAGGGTATACCTGTGGGTTTTGTCTTCATTTGGGCTCCCTCAGAAGCAGAGGCTGAGATAGGGATTGTCCTGTAAATAACTGACCTGGTGGTGATCCCAGGATGTAGGGAAGAGGTACAGGGGAGGGAATGAGTCCACTGGTGCGTATCTGAAGAGCAAGTTTCCCTGTGGCCAACTGGCACTGGTCCTGGAGGAGCTCTGGAAGGTGGTGCAGAGTGAGGACGCTGGGGAGCTATTGACTGATTTCTGCCAGTCACTGGTTTATGCCTACTTATGGGAATACTGAGAGTCCCTTGGACAGCAAGGAGATCAGACCGGTCAATCCTGAAGGAACTCAGTCCTGAACATTCACTGAAAGGACCGATGCTGAAGCTGAAACTCCAGTAATTTGGCCACTTGATGTGAAGAACTGACTCGTTTGAGAAGACCCTGATGCTGGGAAAGATTGAAGGCAGGAGGAGAAGGGGATGACAGGGGATGAGATGGTTGGATGGCATCACCGACTCAATGGACATGAGTCTGAGTAAACCCCGGGAGTTGGTGATGGACAGGGAGGCCTGGAGGGCTGCAGTCCATGGGGTCGCAAAGAGTGGGACACGACTGAAGCAACTTAGCACCCATGTGTGGGAACATTCACTTTCCAGTGTGTTTGCTGTGCATGTGGGCCATCCAAGCTCCCCTGCCACAAAACACCCTCAGGCCAAATTTCAAGAGTAAAAAGCCTTCCACACATACCTGAGTGCCAAAGGGCTGTGGCCAGAGCTGCTGCTTAGCTTGGGAAGCAGGTAGGAGATGCAGACAGTCCAGGTGGGGGCATGGTCCAAGGACAGTGCTCTGAGTGCTCACCCTCCCCCCCACCCCCTTCCTCTCATCCTGCTGGGGTTGCACCCCCTGACAAAGTCAGGGTGCTCCTCTCCCTAGAATCCTTCTGGTTTCCAGACCCTGCTCCCCGACTTCACACCTCAATCTTAGCGAAGTAACAACTCTGGGATGTCTCAGCCCCCTTCTTGCTTTTTCAAATCATGCTTGCAACTATATAGAAGTCTTCGTAGTTAGACAGCTCTCTGCTGCTGCTGAGTTGCTTCAGTTATGTCTGACTTTTTGCCACCCTGTGGACTGAGGTCCACCAGAATCCTCTGTCCATGGGATTCTCCAGGCAAGAATACTGGAGTGGGTTGCCATGCCCTCTTCCAGGGGATATTCTCAATCCAGGGGTTGAACCTGTGTCTCTTACATCTCCAGCACTGCAACCAGTATCTTTACCACTAGCGCCACCTGGGAAGCCCGAACAGCTCTCTATTAACACATTAAAATGTACCTTTTGTCATCTGATATAAGATATAGTTTTTTATTTAAGTATTTTTAAAATGATTTCAATGTTGTACTAGTTTCTGCCATACAACCATGCAAATCAGCCCCCTCTCCCCTGCCTCGAGATCTTCACAGAGGGCCAGACTGGCCTCCGTCTGCTTCACAGCACACAGCAACTTCTCACCAGCTCTCCATAGTGCGGATGTACTTTTATATCTGGAGTCTTGTCTGGCTAGCACTTCACAGCGACTCTGTTGTTACTGCTACGTTTCTTCTTTGGCAGGTTTAAGAGCCTGACAGGTGAGTGGTCCTGGCTTCTGAGGGCCAGGCTGTAAGTGAGCAACTCTGCAGGCCCGTGCTGCTGACAAGGAGCTGTGTTCTAAAGCAACCTAATGCAACCTTATTGTTAATAACAAGCGTCATTACTGATGCCAGGGTTCTGGCTCAGCGTTGAGCTGACTGTCCAGCTCTCGGCCAGGTCCCCATGGCGCTGGGCGGAGGGGAAGCGATGTTGGGGAATGCAGAACACTGTGTGGGTAGGTGGCCTGACCGGCCAGGTGACGCCCCGCCAGATGGTCGCCTTCCCCAGAGGCCACTATTGAAACCCCGAAAGAGATAAAATGCCTGTGGAATCCTTCTCTGCGAGGGACCAGATGCTGCTTAGGAACCTGTTCACACCGCAGCATCAGGTGATGGGTGAACAAAGCAAAGAAGGAGAAGCTGCCCTAGGTCTCCTTAGAATAAAATAAATGCCCACTGATCTCTCCCTCCATTTGCTGCTATGCATAGGTTAAAATGACCCCAGCTGAAGACGAGTATTAAAAACAGACTCTGAGAAATACGGGCATGGTATCGACCCTCAAGGTTTCCACGGAGACATCTGCGAAGGGGAATTAACTAGGGGAGGCTTCCTGCTGTTGCAGGGCCTGCGTGGGTCGCTTTTTCCACTGCTAGTGTTTCTGTTGGCAGAGAGCACGCTGCTGGAGTGCACCCCGGTGGCCTTCAGTGGAGGCAGTGTGTCGTGCGGGACAGAGACTTATCAAAAGGGGCCGTGGGATGGTTTTGTCTGCTGTGACCCCGGGGTGCCCTCTGGGATCTGTGAACAGACCTGGGCTTCGGGAGGGCACTCCGCCTGCCTTTGTTTGGCCTCAGCTCCAGTCTGCAGCAGCTGATCTGGTTATTATGCTCCTGAAAAGAATTTCTAGGTGGCCACAGTGACCATAAGGAACCGAGAAACCACGAGGGCTGAAAGCCAGGAAGAACAACACATCGGCTGCTGAGTGATAATCCCGCCCATAATTAGAGGATCCCTTTCAGCCCCGTGGTGCCCATCGAAATCTGAACTAAGGCAGAGAGGAGCCCTCTGAGGTCTGTAGCCCGCTGACTAAATGTGCTGTCTTCAGCGCAATTTGCTCATTTCGTGGGACTCGATGTTTTAAAAAGAAAGTCAGAAGACTATCTGAAGAGTAGCTTTGGGGCAAAACCAGACCTCATTTAAGATTTAATTAAACTCGCCTTAGTTTTCTCAGCTCTTCCCCTCTAACGCATTCTTAAAATCCTGTGCACTTTAATGGAAATTTAATCTGTGTGGGTCTGATTTGTTCACGTTAGACTAATCAAAATGCTGTTTAGTAACAACGATTTCATATCCAACAAGATTTACATAACTTTCTCTTGGGCTATATTTCTAAGAAATAAAAACTGATGCTTGGGTCCTAAATGAACAGTTTCGCCTCATCTGAGACTTGTCATGGCTTCAGCTGCGCAAGTGTGCCTTTCTCTGCTTTTCGCACTTCCCAGTGCATCCCAAGCACCTCCAGGTCTCCACTACAGTAAAGGTGATCTGTGCCCTGTTGCCAGAATTTAACCCGTGAGGGTGCCCAGGAATAGCCACCATCACCATGTTCTGTAACGTCACCTTGTATTTTAATTTGTCACAAACAGCCTGCTGGCCGAGCACAAGAAAATACATGCTGCTGCTAAGTCGCTTCAGTCGTGTCCGACTCTGTGCGACCCCATGGATGGCAGCCCACCAGGCTCCTCCGTCCCTGGGATTCTCCAGGCAAGAACACTGGAGTGGGTTGCCATTTCCTTCTCCATTGCATGCATGAATGCTAAGTCGCTACAGTCCTGTCTGACTCTGTGCGACCCCATGGACAGCATTCTACCAGGCTCCTCCACTCATGGAATTTTCTAGGCAAGAGTACTGGAGCGGGTGGCCAGTGCCTTCTCCATGCTGTATCCTACTGATGTGAAATTGAACTAACTGTTGAATCTTTCTGATCTGTTTCTTCATCTGAAAAATAAGGGTAAATCCTTAGGTACACAAGGGTTAGTAAGGGGATCAAATGAGATAATGGTAAGGTAAAACATTTAACAATGCATAAATGTTCTATAAATGTAGACTACCTCATACTTAATCATCACAGAAGCTCCTGCGAGTTAAAATCTGGTCATATTACATGTGATCCTAGATCCAAAGGAGAAGACAAGAAATATATATAACAAACTGTTATGTCTCTCATTAGAAACAGCACAACATTCATAACACTAATATTTATTTATTTTTTTTAATTTTTATTTTTACTTTATTTTGCTTTACAATACACCTGTATTGGTTTTGCCATACATTGACATGAATCCACCACAGGTGTACATGAGTTCCCAATCCTGAACCCCCCTCCCACCTCCCTCCCCATATCATCTCTCTGGATCATCCCCATGCACTAGCCCCAAGCATCCTGTATCCTGTGTCGAACATAGACTGGCGATTCGTTTCTTACATGATAGTATACATGTTTCAATGCCATTCTCCCAAATCATCCCACCCTCTCCCTCTCCCTCTGAGTCCAAAAGTCCGTTCTATACATCTGTGTCTCTTTTGCTGTCTTGCATACAGGGTTATCATTACCATCTTTCTAAATTCCATATATATGTGTTAGTATACTGTATTGGTGTTTTTCTTTCTGGCTTACTTCACTCTGTATAATCGGCTCCAGTTTCATCCACCTCATTAGAACGGATTCAAATGTATTCTTTTTAATGGCTGAGTAATTGTGTATATGTCCCACAGCTTTCTTATCCATTCATCTGCTGATGGGCATCTAGGTTGCTTCCATGTCCTGGCTATTATAAACAGTGCTGCGATGAACATTGGGGTACACGTGTCTCTTTCAATTCTGGTCTCCTTGGTGTGTATGCCCAACAGTGGAATTGCTGGGTCATAAGGCAGTTCTATTTGCAATTTTTTAAGGAATCTCCACACCGTTCTCCATAGTGGCTGTACTAGTTTGCATTCCCACCAACAGTGTAAGAGGGTTCCCTTTTCTCCACACCCTCTCCAGCATTTATTGCTTGTAGACTTTTGGATCGCTGCCATTCTGACTGGTGCATAACAGTAATATTTAAAATAATATGCTCAGTCGGACACATATCTGGTCCCAAAAGTGTTGTCAACTTTGGTTATTAGCTGCACGACCACATAAACTTTAAGAAAGAGGTCATAGATAACTTTTGAAAGTGATATGAATCCATATGTGTTTTAAACTTTTTTAAAAGCACACATATTCCAATGAAATTATGAGGAGATGAAGATAAGGTCATGGATATTTATAACACTTTTGCTTTTTTTTTCCAACTCTATTATCTTTTTGATTCCCTTAGCAACCTTGTGAGGTAGATACAGGTAGATTTTTTCCTCTTACAGATGAGGAAACCAATGCCCAGATTCTCCATAGCCACATGAAAAATTCACAAGCTAACTTGGGTTTCCACCTTTTTATTGGTGCTCATTTCATGAGAGCAGATCAAAGGCAGGTGTGGAGGACCTTAACTTAGGGACTTGCTTATCCAAATTCCAGTAAGACATCTATTCACATTGGGTTCAGCAACTAAGGAGACAGAATCTAAAGGCTAGTAGCCTTGGGTAAAATGCCTGCCTGCCAGGAGATCTTGGTGAATAAAAATATGAGGATGTAATTTTGCTTATGACCCTGCAGGATCTTAACAAGATTGTCACAGATTTCTTTGGTGTCTGGGAATAAGATGGGAAAATGTAAATTACTGTCCCCTTAGAAGGCGGTGATGTCAACTTGAATTCCTCTCTCAAGCACAGATTGCTAATACAGCAAACTTGCTGAGGAGATATGGACAAGTGCTTCACTGAGCATACCTTTGACACCAAAGGATGCAAATATAAGCCTGGAACTTGGAAGGATGGATAGAGGGACTGGAAAGTTTAATTAATGTTTCTTAGCTTTGAAGCAAGCATATAATGTCACTAGCTAGTAAACAGTCTACATTTGAAGTTAGTTTTGAATATCTATTCGATGTTTCATGCTGACTGAGAATAAATTGGTATTTTACCAGAATATAACCCTGAATGAGAAGCATGTAATAAAATAAAACAAAGAACAGGATCCTACTGTATAGTACAGTTAACAAAATTTAATATCTTGTAGTAAAACATAATGTAAATATATACATTTAAATAAATATATATTTTTACTGAATCACTTTGCTGTATACCAGAAACTAATACATTGTAAATCAACTACATTTCAGTTTTTTATAAAAAGGTAGCATATAAGTAGCCAATCTGCATCTTGTCCAAACTTCTAAGTCAAAAGAAACATTGAATAAGACACATTTACCACATATGATCCTCCAAAAGTTTCCAATGAATGGCAGAAGATTTGCACACATTTAAATTAGATTTCGCACAATCTGTCAAACGACAGAGTATTGAGGGGGATTAGCCTAATTAAATGGGATCGTGAGAATGCCTCTGAGAGATCCAAAGTGCAGATACCTTCCAAGCAGGATCGCAGGACGGCCTCCCAGAATCTGTTTCGCCTCTTTCCTGGCGCCTGGTCACAGAGCACACTCGTGCATGCAGTGACATCTAGTGACAAAGAGAGTAACGCCAGCCCCGAGGCCACTCCTCTCCTGAGTGTCTCCACAGAAAGACCCTGTCCTCGTCACTGCAGATTTGTGCACTGTGGTCTATTTTACAATACAGATTCACCAGTTTCTGCACTACATATATCCAGAAGATCCACCAGTTCCAGCAAACTGTCCCGGCACTGCCATCCCAGCAGGCATTTGAAACGCATTTCTTCCTGCCTGCCCACTCAGTGAAAACTGGCATTCACATTGCAGACACCCAGTTAGCATGGAAGGTTCTGACAGACTATTGGCATCTTCCAAGGAAAGGATTAATGTGTGTGCGTGCTCAGTCCTGTCCAACTCTTTGCAACCCCATGGACTGTAGTCTGCCAAGCTCCTCTGTCCTTGGGATGATCCAGGCAAGAATACTGGAGGGGGTTGCCGTGCCCTCCTCCAGGGGATCTTCCCCACCCAGGGATCAAACCCTCAGCTCTGATGTCTCCTGCATAGGCAGGAGGATTCTTCACCACTGAACCACCTGGGAATTATGATGACTAGAACATGCCATCTGATATTCGTATTAGAATGTTCAGTATATATAAATGAGTAACACAGATGAAGTGACAAGATGAAGATTTAACCAGATTTCAAATTAATCTTAATCTCAGTGAAGCTCATTCTCGATCAATGGTCCCCATCTTTTTTGGCACTGGAGACCAGTTTCTGGGAAGACAGTTTTTTCCATGGAAGGGGAGGGAGTTGTTTGGGGGGGAATGTGAGCAGTGGGGATGGCAGGTGAAGCTTCACTGGCTTCCTTGCCAGTCCACTGATCACCTCATGTTGAATTAGAAGAAAGTAAGACCAGAGCTGTTCACTGCCTTCCCTCAGCCACACTGTTGCTAGTAAATTCTGTCTTGACCAGGATCAAGGTCTGTAAGCCACTGGCAGCCAACCTTACAGGAGGTAGTGATGGTTTATCCTACCGCCCCACACACCAGAGGCCTTGTTACTTTATACCACTTCCTGGGATCTGCGGTGGGGCTCTGGGATCTAAATTTTCAACAGACACCCAGATGATCTTCATACTCTAGTCTACGCGCGTCAGTGAAAAAGGGAAAATTAAACAGGAGGCCTGGAGTGGGTTCAAAATTTGTAAAGATAACTTAAAGTCACATAAATTGCCTGGGATTGAGTTCATAAAACTCAGCATCATGAATCAGACCATCCACTTTACAACGTTTACAAAAATGATGGTGCACTTGCCAGAATTATTCTCAAGTGAATTGCAAAATGGCTGAAAAAATAACTGGCTTTTTTCCTTTTCTTTCTTTCGTTATTTTTTGTCGGTGCCATTTCTACCTTTGGGGCTCTCTTTACTTGCCCTTATAGAAAAACAAGTAAATAGAATCTTTAAGTAAATCAGGCTTGCAGTTATATTTTTTGAAATGCTAGCTATACAGCATGGCCAGTGCCTGAGAAGGGTATTCTCAGTTCCTCTGAACTGCTGATTATGAATTAAACGCTCAAAAAGAGAATAATCTTTGATATAGCAAAGGACCCTGCTACTTAATGGCTCCCCATAGTAAATTTTATAGTCACATTTTACAAAGATAATAATAAACTAATTATTTTGTGATGAAGTGGAATATATATATATATATATATGGCTTATTTAAAGTTGGCATATCATGTGGACATTTATGATAAAATCAAATGTTTCTGTTGGGTTTACACTTTCATTTATACACTTACAGTGTAGATTCTAGTGTTTACTGCTACTGTTAAGATTAAGATTTTTTTCTTTGTGTGTTTTGGTTTTTAACTGTCTTTCCTTTGAAGTTCTGAAAATGCACTAACGTTGCCAAGTGATTTTTTTTTTTTTTTTGGTATGATTCTACTACCCAGGATAAGCCTTTTGACATTGATTTTCTCCTGGTTGTCTGTTTGAACTTGGATCTGCAGAGTTTTAGGGGCCTGGGATCTGCTTTAGGGATTTCAGGGAAATCTCTAAATTCAGGCGGATCAGGGGCAGTGAAGGACTGATTCTCAAAGAGCCCCCTTAAGCATAGCCTCAGGTTTTATTTATGATTTTTAAGAGAAAAAATTTTTTTCACTTCAGGCAAGCTTGCAAAATATTAGTTTAGTGATTTCCTTGCAAAATGTTTTCCCCCTCCTCCCTCTGCTGCTTTTTCCTTCATTAACTCATTGATTTAATTTTATCCCAGAAGCAAGTAATTGTTATGACTTCACAGGTCCCTGTGATCTGAAAATTCAGAAACTGTGTAGAGACTGGAGCACCTGTGTCCGGGAATATCCTGTATGCAACTGACACACTTATATGTCCCCATTCTGTGGGTTTTCCCATGCTTCTGGTACTTTTATTTATTTATTTTCATTTTAAAGATAAGTGCTTAGATGCTAGCAGGCCATTCACCCCTCTTCTCATATTTATTGCTGTGACTGGGAAGTGTGTTTTTTTTTTTTGTTGTTGTTGTTGTTTTTCAAGATTTGTTAAATCATGCATTTTCTCTCCTGAAAAACTTTGATTGGTCCTTGGTCACAAATGTGATGCTTGCTCAGATCAACCTAGTTAGCTCTTCTACTTGCCCCCACCCATGGCACAGCACTCCTGACCTTTCTTATTCTGCTTTTGTTTGGTTTCACATCACATTGTCATTTTGTATATACTGTTATCTGTCTGTCCATCCATCCATCCACTTACTTATTATTGCTGGAGGCTGAGCTGGGGTGTCTTGAATAACAATGAATGCTGGGATAGCTTCCCTGAGACCACGTCTTGGGCCTTAGCTCTGACTATCGACAGAGTTCTCCTTTCTTCTCCATGTGGTACCTTCTGGATATCCCAGAAGGCTGCTTCGCTCACATCTCTGACCTGTCAGCTGGCCTGGCTGAGCCGCGGGGCTCTGGCTGGGATCCGTCTCCCTAGGTTCCTTCTCCATGCAGCTGGTTGGATTTCCTAACAGTGGAGACGTCCCAGAGCATTGGGCCTTCTTACTTAGTTTCCATCTTGTGGCAGAGTAGATTGGTGAGTGACAGGGACTAAGCAGGAGGGGAGACAGGCAAAGGAGGAGGAACTGCTTATTTTTGCAGGGAGTTTTCTTTTGGGAGGATGATGTGTTTGGGAAATAGAGGTGGTGGTTGAACAATATTGCAAATGTACTAATGTACTATACTATTCACTTTTAAGTAGTTAATTTTATATTATGTGAATTTCACAACAGTTAAAAGAAAAATAAGGTCAGTCACAAGTTATCCCAGATTAAAAGAAAGAGGACCCCACAGGGTGCGAATACTGAAATGTAAGTCTGCCTGCTTGTAGCATCAATGCTTCTCATGTTAGAGTCATCATTCCCCTCAGCCCCTCTCACAACACTGCAAAACTTAAGATACCATAACAATATTGCTGATAATATTAATACAGTCCTTTGTAGATGCTAGAGTTTCCAAGAAATTGAGTCAGTCATTTTTAATCAATGTCGGTGGCCAAATCTGTTTCAAAACGTCTTCTTGAACTGTTTATTTGAAACTCAGAATACAAGTTTCTCTAGGAATATATTTTGAAATAATGGTTAAGATTCAGTTATAGTTCAATATAGAGTGCACTGACTTTATATTCAGTGACACCCACAAATCTGTATAGTAATTTCTATGTGCCAGATGCTGTTTTAAGGTTTTCAGATATTACTTAATCTATATTACATAAAAACTTTTGAGTGTGCCACATGGTATGTGGAATCTCTGTTCCAGAACCAAGGATGGAACCAATGCCTGCTGTGTTGGTAGTGTGGAGTCTTAACCACTGGACCACCAGGAAAGTCCTTAAATTAATCAACTTAATGATAAAATATATTATCATTTAGTCCCTTAAATGCAATACAATGAGGATGTTACTGTGACCATACTCATTTTATAGATGAGGAAACACAGAAGTTAAGTAACTTCCTATTGTGCATAACTAATAGTAGTGGTGTTAGGATTCAAACCTAGACAGTGTGAGTTCATAGTCCAGGCTCTTAGCCATTTTGCTATCACAGCTTTTTACTTTCAATGTATAACTTAAATTCCTGAAGTCTCATTTCCTTCATCTGTATAAAATGATAAAAGATTCCTTCTTCTAGGGGTTGCTTCAAGTTTTAAATGAGGATATCTATTTAAAAACTTCAAAACAATATATAATTCTTGGCTTAATGCATCACTCTATTCCATTTATTTGTACAAACATTTTAATTGAACACTTTCTGTGGCTCAGCTGGTAAAGAATCCGCCTGCAATGCAAGAGACCTGAGTTCGATCCCTGTGTCTGAATTGATCCCTGAATTCTCCATGGGATAGTATAGTCCATGGGATTGCAAAGAGTCAGACACGACTGAGTGACTTTCACTGGTTCACTTTCTATAGTTGAGTAAGATTGAATTAGTCCTCTCAAAAGCATATTGTCTACTCAAGAGAGAGATAACTAACTATACTACAGAGTGACACATTTTCTAGTCGGAAGATCAGAAAAAGAAAGACTTGGGTACTTGGGTCCACAGACATCTGTGAATCTGGATATGAGAATTTTCTGCTTTGGCTGTGATGCCTTTATGACAACAATTATAGCTAAAGTCAATGTAACTAGCACCACAGAGGGTATATTTAGAAGCTCAAAAGTGCACTCCAAGAATTGTACCAGTCTCTATTAAATTGCCCACAAGCAAAACTGATCCTGAAGTTAGTAGAAAGCCACACAAAGGCAATAACAAGCAACAAGCCCAGGGGCAGACAGGGGTATTATCTTGAATTGACATCTTTGACATTCTCATTGATTTTTTACATAACAGGAACACTTTTCTTTAATATCTTTTGTATCTTGAATATGATAACAGAAGCTGTTTCATACAAAAATTTTGAGAGCATTTTAACACTTCTTGTGTCTTTAATTGAATAAAAATGATAAACCTCAAATACCTGTGCACTTTTAATAGTTTTTCCCCCCAATTTTTAAAGAAGGAGGAATGATAAAAATCTTCTGCCCTGATTGGTCACTGCTAACACTTCATAAGTTCCCACTCCTAAAATAGTAAACATGGACTCTTCAGAAAGGGGCTTAAGGTCTCGCGTAAAGCATGGATGGATGCCATGATCATTGGAGTTGGGGAAGAAGGTGAGGTCTTTATTTAAATACTTGATGATATCCTTCCTTGTTAAGAGGCCAGAGGAAGATAAGATTGCAATTAAGACTTTGTTTTGCCACAAGCACGTCCCTCCTTGGAATGTATGCCTCCATTTGCATCTGATGTTTATATAGACCAGGGTGTGCATTTCATGATATTCCATTTGAAAACAATGGAGGAACCTGATATTCTGCATTCTGTTGACTATTTTATCTTTCAGAGGCTTTTAGAAGAGCCAAGGGGAATCTTTAGGTATTTACCCTGAACTCATCTGAATCTTGGGGCTCAACTGTATTGGGCAGAACCAAGAAAGAAAAGGGAGTGAAATAAAAATGAATGAGATGATATATCAAGTCCTCCAACACATGAAATATGTGAATAAATTAGGTAGAGAGTCAGAAGCTAGATCTCCATTACAGAAACATCAGGAAATAGGGAGAGGTCCTTTCTAGCTCACCAGGGCCCTTTTTCCAGTTGTATTCAATATTTATGGGGTAGAGAGTCTAAAATACTGAGAACTCCTTACAAAAGGGGAGACTAAAGCAAGATTATGGTATAATTAATATATAATAATAATTTCTAATTCATTGATATTATTATTACCTAGTGCATTAGATTATTTCAGTCTAATGTTATGACATATATTATAAGAAACCAAAGAGAAATCACTAAACCATTAATCATTAATGAATTAATTTTACACATATTTATTTTAACTATAAAAATATGTTTTAGAATTTCTCCAAGTACATGT
Source organism: Budorcas taxicolor (assembly GCF_023091745.1). Classification (NCBI taxonomy): domain Eukaryota; kingdom Metazoa; phylum Chordata; class Mammalia; order Artiodactyla; family Bovidae; genus Budorcas; species Budorcas taxicolor. The sequence goes on from NC_068922.1 coordinate 4,949,800, forward strand.
CTTTGTTTATATACACAAACACAGTTATGTGCTTCAATACATTTTTGTATATGTATATATAATATTGATGTATAATATATAAATATAAATAATATAATGTACATATATATAAAATTTTTATTTATATTGCTAAAAATGTTCATAATAGTTAAAGTTAAGTAGGGATACAAATGTACATGCCTCTATTGACAGATATATTTGGAAAAAATTCTGAATAGGTTTTAACAATTAAAATAATAAAATATCATTAAAATTATTTAAGCATACAATGAATATTTTATTAATCATTTTTCTTTGGTTTCTTGTCACCTGATGTGGCCATTCTTTTGAAGTACAAAGAAATCTGTGGATTAACTTTGCAACTAGAAAACTGTTAACATATCACAATACCTATATGAATCAGTCACTGACTACATGATCATCTCAAACCTCAAACTGCTCTGGGAGTTTAGAGTCTTTACTTTCATACCATGCACATGGCATATGGTGTCTACTGGGGTTACTCTGAATAACTTTATCTATTTTTTAAAATAGATTCTTGGTCTGCGGTAGTGTGGGTTACTGATAGATTTCCTATGCACCATGCACACAACTTTTACTTTTTTCTAAGCCATCCTATTGAAAGGGACACATTCAGAAACAGCTTATTTAATAGAATTGCTGTAATATTTGCTTCCATTGGACACTTTTCAACCTAATGTGTTAGAAGAAAAACATTTTTCATGATCCAGCAATTTCACTCCTGGATATATATCTGAAGACAATGAAAACGCTAATTCGAAAACATAAGCATTGCTTACAGAAGCTAAGATATAGAAACAACCTAAGAGCCCATCAACAGATGAGTGGATAAAGATGTAGAATATATGCACAATGGAGCTGGCTTAGCCGCACAAAGAATGGAACTTTGTTATTTTCAGCAACATGGATGGACCTGGAGGGTGTTATGCCCCGTGAAGTAAGTCAGACAGAGAAAGACAAATACTGCATGTTGGCATTTATACATGGAATCTAAAAAATAAAACAGATGACTGAGTAAAACAAGACAGAAACAGACTTAAAGGAAGAGAACAAACCAGTGGGAAGAGAGGTCAGGGAAAGGCAAGACTGGTGAAAAGAATTAAGTGGTATCAACTACTTTGTATAAAATAAATAAGATACAAGGGTGTATCTTATACAGGGAATATAACCGATATTGAATAATAACTTTAAATGAAATATAATGCTTAAAATAGTGAATCTCTATGCTGCATACCTGAAACTAATATAACATTGTAAATTAACTATACTTCAATGAAAAAAATGATCTCATCAAAAAAGAAAAGGATAAATATATGAGGTGATGGACATGTTAATAAACTACATGGTGGAAATAATTTAACAATGTATATGTATATTGTGTTCTTGCCTGGAGAATCCTAAGGATGGGGGAGCCCAGTGGGCTGCCATCTATGGGGTCACACAGAGTCGGACATGACTGAAGTGACTTAGCAGCAGCAGCAGCAGCAGCAGCATGTATATTACAGGGCAAAGCCTAACAGAGTTTTGCCAAGAGAATGCACTGGTCATAGCAAACACCCTCTTCCAACAACACAAGAGATGACTCTATACATGGACATCACCAGATGGCCAATACTGAAATGAGACTGATTATATTCCTTGCAGCCAAGGATGGAGAAGCTCTATATAGTCAGCAAGAACAAGACCAAGAAATGACTGTGCCTCAGATCATGAACTCCTTAGTGACAAATTCAGACTTAAATTGAAGAAAATAGGGAAAACCACTAGTTCATTCAGGTATGACCTAAATCAAACCTCTTATGATTATACAGTGGAAGTGACAAATAGATTCAAGGGATTACATCTGATAGATAGAGTACCTGATGAACTATGGATAGAGGCTCATGACACTGTGCATGAGGCAATGACCAAAACCATCCCCCCAAAAAAGAAATTAAAAAGGGCAAAATGTCTGTCTGAGGATGCCTTACAAATTGCTGAGAAAAGAGAAGTGAAAGGCAAAGGAGAAAAAGAAAGATATACACATCTAAATGCAGAGTTCCGAAGAATAGCAAGCAGAGATAAGAAAGACTTCCTAAGTGATCAGCGATCAATGCAAAGAAATAGAGGAAAGCAATAGAAAGGGAAAGACTAGAGATCTCTTCAAGAAAATTAGAAATACTAAGACATTTCATACAAAGATGAGCACATTAAAGGACAGAAACAGTATGAGTTAACAGAAGATATTAAGAAAAGGTGGCAAGAACACACAGAACTATACAAAAAGATCCAGATAACCACAGTGACCCAGATAACCATGATGGTATGATCACTTACCTAGAGCCAGATATCCTGGAATGCGAAGTCAAGTGGGCCTTAGGAAGCATCACTATGAACAAAGCTCGTGGAGGTAATGGAATTCCACTTGAGCTTTTTCAAATCCTAAAAGATGATGTTGTGAAAGTGCTGCACTCATTATGCCAGCAAATTTGGAAAACTCAGTAGTGGCCCCAGGACTGGAAAAGGTAGTTTTCATTCCAATTTCAAAGAAAGGCAATGCCAAAGAATGTTCAAACTACTGCACAAGTGCATTAATTTTCACATGCTAGCAAAGTAATGCTCAAAATTCTCCAAGCCAAGCTTCAACAGTGCATGAACCGAGAACTTCCAGATGTTCGAGCTGAATTTAGACAAGGCAGAAGAGCCAGAAATCAAATTGCCAAATCCGTTGGATCACAGAAAAACAAGGGAATTCCAGAAAGACATCAGCTTCAGTTTCATGGACTACGCGAAAGCCTTTGACTGTGTGGATAAGAACAGACTGTGGAAAATTCTGAAAGAGATGGGACTACCAGACCACCTTACCTGCCTCCTGAGAAATATGTATGCAGATCAAGAAGCAACAGTTAGAACTGAACATGGAACAATGGTCTGTTTCACAATTGAGAAAGGAGTATGTCAAGGCTGTATGTTGTCACCATGTCTATTTAACTTACATGCAGACTACATCATGAGAAATGCCGGGCTGGATGAATCACAAGCTGGAATCAAGATTGCCAGGAGAAATGTCAATAATCTCAGATATGCAGATGACACCACCCTTTAGGCAGAAAGCGAAGAGGAACTAAAGAACGTCTTGATGAAGATGAAAGAAGAGAGTGAAAAAGTTGGCTTAAACTCAGTATTCAAAAAAGAGAGATCTTGGCATCTGGTCCCATCACTTTATGGCAAGTAGACGGGGAAACAATGAAAACAGTAACAGACTACTTTGGGGGGCTCCAAAATCACTGCAGATGGTGTCTGCAGTCATGAAATTAAAAGACGCTTACTCCTTGGAAGAAAAGCTGTGAAAAACGTAGACAGCATATTGCAAAGCAGAGACAGTACTTTGTGACAAAGTTCTGAATAGGCAAAGCTATGGTTTTTCCAGTAGTCATGTATGGATGTGAGAGCTGGACCATAAAGAAGGCTGAACACTGAAGAGCTGATGCTTTTGAACTGTGGTGTTGGAGAAGACTCTTGAGAGTCCCTTGGACTGCAAGAAGATCCAACCAGTCAATACTAAAGGAAATCAATCCTGAATATTCCTTGAAAGGACTGATTTTGATATTGAAGCTCCAATACTTTGGTCACCTGTGTGAAGAGCCAACTCATTAGGCAAGACCCTGAGGCTGGGAAAGATTGAAGGCAGGAGGAGAGGGGACAGCAGAAATCAAGATGATTGGATGGCATCACTGACTCAGTGGACATCTGTTTGAACAAAATCCTGGTGATGGTGAAGGACAGGGAAGCCTGGCATGCTTCAGTCCATGGGGTCACAAAAGTTGGTCATGACTGAGCCACTGAACAACAATATGTATATTAATCACTATGAAGAGCACTTCAAGTATCCTATACTTTTATTTATCAATTATACCTAAATAAAACAGAGAAAATTAAAAGAAAAATATTTTTCACTTTCTGCCCCCAAACAAATGTGATTTTAACTTTATTTGACTGTGTTTAGCCTAAGTAAATTTGGTCTGGTCCTTTATCAACCATCAGATGAAATGAAGGTAATAAAACCAATCCTCTCATAATGAAAAAAAAAAAAAAAAGCATGTGAAAAAAAGAAGCTAAATGGAAACTATGAAAGGTAATTTCAAAAAATGTTGCTAATGATTAATTGCTGCGAAAAGCATTTTCGTGTTTATATGGTAGATGTTTACTACCTGATTAAATATGATCTGGAAAGCACAATCAAATGGTTAGGGATGCTTAGCCATTTTTTAAAAACTCAGAATAAAATGATCGCTTTAAGAAAAATTCTATATATTGTTCATCCCAATAGGAATCCAGACCAAATGATTATTTTCAGGTTTTCTTGGAAATAAATGAAGGTAAAGATGGATAATACTGATCATTGCTCTTGTCCCATTATTGAAGTAAAAGCAGGTAAGGTGAACAGGAAGATGTATGAATTTTTGAAAGGGTATGACATGGAGAGTAGGGGGTGGAGCAGTAGGCATTGTCCTCTATAATCTCAACAAGATAGCTGACAGGTGCTTAGACCAGTTCAGAAATGTCAACTCTTAACAGCCTCTCAGTAGGGCTTCTTGAACTGCCTTAGTGATTTTGATCATGCCCTTGAGAAGTAACTGGACAAAACCTTGGAGAATGTCTATGCTTAACAGAATGCATATGTGTACACAGAGAAACACTCTTGCCACCTTGTCCCGTATTACTACACCCATAGGGTTGTCTATGCTTCCCTGGGGGCTCAGTCAGTAAAGAATCCACCTGCAATGCCGGAGACCACCTACAATCCAAGAGACCAGGGTTCGATCCCTGGCTCGGGATGATCCTCTGGAGAAGGAAGTGGCAACCCACTTCAGTATTCTTCCCTAGGAAATCCCTTGGACAGAGGAGCCTGGCAGGGTACAGTCCATCGGGTCACAAGAATTCAACATGACTGAGTGACTGAACCACCACTGCCAGAGTTATTTATATTTACATATCTTCCTAATGTAGAATTATGCTGAACATTAGGAATTAGTGAGTAAAGACTTCTCACTACGTTAATGTTGCCATATATGAAGATGGGGAGGAAATACTACACAGTGGAAGCAGAGATTGGAACACTTGTACCTACATTTCTTTCTTTTTCAACTTTTAATTTTATATTGAAGTATAGCTGATTAACAATGTTGTGATAATTTCAGATGTCCAGCCATACATATACATGTATTCAGTTTCCCGCAAACTCCCCTCCCATCCAGGTTGCCATATAGCAGTGAGCATAGTTCCCTGGGCTCTACAGATGTACTTACATTTCTGTTTTAAAATAAAAGAATGAGAATGATCCAACAATGCTACTTCTGGGCATATACCCAGACAAAACTATAATTCCAAAAGATACATGCACCCTTATGTTCATAGTAGCACTGTTAACAATGGCCAAGATACGGAAACAACCTCAATGTCCATCAATAGATGAATGAATGAAGAAGATGTGATATATATACAATGGAATATTACTCAGCTATTAAAAATAATGAAATAATGCCATTTGAAGCAAAATGGATGAATCTAGAGATTATCATACTAAGGGAAGTAAGTAAAAAAAAAAGACAAATACCATAAGATACCATATATAAGTGTATGTGAAATCTAAAATACAACATAAATGAACAGATCTACAAAACAAGCAGAGACACAGAGAACAGACTTGTGGTTTCCTAGGGGCAGAGGTGGTATGGGAGGGAAGGATTGGGAGTTTGAGATTAGCAAGTGCAAACTAGTAGATATAGGATTTTAATAGCATTTGAAATCATTTCTACCAATTTCCTTAAAAGTTCAAAACTCACTTCCTTGAATATGCTTTTCTGTATTAAATTAATTCAAAACTCATTATAGCCTTACTTGTATCTCTAATGTTTAACACAATGCAATTATAATAGTATAGTAACAAGATTAGTTACACCAACAGACATATGCATGTGAAGATTTTCCCCTTTATATCTGGTCTTCTAAGAGGTTTTCCTGTGGCCTTATCATACACTGAAACATTCATCATAAATCTTGGGGGATTCTAGCACTATATTCAACTTTTATATTTTAATATCTTTCAGTTTAGTTCAGTTGCTCAGTCGTGTCTGATTTTTTGTGACCCCCATGGGCTGCAGCACTCTAGGCCTCCCTGTCCATCACCAACTCCCAGAGTTTACTCAAACTCATGTCCACTGAGTCGGTTGTATCATTCAACCCTCTCATCCTCTGTCATCCCTTTCTCCTCCTGCCTTCAGTCTTTCCCAGCATCAGGGTCTTTTCCATTGAGTTGGTTCTTTGCATCAGGTGGCCAAAGTATTGGAGTTTCAACTTCAACATCAGTCCTTCCAATGAATATTCAGGACTGATTTCCTTTAGGATTGACAGGTTAGATCTCCTTGCAGTCCAAGGGACTCTCAAGAGTCTTCTCCAACATCACAGTTCAAAAGCATCAATTCTTTGGTGCTCAGCTTTCTTTATACTCCAACTCTGACATCCATACATAACTATTATTATATATAATATATTCTTTATTATACAAATATAATTAATGTAATATAAATATAATAAATATAGTTATATATAATATAACTATTATATAATATATAATATGATGTTTATATTATATAATATTATATAATTAGATATATAATTATATTATATTATAAAGAACAGACTTTTGGACTCTGTGGGAGAGGGAGAGGGTGGCATAATTTGGGAGAATGGCATTGAAACATGTATACTATCATGTAAGAAACGAATCACCGGTCTAGGTTCGATACAGGATACAGGATGCTTGGGGCTAGTGCACTGGGATAACCCAGAGGGATGATATGGGGAGGGTGGTGGGAGGGGGATTCAGGGTTGGGAACTCATGTACACCTGTGGCGGATTCATGTCAATGTATGGCAAAACCAATACAGTATTTAAAGTAAAAATTAAATAATAATAATAATAAATAAATAAAACAAAAAATAATATAATATATATTATAATATATAGATTACTATCTATATATTATATAGATTATATTATATGATGTTATACAAATTATATATTATATTATAATATATATAATATATAATTATATATGTAAACTATACAATTGTTATCTATTAATATATTATATACATATAATATATACATAATTTTATAATATATAAATTTAATATAATATAATAAATCATAGTGTGTAATGCAACTGAATTTAAATACAGGGGCGGCTTTGTTCCTAGAGTGCAATAGAGAACTTTATATGGCTATCTAATTTTGCTTTCTTCAAAAATACTACAAAAAGTACAGAAAAATATATTTGACCTAAAAGACAGACCCACAAAAATAAGGAGACCAGAAAAATAGACGGGAGCTATGCAATTTTCAGAAGTAACTGACTTAAAAGATTTAAGAAAGCTGAATTTTCTGTTGGGGGATAAAATGGAAAACCAATTTTAAGAACACAGTCTTTACGGTCATAAAAAGTTTCAGGAAACTGCAACATAGGTAACTCCAGGACTAGAGTGAAGGGGAAGTTGACAAAACAGAAGGATAACAGGAACGCTTTTAAAAGAATTTCACTAGATTCTGCACCAATTCTTCCTCTGCAACAAAAATTTGGTAGGAATAGAAGACAGGTCTCCCGAAATGGGATACAGCAGGCACAGTTGAAACGAGTAGTGTACTGGAACTGCAGAGGAATGATTTGACTCTACTCAGTGATCACTCTGAAGGTCATCAGCTCAAATAAACCTATAGGATTCAACTAAAGCTATTACTTCCCACCATCTATTTGTACCCTTCCCTTCTAAATGCAAGGAGTCATCCATACCTCAAACAAGATTGCTTGGTACCAGGACTGATGTTTCACTTTTATCAGATTTCTAAGGGAAGAGAGATAAAAAGTTATGCCAAGGTCATATGCCAAGGTCATATGCCAAGGTCAGCTCCACCCGAAAAGCCACAGCATTACTGTTGTGTCCTGGCTGTGTCCCGTGGGGTCTGCAACGAGAGGGGAGAATACAGCAGTTCTGCGGCCACGGCTCCTGTGCCAGCCAGGAAAGAAGAAAAGTGTCTGCAGTTCCTACGGCTCCTGGAGTTTTCCTCCAGCCTCTTGACTCATGCCTTATCAACCCTGGGTTCAGCGAACAGTGTGGACAGAGTGAACAGCAAGACAGTTGGCGTCAGGAACAGAATATGACATTGACTGTTCCTACCAAAGAAAACGATGTCTTTTCACTTTGCTTACATACGTTTTCCATGTTTTATTCATTTATGGTTAAGTATTGCAACATTTTCATCGCTATTGCAAATGACATCTCCTTTGCCTTTATCCTGTAACTAGTTCTTATTTGTGCATATGCAAGGTATTGGTTGGTTGGTTATTTATTTATTTTTTTGTATGTTCATTTATATATCCTGATAGTTTCCCATTGTTTCTCTTGGATTTCATCAATGCCTTCATTCAAGATAGAGTCATATCTCTCTATTCTATCCACACATAAACCATATGGTTTTCAAGAGAATGAGGCAGCACACTTTTGAGAGAAGAATCAAGGTGCCTAGAAAGAAAAGACCATCTTACAGAAGCTGATTCCTTTACAGCAGTTTTTAGTAAATGCACAATGTTTGCAGAAGATGGCTAAGGATCAGCCGCACTATTGAAGTCAGCCCAAAACGATGAGGGTGTGCAGGTAACACTCAGCATAATCTTAACCATGACAGCAGACACTTTCCGTGAGCGATTCTGCTCAGCATAATTGGAATTCTGTAAAACTGCAAGACAATGTAGAAAAGGATTGAATTAACTCCAAACCAGGAGTTTCGATCTCATTTCACTTAGATCAGCACAGTTCAGTTCAGTTCAGTCACTTAGTCGTGTCCAGCTTTTTTTTGACCCCATGGACTGCTGCACACCAGGCCTCCCTGTCCATCACCAACTCCTGGAGTCTACCCAAACTCATGTTCATTGAGTCAGTGATGCCATCCAATCATCTCATTCTCTGTTGTTCCCTTCTCCTCCTGCCCTCAATCTTTCTCAGCATCAAGTCTTTTCAAATGAGTCAGCTCTTTGCATCAAGTGGCCAAAGTATTGGAGTTTCAGCTTCAACATCAGTCCTTTCAATGAATATTCAGAACTGATTTCCTTTAGGATGTACTGGTTGGATCTCCTTGCAGTCCAAGGAACTCTCAAGAGTCTTCTCCAACACCACAGTTCAAAAGCATCAATTCTTCAGCACTCAGCTTTCTTCACAGTCCAACTCTCACATCCGTACATGACCACTGGAAAAACCATAGCCTTGATTAGATGGAACTTTGTTGGCAAAGTAATGTCTCTGCTTTTGAATATGCTATCTATGTTGGTCATAACTTTCCTTCCAAGGAGTAAGCGTCTTTTAATTTCATGCCTGCAGTCACCATCTGCAATGATTTTGGAGCCCAAAAGAATAAAGTCTACCACTGTTTCCAGTGTTTCCCCATCTATTTCCCGTGAAGGGATGGGACCAGATGCCATGATCTTTGTTTTCTGAATGTTGAGTTTTAAGCCAACTCTTTCACTCTCCTCTTTCACTCTCATCAAGAGGCTCTTTAGTTCTTCTTCACTTTCTGCCATAAGGGTGGTGTCATCTACATATCTGAGATGAGTGAAAATAAATGTGTTTCTTATATTCATCACAAAAGACCTTGTTATGGGATGAGCACTAGGAGGGAGTCAGCTGAATCTTTGTTACCAATGTAAGAGTCGTCACTGTTTTAGCACATAAGGGCAAAATGTGTATTGATGGAGTAGTTTGTCACTTCAGAGCTGAGAAACCAAGATTTTAAATGCATGAAATAGCAACATTTATTGTTGATGTCTTTCTTTCAGAGCTGAGAAACCAAACTTTTACATGCCCTAGTGAGTACAATTATTGCAATGAATCATCTGGCAGAAACTACCAGTTTCCAAATGTAAAAAATAAGTTTACTAGGGATGAATCAGAGGTTAAAGGTCATTGAGATAGATAAGTGACCTTCCTTTCCTGTTAGTTTATTGGTTTTTATGATCATCAATAAATATTCCAAAAATTATGATTCTTTGAATCGCCTGCATCAGCATGAGCCAAGTTTTAGAAATGTAGAGTCTTGGCTCCACCTCCAATCTACTGATTCAGAATCCCTGGGAGGGGATCCCTAGAGTCTGTTTTAACAAATCTTCCAGATGATTCTAACACAGACTGAAGTTTGAGAAGCATATTTTGAGAAACACAGAAAAAACCATGGATCTGCCTTCTGAGAGTGAAGAGTGACAGCTTACAAAAGCAAACAAGATGATTCTTGGCAAATTAGGGGAATAGCAATGAACTAGTGACTACAGAGATCCAGAAAAATTCTCACTTCATGGATTGCAGGTTGAAGACCAGAGTCTCTCTATGGTGACCAGCTGTTCGATTTTCCTCTGCACTGTCGCGTTTTAAAACTGGCGAGCTTGTGTCTTAGAAATCCCTCATTTTCAAGCAAAGAAAGACAGTGGGTGACCCTAACCACCATCTGGCCAGCAACCCAATGAGGGAATTAATAGGCCCGGGTCTCCTGGAGCAGCGGCTTCTCTAATTTTATCATGTTACCTTGGTAAAATGTTACTTTGGAACTCACACTCAAATACGGTGTGTTCAATGTTTTCCATTTGGCAAATCTGACATTTGCATTTGTTTTTCATACTTCATTCTCACGGGTCTTGTTTCTGTGGGTGCTTTATGATGTGTGTCGTGTGTGTGTCTGTGAGAGAGAGAGAGAGCACACCGTGAGCTAATAATTATTGGAAATTTCTTTGAGAAAATACTTGCATTTACTTCTCCAGTAAACACTTCAAATTGCAATTCTTCATGTATGTGTCTGTGTGTGTGGTGTCATGTACCTTAGAAAATATTCTTTTCATTGTCATTTTAAGAGCTCTTGTTCACCTACTTTTCCTCCTCTGTCTTGCCATGTAAATGCCTTTGTTGTTGGTGGTGGTTGACTGTATATATATAGTGTGTCTCTTTACTTCTACATACCTTCTCTGCCACTTCATACCCATAGAGGTGGCTTGGATGCCCCCAGAATTTGCTGCTCCTTACAGTAGCGGTGTCCTGGGTGTGGGCTTTTTTTTTTTTTTTTGGAGGTACTATTTTTTGGGGAACCATGTTTGTCAGAGCTACTTGTCAATTTTTGGCTTTCTTCCTCAACTTGGTTTCCTTTTCATTACATGTTCAACCTTTCTGTCATTGACTATGGTCTAGCGTGTGTGCCTTCTAAATTCTTTGTAACTATAGTTTTTATCATTATCATCACTATTCTTGTTGTTGTTATTGTTACTGTTATTTTGATTTCAGAAGAGATAGAGGGACAACGATGCCTTCACCACAGCATCTTCAGCTGAAATATAGCCTAGTTCATCTTCAACAGATGATGCCAGGAGTTCCTGGGCTCAGAACTTGGAATTATGCTATATGGTGTGCATGCACGTTCACTTGATCAGCTGCATCTGACTCTTTGGGACCTGCGGCCTGTAGCCCCCCGGGGTCCTCTGTCCATGGAGTTATTCCGGCAAGAATACCGGAGTGGGTTGCCATTTCCTCCTCCGGGGGAGCTTCCCAACTCAAAGAGTGAACACACGTCTCCTGCATCACCTGGCTTGGCAGGTGGATTCTTTACCACTAGTGTCACCCAGGAAACCCCTGATGGAGCAATACTCAATTTAACTTTCCAATGACTCTCTAATTCTACCCTGACTATGCCCTAGAGTTTCAAAACTATGTAAATCTCATATTTCAATCTCACAATATTTCTGCAATTTTGTGACTATAATGATTTTACAAATAAATTTGTTAATTATAACAGCCAAACTGCCAGAAAACAATCTTGGAATCAAATATAATTAAAGTTTGAAAGTTTCTGTTTGTTTGAAAGTAAAACTGGTGTGTTGGAAAATTTTGTAATGTTTGGATTTACTGAGCAGCTGTAAGTTGGATACTGTGGGTGGGAAAAACCTAAGCTGATGCAGACAGCACTGCCTCCCAGGTATTTTGGATCCCTGGGCATTCCAAATTTCAAGACTTTTTTTTTAATTTAAATCGAAAAATTAGGAATCTATCATTCCAACATGAATCATGAAATTGTGAATTCTTTTGAGCAATTTTGAAACCATTTCTTAAAACCATTAAATTATCTTTAAATGTGCTCGTATTAGGTTTTATAAACCTACCACTTCCCCTAAAATTTTATAATTATAGGTTTTCTGACAGGTGACTGAGCTTGGCACATTCAACCCAGTTTTCAGCATGAAATTGCATTCATCACTCATCGCATTTCACAGGCACAAGCAAACTTGATATAAAGCCACCTTCCATTATAGTCCAGCCCATTTTATCTCTGCTTATGGTGGAAAAGATGCCTCTTTGTCCTGACCAGCAATTAGAAGGCAGAAGGATTTAGAAAATAGGGTAAGTTAAACCAGGCTCATCATAAGAGTAATGAAATCTTCAGTGTGTTCATGGCCCCTTCATAAATTCTGGTTTTGTTCCATAGAACCAAGTGTGGTTTTCATTAAATGGAGTTCCGAAATAATATACTGAGGGGTCCTTTACTATGTTTTCCCTAGAATACCTGTATAAATATTTTATATTCATAAACTAATGGGTTCTCCTGTGTGATGGCGGATTTATAAGTGGGAAGGCCAAAAGAGAAAAAGTTGGGTTAGGTGAACCAATACCATGTAAGTGGTCAGATAAGAAACAAACTCTAAATTTCTAGATTCTACACATATTCCTCCAGTCCCCTCCCTGTGAGGTATTGGCTAAGTCACCTGATTGCATCATACCGCAGTGTCCACACATGACTAATTTTCAAAATTGTAATCATTTAATTTATTGAAATATAGTTGATTTACAATGTTTCAGATTTTCAGCAGTGATTCAGTTATACATATATGCTTATGTAATATATATGTGTCATATTATTATAAGATATTGAAATAGTTTCCTGTACTATCCAGTAGGTCCTTGTTGTTTATTTTATATGTAGTAGTATGTACATAAAATTGTCCCCTTTGGTAACCTTAACTTTATTTTCTCTTTCTTGAGTCTACTTCTGTTTTATAAATAAGTTCATTTGTATCATTTTAAATTCCACATATAAGTGATATCATATGTTACTTGTCATTCTCTTCCTGACTTGCTTCATTTAGTTTTGATAATCCCTAGGTCCATGCATGTTGCTGCAAATAGCACTCTTTCATAGCAGCACTAATTACAATAGCCAAGACAAGGAAGCAATCCAAATGTTCATCAACAGGTGAATGGATAAAGATGTGAGATATAGATTAATATATATGTATGTTTTTTATATCTATCTGTCTATCTATATATCTTGGGCTGCCCAGCTGGTGCAGGTGGTAAAGAACCCACCTGCCAGTATAGGAGACATAGGAGACACAGGTACTATCCCTGGGCTGGGAAGATCCCCTGGAAGAAAGCATGGCAACCCACTCCAGTGTTCTTGCCTGTGGAATCCCATGAACAGAGGAGCCTGGTGGGCTACAGTCCAGAGGGTGCAAAGAGTTGGATACAACTGAAGCGACTTAGCCCATCCTCATATATATTTATGCATACACACACATACACAAATGGAATATTACCCAGTAATGTAAAGAAATGAAATAATCCATATGATCTGGGGCAGTGTTTCTTGAACTTTAATGTGTACATGTATCACCGGGGGTCTTGCTAAAATGCAGATTCTGATTCAGTAAGTATGGTACTGAGTCTGAGATTCTGAATTTATTAACAAGCTACGAGGAGATGCTAATAGCATGGTGCTAAGGTCACATTTAAGTAGCTGGATTTTAGAATTATGCTGCCCAGAATGGCAGCCACATGTGACTAGAAACATGGCTAATGAGATGGAGGAATTAAATTTTTAATTCTGTTTCATTTTAATTCATTTAAACTTTTAAAAATGTATACCTATGGCTGATTCATGTTGAGGTTTGACAGAAAACAACAAAATTCTATAAAGCAATTATCTTTCAATAAAAAATAATTTAAAAAACTAATAATTCAGTTATGGGAAAAAATGACATAGAAAACAATTTGAATATGTGAATCTATCTTTTTCAGTGACACATTTTACGAAATCTAAATAAAGATCAAGCAGTTCTGATAAAACTTTATGTCCAAATTGAGATACAGTGTTACTGTAAAAAAAAATGTATCAGATTTGGAAGGCAGTACAAAACCAGAATGAACTATGTCATTAATATTTTATCTTGATTATTCATTAAAGTAATATTTTTAATATACTGAGTTTATAATATATTAACATTCATTTCTTCTGTTTCTTTTTATACTTTAAAAATGCAGCTACTGAAAACTTCAACATTCATCTATACGTATATATCTCATATTACATGTTTTGGACAATGCAGGTCTAGGGTGCGGCCCTGTAGCCCTTAATTCCAGCGCAGCTGAATTATCAATAGTTAGGTCTCTAAATACTGCAGAATCAGACCTCAAATATGTATCTCTTTTTTTGCCCTTTTCCTTTTCTTCCCATACCTTTTTTATTTCTGTCCATCTTCTCTATTTTCTTGTTCTCTTTCTCTCTCCTCATGCGCGCGCGCACACACACACACACACACACACACACACACACACAGACATATATATAATATTCATTTACATTTGTTTATTTATTACTCAAAATCACTGCAGATGATGATTGCAGCCATGAAATTAAAAGACACTTACTCCTTGGAAGGAAAGTTATAACCAACCTAGATAGCATATTGAAAAGCAGAGACATTACTTTGCCAACAAAGGTCCATCTAGTCAAGGCTACGGTTTTTCCAGTGGTCATGTATGGATGTGAGAGTTGGACTGTGAAGAAAGCTGAGCACCGAAGAACTGATGCCTTTGAACTGTGGTGTTGGAGAAGACTCTTGAGAGTCCCTTGTTACTGCAAGGAGGTCCAACCAGTCCATTCTAAAGGAGATCAGCCCTGGGTGTTCTTTGGAAGGAATGATGCTAAAGCTGAAACTCCAATATTTTGGCCACCTCAGGTGAAGAGTTGACTCATTGGAAAAGACTCTGGTGCTGGGAGGGATTGGAGGCAGGAGGAAAAGGGGAAGACAGAGGATGAGATGGCTGGATGGTATCACCAACTCGATGGACATGAGTTTGAGTGAACTCCAGGAGTTGGTGATGGACAGGGAGGCCTGGCGTGATGCAATTCATGGGGTCGCAAAGAGTCGGACATGACTTAGTGACTGAACTGAACTGAAGTGATTTATTGCTCAATAACTGTGTATCATCCCAGGCTCCCTTTTCTCCTTCATCGATTGCCTTGGTCAGTGCTCAGATGTTAGGCATTTCATCTCAG
Organism: Budorcas taxicolor; assembly: GCF_023091745.1. NCBI lineage: Eukaryota > Metazoa > Chordata > Mammalia > Artiodactyla > Bovidae > Budorcas > Budorcas taxicolor. The sequence goes on from NC_068922.1 coordinate 4,965,220, forward strand.
GTCTCTTGCCCCACACTCAACTCCAATACCTGCATTCAGGTCCTCCTTGTCTTGCACCTGGATTTTTTTTTTTTTTTAAATTAGTTTCCTCACTGGGCTGCTTTCTCATACCTAATACCCTCACCTAATTGTCTCTTCATCTATCTACCCTCTTTACTTAAGTGAGTGAAAATAAACATAAAATTATTTTATTCCCTTTTATTAACACCATTTGATAGATGTACAGTTTCTGCTGTACAACAGTGTGAATTGCCTATTGCTGTTCAGTTTCTAAGTCACGTCCAACTCTTTGCAACCCCATGGATTGCAGCACACCAGGCTTCCCCATCCTTCACCATCTCCTGGAGTTTGCTCAAATTCATGTCCATTGAGTTGGTGATACCATCCAACCATCTGATCCTCTGTTGCCCCCTTCCCCTCAGTCTTTCTCAGCTTCAGACTCTTTTCCAAAGAGTTGGCTCTTCACATCACATGGCTAAAGTATTGAAAGTTCAGCTTCAGCATCAGTACTTCTAATGAATATTCAGAGTTGGTTTCCTTTAGGATTGACTGGTTTGATCTCCTTGCTGTCCAAGGGACTCTTAATACCTTTCTCCAGAAATGCAATTTGAAAGCATCAATTCTTTGACTTATCAACTATATGTGTACATATACCCCATCCCTCTTGAGCCTCCCTCCCATCCACCCCATCCCACCCATCTAGATCATCAGAGAGCACTAGCTTGAACTCTAGGTGTAATCCAGAAACTTCCCACTAGCTCTCTGTTTTACTCATAATAGTGTATATATGTAACATTACTCTTTCAATTTGTCCCACCTTCTCCTTCCCACTCTGTGTCCACAAGCCTGTTTTCTATGTTTGCCCTGCAAATATGTTCATCTGTACCATTTTTTTCTAGATTCCATATATATGCATTAATATAGACATTTGATTTTCTCTTTCTGACTTACCTCACTCTGTATAACAGGCTCTAGGTTCATCCACCTCAGTTCAACTGAGTCAAAAACATTCCTTTCAATGGATGATAATATTCCATTGTATGTCCCACAGCTTCTTCATCCATTTGTCTGCCGATGGACATCTAGGTTGCTTCCATGTCCTGCCTGTGGCAAACAGTGCTGCAATGAACGTTGGGGGTGCATATGTTTTTTTGAGTTGAGGTTTTCTTAGGGTATGCGCCCAGTAGTGGGATTGCTGGGTCATACGGTGACTGAATTTCTCACTGGATAGAAGTTTCCTTTGTGTGACATGTGTTGTCCTGCCTGGCACCTTCATGCAGGTCTCTGTCTGGAATGTCATCATCTCTTCTTCCTTTGATGAAATCCTACTCATCCTTCAACATAGTCTGTGCAACTTTTTCTTCCACTTCTGATAGTCCTGGTGATTTAAATACTCCAATTTTGTGTAGTTCTCACAGGGCAACTAAGGCACAACTCTGCTTCTTCTAACCATTATTTTAAATTCTATCATCCTGAAAACACCACTGAAATTATTTACATCTTTGATATGGCTAACCTTCAGATATTTGAAGATAATGCTCTGACTGTCCTTGCTCATTTCCTCTCCAGGATCCCAGCAATCTAAGGCTCACAGAATTAGGAATGCTTCCTTTTCTTGGTCAAGACCACACTTTGATTCTTTCTCATCTCAGTAAGATGAAAATTGCATGGTATAAAAGGTAGAGTTATCCATAGAAAGTGGAATGCTAGGCAATGTTCAGATACGACCCTCACTGACCCTGCCTTCTGACTGCAAATGGCATTTCACAATTATCTGAGCAGATTTGGATTCAAATTTGTGAGGCTCACGTAGCAGTGGGGCTCCCTGACAAAATCCTTGTCCATGAGAGGTGTCCCTAAGCCATTAGGAGGACCTGGGCACCAAATGAAGGGTGGATGAGCTCTTCTGATCCCTTTTATTACTTTTTTCATGAAGAAATTATAGGCTCCTGGTGACTTCTGATTTAACGCTGTTACTTTCTGGACTCATGGAGACATTCAGTCAAAAGTTTATTTCTTTATTTAGGACATTGAGTGATAGATTTTCCTTTCTTTTATGATAAAAATTTAAAAGTCAACAAAGTTGATCTTCAAAGAGGAAATTTTTGCAGCTGCTTAGCAAATATTTTATATGTGTGGATTCTTGATATGAAGGGGCCCAAAGACTAGCATTGCTCTCTAGAAAACAATGATCACAGATAACTCCATCTGATTTCTTTGAGTAGGAAGTGTTAGGTTGCCCTTTGTTGGGTGTTCTAAAAACAGATCCTGAGACAGAGATTACAGTGCAAGTGAAATTTTGAGGGAAGACTCAGCAGAAAGAGAGTGAAGAATCAGTATAGCTGTGCCAGTTTGCATTCCCACCAATGGTGTAAGAGAGTTCCCTTTTCTCCACACCCTCTCCAGCATTTATTGTCTGGAGATTTTTTGATGGGGGCTGTTCTGACAGCATGAGATGATACCTTATTGTGGTTTTGATGTGCATTTCCTTAATAATGAGTGATGTTGAGCATCTGTTCATGTGTTTATTAGCCATATGTATGTCTTCTTTACATCATGAGAAATTCTGGGCTAGAAGAACCACAAGCTGGAATCAAGATTGAAGGGAGAAATATCAATAACCTCAGATATTCAGATGACACCACCCTTATGGCAGAAAGTGAAGAGGAACTAAAAGGCCTCTTGATGAAAGTGAAAGAGGAGGGTGAAGAAGTTGGCTTAAAGCTCAACATACAAAAAACGAAGATCGTGGCATCTGGTCCTATCACTTCATGGGAAATAGATGGGGAAACAGTGGAAAGAGTGTCAGACTTTATTTTTTGGGGGCTCCAAAACCACTGCAGATGGTGATTGTAGCCATGAAATTGAAAGACGCTTACTCCTTGGAAGGGAAGTTATGACCAACCTAGAGAGCATATTACAAAGCAGAGACATTACTTTGCCAACAAAGGTCCCTCTAATCAAGGCTATGGTTTTTCCAGTAGTCAGATATGGATGTGAGAGTTGGACTGTGAAGAAAGCTGAGCACTGAAGAATTGATGCTTTTGAACTGTGGTGTTGGAGAAGACTCTTGAGAGTCCCTTGCGCTGCAAGGAGATCCAACCAGTCCATTCTGAATGAGATCAGCCCTGGGTGTTCTTTGGAAGGAATGATGCTGAAGCTGAAACTCCAATACTTTGGCCATCTCATGTGAAGGGTTGACTCACCGGAAAAGACTCTGATGCTGGGAAGGATTGGAAGCAGGAGGAAAAGGGGACGACAGAGGATGAGATGGCTGGATGGCATCACTGACTCGATGGACGTGAGTTTGAGTAAACTCCGGGAGTTGGTGATGGACAGGGAGGCCTGGCGTGCTGCAATTCATGGGGTCACAAAGGGTCAGACACGACTGAGTGACTGAACTGAACTGAACTGATCCCTTCTTTGGAGAAATGTCTATTTAGTTCTTTTGCCCACTTTGTGATTGGGTTGTTCATTTTTCTGGTATTGAGCTGCATGAGCTACTTGTATATTTTGGAGATTAATTTTTTGTCACTTGTTTTGCTTGCTATTATTTTCTTCCATCCTGAAGGCTGTCTTTTTACCTTGCTTATAGTTTCCTTCATTGTGCAAAGCTTTTAAGTTTAATTAGGTCCCATTTGTATATTTTTTTCATTTCCATTACCCAGGAGGTGGGTCATAGAGAATCTTGCTGTGATTTATGTCAGAGAGTGTTCTGACTATGTTTTTCTATAAGTGCTTTATAGTTTTTGGTCTTACATTTAGATCTTTAACCCATTTTGAGTTTATCTTTGTGTATGGTGTTATAAAGTGTTCTAGTTTCATCCTTTTACAGGTGGTTGACCAGTTTTCCCAGCACCACTCATTAAAGAGACTTTCTTTTCTCCATTGTATGTTTTTGCCTCCTTTGTCAAAGATAAGGTTCCCATAGGTGCATGAATTTATCTCTGGACTTCCTATTTTGTTCCACTGATCTATATTTCTGTCTTTGTGACAGTACCATACTGTCTTGATAACTGTAGCTTTGTAGTATAGTCTGAAGTCAGCAAGACTGACTCCCCCCAGTTCCATTCTTCTTCAACAATATTGCTTTGGCTATTAAAGGCTTTTTGTGTTTCTATACAAATTGTGAAATTATTTGTTCTAGTTCTGTGAAAAATACCATGGTAGTTTGATAGGGATTGCATTGAATCTATAGATTGCTTTGGGTCGTATATTCATTTTCACTATATTGATTCTTCTGATCCACATACTTGGTATATTTCTCCATCTATTTGGTTCATCTTTGATTTCTTTCATCAGGGTTTTATACTTTTCTATATATAGGTCTTGTGTTTCTTTAGGTAAATTTATTCCTAAGTATTTTATTCTTTTTGTTGCAATGGTGATGGGATTATTTCCTTAATTTCTCTTACTGTTTTTTCATTGTTAGTATATAGGAAAGCAAGGGATTTCTGTGTATTAACTTTATGTTTGTGGGAATGTAATATGGAACAGTCAATATGGAGAATAGTGTGGAGATTACTTAGAAAACTGAGAGTAGAACTGCCATATGACCCATCAATCCCACTGTGGGGAATACACACCAAAGATACCAGAATTGCAAGAGACATATGTTCATTGTAGCACTGTTTACAATAGCTAGGACATGGAAGCAACCTAGATGTCCATTGGCAGAATGAATAAGGAAGTTGTGGTGCATATTCAAAATGGAATACTACTCAGCTATAAAAAGGAATGCATTTGAGTCAGATCTAATGAGGTGAATTAAACTGGAGCCTATAATACAGAGTGAAGTAAATCAGAAAGAAAGACAAAAATACTATATATTAACACATATATATGGAATTTAGAAAGACAGTAACGATGATCTTACATGCAAGGCAGCAAAAGAGACACAGATGTAAAGAACAGACTTTTGGACTCTGGGAGAAGGAGAAGGTGGGATGATTTGAGAGAATAACATTGAAACATGTATATTACCATACGTGAAATAGATGACCAGTGCAAGTTTGATGCGTGAAGCAGGGCACCCAAAGCCAGTGCTTTGGGACAACCCAGAGGGATGGGGTTGGGTGGGGGGATGGGTCAGGGCCCAGGATGGCAGGACACATGTCTACTCATAGCTGATTCATGTTGATGAATCGCAAAAGCCGTCACAATATTGTAAAATAATTATCCCCCAATTAAAATAAATTAATTAAAAAAAAGACTCAGAATGGAAATTGAACTGAGTGAGAATGTGGCCTCTGCTGTGGTGGACCTTCAGCCTGATCTTCCTGGGAGGTCTGCACCATGAATAGCAACCAGAACTTTCTCACCTTCAGGCAAAGGAACTGGTGGTCATTTGCTGAGGCTGTCTTCAGGAGCAATAAAACTTTCTTGAAGTGGGTGGCTCCTCTCAGCAGATGACAAGTCCCTGTGTAGGGAGCAGAGACCAGTCATTAACAACCAGCACAGGAGCAGGAAGACAAATGGAGGCAATAAAGATCTCTGATAGAGACTGGTGTGCAGAACCTACAGTGTCTACTGTGTGAATTCCTTGAAAGACCTCATGTTTTCTCACAAAACCAGTTTCTCAAGTTACATGGTTTCTAGTTCTAGGACAACCCAATAACTTTTACTGCACTGAATGTCTCTTGTAAAAGGTGGCACTCAGAACTGAACCCAGTAATCCAGGTCTAGTGTGACTATATTCTGATGAAGAGTTATGGTCAGGGGAAAAGCCCCGGCATCAGACAGGGGTGCCCCTGAAGGGCACGGATGAAGATGTGGGGGGCAGCTGCCACGTCCTCGTTAGAGAGTGATGGACTGTGAACAGAGAGCCATGATGTAATGGCAGTTGGTTTTGGTAAGTGACAAAATCTAAGAAGATACATTATTACGAGTCAGGTTAGACCAACAGAGTTCCCAGACAATGGGAGAAATTTAAATGGAGCCTATTATACAGAGTGAAGTAAGCCAGAAAGAAAAACACCAATACAGTATACTAACACATATATATGGAATTTAGAAAGATGGTAATGATAACCCTGTATGTGAGACAGCAAAAGGGACACAGATGTATAGAACGGACTTTTGGACTCTGTGGGAGAGGGAGAGGGTGGGATGATTTGGGAGAATGGCATTGAAACATGTATACTATCATGTAAGAAACGAATCGCCAGTCTATGTTCGATACAGGATACAGGATGCTTGGGGCTGGTGCACAGAGAAGATCCAGAGAGATGATATGGGGTGGGAAGTGGGAGGGGGGCTCAGGATTGGGAACTTATGTACACCTGTGGTGGATTCATGTCAATGTATGGCAAAACCAATACAATATTGTAAAGCAAAATAAAGTAAAAATAAAAATTTAAATAATAATAATAATAAATAAAATAAAATCTGAGGGTGGTGATTCAAGGGAGGAGATGTACTGAATATCCAACACAGGCAATTAGGCAAAAAAAAGAAAGAAAACACATCCAGATTGGAAAGGCAGTAAAATGATCTCATTGTGATACAACATGATCCTATATGCGGAAAATCTTAAATAATCCACCACAACATTATTATCATTGATAAATGAGTTCTTCAGGGTTGTGTTGTACAAGATTAGGACAAAAAAATTAATCATAACTATGTAATCAATGAAGAATTCAAAAACTAAATCATAAAAATAAGCAACTCCATTTAAAATGACATAAAATTACCTAGGAATTAATCTAAAGAATTAAATGATCCAACACTGAAAATTACAAAACATTAAATAATTTCTAAATAAAATGAAAGATATTCCATAGTTAAGGATTGGAAGATTTAATATTAAGATGACAGTGCTCACCAAATTGACTTATACATCCTATGCGAATTCTATCAGAATCCCAGCTAGCTTTTTTTTAAGAAAAAGATTTGACAAGCTGGACTTAAAATTTGTATGAAAATGCAAAGTATCTGGAATAGCAAAAGCAGTTTTGAAAGTAAAAGAACAAAGTTGGAAGACTCACATGTATAAATTTCAAATCTTAATATATACAACTGCAGTAATAAAGATAAAATATGCTTACATAAGTATAGACATGTAGATAAACACAATTAAGAGTCTAAAAACAAACTCTAAAATGTATGATCAATTTATTTTTGAAAAAGGTGTCAAGGAAATTCAGTAAAGAAAGAAGAATTTTTCAAATAAATCCAGTTGCGACAACACACAAAATAATGAATTTGGACCCCTATCTTACATTATATGTTAAAAAATTAAAATAGGTCACAGATTTAAGTTTTAGAGATTAAAATTTATAAACTTATAGGAGTAAATCTTTGTGACATTGGATTAGGCAATGTTTTCTTAAATATAATACCAAAGTATAACAGAAAAAATAAACTAGACTTTACCAAAATGAAAAATTTTTGTGCTTCAAATGCATTCATTAGGGAAGTGAAACAACAATCCTTAGTCTTGGAGAAAACATTTGAAAATGACATATTTGATGAAGACGTATACAAAATGTATAAAACCACTTACAACCTGATAATGAAAAGACAAAGAAGTAAATTTAAAAACAGGCAAAAGATTTGAATAGACATTTCTCTCAAAGAATATATAAAAATGACAATGAAAATTAAATTAAAAGATGCTCAACGTTATTAATTATTAGAGAAATAAAAATAAAAACTACCACAAGTTATCCATGTATACCCCATGTACACCCAATTGTCAACAATTATCCCATGTGGATGCAGAGAAATCACACATTACTGATGAAAATATAAAATGGTGCAGCCAAACAATTGGCCAGTTGCTTAAAACATTAATTATAGAGTTACTATACGAACCAGAAATTCCATTTCTAGGAATGAAATTAAAACATATAAACAGAAAATGTTGTATATTAATATGAATAGTACCATTATTCACAGTAGCCAAAATATAGAAACACTGTAAATGTCCATCATTGAAGGAATAGGTATACAAATGTGGCATATCCATGCATGAAACTCAGGTATTACTCAAAGAAATGAAATACTGACAGATGCCACAACACAGATGAACCTTGAAAACATCCAGAGTGAAAAATGTTCACAAAAGACCACAGATTGTATAATTCCACTTTTATAAAGAATTTCCACTTGTCTTGTCCAAAATAGGCAAATCTATAGAGGCAAAAATCACGCTAGAGTTGTCCAGCACTAGTGCAGGGGGAAGAAGGTGAGAAATAAGAGCTGATGGGTATAGGATTTCCTTTTGAGTGATAAGAATGTTCTAAACTTAGATTTTGGAGATCAATGCGTAGCTCTGTGATTATAATAAAAATCACTGGCCTGTATCCTTTAAATGGGTAAATTTTAAGAAGTGTGAATTAGATGTTCCTTTAATGACATTGTGGTATATTTGCATTCATTTAAAGTTTGGTTCATCTCTGGGCTAGTTTGCAAGGGCAGTTTGGGGGATGGTGACTTAAATCTGGGTTTGAAGCAGTTAAACTTGCACCTGCCACTCTTCTGATATTAGGTAATTTACTAAGGATACTGAACACTGTTGCTGTGCTCCCACATCTAGACCGTCTCTCATCTTCCCTTATGCAAAGTTTTATCTTGGAGCTCATTTTAGTAGCTCAGGGAAAAGGCAGTTTATACGGAAGTTCCAAGTGATTCTTTTCCATAAAGAACCTTTGCTGTTTAACTCAGGTCGACTTGCCACAGAGATTAGGAGATGTAGTGCTGCAAAACTGGTCTTAAAACTGCATCCTAAATGCGGTTATTTCACACCCATGGCGGCAAGCTTAGAACAGGGTTGTATTTCCCCTCCTGGTTTCTCTTTGGCACCAGTTTGGCACCAGTTGTGCAGGGGGAGAGTCAGACAGGAGCACGACACAAAAGCTCAGCCTCTGGCCCACAGCTGAATGCTGAGGCTGTCTGCCCCGACTGGGCCCTGGGTGCAGGGAAAAGAGAGGAGCTGATCAGATTTCCCAGCTTTGAAGTGGGGATGCAGCCACAGTGAAGAAGATCCTGATCAAAGGCTGCGAGCAATAAGGTAACTCTCCAGGGAGAGCCAGGACACCTGCAGCCAGGTGGGGAGAGGATGCCGGCCTCTGAATGGGCACTTTTGTTTCTGCTCCTTTTGTCAGCAAGCAGCACTTGAAGCAATTGGAACCAGCAATTTATAGGTCAGATTGGCCTAACGCAATGCTTCTCAAAATTGATATGCCTTAGAATCACCGGGAGACGTTTCTGGAAACCTCAGATATCTTGGTTTCTCCCCTAAAGAAAGTCATTCTTAAGGTCTAAGGTGAAGATCTCAGCTCTGTACATTTTTTCAAGTTCTCCTAAGTGGTTTAGATGCTTGTAAAGAAAAACTGACTTTATGCTCAGACTCACCACCAATCCAGAGGGGAAAATATTATAGGTATCTTATATATAATACATATCGCAGGTGGCACTACTAATAAAGAACCTGCCTGCCAATGCTGGAGACATAAAAGGAGCAGCTTCAATTCCTGGGTCAGGAAGATCCCCTGGAGTAGGGCAAGGCAGCCCACTCCAGTATTCCTGCCTGGAGAGTCCCATGGAGAGGAGCCTGGTGGGCTATGGACCATAGGGTCACAGAGAGTTGAACATGAATGAAGTGACTTAGCAAGCATATATATACATATACATATATATGTGTATATATATATACATATACATATATAAGATACCTTATAATAGGTATCTTGCAGTTGGTAGGTATAATAGGTACCCATTGGTTCCAATGGGTAATTGGAACCAATACCTATTATAAGGTATCTTATAAGATACCTATTATATAAGGGGTATAATAATTTCAAATCTTCATCAAAATCCCTCAAAGAAACAAGAAGGTATTTTCAGTAAATCTCATCTACCAATTTTCTGAATACAGGATAGAAAGCTCAAAAAAAAAAAAAAAAAATTTCCCTGTAGACCTAAGTGCCTTTGTTAGCATTCCAGGCACCACACTAGGTGCTAAGGGTGGAGATGAGCAACACAGACATGTTCCCAAGAGCTCAGCATCTTACTGGGGAGACAGACATGTAAACAAAATAAATGAAGTCTTTTAAGAAGAATGTATAAGGGCCTATTCCAGCCCAGGAAGAGAATGACTAACTCTGCCTGGAGGTTGGGAGGAGAGACGGCAGAGGTTTTCCCAAAAATGCAAGGTTGGAAGCCAGACGGGTGATGAGGAAAAGCTGGCCTCCCTGGTATGGGGAGGTGTAGGTGGTCTGGTAAAGAAGTGGGAAGATTCCAGTCCTTGGGGAAACGGTGTAGAGACCCAGGCCTGGAGGTTCCATATGGCAGGGACACAGACAAGTTGGTGATGGGGTGACTGGGGTAATGTAGAGAAGTGGCCTCATTATGAAAGAACCTATGAACTTCATGAAGGACCTGGGGACTTTGCCTACAGGGTATGAGCACCTCATGCAGGAATTTCTCCTCTGTCTGCAAACCCAAAGAACCCACAATCCTGGCTAGAAAATTGTTATTCAAGTCCAGTAAGCTTGAATTGGGAAAATATAATGAATGTGCCTTCAGAATAATAACAGCGAACTGTTTGTTTATTTCTCATTTGATTTTGCAAGCTCCAAATGGACACTAGTAACAATGAGTATCTACATATCTTATAAACTAAGAGGAAAATTCACAGCTATTGTCATATATGCTTTTCAAGACCTCAGAGTAACCACATGAAGTAGGGGTGGTTTCTCAAATTTCTAGAAGAAATCTCTTGGAAAATATCAATAATTTACATCACATAGCTTATAAAGTAGTAGACCTAAGATACAAGCACACATTTCAGGTTATGAATCTTAAGATTTTTCTCCTACAAGATGTGGATTTACTGAAAAAATGTGTAACTCTAAACAAACACACACAATTAGAGACCAGAAAACATACCATGAAGCCACCTAGAAGAAAAATTCAAAAGAGAAATGTTATGATTTCTGTAAATGCTAGCATTGGCCTGACTATGCTATGATTATAAACAAATATACCACAAACAACTACAATAATAAAAAATGAGATCTCAGAGACCTAATATAGTAAGAGGTTACATTATTTTTTTAAAGTAGAAAAGAATAGGTTCATGGCTTTAACCAGGTAAAGGGGGCACAGTGAGCTCATGCCTGTAACAAGTGTGTCCCCAGTAAATTCCCCAGCAGGAGGGCTACTTTCTGCTCATTCTTACGATCTGATTTGGGCAGCACTCCTGGGTTTCCCCCTGCCCCTGATTTCCAACTTGGGGCCATACCTTCCTAAGGCTGTAGGTTACCTTGGCAGCCCGCAGCCAGCAGGTAGGATTTCCCAGGTTCCTGTCACTCTGACTCTTGGCCCCACCATGTGACTTGCTTTTGCAAATGAGATGTTAGCGAACATGACACAAGCAGAGATCTGGAAAGTACTGTATGCTCGTCCTTGCTTATCCTTGTGCATCCTTGCCCTCTGCTATCTGATACCTATGCCCTGCCTTTTTAACACTAGAACACTGTGGCCTGTAGAGAGAATAACCAAAGCCATCATTAATTGATCTCAGCTCTTTTTCTGATGTGTGATAACCTGTATGAGAACTAAGTGCTTTGCAATCTATACAGCTTTGTAAAAATGTCAATTTCTTACCAAATTATAATTATCACCCTAATAATTATCATGTCTGGGACCTCCATGCTATTTTTTACGTTCTATTTATTTACTCATGGCTGTGCTGGATCTTCACTGGTGCCCGAGGGCTTTCTTTAGCTGTGGCGAGCAGGGGCCGCTCTCTAGTTGCAGTGTGCAGCTTCTCAACGTGATGGCCTCTCTTGCTGTGGAGCCCAGGCTCCAGAGCTCGCTGGTTCAGTAGCTGCGACTCGCGGACCCTAGACTGCGGGCTCAGTAGCTATGACCCATGGGCTTGCTCCATGGTGTGTGAGATCTTCCTAGATCTGGGATTGAATTCATGTCCCCTGCATTGGCAGGCAGACTCTTAACCACTGGACCACCAGGGAAATGTTCCTCTATACTGTTGAATTAAGGCTCTAAGACAAAAATGAATGATGCAGTCTGATGGAGACTGACAAGGAAGAAATGTGTGAATTTCTTTAAAAGCTGCTGGTTATTAACCACACTAAATGAAATATGCCCTACTTTAGGTTCTTTTGGGTTGATCACTTGCTGTGCTGTTCTTAGTCACTCAGTCATGTCTGACTCTTTGCGACCCCATGGACCTGTCAGGCTCCTCTGTCCATGGGGATTCCACAGGCAAGAGTACTGGAGTGGGTTGCCATGCCCTCCTCCAGGGGATTTTCCCAAGCTAGGGATCAAACCCAGGTCTCCTGCACTGCAGGCAGATTCTTTACCATCCGAGCCACCTGGGAAGCCTGAGCAGATCATGGCAGCCATTAAAAAGAGTTTAAGTGAGAGTTAGTCACCCAGGACTTCACTGCCAAGTTATAGTGAAATTAAGTCTCAAATCAAAGTCCACCACACATATGGACATTAATTTAGCAGAAACACTTCATATAGCCTTTCTAAAAATGTGATGATGTTACAGCTCTCTTTCTACGTGTCTTGGCCATTCATTGCTTGATAGTTCATTTAAAGTCAACACAACATTCCAGAGACTCTGTTCTTTTGTTGTTTATCGGTTATCCTCCAAAACCAATAGCTGGGTATAGAATCACTCAGGAACTGAACCCTCCATGACTGTAAGGCATTTTTACTTGTTGTATTCAAACTCCCTATTTATGCATGACTGGAAACATCTCTAAAATACACATTGCCTTTAATTCTGCTCTTTTTAGGACTCATTTTCATCAAAGGACTCATTTCACCAAAAGCTGCTTATTTTCACCAATGTTTCTCACAATCAGTATACTAACTAGAAATCTGTGATCAAAATGGGATGAGGGATGGGTTTATAGCAGCTGCCTCTCTGGTAGAGTGCACTCTGATTAATGCCACTGCTCACCCCTGGATTGTGCCGTTTTGATGAAGCTGATTCACTTAGAGTTAAAGCTGAAACTAACAAGCGCATGATGCTCCATTAGCTGTATGCATTTCACAGAACACATTCTGACCCATCTCACAGAAATAGTAATCCCATGTGATTTGGAATTAGATCTTCATTTGTCCTGTCTACAAGCATTGTTGATGTCTGTCTTCTGGGCTCTTTATAATACTGGCAACTATTTTCATGGTGACACATTTGATAGCATGGGCTAGAAATATGCCTTATAACACAGCCTCAAAATTCACACACCAAAAAAAAAAAAAAAAAAAAAGCCATTTAAAATTTAGGCATAAGTCTATTGTGGGCTTTGGCTGTTACGCTAGATCCTTGTGGTCTGTAAAGATAAGGTACACAGATCTGGAGGAACAGAAACTTTCAAAGGCCTTCACAACCTGGCCTGGGGTTCTAGCTGTAGAGTTAACTCCTTCTCTGGCAAAGAGAAAGGTATTTATGAGGTTGATTGGGTTGGATCTCGCTGCCTGGGAGCTCACTGCCTGGGAGAAAACAGAAAGCTTTGTCTGGCTTTCAGGTCTACTCCCTTAGACAGTCAAACTCCTTTCCCTGGCCCTTGGAGATGTGGTAACTTGCAGCATCACTAAACCAGGATTATGACTCCCACGCTGACATTAGCAATTGATTGAAATGTGGTTTCAGGCGAGGGCAGGAGGAAATAGCACAGAACAATACAGCCAAGTTCATTGTGCTAACTCGGAGCTGCAGCTCCCTGAGAACCAGGTGCAAATTGAATAGAAAGGGATATTATCGGCTCAAGGTTCCACTGGGTGGTGTAGAAAGCAGGGCATGTGGTATGTCTGTCAACCTCATCTGACTCATACCTGTCATTTCTCCCATTTTTTCTTAAACTCGGCCATTTCTCTCTTCTCTCTCCTACCTGATTGGCAGATGCTGAGATGTCAGCAGATGAAACTGGGAAAATAGCGCCCCAGATCCAGACAACTGTGGCCCCCACTTCAAAGAATGGAGATGAAAGAACTGATACACAGGCAATACTAAAGTCTGAAAGTCGAAGGGGAAGGAAGGGATAACGAAGTTTTGCGGCTTATTCTGCGCCAGCCCAGACACAGGTACTTTGTGTTCATCAGTGCATTTGTCTTATGAAATCTTTGGATGTTAAGGATTATTATCCCAATTCACCAATGAAAAAACTCAAGATCAAGGTGTTTAAGTAACTTGCCTATCGTTACCCAGGTAATAAATGATGAAAGTGAGATTTAAGTCCAAGTTTATTGATTCAACAAAGCTACTCCAGCATCGTCTTTCTTTTCATTACTTGTTTTCCTGACTTCAATGGCACCTATTTTATTTATATATTTGGCAAGCATTATTGGGCAAAAGTTATATGGCAGATTACATACAAGTTTCAGGCGAGCTACTTCTGCCTCTTCTATCCAGCATTTAAACCCTGTCTTCTTCTCTTCTTCCTTTGTTAATCTCTTGCTCACATGATCTGAGTAAGCCTGAACCCAACCTGCACTCTGGAAGGAGCAAAGTGTTCCTGGCCATAGTAACTGGCTCAGGAGTGGGTGTGATCCAATCCATCCGCTGAGAATCAGACTGGGAACATTCCCTGGAACTGTGAAGAAAGAGAAACATTTTCTGTTGGGATAGCTCAGGTGGGTAGAACTTAAGTCTGGACTGTTGCTAGACATCTTTCTGAAACACGGCAAGAGATTTCCTGAAAACAAAGCACCATGTAGAAGAAAACGGAGCCAAGAAATGAGAAGAAAACACCGTTTATATACCTGAGCCCTGACTTACCTGAATCTGAGATTTGATCTAAATTTCAGTTACATTAGTCCAATGTTTTATGTATTTCATTTCTTCCCCTTTTTAAAAAATGTAAGTTGCTTTCATGTCTTATTTGCAAGAGAAAGATCTCTGGCCACTGCTCAGGTTAAGCAACACAGACCAGGTCTCTGAGTTAATGAAGATGTTATCCTAGTGGGGAGATGAGTAACAATCAAATACTCACTGAAATAAGTGTTATAAAGATTAATAGGTACCCCAAGGAAAGAGACATTGTCCTATAAAAGCACATAATAAAACTGTGCCTGGCTAGGGGGAATCAGAAAATCCTTTGCTGAAAAACTTACCAGATATTGAAAAGGTACAAAGGACTTCATTAGATGGAAACATGGGTAATATATGGTTCATACAGAAGGAAAAAAAGGTGCAAAAGGAATAATTGTATATCTAAGAAAATAAATAAAGGTTAAAGAATGAAAGAGTGGTGCCAGAGACGGTATAAAGGTAAGCATGAACAAAGCTGTACATGGCCTATGCTATAGAAGGAAGTTGGAGTTTTATCCAAGAGATACAAGATGCAAGAGACAGAAGATGCCATTATAGGTTTTTAAGCATGCTGACATGATCAGACTTGATTTTTGAAATCTACCTATAATGGAGAGAACAGAACAAAGGTGGCCACAGTAGATGTAAGAAAATCAGTCAGAAGGCTATTGCAGTGGTCTATCCTTCCTCAGCAATCAATGCAAAGACACAGAGGAAAGCAATAGAATGGGAAAGACTAGGGATCTCTTCAAGAAAAACAGAGATACCAAAGGAATATTTCATGCAAAGATGAGCACAAAAAAGGACAGAAGTGGTATGGACCTAACAGAAGCAGAAGATACTAAGAAGAGGCGGCAAGAATACACAGAAGAACTATACAAAAAAGATCTTAATGACTCAAATGAGCACGATGGTGTGATCACTCACCTAGAGCCAGATATCCAGGAATGTGAAGTCAAGTGGGCCTTAGGAAGCCTCACTATGAACAAAGCTAGTGGAGGTGATGGAATTCCATCCTAAAAGATGAAATAGAACACTGCAGATGGTGACTGCAGCCATGCATTAAAAGACACTTGCTCCTTTGAAGAAAAGCTATGAACAACCTAGACAGCTTTTTAAAAAGCAGAGACATTACTTTACCAACAAATGTCCATCTAGTCAAAGTTCTGGTTTTTCCAGTAGTCATGCATGGATGTGAGAATTGGACTATAAAGAAAGCTGAGCACCAAAGAATTGATGCTTTTGAACTATGGTGTTGGGGAAGACTCTTGAGAATCCTTTGGACTGCAAGGAGATCCAACCAGTCCCTCCTAAAGGAGATCAGTCCTGAACATTCATTGGAAGAACTGATGCTGAAGCTGAAACTCCAATACTTCGACCTCCTGATGTGAAGAACCGACTCATTAGAAAAGACTGTAATGCTAGGAAAGATTGAAGGTGGGAGGAGAAGGGGATGACAGAGGATGAGATGGTTGGGTGGCATCACTGACGCGATGGACATGAGCTTGAGTAGGCTCTGGGAGTTGGTGATAGACAGGGAACCCTGGCATGCTGCAGTCCATGGGGTCACAAAGAGTCAGACACGACTGAGCGGCTGAACTGACTGATTGAACTGAACTGAGGGGAAGACATAACGGTAGCTTATACAGCAAAGTTGTATCAGTAGCTAGACTGATTTCTAGGGTGAATTTGGTGGGAGAGGAAAGCAAAGAGAAGGGGAGGTAATCTGTGGTTCTTAGGTATTTGGGTTGTGCAATCTAATAGAAAATGATCTCTTTTAATGGCATAGAGATCAATAGTAGAATAGGACCTAGGCCAGGGAGCTGAAGGAATGAATTCAAGCTCAATCCTGTTGAGGTAGAAGTGCATTTGAGACATGTAAGTGGAGAAGACGAGTAGGCAGGTAAAATTAAGGCTCTGTCTGGAGCTTATACAATGAGGTTTTAATTGGAGAAAAAAAAATCTGGGAGGCACTGATCTATAAACTGAGGCAAACTGAAGCTGTAGGTATGAATTGCATTGCCAAGGAAAAAGCATAGAGTAAGTAATGCTGAGAGGTTAGGGTTGAGCCTCATGGCAGTCCTAATTTCATATCTGTTGTTAAAATAATTTTCAAGAAGACACAAAATTATAACTTGTATAAATATATAAAATGAGCACACAATAAAACACTTATTTAACTCACTTTTATGATAAAAGCAGGCAGATCACACAACTTGGTTCAATCCTCATATTAGTCGACAGATTTAATACAATCACTGTAAATATTTCAGTAGGTTTTTTGTTTTTTATTATTATTTTTTTTTTTGCTAAAATAGACAAACCAATCCTAAAATTCATATGGAAATGTAAGGAACCTTGAATAGTCAAAACAACCTTGAAAAAGAAAAAAGAAAAGTGGGAAGACACAAACTTTCCAACTTCAAATTTTACTACAAATTACAGTACTCCTGAACATCCATACAGCTCAGTCTCTCAGTCCTGTCTGACTCTTTCTGAAACCATGGACTGCAGCATGCCAGGCTTCCCTGTTCATCACCAACTCCTGGAGCTTATGCAAATTCATGTCCATAGAGTTGGTGATGCCATCCAGCCATCTCTTCCTCTTCTCCTGCCTTCAGTCTTTTGCAGCATCAGGGTCTTTTCCATTGAGTCGGTTTTTCATATCAGGTAGCCAAAGTATTGGAGTTTCAGCTTCAGCATCAATCCTTCCAATGAATATTCAGGACTAATTTCCTTGAGGATTGACAGGCTGGATCTCCCTGGAGTCCAAGGAACTCTCAAGAGTCTTCTCCAACACCACAGTTCAAAAGCATCAATTCTTCGGAACTCAGCTTTCTTTATGGTCCAACTATTCTCTATCTGGTACATGACCAGTAGAAAAACAATAGCCTTGACCATATGGATCTTTGCTGGCAAAGTAAAGTATCTGCTTTTTAATATGTTGTTTACTTTTGTCATGCTTTTTTTTCCAAGGAGCAAGTGACTTTTCATTTCATGCCTGCAGTCACCACCTGCAGTGATTTTGGAGCCCAAGATAATAAAGTCTGTCACTGTTTCCATTGTTTCTCCACCTATTTGCCATGAAGTGATGGAGCCAGATGCTATGATCTTTGCTTTCAGAATGTTGAGTTTTAAGCCAGCTTTTTTCATTCTGCTCTTTCACTTTCATTACAAAGCTCTTTATTTCCACTTCACTTTCTATCATAAGGGTGATGTCATATTGAGTGTAGCACTTTCACAGCATCATCTTTTAAGATTTGAAATAGCTCAACTGGAATTCCATCACCTACACTAGCTTTGTTCATAGTGATGTTTCCTAAGGCCCGCTTGAGTGCACACTCCAGGATAACTGGCTCTAGGTAAGTGATCACACCATCATGCTCATTTGGGTCATTAAGATCTTTTTCTTATAATTCTTCTGTGTGTTCTTGCCACCTCTTCTTAATATCTTCTGCTTCTGTTAGGTCCATGCCATTTCTGCCCTTTATTGTTCCCATCTTTGCATGAAATGTTCCCTTGGTATCTCTAATTTTCTTGAAGAGATCTCTATTTTTTCCTATTCTATTGTTTTCATCTGTGTCTTTGTATTGATCACTGAGGAAGGCTTTCTTATCTCTCCTTGCTATTCTTTGAAACTCTACATCCAGAAGGATATATCTTTCCTTTTCCCCTTTGCCTTTGCTTCTCCTCTTAGCTATTTGTAAGGCCTCCTCAGACAGCCATTTTCCCGTTTTGCGTTTCCCTGGTGGCTCAGAGGTTAAAGCGTCTGCCTCCGATGTGGGAGACCTGGGTTCGATCCCTGGGTTGGGAAGATACCCTGGAGAGGGAAATGGTAACCCACTCCAGTATTCTTGCCTGGAGAATCCCATGGACAGAGAATCCTGGTGGGCTACAGTCCACGGGGTCGCAAAGAGCCGGACACGACTGAGCGACTTCACTTTCACTTTCACTTGTGGATGGTCTTGATCACTGCCTCCTGTACAATGTCAGGAACCTCCATTCATAGTTCATCAGGCACTCTGTCTATCATATCTAGTCCCTTGAATCTATTTATCACTTTCATTGTATAATCATAAGGGATTTGATTTAGGTCATACCTGAATGGTCTAGCGATTTTCCCTACTTTCTTCAATTTAAGTATGAATTTGGCAATAAGGAGTTCATGATCAGAGCCACAGTCAGCACCTGATCTTTTTTTTTTGCTGACTGTGTAGCGTTTCTCCATATTCAGCTGCATAGAATATAATCAGTCTGATTTCAGTGTTGACCATCTGGTGATGTCCATGCATAGAGTCGTCTCGTGTGTTGTTGGAAGAGGGTGTTTGCTGTGACCAGTGTGTTATCTTGGCAAAATCTGTTAACCTTTGCCCTGCTTCATTTTGTACTTCAAGGCCAAACATGCTTGAAACTCCAGGTATCTCTTGACTTCCTGCTTTTGCATTCCAGTCCCCTATGATGAAAAGGATATCTTTGGTGTTCATTGTAGAAGGTCTTGTAGGTCTTTACAGAATCATTGAATTTCAGCTTCTTTGACATTATTGGTTGGGACACAGACTTGGATACTGTGATACTGAATAGTTTGCCTACGTAACAGAGATTATTCTGTCATTTTTGCGATTGCACCCATGTACTGCATTTTGAACTCTTTTGTCGAGTGTGAGGGTTACTCCATTTCTTCCAAGGGACTTTTGCCCACAGTAGTAGGTACAATGGTCATCTGAATTAAATTCGCCCATTTTGTTCCATTTTAGTTCATTGATTCTTAAAATGTCTACGTTCACTCTTGGTGTCTCCTGTTGGACCACTTCCAATTTACCTTGATTCATGGACCTAACATTCCAGGTTCCTATGCAATACTTTCTTTACAGCATCAGACTTTACTTCCATCACCACTCACATTCACAACTGGGTGTTGTTTTTGCTTTGGCTTAGCCTCTTCATTCTTTCTGGAGCTCTTCTCCGCTCTTCTCTGCTCTACTCCAGTTAGCATATTGAGCACCTACTGACCTGAGGAGTTCATCTTTCAGTGTCATATCTGTCTGCCTTTTCACACTGTTCATGGGGTTCTCAAGGCAAGAATACTGAAGAGGTTTGCCATTCCCTTCTCCAGTGGACCATGTTTTGTCAAAACTCTCCACCATTACCCATCTGTCTTGGGTGCCCTAAATGCCGTGGCTCATATTTTCACTGAGTTGGACAAGGCTGTGGTCCAAGTGATCACTTTGGTTAGTTTTCTGTAGTTGTGTTTCATAGTCTGTCTGCCACCTGATGGATAAGGATAAGAGGCTTGTGAAAGCTTCCTGATGGGAAGGACTGGCTGTGGGGGATTCTGGTTCTTGCTCTGATGTGTGGGCTCAGTGAATCTTTAATGCAATTTCTGTTTATGGGAGGGGCTGTGTTCTGTCTCTGTAGTTTGCCCTGTGGCCAGACTAGGGTAGGGGTAATGGTGACTTCCTTCAAAAGGATTTATGCCAGGACTTATATATTCAGTGCTCCTGACCCCACAACAGACCACTGTCAACTATAGATCAATGAAGTAGAACTGAGAATTCCAAGATAAACTTTAGCATTTATAGTCAATTTTTGGCAAAGTGAGAAGTTTGATGAGAAAAGAATAGTCTTCTCAACGAATGGTGTTGAGACAACTGGACATCTACCTGTAAAAGAAGGCATTTGAACTCTTCACTCACATCATACACAAAAATATCTCAGGTGGATCATATAGTTAACTGAACTAAAACTATAAAATTGTTAGAATAATACAACTTGGTGAGTTCAGGTTAGGTAATGGTTTCTTATATATAACGCTGAAAACACAACTGACAAAAATAAGATACAGTGGATTTCATCAAAATTAAAAACTTGTCTTTCCAACTACAGAGTCAGCAAAGTGAAAAGATGATCTAGAGTCTGAAAGCCTGACTTTCTTTTTCTGGGCTCCAAAATCACTGTGGATGGTGATTGCAGCCATGAAATTAAAAGACGCTTACTCCTTGGAAGGATAGTTATGACCAACCTAGACAGCATATTAAAGAGCAGAGATATTACTTTGTCAACAAAGGTCCATCTAGTCAAGGCTATTGTTTTTCCAGTGGTCATGTATGGATGTGAGAGTTGGGGCATAAAGAAAGCCGTGCTCTGAAGAATGGATGCTTTTGATCTGTGGTGTTGGAGCAGAATTTTGAGAGTCCCTTGGACTGCAAGGAGAGCCAACCAGTCCATCCTAAAGGATATCAGTCCTGGGTGTTCATTAGAAGGACTGATGTTGAAGCTAAAACTCCAGCACTTTGGCCATCTGATGCGGAGAGCTAACTCATTTGAAAAGACCCTGATGCTGGGAAAGATTGAGGGCAAGAGCAGAAGGGGACAACAGAAGATGAGATAGTGGGACGTCATCACTGACACAATGGACATGGGTTTGGGTGGACCCTGGGAGTTGGTGATGGACAAGGACACCTGGAGTGCTGTGGTTCATGGGGTCACAAAGAGTCAGACATGACTGAGCGACTGAACTGAACTGAACTGAAGTCTGAAAAAACATATTTTAAATCATTTAAATTAAATTATTTGGGACTTGTATCCAGAATACATACATACATCACAACTAAATAGAGTAAGTTCCCTTCATACAAACCTTTAAGTTGTAAACTTTCAGAGGTGTGAACATATTATAAACCTATTACGGTATAATGCTATATCAGCAATTGTGTTAGTTGGGTACCTAGGCTAACTTTTTGGACTTACGAACAAACTAGACTTACAACATGCTCTGGGAATGAAATAGAACCTATTTGAGGGTAGGGGACTTACTGTAATAAAACAAACACTCCATATATAAAATGAGCAAAGAATTTGAATAGACACTTTATCTATAAAGATATACAAATAAGCTCAACAGAGGATGTTCAGTACCATTACAGTTGTCCCTTGAAATCCAGAGGGGATTGGTTTCAGGACACCTGCAGATACCAAAATCCAAGGATGTTCAAGTCCCTTAGAGAAAATGGTGTAATATTTATATATAAGCTATACACATCCTCCTGTATACTTTAAATCATCTCCAGATCACTTACAGTACTTAATACAATGTAAATTCTACATAAATAGCTGTAAACATCATTGAAAATACTATATAAATAGTTGTTGGCATGAGACAAATTCAAGTTTTGCATTGAAATAAAAATGAGTTTTCAATCCAAAGTTGAGTGAATCCATGGGAACAGGCAGAACCCACAGCTACAGAAGGCTGACTGTGGTCATTAGTAAGAAGCAAATTAAAATCACAGCAAGATACTTGCTCACTGAGTTGGCTACAATAAAAAAGAAAGACAATTGCAAGTGTTGACATGGATATGGAAAATTGGAACTCCCATTCACTGCTGTGGGAATGTCAAATGGTGCAGGTACACCAGAGAATATTTTGGCAGTTCCTTTAAATGCCAGACATGCATTTATCCTCTGGTCTAGCAATTCCACTCTGGCGCTGCCCATAGCCACTGCTGGAAGAACTGCTACCATAACTTCACAAGGTGCTGCTAGGAGCTGCCTGCTAGCCGTCTCTAGGTTATGAGAGCTATTGCCTATAAGACGATCGAGAACATTGATTACTACCATAGCCACCGGTCTAGCCATATCTCTGGGGAGTTGGTTCTGCTCTGAGTCTATCCATAAGAACCACTGTAGCCAGATGGCCTGCAGTGTCTGTGGACTAGCCAAAATGACTGTAACTCTGCTGTCCACAGGGCTGATGGCTATGCTGGGAACTCTGTGCCCACGTTGGGTGGGGTAGACCCAATAGCTTTGGGTTGCTGGTTGGGTATAGTCATTTGAGATCATATCCACACACAGGCCAACAGTAACAAGGTTCCAACCCCACAGAGCATCGACTTCTGAAGGACTGAGCTGACTTCATCTCTTATTGACAGGAGCTGCAGAGTCATGCTGCAAGTTGTGTACTTAAAGGGAGTAGAATCACTAGAGCCATTTTTGCAGCCAATCCGCCTAATACTCTTTTATAGCATTTCATTCTTCTTCATAAGATTTACCTAGATTTGCAATTGCATATTGATGACTGTGTTTAATTGTAAATGGCTAACTCCTAACAAACGAAAATTTCAAGGAGGCCAAGAGTATGGAGATTTTTATCTAAGTTGGAAGACTGGTCCTAGTATATTTTTTTGGCATGTAACAGGCACTGAGTGGATGAATAATTAGTTAGCCCCTGGCTAATTCACCAGGTTGATGCAAGTACTAGAAATAAAGTGTTGGCAAGGTGATCCAGATAGAACTAGAAACTGACTGATATCTGCTGAGAAAAGTTATGGCTGGTGACAGCTCAAATATCTACACTACCCATTACTGAAAAGGTCAGGACAGCTAAAGACAATTCATAGACATAGTAAGTCACTTTAGAACATCTTTAAATGCTTTGGGAAAGCAGATGAGGGCACAGTAGTCTCATCTTTGTTGACAACATCAATCAGTGGTTGAAAAGATTGTTAAAAATATGTATGCGTGGGATGTCCACTTCTAAGATTTTGAGTCTGTGGGTCTGGTGTGGGGCCAAAGCATGCAAATTCAAGACAGCCAGTTGACTCCAGTTTTTGTTTTCCTTGTCTCACAGAAACAGCTCACCACAGCCCCTTCCAGTTTCCAGCACCAGCCAGTTGCTGTTCTGAGCATCAGCTCTACTGGGTCACTTCTTATGTTTCCGAGGTGTCAGCCTCAGGAGGAAGCATTCTCATCATAAGGGTCTGAGATATTTCACGCTGGACATGGGTTAGGTCTTCAAGAGTTTGACGGACATTTTTTCTTTTTGCAAGTCTTCTCTATCTTAATAAGGTCCATTTCTTGCCTTCCCTCCCCCAGCCTTAGGGGGAGGACTGCAAGCTCTTCCTGCAGTTACTCTGTCACATGGCTTTTCCTATTTTGCCTTTTCCTGCCCACTCAATTTCCTATGTACTTTATGTTAAAATAGCTGGCATGGCTTTGGTTTTTCCTGACCAGACCTTGACTCATGGAGCCACCTGGCACACTTTCCTCCACGGAGTTCTCCTACTGAGGGAAGCTCAAGGGAGAACAAACCCTTGCCAGCATCCCTCTCTCACCCACACTGATTATTCGGAGCACCCCACCCAGAATGATGTCTCTGCACACCCTGGAGCCCAGAATATTCCCACCAACTCATGGAACATGTTGCACACACACACCAATTCCAAGAGCAAACATCTGTTTTGAGATATTAGAAGCTAATCTATTTGGCCTGCACAGATGGACCCAGATGCATAGAGGGGAGAAAAGCAATTTAGTTTCACTTGTTAGCAGGGGCTGTGCTGGAGAGTGAACAGCAGTCCAAGCCTCACCCTGTTGGTTCCTGGAACAAAAGTAATTATATTGGCTAAAGTTAGGAAAATCTCACCCTGTACTTAGAGCATGTTTGATTCCACAGTGATAGATGGCGGAGCCTAATTCTGAGCATGTGTATTCATGAAGATTTTATGACCTTTTAAGATCCTACAATACTTTAATAGGCAAAAGTAGAATCTAATTACTCTTTGTGCCAACAGATACTGCTTTGGAGTCAACACTCAGTGAAAAAGTTGGGTCAGAAAACACAATATGAAAGGACAACTGAGATTTGTTTTCTAATTTTTATGCCTTTTTTTTTTTTTAAGAAAAACATGAACAATTTATTGGCTTCCTAATATCTCCATTAACCCAATTACAGAGGATTTATTTACTTGCAAGTAGTTGTTCAGTTGCTAAGTCAGGTCCAACTCTTTACAACCCCGTGAACTGCAGCTTGCCAGGCTTTCCTGTCTTTTACTGTCTCCTGGAGTTTGCTCAAACTCATGTTCATTATGTTGGTGATGCCATCCAACTATCTCATCCTCTGTCGGCCCCTTCTCCTGCCCTCATGTGCTTTACTTGCAGATATTACTGTAAAGAACTCTTGAAAACCTAACCCATGTCTGATATGAAACATAATTCTGTGCCAAAAATGTCTGTTAAAGTCTCCGTATGTCTTAAATCCATCAAATCCATCTGTATTACAAGGCCCAGCTTAAATTACATTTTCCCTCCAGACCCACAGTGAAGTCCTCCCATTCAAAACAGGACTTCATTTGTTCTGTCCATAAGCATTCATTTCACTTTTCTTTATATATTTAATGTTAATGTCTTATATACCCTAACAGACTATAAGCTCTTTGAAATCAGAACAAATAGCAAGCATAAAATTAACAACTGTGCTTTATGAGACTTGCTATGATTTTACAGAGTTTGACATATTCCATATACAATTATTCCCATTTTGAACATGAGGATATCAAGGCTTGAGAAGTTAACTCACTTTTTCAAATACAGGTAACTCTGAGAGGAAGGATTAGAAGCCAAATCTTATTGTCTCTAAAGGCCATGTGCTTGCAAAACTAAATTATTTGTATAGACTCCACATCTCCAAGCATAATGCTTTGCACAGACTAAGTGCTCCATAAATATTAAATATGTAAATATTATATTAACTGAGTCTTATTTCTGCCTTTTACTATGACATAACTGCTACCAAGTGATTTGGCAAGAGTATGGTTGGAGATAGAAAATGGGGGACTAGCACTCCAGTCTTAACTAGGACATTAGTTTCCTGTGCTAAAATGAATCAGTCACTTCCTTCTGCTTAACAGTATTGCCATTCTAGACAGATGAGAAATTTAGGATATTAAATTTCTGCTGCATCTACATTACAAGGTGGGTAGTAATAATACAAGTAGTTTCTGTCTATTGGGATCTTTCTATGAGACAAGTCCTCTACTGGATACATTACACATACCTTACTCCATGACCCATGGTAGTCATATACAGTTTATACATGGAGAAACCAAGACTCAGAGAGGGTGATGAGTAAGGGTCACAATCAAGGTTACTTTACATCTTATGACACCTACTTTAATATTTTACACTGAAAATGTTGAAAGCATTTCATATGCATATTTTACAAGATGTTTGTAAACCAGTTTGCTTGCTCAGAATTTGAAGCCCATCATATTTTAGAGCCCTCACAAAAGTACTTTCAACCTCTCTGAAAGTTAGGACTTTACCTTATTTTCCAACTGTTCTCTCGTCTATAAAAGTGGATTTCAATGCTGAGATCTTCAAATAATAGAGGACATAGTAATATAAATTCTACATCCCATTCTCAATAAATAACTTACATGATTTGGCTTTAAAATGTGGAGAAAATAATGGAATCATTTTGTAGACATTCACTGGAAAATATGAATGCATATGATTAAAAGTTGAATGAAGTATGTAACATGACTTAAGGTCTTCTTGTGATGGTTTGAGGTTGGCCTTCATACCTGTGTAGATCAATTTATTTCTGTTCTCTTCTTTTTCAACTTCAGTAAAGACTCACCAAATAGGTTAATTGGACAGGCATGCAAAAAATAGTGTATTGAGGAAAATAACTTTTAAAATTTGAATTTCTCTCAACTTTATCAACCTTGCTATCTTGGGAAGCCATAAGAGTTCCCTATGACTTAATTTTGTTTTCATTGTAAAAGAAGAAAGTGGAAGAGATGATTTTTCAGCAATATTGTTGGCATCGAATAGAACAATGCATGTAAATAATTTACAAACATGAAGCCCATTTTAAGAATAAGGAAAGAGAAGTGAGAAGCACTGAACTTTGTGTTGATGCCAACTTTGTAGACATAGAGATGCTTTAACTTGACTTAGATGCATACCCATTGAAAACAGACGAAAACCCCTAGGCAACTCAGTCTCAAGCTTAACCATGCTCAGAAGGTTGAAGACTATGTAGGTGAATGTTTTGTCTTTTTTTTTTTTTCTTTTCTGCCTGCATATGAGTTGTCAATTGCTGCATAACAGCAATATTACATCAAAATTTAGTGGCTTAAAAAAAAACCCACCTAATTCAGATTTTGTAAGTTGGAAATCAAGACTGGGCTCTTCAGGACAGTTCTGCTGGTCTCACCTGGAATCAGTCTTGCAGCTGCAGTTGGGGGGCAGGCCACCTGGGCTGCGGTCTAAGAAGGCCCCACTCACGGTCTGGTGGGTGGATGATGCAGGCAGCTGGCTAGACTGGTCGGCAATCTGGGCTCTTTACGCAGCAGCAGCATCCTCAGACTGCAAGCCTAAGGAGTAAGCCTACCACTGCATCTGCTCACTGCAGCTGCATGGGCCAAAATAAGACACAGCCAATCCCAGAGTCAAAATAGGAAGGGCCCACACCAGGGCATGGATATAGATGGACGTTGGGGTTACTACTGTAACAATCTACCAGTGGTGTGAATTTCAAAGCTTGGTTGTATTGTTTCTGAAACTAATTGTAACCACTTCTTCCTTCTGTACAAGTTGTCCCTGAGTGACTAATGCAAACTAGACACTGATAATATGTTTTTCAAAATTCTTTTATTACTTTCATTGAAAAATGGCATTATCATCTTTCATATAAATACATGTATGTGTGTTTTATACATATATAGGTAAGATATAGAAAAATATATGTGTGTGTGTGTAGATAACAATTGAGCTTATCAATACTAGAATTAACACATTTGGCCAAGTTCTCACAACCAGTGAATATGAGCAGTCAAGTATAATACTGAGATCTTCTGACTGGAAATATCAAGGTCCTTATCCAGAAAGCTGATAGTTAATACAAACAGTAAAGTTAGTACTCCTTAGAAGTTATGCACTATTATCTCTACATCATACATGATATGAAATTGGGAATAAAAACATGATGAGATTAGTCAGGGTCACTATTTAGTGAATATCAAAGCTAAGACTGGAATAACAGGCAGGTTTGACCTTGGAGTATAAAATGAAGCAGGGGAAAGGCTAACAGAATTTTACCAGGAGACAACACTAGTCATAACACTCTGTTCCAGAAACATGAGACAATTCTACACATGAACAACATCAGATGCTCAAAACCGAAATTAGATTGATTATATTATTTGTAGCCAAAGATGGAGAAGCTCTGTATGGTCAGCAAAAATAAGAACGGGAGCACCCAGAACTTGAACTCCTTATTGGAAATTCAGACTTAAATTCAAGCGAGTAGGGAAAACCACTAGCAGATTCAAGTATGACCTAAATCAAATCCTTACATTTATACAGTGGAAATGACAAACAGATTCAAGAGATTAGACCTGAGAGAATACCTGAAGAACTATGAATGGAGATAACATTGTACAGGAGGCAGTGATCAAAACCATCCCCAAGAA
Organism: Budorcas taxicolor; assembly: GCF_023091745.1. Classification (NCBI taxonomy): domain Eukaryota; kingdom Metazoa; phylum Chordata; class Mammalia; order Artiodactyla; family Bovidae; genus Budorcas; species Budorcas taxicolor. The sequence continues at coordinate 4,993,276 of NC_068922.1, forward strand.
AATAAATGCACAAAGCAAAATGGTTGTCTGAGGAGGCTTTACAAGTAGCTGAGAAAAGAAGAGAAGCAAAGGCAAAGGAGAAAAGGAAAGATATACCTATCTGAATGCAGTTTCAAAGAATCGCAAGAAGAGAGAGGAACGTCTTCCTAAGCGAACAATGCAATGAAATAGAGGAAACAATAGAATGGGAAAGACTAGAGATCTCTTCAAGAAAATTAGAGACACCAAGGGAACATGTCATGCAAAGATGGGCTCGATAAAGGACAGAAATGGTATGGACCGAACAGAGGCAGAAGATATTAAGAAGAGGTGGCAAGAATACACGGAAGAACTATACAAAAATGATCTTAATGACTCGGATAACCATGATGGTGTGATCACTCACCTAGAGCCAGACATCCTGGAGAATGAAGTCAAATGGGACTTAGGAAGCATCACTATGAACAAAGCTAGTGAAAGTGATGGAATTTCAGCGGAGCTATTTCAAATCCTAAAAGATGATGTTGCTTAAGTTCTGCACTCTATATGCCAGCAAATTTGAAAAACTCAGCAGTGGCCCTCAGACTGGAAAAGATCAGATTTCAATCTAATTCCAAAGAAAGGCAATGCCAAAGAATGTTCAAGTGACTTAGCTATAGCAAAGGAATAGAACTCGCATGTTGGCGGTCCTGAATGTCCTCCTGCTTTTTCCTTTGTGGATCGTTGGTGTTAGAGCAGCAGTCACTTTGGAGTTGGCACATTTTTGCTGAAATAAATAGAAACCTAGCAACATTTGTTTAGCAAAACCACCCTGGGCATACCCCAGAGATTTTTCAGAGCTTGGGGTGATAGATTTCTGTCTAGCCCGCCCAGATGCCTTGTATCATTTATCTTTTGGTTATCCAAAGAAAAAAGAGCATGCCCAACATGTCCTAAACTTTAAATAAAGTGCTTAAAGTGAGTTTCTAAATGCATCTGGGGATCCTTTTCTGCATCCCAGTCTTCCTATCAATTCATGACAAATATCAGAGAAGGAAGCAGGGCAAGAAGTGCTGAGGTTTTCAGCTTGCAACAGTAGCAGCTGAATGGTGGTTTAGATCAGTGTTTCTCTGATACCTATGAATCACTTGGGGATCTTGTTAAAAGGAAGGTTTTGATAGGCAGGTTTGGGGCAAGGTCTGACAAAATGCCTTTCACATGAAGTCCTGGGTGATGTTGATTGACGGCCTATAGACCACACTTCAAAAACCAAGCCGGGTTTCCAAAATGTGTTGCTCATCTTTGGGATGGATTATACATTTCCCACCTCATTGATGTCAGGTTTGGTCATGCGTGTCACCTTGGCCACGAAATGGGCAGAAGTGATGTGCGTTTTTTCCTAGTAGAGGCATGAAGGGCAGTATTTATCTCTCTTCAATTTCTTTTCCTTCTTCAATAAAACTAGCAACGATACAGACGGATGTGCCTCAATCACACGTCAGTCTGGGTCTGGGAAGAGAGACAGAGAGTAAGCCTGCAGTCTACTGTTTGAGTGAGATAGTGTGGGAAAGATATGTGAGAGTCCATTGGTATAAACCACTGAGGCTTGAGGCTGTTACCGCAGTATGACCTAGCATACCCTGATTGATATAAGCCATGTTGTACTGTTTACATGTATTGTACTGGGTTAAAGAACGATGTTACGTAACTTATTTTATTGGAGATACTGGCCAAGATATTTCACTTCTCTGGATCTCAGTTACCTCATATGCGAAATGGGAATAAAATCTACTTTCCTGAAGGGAGAATTCTGGCTTTCTTGGAATACATTTCTTCCTTGATATTTGAAGTTGAATGCTTCTATGGTTTAAGATCTCTCCCAGGAAAACAATCATCTTCAGGCAAAAATGTTCATTCAGTCTTTAGCATAACAGAACCACCACCTAAGACACTTCAATGCTAATCTTGCCTGAAGAAGCAGAGAAGCCTTCAGTACCAACTGGCACATCCCAAGATGGGGGAAAAAAAAATAGAATTAATGAGACACACGACCCAGGGTTACAATCCTATAGGAAAACTAAATCATACAATAGCTGCTATAATCCCAGACACAGTTTTTTATTCCCCTTTCATAGGTACATGTGACTGGCAAGAAAATGCTCATATTGGAAAATGTTTTTCCTCAGACTTTGGCTAAAGACCCTAATTATCCTAGGTGTAGGGTTGTGCTCAGTAGTAGAGATGCATACATGCTTCTAGCAGACCAAACCCACAAGTTTTTATGGACACACAATGAGTATTGCATCTCAAGGAAGGTCTCCATATACCTCTTCTCCAAAAGTTTGCCTCTAGTCCTTAGTACCTCACTGGTTGCCACAAAACAGATCTGTCTGGATGCCGGTTCAGTCGGTTGGAAATACTTTGGCTAAAGCACCAGAGTAGTCTCTCCCCAGAGTTATGCTTGATGGGAATTGGACCCACTGGCTATACTTTAGTCATTTAAGGTTATTTCAAGGAAGATTTCTCCTTTTTGCAGCATCACAAAGGATTTTTAAACACAATCTCCTTACTTGTAAAATTAAGGCATTTACCAAAATTATCATGATAGGCGTTTCTGGCTTTGGTTTTGCATCACCCACACATTTCTTATGTTCAGGAGGAACACCATGGCTATGAATACTAGTGGCATATGGATAGTCCTTTCCATCACCTATATCTGCTGGAGACTGCACTGACATGGTCAATTGGAAACTGACTCCTAGTTGGGACTGCGGATCTTGAGAATGTGGGGGCGGGGAGTACAGGCTTAGCAAGCCATCAAGGCAGCAGAGCAGAATGGATGTGATGTGGTGGATCTAGTGATGTGGCAAGAAGTGTCTGAGGCTGGCGGACTCAGCAGCACAGAGGCAAGTGAGGAGGGCAGCAGAGACTGGGGCGGAGGGATAGTAGCCCAAGGTTCCATCCAGAGGTGATGGCACAGGCAGCCTTTCCTGGAGCTTGGCCTTGGCTAGACTCACTTTCCTTGATTCCTTAGTAAGTCTACTTCCCAAAGTTCCTCACTTTTCCGAGAATACATTATGGTATATATTCTTCCCACTTCAGTTAAAAAGAGTCACATTCTTTTACTTGTCACCAAATGCCTTCATTACTATAATGCTTTCTTTCTAAAATTCTCAGGTTTAACTTCCAAAAGTTTTAATTTTTTAATTCTTCGTGAACTGTTCCCCAGAATTTGCTTTTTTCTTAAAAGTCTTCTACTCATATCTGGAAGTTCAATCAGGTCCTCCATTTAAAACTGGGACATAGAATCATGAGTATATTTTATTGGTATGCTGATCAAAGAAACAATTGTACTTGATAAGACTGTTAAAGAAGTCTATTTAAACCCTTAGAAATTATGCAAAGCATCTGTTTCAAAATATTAACAGCATTTTCAGTAAATTATGCTAGAATAACCAGAAATCCCTCTATATTGAAGACAAACAACAAAATAAAAAAACCTCAACCCATAACATCAATCGTATTCAGAATAAAATAGAGCTTGATCTAAATTTAGAATCTAAAATGATTAAATTCTAGAAGAAAGCATAGAAAAAATTTTCTGTCACTTTGGATTAGGCAAAATTTTTTAGCTACTGTACAAAAGTACAATCCAGAAAAGAGTAAATAATAAACTGGATTTAATTCAAATTTAAAACTTCTGTTCTTCAAAAAACACTCTTAAGGAAATGGAAAAATCTGCCACAGACTAGGAGGAAATATTTGCACAGAACATATCTGATAAAACAGTTACAGCTAAAAACAATGACAACAGCAAGATCTCAAAAGTGAGAAATTTAGATTAAAACACCCAATATTTTTTAATGGCCAAAATATCTGAGCATACAGTTTAGTAAAACGATGTCTCTTAAGCCACTTAAAAATTGCTCAGCAACATTAGCCACTAGAGAAATGCAAATTAAAGCCACAAAAAGATACTACTAAATACGTTAGAATAGTTACTGTTATCATCACCATTATCATCAAACTGACAGTGTCAGATGCTGGTAAGAATCTATAGCAATTGGGATGCTCACACATTGCTGGTGGAAATGCAAAATGAAAAGCAGTTTCATAGTTTTTTCATACAACAAGCAATCTGACTCCTAGGCATTTACCTAAGAGAAATAAGTTTCTGTTCACACAAACACCTGTATATGAATGTGTATAGTGCTTTATTCACAATCACCAAAAACTGGAACAACCCAAATGTTATCCAACTTGTGAATATTTAAACAAATTGTATTATATCCTTGCAATGGAAGACTACACAAAAATGAAAAGGAAGACATTATTAATACACACAGCAAGGTGGAGAATCACAGATGCTGGGTGATAAGTGAGAAAGCCAGATCCAAAAACTATGTACTATATGCTTCTTGGTATATGACATTTTGGAAAGGGAAAATTACAGAAACTGAAAAAAAAAATCAGTGATTTCCAGGAGCTGTGTATGTGTAAGGGAGTGGTTTGTGTTTATAAAGTGAAACTATGGAATATCTGGGGACAATGGACTGCTCAATGTCTTAACTGTGATGGTGGTTAAATCAATATAAGCATTTGTCAAAACTCATAGAACTGTTTCCTAGAAAGATTAAATTTTACTCTATGTAAATTATGCTCAAAGTCTGACTTTAAAAATATTATCAGCAAATTATCTGCTTTCAAGTTAAGTATAAGATAAGTTGTTCATTTAATAGCTATGTATTGAGTGCCTACTACATGCCAGATCTGTTCTAAATGTACAGAAAAATAGTGAATGAAATACACAGGAAACTGCCTTTATGGGGCCTACATTCTATCAAGAAAGTCAGTGAATAATAAATGTGATCAGTAAGCTAGGAACATAAAACAATGCTTCTCAGACTTTACCATACATAAGAGTCTAGAAGGCTTATGAAAACACAGATCCTTGTGCTCCACCCTGGTAATTCTGATTCAGCAGGTCTAGGGTGGACCCTGAGAATTTGTATTTCTAACAAGTTCCCAGGTGATGCTGACATTGCTGGTCTGAGGACCACACATTGTGTAGTTCTGGCATAGGATGTTACAATGCACTGCTATGAATAAAGGAAAAACCATGACTAAGGGTGTAATGGGAAAGAAGTCTGGGAAGGTACAGTTTGCAGATTTTAAATAGTAGGTCTCATTGAGCAGCTAATTTGGGGCAAAAACAAGAAGAAAGGGAGGGAGTTAGTTGTAAAGATATCTAGGGGAAATCATTTTTATCTGAATGATCAGTCGGTACCAAGGCCCTAAGGGAGGGGACATGTCCATTTATTCCAAGAAAAAGAAAGAAGCCCAACGTGACAAGGGTAGAAAGGGTGAGAGTGAGTACAGTAAGACATGTGTTCAGAGGGGATAATTATTAAAGGAAAAGACTGGGCAGAACAAGTGCCTTTCAACTTTTGCTCCATATAAAGCATGAAGCCACTGGAGGGTTTTGAACAGAGAGTGACATTATCTGAATAATGTGTTTTAAAAAACCCACTCTGGCCACTGTGCTGAGAATAGGCAAGAATGAGAACATATCAATCATTAAGAATTTTATGAATAACCTAGATGAGAGATGATTGTGGCTTGGATCAGAGTGTTAGAAATGGCAGTGGGAAATAGTGACTTCGTTTTGAAAATGTTTTTGAAATAAAAACAGTAGGAGGTCCATGATTGACTGCATGTTCAGTATGAGAGAGAGAGACGGCTCAAGAGTGGCTGAAGAACTACATACCTAAGTAGTATCTGTCAATATGATGAAGCTGATCATTGACTATATGGATATTTGTCATAAAAAGCTCTTTTAATTTGGCCTGTCAGTTTCTAGTACAGAGAAAGAATGAAACAGAGTGAAGAAAGCCTAGGTGCATTATGAGATATAAAGAGAAACAATCTATGATTCTTGGAGTCTTGGAAACAGAAGAGAAGGAGATAGGGGCAGAAAGCTTATTTCAAGCAATGATGACTGATAACTCCTCGAATCTGGGGAAAGATTTGGAAATCCAAATTTAGAAAGTTCATAAGTCTCCCAAAAGATTCAACTCAAAGGATCTTTTCCAGCATGTATTATATTGAAACTGTCTAAAACGAAAAATGAAGAAAAAAATTTAAAACAGGAAGAGGAAAGAAACCCCTCACATAAAAGGGGACTCACAAGGGGCATAAACTGAATTACCATGATACTGATATGTCATACATTACAGAATGTTCTCTGTTTGTTTCCAAGGCAAACCATTCAAAGTCTATGCCCCAACCACTAATGCCGAAGAAGCTGAAGTTCAATGATTCTATGAAGACCTACAAGACCTTCTAGAACTAACACCAGAAAACGATGTCCTTTTCATCGTTGGGGACTGGAATGCAAAAGTAGGAAGTCAAGAAACACCTAGAGTAACAGGCAAATTTGGCCTTGGAGTACAAAATGAAGCAGGGCAAAGGCTAACAGTTTTGTCAAGAGAATGCATTGGTCATAGCAAACACCAGCTTCCAACAACACAGGTGACAGCTCTTTTGCTCATGTGCATGAGCAACATGGACATCACCAAATAGTCAATACCGAAATCAAACTGGTTATACTCTTTGCAGCTGAAGATGGAGCGATTCCGTACTATCAGTAAAAACAAGATCAGGAGCTGACTGTGGCTCAGATCATGAATTCCTTATTGCAAAAGCAATTTATTCAGACTTAAATTGAAGAAAGTGGAGAAAACCACTATGTCATTGAGGTATGACCT